>NC_073228.2:128817812-129425156 GCF_029281585.2 Gorilla gorilla gorilla | reverse complement strand
AAATAAATACTTGCTTAAGCCAGACATGGAACTAAGATTTTTTTTTAAAAGTAGATTTCAAAAGTACTTAAAGGAAAAATACAGCAGTTTTGTCCTTTGTATGAGCCTTAAAAGGGAACATTGCTCAAGGGGTGTGGTAGAAAAAATGAACTTCAGTTTATACAATCTATGTTCAAATGGAAAAGAAAGGACTTCTAAAGGAACTGATTTAACTGTGCAGGAAGCTTTCTCAAAAGCTTGGAATATAAAAAGACATGTAGAAGAGGTAGAAGGAGGGGCAGAGAGCCAGGAATGAAAACAGAAGCACAGCCTGGACTTAGAAGTACAGTGTCAGAAAGGTTAGAGGACAGAGGGCTGAGGCTTGCAGAAACAGTTGAAGAAAGGAAAAGGCTTTGCAAGCCATGTTCAGAGACAGACTATGAACAAAGGAGGGCCAAGATCATTGCCCAGGGAAAATGGCACAATGAACAGATGACAGGAAAGCTTACCAGATTATCAATTGATTAATCTTTCTATTCCCTAGGGCTAGCACAGTGCCTATCACCTATCAAGTGTGTCACACAAGTTGAGTAAATAAATAGATAAAAAGTTCAGGTAGTAAGAATGAATTTGAAAATTGAAGACTGGCAGGATAAACATAGCTTTTAAAGAGGAAATTTCAATACCAAGACAGGAAGTAAAATTAATAAAGAGAATTGGTTTTTTAAAATTAACATCTCACTTCAGTCTAAGAAGGATGACATGCCAAAAGGAAGCAAGAATCTGCAGATCTGATGTTAGAACTGTCATTAATAATGTTCAGGATCAAAGTGTAGAAGTTTCAAAGGTGCAATCAGAGTACTGATCCAAAATTTCAAAAGGGGAAAATAGATGGATTTGGGAAATTTCAGAACAGTGATCTGATTATTTCTGTCATAGTTCTATAATGTCTTATGAAGCAGAGAACTTGGAGTGATTTAGATAAACAATGATGTTTACAGCCTACTGAAAAAGAAAAGTGTAATAAAAAACTAATAGAATTTATTTTTCATAGGGTTAACTAGTCTATTTATCAAGAAAATACTATACTCGTGATTTCAGCAGCGCATCCTGCAAAATTTCTCCTTTATTATATTTTTCTTTTATTTTAGAGAAAATATGGAAAAAGATTAACTTGGTGATGGTATAAACAAATGGGTTCATAAATTTCCAGACATACCCCAAGAGGACCAAAATAGAGTGAAACATTTCCAAACTGTTCTGTAAGACTCTGTGATTGGCCTTGTATTGTTCAATATTTTGACCAATGACTTGAATTAAAAAACACAATAAGGAAGTAGTTATAAAGTTTGAATATATAACAAAGCTAGAAACAAAAATATCATGCTGCCAGTCAAAGCAAAATGGTGTATACTCATCTATTCCTGCTCCTCACCCCTAAGTGCAACTATAATCCTTGGAGACAACACAAGAGACAACCAGAGGAGAATTCTGAAAGGTGATACGACAGGCTGTATAATGTGCCCCTAGAGATATCCACATCCTAATCTCTGGGATGTGTTATCTTACATGCCAAAAGAAACTTTGCAGATGTGATTAAGAATCTTGAGATGCAGAGTATGATGAATTATTTGGGAGGCTCAATATAATCACAAGGGTCCTTATAAGAGGGAGGTAGGAGGAACAGAGTTAAAAAGGGAAGGCTATGTCATGATGGAAGCAAAGAGAATTTGAAGATGATATGCTACTTATGGCTTTGATATGGAGAAAGGAGCTACAAGCCAAAGAATACAGCAATCAGAAATTCTTTTGAAATAAATGAAAAATTAGAAAATCTTGGGAAAAATGTTATTTAAAAAAAGCCAAATGGATATTATAGAACTGAAAAATACAATAATAGAAATAAAAATAGTAAAGTGGAGATGACAAAAGATTTAATCAATGAAATGGAGGAAAAATCCACAAGAAAATGGAAAAATACACACATACAAATACATATATTTATATAAATAATATGTATACGTGTGTGCGTATATACATACATATATATGCGTATATTTATAAAGAGTGAATAGAGCCCTCAGGGACCAGAGGAAGGACAATGATAGATCTGACATTTGTAATGTCTGCATCCAGAATAAGTGGAGAAAGAGAGTGAGGCTAAAAGAATATTTAAAGAGATAATAGCTAAAATTTTCCCAAAGTTGGTAGAAGAGGTAAACCCATAGATCTAAGAAGAAAAGTGATCTCCAAATAAGATAAAATCAAATAAAACAATGCCAAGACCAAATATAATTAAACTTCTGAGAACTGCAAAGAAAAGTTATTAAAAGCAACTATAGAGAAACGACACATTACCTACGGAGGAACATTATCTTTAATGCTGGTGGATTTCTCATCTGAAACCATGGAGACCAGAAGGGAGTGGTATATTTTTCAAGGGCTAACAAAAAAAATAAATAACAACTGTCAACTATGAATTCTACATCCAGTAGAACTATATTTTATAAAAGAAGGATAAATAAAGTCAATCTCAGATGAAGAAAAATTAAAAGTTTTTAACAGAATGGCTTAAGGGAGTTTTTTAAACAGAAAAGAAAAAAGTATTAAAAATCTATTTTGAAACATCGGTAAGAAAGAACAATTTATAAAAGCAGAAATGTGGGTAAATAGAAGAATCTGTTCTTTTCATGAATTTTCTAAGTCATATGTGAAGATTAAAACCAAAATTATATCACCACATGATACATAGCATAGTAATATTTAAAAGTAGGGATGTAGAGGGAACTAAAAGGAAGTAAGCTTTCTACAATTCACTCAATGTTAAAAGGTTGGTTATAGAAGAATGATGATGTAGTAGTATACAAGGAAACCACAAAGAAAATTATACAAAGCAACACATTCAATAATACTATAACAAATAAAGTTAAAAATCCTAAAACAGTTAATGTAATCCATAACAAGAAAAGAAAATCAAAAATAAGAACAAGAAATAGGAAACAAACAAAAATCAAAGAATAAAATCACAGAGTTAAGCCCTAACATGCCAATAATAATCTTATATGTAAATGGTCTCAGTTAATCAATTGAAAGGTAGAGATTTGCAAAATGTATTAAGAAAAAGACAACATAACTATATCCTATTTGTATGAAACATGTTTTATTTTCAATAATATAAAGAGGTGGAAAGTAAAAGAATGGAAACATGGAAACATTATTTTTTTAAAAAGAGTGACTATATTAAATAAAGTAACAAAACACTTGGTAACTAAACAAAACACTTATAACACATGCGTCAAAAAAGAAGTCTCAAAGGAAATAAAACATTTTCTTGATTTTCTTGTCTTGTTATGGGTTACGTGAATTGTTTTAGGATTTTACCTTTGTTTATAGTATTATTGAATGTGTTGCTTTGTATAACTTTCGTCATGATTTCTTTGCATGCTATATCATCAATCTTCTATAACCAACTTTTTAACATTGAGTGAATTGTGGAAAGCTTACTTCCTTTTAGTTCCCTCTACAAAACTAAAAAACATGAAAATACAACATATCAAAATATGTGGGATGCAGCTAAAGCAATGCTGAGATAAATTTATAGTACTACATGCTTACAGAATAAAAGTAAAACCGTCTCAAATCAATAACCTAAATTCCTAACTCAAGAAACTAGAAAAAGAAGGGCAAAATAAATTCTAAACAAGAAGAAAAAATAAATGGAAAGTTAAAAAGCAGAAATCTATAAAATTGAAAATAGAAAAATAATAGAAAAATCAATGAAATAGAAAGCTGATTCCTCAAAAAAAAATCAACAAAAATAAGCTTCTAGCAAGACTGAAAAAATAAGAGGTACCACAAATCACCAACATCAGAAATAAAAGAAAGGATATTATTAGAGATCCTGAAGCCATTAAAAGGATAGAAGAAAATATTATAAACAAGTTTATGCTCATAAATTCAATGATTTAGAAGAAATGAGATAATCTTTCAAACACCTAAAACTACCAAAACTCAACCAGGATAAAAGGAAGAATCTGAGTAGTCCTATAACCATTGAATAAATTTAATTTGTAATTAAAAGCTCATAGAATACTATAGAAATTTCCAGGCCCATATAATGTCACTGTATAATTCTACCAAACATCCAAAGAACTAACAAAAACTTTTTACATTCTCCTCAGAAAATAGGAGAGGAGGGGACACATCCCAATTTATTTTATAAGGCCAGTATTACCCTGATACCCAAACCAGGCAAAGATAGTACAGTAAAAGAAGAGTAGAATCTCATAAACTTAGACACAAATATTCTCAGCAAATGCAGACAGTCCCTAACTTATGGTGCCTTGACTTGCGATTTTTTTAACTTTAGGATGGCGCAAAAGTGATACCCATTTAGTATACTTCTCCACTTAACAATAGATTTACATCTTGATAAACCCATCATAACTTGGATTTTTTTTGAAATATTGTAAGTTGAATTAAAATGCTTTTAACTTACAAAGGGTTTATCAGGAAATAACTTCATCATAAGTGTAGGGATATCTGAAATAGCAAATTGAATCTAATGAGGTTTAGAACATATTACCCCAAATTATTGCACCACAGCATTCGAGAAAACAGCAGAAGCACTAAGACTCCTCTTGTCTTCCCCTTGCCTTTCTTTCCTGATGCAGGCCATAAAACCTAGGAACGTCACTATGACCTTTTCTCTTCTGAAGACCCTCATGTGACAGGTTTCCTGGCCTGTACCCAGTGAAAAGCAATGTCACAAAGGAATGCCAAGAAAACCTGAACAAATGGGTCTTGCTAAGTTCCCCCAGTTTATTACCATTAGATCATACCCTTTTATCCTCCAATCATACTTCTACACAGCTATACATACAAATACACAGATTTCCTTATTTCTTTGGGTCTTTACTTCTGAAGACTCCTATGTCACATGAAATTTGTATGAAATAAATTTGTATGCTTTTCTCTTGCTAATCTGCCTTTTATTATGGGTGTCTCAGCCATGAACCATAACATAACCTTGTTATGAGAGAGGAAAAAATATTACTTCTCTCCTACAAATTCAAAAATGTATAATATTAAAAAAAGATTCACAACCTGGCCAAGTGGAATTTATTCCAAGTATATAAGGCAGGTCCAAAATCCAAAAATCAATCACTATAATCTACAGCAATAAGCTAAAAAAGAAAAATGTGATAATATCAACTGACATAGATAAAACATTTAGAACAACCAACAGTCATCCGTGACAAAAACTGCAAGTTAGTAACACAGTGAAACTACCTCAACTTGATAAAAGACTTCTACAAAGAGCCTAACTAACATCATGTCTAATGGTGAAAGACTAAATGCTTTTTCCTAAGACATAGACATGGCAAGAAAAATAAATATAAGGCATACAGATTAGAATGGCAGGAATAAAACTATTCCTACTTGAAGATGACAGAATTATCTATGTAGAAAACCCCAAGAAATCTACAAAAAAACCCCAAACCTCTTAGAACTAATAAGTGAGTCCAGCAAAGTGTCAAGTCACAATACATAATATCAACACATAAAAATTAATTATGCTTTTATATGTTAATGAACACAAGGAAACAGAAATTTAAAACAACACCATTTACAATATCTCCCCCCAATAATTATACATCTAATAAAAAAGGCACACGATCAATATCTGCAAAATTACAAAATGCAAGATTACAAAATGATGAAGAAGACCAAAATAAATGGAGAGACTACCAATGTTCATGGACTGGAAGACTTAGTATAGTAAAGATCTCAATTCTTCCTAAATTGAGCTACAGTTTTCAGGCAATTCCTGTAAAATCCCAGCAAGGCTTTTTATAGATACTGATATGCTAATTTTAAAACCTCTATGAAAAGACATGGGCCATCAAATAGCTAAAACATCTTGAAAAAGAAGAACAAAATGAGAGGAGTCCTCCAAATTGAGACCTACATATAGCTACAGTACTCAACACAGTGTGGTACTGGCAGAAGCACAGACAAATAAATCAATTTAGCAGAATAGAGAACCCAAAAATAGACTTTCACAAATATGACCCACTAATTTTTAAAGAAGAACATGGTAATTCAGTAGAAGAGAAATAGACTTCTGCTAGAACAACTGGAACATCAATAGGTAAAAAATAAACAAAGACCTAAAAATGAACCTCACATCTTATAAATAAATTAACTCATAATGGGCCACATGCTTAAATGTAAAAGGTAAAATTAAAACTAAAACTTTTGGGGAAAAAAAGGAACAGCAGGAGAAAAATCTTCAAGACCTAGGAGTAGGCAAATAATTCTTAGACTTTACACAAAAGCACTACCCATAAAGTTAACATTTATAAGTTGAATGTTATCAAAGTTAAAACAGTTTGCTTGAATAAGATCTCATCAAGAAGATGAAAAGACAAGCTACATAATGGGAGAAAATATTTGCAAACCAAACAACTGACCAAGGAATCATATCTAGAATATATAAAGACTCTGAAAACTCAAAAATAAAAATACCAAACGTCCAGTTAGAAAATAAAGATAGAAGAGAAGTCCATCAAACAGGATATACAGATTACAAATAAGCAGATGAAAGGATACTTTGGAAATGCAAATTAAAGCCACAATGAGGTATCTTTGCACACCTCTAAAAATGGCTAAAATAAAATATAGCAATGACACAGAATGTTGGTGATATATATAGAAACTGCGCCAATCTTACATTGTTTATAAAGATGTAAAATGTTACATCCACTCTGGAAAACAGTTTGAAGTTTTCTATCATACCGTATGTGCAAGTATCACACAGCACAGCAAAGCAACTGATCTCTGGGACATTTATCACAGGGAAATAAAATCATTCTCACATGAAAACCTGTACACAAATGTTCATAACACCTTTATTGAAAATAGCCCCAAACTTGAAGCAACCCAGATGTCTCGGAACAAGTGAATCGGTAAATTAATTGTGGTACATCTGTAGCATGGAATATATGGAATATTAGTAATAAAAAAGCAGTTAACTATTAATACATCCAACAACGATCTTGAGAGAATTATGATCTGTGTAAAGAGCCCATTGTGAAAGTTATGTTGATTCCATTTATATAACAAATTTGTGATGGCAAATTGTAGAAATGGGAAACAGATTAATTATTATGAAGGGTTAGGAATGGTGGAAGGAGGTGGGTATTGCTATTAAAAGGAATTATGAGGTATCTTTTTGGTGATGAAACTACTTTTTATCTTGACTGTACCAATGTCAATATTATGGTTGTAATATTGTAGTATAGTTTTACATGATCTTATGTTTGGGGAAAATTTGCTATGAAGTATACAGAATGTCTCATTTCTTAAAACTACATGTGAATTTATCTGGAAATACAGAGTTTAATTTTTAAAAAAGACATTGTGAGAAACAGAACAAAAAAATAACTTTCATAGATAGAATCAATATTCAGCATTCTCCTGGTAATGAATTCTTTCAGCTTTTATCTTTTAGAATTTTTTTTTCTCCTTTGTTTTTGAAAGATATTTTTGCTGAAAATAGAATGCTGGGTTGACTTTTTGTTTTGTCCCTCACTTTAAAGATGTCACTCTATTGTCTTCTGATATGTACCCTTTTTGATGAGAAACATTGTTCCTTTGTAAAGTTTTTTTTTTCTCTCCAAATGCCTTAATAACTGTCTCTTTCTCTTTGATTTTGGTTTTCAGCTGTTTAAATATGATGCATCAAGGTGTGGTTCTTTTTGTTATTTTTTTCTGCACCACTTGAGCAATTTATAAAACCTGAGCTAAAATCAGGTTTTTGGGAATAAGTCCTTCACTTAACTACAGAAGTCAGTTACAGAGAAGTACCTCCAGCTGGCAGAATAAAAACCTCTGAAAACATTTTTCTCCATAAAAACACCAAGAACAGTGGTAAATAGTCAAAATAAACATTTTCTGAACTCTTTAATCAGTCTTACAACAATGTGAGAGCATTTATTCAAGAAATATGGCTGAATCTTGGTATGAATAGTAAGATAATAGTAGATAAACTCGCCTTATATCCATCCTTGTCTTTCCAGCTTAGTGGAAGCCTTGAAAATTATCAGCCTTACAACTATGACAGCTATGAAAACCAGTAGCAGCCACTGTCAGGACAAAACTTGTTTGAAGGTCCCCTAAAATACTTGTCACTAAAAAATTACATGATAGCTCTCTGTAAAAACCCAATTTGCAGGGCTTGTATTTGTTTGACCTGACCAGAATTCACCCAATGTGAAAAGCCCTATCCGTAGGGTGTTTGTTAAAAATAATAAGCAACATTTGTTTAACTTTGAAGTTTTCAACAACTCAGTGGCCTGGGGGGCATTAACAGTTTTTTACAAACAAGGGACTAGTAAAATAATAGAAAACGAAAATCTGTCCACTGGGACTTTGAAAAGCTTATGCATATTTGGGGGGATCTAAAAAGCCACATGCTTGTGCAGGAATCTGCAAATTGTAGGGTAAGACCTGAATTTAAGATGCAATATCACATGCTGCCTTGACAGGCCTAGCTATGAGTTCCCCTCCTCTCATCAGGTATGCTCCCCACCAAACAGCAGGAAAGACTCCCTACCCACCAACTTGCCCTATCATCTGGACCAGCCGCACCTCACTCAGTTCTCAACCTAACCAATTTCACTTCCTTACCAGCCTGCTAAATCATTCAAACAAGCCAATCACAGCCTCCTGTGGGAACCAGAGGTCACCCCAACCACTTGTTATTGCAAAGCTCAGCTCCCAAAGTCCCTGCTTGTTCACTCTATCCAAGTGCAAGCCTGTGTGGCCCTGCATGGTGAGAGGTGTCCTCTCCTGCACATGGCATACGTGGCACTAATAAATTGCTGTCAATCTCATCTGGCCAGTGTCAGCTGTCATGTTTTCAGCCATCTTGTGCTATTTATTGGGGGTGACCCCTTCCTCACCAGATGGATGAATGGAAGGTGATCCAGAACACAGATACTCAGGGAAAGACATGAGAAGGCAGAAATTTCTTACGTCTGGCTCACCTTGAGGTTCTGCATAAGCACAAAGCGAAGGCGAAGCCAGCATTGTAAATTGACAGTGCCCTTTAACGAAGGGGAGGCATTGATTCAAAGCATTTAAGGAAATACCTGCCCAATCATTAGCTGACCATTAAGCTAACCAAGCAGATAGTTTGGTGACCACACACAAATTTGAAAATTAGACTTCACAAAATTAGTCCAGAAAAGTCACTAGACAAAGAGCAACAACAATAAAACACAGAAACCACCACAACAAACCTTGAAAAGGTGGAGAGAATTTGATTTCCAGAATTGTCACATTATAGTACTTAAAATGTCCAGTTTTTGACAAGAAAAGAAACAAAAGACTATATCCCATATGCAAAAAAAAAAAAAAAAAGTTAAAAAAAAACTGTCCTGAGGATGCCTAGATGTTGGGGATAGAAACAAATAACAAAATGGTTTAAATTGATCATATCAAAAAAACTTTAAGTTTGGACTAAACATTCCTAATAAGTGTCAGAGATTTTCAGACTGAATAAAATAGGATAATTATATGTTGTCTGAAGAGATACACATTAATTACAAAGATGTAAGAAGGTTGAAAATTTAAAATAGTCAAACCAAAAGCATAGAGAAAAAACAAAGATGTAGTTAAATACATAGAAGCTACTAACAAGATAGAAGATTTTAGTCCACTGATATCAATAATTACATGAAATGTAGGGAGTCTAAACACCAATTAAGACAGAAACTCTGATTAGATTTACAAAGTAAGATCCAATTATATGCTATCCACAAAGATTGACTTTAAAGTCAGATACGAGAAAATAAGCATATGTATGGCACAACCACTAATAAAAGCTGGAGTGGCTATATTAATATCAGATAAAATAGACTTTAAAACAATATTAGGGATAAAGAGAGACAATACATAAAGATTAAGTGGTTAAATCCTAGACATGCATGCACAAAGCAACAAAGCTGCAAATACATGAAACAAAACTGATAGAACTAAAAAGAAAAACAAACAAATTGACAGACTTCACTGGCGATAACACTCCTTTCTTAGTAATCATTAGACCAAGTCCACAGACAAGCAGTAAGGATTTAAAAAAGATCTGAACAATACATCATCCAACTTGATTTAATTGATATTTATGAAACATTTCACCTAACAGCAGAATATACATTCCTTTCAAATGCACATGGAACATCCACCAAAATTGACCATATTCTGGGCCACAGATAAGGTTATCAAATGTTTTAAAAATGGAAATTCCACAAAATATGCCCTCTGGCCACAGTAAAATTAAATTGACAATCAGTAAGAAAAAATATATTAAAAATTATCAAATATTTGGAGATAACACACAGACTTCTAAATAATTATAGACAAAATGTAACAATGAAAATTAGAAAAAAATTAAATGAATAAGACAAAAACAATAACAATTTGTGAAAGACAGTTAATATATGGCTTATGTTTTATGAAAGTTTATGAGAAGAATGATCTCAAATCAATGACCTACATCTTCACATTAAGAAACTAAAAAAAAAAAAAAAGGTAAACTCAAAGAAAATGAAATGTAATAATAAATATTACAGAGGAAACAAAATTCAAAGCGGAAAACAAAAAGAAAAATCATATAAATGTGATAAAGTTTGAATGTTTGTTCACTTAAGGGATCCTCCTGCCTCAGCCTCCCAAGCAGCAGACCACAGGTGTGTGCCACCATGCCTGACTAATTTTGTTAATTTTTTGTAGAGATTGGGGTCTCACCATGTTTCCCAGGCTGTTTTCAAACTTCTGGGCTCAAGCAGTCTTCCCGCCTCAGCCTCCCAAAGTGTTGGGATTATAGGTTTGAACGACTGCACCTGGCCAAAAATTCTTTAAGGACATAAAATAGAAGAAATCACTTTAGGACTCATATTTTTTAAAATCAAAATTATCTTGACAATAAATCTGGACATTCCAAAAAAAACTTACAGACAAACCTTATTTATGAAAATAGACACAAATCTTCAACACAGTAAATCTAATACAGTAATATATAAAAAGACCTTTATTATAGTGAGGAAATTTTCTCTATACTTATTTTGTTGAGAGTTTTTAATCACAAAAGAAGTTAAACTTCATCAAATATTTTCTCTCCATCTATTGAGATGATCATGTGGTTTTTATCTTTAATTCTGTTCATGTGGTATGTCACCTCGTTTGATTTGCATATGTTAAACCAACCTTGCATTCCAGGAATAAATCTCACTTGGTCATGGGGCATTGTTGAATTTGGTTTGCTAGTATTTTATTGAGGATTTTTGCATCTATGTTCATCAGAGATATTGGCCCGTAGTTTTCTTTCCCTGTGGCATCTTTGTCTGGCTTTGATGTCAGGCTGATGCAGGCTTCATAAAATGAACTTGAAAATATTCCCTCTACTTCTATTTTTCAGGAAGAGAAGAGGATTGGAAAGCTTGGTATTGATTCTTCGAGTGTTTGGTAGAATTCAGTCATGAAGTCATCTGATCTGGTTCTAGGTTTTCTTTGTTGGGAGGTTTTGGATAACTACTTCAGTCTCCATTTGTTATTTATCTGCTCAGGCTTCCTATTTCTTCTTGATTCAGTCTTGGTAGATGTGATGTTGTGAAGTGTATTTTTGGTCTTCAATCTCATTTCATGGCATACAATATACTCTTTTCCTAAAATCCTTAGAATCTCCAAAGAGATGTCTTTTTGTACACTTATGATTAACTAATGGCTGGCAGCCTCCAAGTAGCTTCAGGATGGGGCTGGTCACCAGAAAGACCAAGGCATGATTAGAGGATTTGGACTTTCAACTATACCTCCCAGCCTCCAGCGAGGGCAGAGGGCCTGAAAATTAAGTTGATCATCAGTGGTCAATGATTTAGTCAATCATGCCTACATAATGAAGCCTTCATAAAAACCCAAAAGGACAGGGTTGGGGTGGGAGGGCTTCCGGATAGCTGCACATGCAGAGGCTTTCAGGAATGTGAACAAAAACTCATCCACATGCCAGGAGGGTGGTGCACCACAACTCCACAGGGACAGAAGTTTCTGTGCTCAGGACACTTCCAGACCTTACCCTATGTATCTCATCATCTGGCTGTTTATTTGTAATATCCTTTATGATAAACCGGTAAACATAAGTACATGTTTAATTTCTGCTAGCTGCTCTAGCAAATTAATTGAATTGAGAGAAGAGATTGTGGGAACCCCAACTTGAAATCAGTCATCAGAAGTCCCAGAGGCCCAGATTTGAAACTGATGGGAAAGTGCGGGGTTGGGAGGGTGGTGGTTCTTGAGGGACCAAGCCCTCTTCCTGTGGGATCTGATACTTTCTCCAGATAGACAGTGTCAGAACTGAACTGGAGGACATTCAGCTGGTGCCCATTGCAGACCTGCTTTCTTGCTTGGTGTATGGGAAGAAATCCCCAAACCTTTGGTCACAGAAAGCTTCTGTATTTCTTATTGTTGTATTGTAAGAGCAGAGGAAAAAAATGGTTTGAGTTCATTTGGTTTTCTACTCTGTAGGTTTTATGTTTTAAGAAATTATTCATTTCTTCTCTGTTACATGCCATTTGTTGGCACGTAATTGTTTATAATAGTCTTTTATGATTATGTTTATTTCTGAGGCTTCCATTGCAATATCACTAATTTCTGGCTACTTATTAGAGTCTTCTCTCTTTTTCTTAGTCCTGCTAAGGGTTTCTCAATTTTGTTTATTCAAAAATCAACTCAGTTTTGTTGATTTTTAAATAGTTTTTCAATTCTCTATTTGATTTGCTTTTGCTTCAGTTTTTATTATTTCTTTCCTCCTGCTAACTTTGAATTTAGTTTTTTCTAGTTCTTTTATATATGTTGCTTAATTAAGATCTTTGTTCTCTTTTTAGTGTAGATTTTTTTATCATAAACTTTCCTCTTAGTACTGTTGTTGCTGCACCCCGTAAGTATTTGTAAGCTGTGTTTTTGTTTTTATCTTGAGGTTTTTAAAATTCTCTTTTGATTTTCTTTTTGACCCGTGGTTTTTCAGGAATGTGTCATTTAGTTTCCACATATTTGGGAGTTTTCCTATTCTCCTGCTGTTGATTTCTGGTTTCATTCCATTGTGGTTGGAAAAGATACTTGGTATGATTTCAAACCTATTAAATGTGTTAAGACTTGTTTTGTGACCTAACATATGATCTATCCTGGAGAATGTTCTGTGTGCGCTGAAGAAGAATACACATTCTTCTGCTGTTGGGTGAAAAGTTTTGTATATGTCTATTAAATCCATTTAATCTACAGTGTTGTTCATGTCAACTCTTTATTGATTTTCTGTTTCACTGTTCTATCATTACCGAGAGTAGAGCATCAAAGTCTCCTACTGCTATTGTATTTCTGTCAATTTCTCCTTTCAGATCAGTCCATATTTGCTTTATACAGCTAGTCAGTCTGCCATTGGGTGCACATATACTTACAGTTATATCTTTTTGTTGAATTGACCCTTTAGTCATTATGTAAAGACCTTTCAGACAGAGATAAAAATATTGTAGGATCTCACTTGTATGTGGTATCTAAAATAAGTCAAATACATTGAAACAGAAAGTAGAACAGTGGTTAGCAGTGTGAGGGCAGAGGAGGAAATGGAGGGATATAGGTCAAAGAGTATAAACTTGCAGTTATATAAGGTGAATAAGTCTGGAGATCTAATGTAGAGCATGAGGACTATAGTTAGTATTATATGGTACACAGAAAATTTGCAAAGAAAATAGACTTTAGATGTTCTTGACACAAAAAAGCAACTATGTGAGGTTATTAATATATTAATTTGCCTGACTGTAGTAATCATTTCACTTCATATAATAAAACATGTTGACATCTAAAATTTATACAATTAAATGAATGAATGAACCAGGGGGTCTATTTGAAAAATGGAAAGTTTTGTTTGACATTTGAAAATTAAAGTAATTCACGATGTCAGCGTACTAAAGAAGTAAAACCAAATAATCTTCAAAATAAATGCAGGAGAAGCATCTGAAAAATTTTTTTTTTTTGAGATGGAGTCTCATCTCACTTGGTTGCCCAGGATGGAGTAAAGTGGCATGACCTCGGCTCACTGCAACCTCTGCCTCTCAGGTTTAAGCAATTCTTCTGCCTCAGCCTCCCAAGTAGCTGGGATTACAGGCACCCACCACCATGCCCGGCTAATTTTTGTATTTTTAGTAAAGATGGGGTATCAACATGTTGGCCAGTCTGGTCTCGAACTCCTGACCTCAGGTGATCCAGCCACCTCAGCCTCCCAAAGAACTGGAATTACAGGCATCAGCCAGTGCGCCTGGACTAAAAAAATTTAATATCCACTTATAATTTAAAAAGAAAACCTCTCAGCAAACTTGAATTAAAGGTAACATCCTCACTTTAATATAGAACATTGACAAAGAACTTACATCTAACTTGAAACTTTCTGCTGAATGACTGAATGCTTTCTGCCAAAATTTTGGAACAAGGCAAGAAAGTCCATTCTCACCACTCTTATTTAGCACAACACTGGAGAGTTTGGCCAGTGTAATAGGCAAAATATAAAACAAAACAAAACAAAACAAAACACACACAAAAAAGTGAAAGATAGGCAAATGGGAAAGGAAAAAAGAAAATGATCTCTTTTTGCCAACAACATAATTGTATATATAAGTAATCCAGAGAATCTACAAAAGACTCCTAGAACTAATAGATGAGGTTAGCAAGCCCAAGGATACAAGTTTAATATTCAGAAATAAATTATTATATACACTAACAACAATTGAAAATTAAAATTTTAAAAACACCATTTAAAATATCATAAATAAGAATACTTAACATATATTTAAAAATATGTGCAAAATGTGTATGCTTAAAATTTCAAAACAGTGATGACAGAAATCAAATAAGACCTAAACAACTGGAGAGATGAAAAGTGTTCAGGGATTGAAATACTTAAATTTTTCATTTTTTTTCTATTTTATTTTATTTATTTTGAATTTTAAGTTCTAGGATTCATGTCCAGAACATGCAGGTTTGTTACATAGGTATACACGTGCCATGGTGGTTTGCTGCACCTATCAACCTGTCATCTAAGTTTGAACCCACATGCATTAGGTATTTGTCCTAATGGTCTCCCTCGCCTTGCTCCTCCGTGACCTGACAGGCCCTGGTATGTGATATTCCCTCTCTGTGTTCATGTGTTCTCATTGTTCAACTCCCACTTATGAGTGAGAACATGTGGTATTTGGTTTTCTGTTCTGTGTTAGTTTGCTGAGAATGATGGCTTCCAGCTTAATCCATGTCCCTGCAAAGGACATGAACTCATTCTTTTTTATGGCTGCATAGTATTCCATGGTCATATGTGCCATATTTCTTTATCCAGTCTATCATTGATGGGCATTTGGGTTGGTTCCAAGTCTTTGTTATTGTACATAGTGCTGCAATAAACATACATGTGCATGCGTCTTTATAGTAGAATGATATATAATCCTTTGGGTATATACCCAGTAATGGGTTTGCTGGGTCAGATGGTATTTCTGGTTCTACATCCTGGAGGAATCGCCACACTGTCTTCCACAATGGTTGAACTAATTTAAACTCCCACCAACAGTGTAAAAGCATTCCTATTTTTCCATATCCTCACCAGCATCTGTTGTTTCCTTTTTAATAATTGCCATTCTAACTGGCTTGAAATGGTATCTCACTGTGGTTTTGATTTTCATTTCTCTAATGATCAGTAATGATGAGCTTTTCTTCATATGTTTGTTGGCCACATAAACGCCATCTTTTGAGATGCGTCTGTTCATTTCCTTCACCCACTTTTTGATGGGATTGTTTGTTTTTTCTTGTAAATTTGTTTAAGTTCCTTGTAGATTCTGGATATTAGACCTTTGTCAGATGGATAGATTGCAAACATTTTCTCCCATTCTGTAGGTTGCCTGTTCACTCTGATGACAGTTTCTTTTGCTGTGCAGAAGCTGTTTAGTTTAATTAGATCCCATTTGTCAATTTTGGCTTTTGTTGCAATTGCTTTTGGTGTTTTAATCATGAAGTCTTTGCCCATGCCTGTGTGCTGAATGGTATTGCCTAGGTTTTCTTCTAGGGTTTTTATGGTTTTATTAAAGACATATAAGCCTTTAATTCATCTTGAGTTAATTTTTGTAAAAGATATAAGGAAGCAGTCCAGTTTCTGTTTTCTGCATAAGGCTAGCTAGTTTTCCCAGCACCATTTATAAAATAGGGAATCCTTTCCTCACTGCTTGTTTTTGTCAGGTTTGTCAAAGATCAGATGGTTGTAGATGTGTGGTATTATTTCTCTGGTCTCTGTTCTGTTCCACTGGTCTATATATCTGTTTTGGTACCAGTACCATGCTGTTTTGGTTACTGTAGTCTTGTAGTATAGTTTGAAGTCAGGTATTGTGATACCTCCAGCTTTGTTCTTTTTGATTAGGATTGTCTTGGGTATACGGGCTCTTTTTTGCTTCCATATGAAATTTAAAGTAGTTTTTTCTAGTTTTATAAAGAAAGTCTATGGTAGTTTGATGGGAATAGCATTGAATCTATAAATTACTTTGGGCAGTGTGGCCATTTTCATGATATTGATTCTTCCTATCCATCAGCATGAAATGTTTTTCCATTTGTTTGTGTCATCTCTTATTTCCTGGAGCAGTGGTTTGTAGTTCTCCTTGAGGACATCCTTCTCGTCCCTTGTAAGTTGTATTCTTAAATATTTTATTCTCTTTGTAGCAATTGTGAATGGGAGTTCACTCATGATTTGGCTGTCTGCTGGTCTATTATTGGTGTATAGGAATCCTTGTGATTTTTGCACATTGATTTTGTACCCTGAGACTTTGCTTAAGTTGCTTATCAGCTTAAGGAGTTTTTGAGCTGAGACAATGGGGTTTTCTAAATATATAACAATGTCATCTGCAAACAAAGAAAATTTGACTTCCTGTCTTCCTATTTGAATACCCTTTATTTCTTTCTGTTGCCTGATTGCCTATTTCTTTCTGTGGCCAGAACTTTGAATACTATTTTGAATAGAAGTGGTGAAAGAGGGCATCCTTGTCTTACACTGATTTTCAAAGGGAATGATTCCAGCTTTTGCACATTCAGTATGATATTGGCTATGGGTTTGTCATAAATAGTTCTTATTATTTTGAGATATGTTCAATCAATACCCAGTTTATTGAGAGTTTTTAGCATTAAGGGGTGTTGAATTTTACTGAAGGCCTTTTCTGCATCTATGAGATAATCATGGTTTTTGTCATTGGTTCTGTTTATGTGATGGATTATGTTTATTGATTTGCATATGTTGAATCAGCCTTGCCTCCCAGGGATGAAACCGACTTGATCATGGTGGATAAGCGTTTTGACGTGCTGCTGGATTCTGTTTGCCAGTATTTTATGAAATACTCAATATTTTTAAGATGTCACTTATTTCCAAATTGGTATAAGATGTGACATAACTCTAAACAATTGATAAGCTTATTCTAAAATGTACTGTATATGAAAATGCCAAGGAAATAGCATAGCCAAATCAATGCTGAAAAAGTTAAAACAAAGATGATTCACATTCTCTAATCTCAAAACTTACTAAAAAGCTACAATAACCAAGACAATGTGTTATCAGTGGAAGAATAGACACACATAGATAAAGAAACAGAATAGTGTGGAAGTAAATGCCCACATATATGGTCAATTGAGTTTTTACAAATGTACAAAGGCAATTCATGGAGAAAGGCTCTGTTTTCAACAAATGGAGTGATTCAACATAACTACATGCAACAAATAGAACATTGGCCTGTGCCTCATGTCTCATGGCACAGAAAACTAAAAATGGATAAAAACATAAATCTAAAACTTAAAACCATAAAATTCTTAGGAAAAAATACAAGAAAAAATCTTAATGCCCTTTACTTAAGTGAAAATTTCTCATATGTGATAAGAACAAAGAAACAAACAAACAAAAACCACAGTCTGTAAAAGGAAACATTGATAGTTGGACTTTAACTGATAATCAGACTTTAACAGAATTTAAAATGTCTGCTTTAGGAAAAACACTATTAAGATACTGAAAATTTAAAACATAGATGGGGTTAAAATGTTTTAATGTTTTGTATCAAGAAAATATAAAGGAAACAAAAATGCAATACAAACTGAGCAACCAATTTGAACAGATATTTCACCAAAGAGGACATGTAGATAGCAATTAAAGCATAAAAAGATGTTCAGCATTAGTCAATTAGAAAAATGATATTAAAACTATAATGAGATAACTCTATATACCTATTGAAATAACTAAAAATTTTAAAAAATAATTAAACTGACTGTACCAAGTGGTGATGTAGCTGCAGAGCAACTGGGATCCTTAAACATTGTTGGTGGGAATGCAAAATGCTTTAGTCACTTTGGAAAACAGTTTGGCAGTTTCTCATATAGTTAAACATATGCTTACCACACAACCTATAATCAAGTCCTAGGCATTTATCCAAGAGGAATAAAAACTTATGTTCACATAAAGTCCTGTATGCACATGTTTATAGTGGCTTTATTCATAATTGGCAAAAACTGAACACAACGCAAATGTCCTTCAACAGGTGAATGGATAACTATTACATGGAAAACTGCTCAGCAAAAATAAAGGACAAATTACTGATATATGTGCTGATATGGGTGAATTGCAACTGCATTTTTCTAAATGAAAGAAGTCAGACACGAAAGGATACATACGATGTGATTCCATTTACATAACATTCTGCAAAAGACAAAAATATGAGGACCGAAGACTTCTCAGTAGTCTCCAGAGTCTAAGGAAAGGTTTACTACAGAGGACCTTAAGACACTTTATTGAGTGATTGAGATATCCCATATCTTAATTATGGTAGTGGTTACATAATTCTTTGCATTTGTCAAACTCACAGATTAAAGTTTATTGAATGTAAATTACATTCAATAGACAAGACCCAACTGACAACATCAAATATTGGAGATATAGAACTCTCATTTATTGCTGTTGGGAATGTAAAATGTTATAACCCTTCAAAGAAAAGTTTTGACAGTTTATCTTCAAGCTGAACATACATTTATCCTTTAACCAATCACTTATGCTCTTGGCTATATATTCAAGAGAAATGCTGAGAATATAAAAACTCAAATATCCACAATAGGAAAATGTGATAAATTAACACAATGGACTGCTCCTCAGCAATAAACAGAATGAACTACTGATACACACAACATGGATGAATCTCACAGACATTTTTGATGGGTGAAAGAAGCCTGATACAACAGAGTACATATTCTTTAACTCTTTTTATATGAAATTCTAGAAGAGGCAAAATAATTCCATTGTTTAAAAAAATCAGACAAGTGATTGTCTTGGGAGGTGAGGATTGACCAGAGAACACTTGGGGTCTTTGTAGGGAGACACAATGTTCTATATGATGATAGAGGAGTGAGGTTACTAAGGTATATCTATTTTTTAATATTGTGCAGCTAACATTTGTGTATTTCAAAGTACATAAATTTCACTTCAGGAAGTATTATAAAATAACTGAGAGTCAGGTTTTAAAGTGTATAAAACTAACAATGATATAAGAATGGCAGCATGATGATTATTGGAGAAACTGGGTGATGAGAACATGGGTATTCACTTGTAATGCATTATATTATTCTACTTATTTTGCATATGTTTGCATTATTCTACTTACTTTGCCATAATAAAAAATTTAGAAAACTTGATAGAACTGGACACGTTGAAGAAGAGAAATAGGAGGAGGGAGAGAAAGAAAAGAAAGAGCGAGGGAGGTGGAGGAGAAAGATCATCTTGACTGCTGTAATGAGTGTAGAATTTGCAGTTATAAGGGTGGAAAGAAAGTGGAGTTACATTAAGTAATAAGAAAACTGAGAATAGATCATTGGATTTAGCCAAGTGGAAATTATCATGTATCTTAGCAAGAGCAGATTCAAAGCAGGAAAAGCAAAAACCTGATTGGAGAGAGAGGATGGAAGAAGAATTACAAACAAATTCAGACAGTCTTAGAATCATAATATTTTTGGTCTCCAAAGTGTTTTAGTCACTTCGTTTTGTAGGTATGTAATAAAAAACCCTAAGATATTGACTAGAAAACAATGGCCAGTTAGTGGGAAAAAGGAAACTGACACATTTACTCACCATTTAAAAATCCTTCATTCATACAAGCTTGCCTCCTTTTCAGAAAAAATAGTAAATTACTTTTATTTATTATTAGTTAAAAACCAGAATTTCTATTTGAAATAAAATATTTTCCCCTTAAGAAGAAGCCAGACGTTAAATAGTATTATCTTAACATTTCCAAATTCCCTTTTCCATTACCACTTTATTTTTCAGAGAAATGGCAGTTGATTTGCCCGTCAGCCACCATTATACAAATAATGTCTTCAGCTATTCTTTGAACTATGCATGTTAGCAGCAAAAGTACAAATTCATTTTTGTATTTTGGTCACTCTGTTTTTCATGGACCTAAACTCACAAAACAATATTATCTCTGATTCTCAAATCTTTTGCTCAGAGTGAAATGTATTTTATTCTGGAATAATACAAATTGAACTTATCTTTTTCCTCAAATTCAAAGTGTTCCAAAGGTATCCTCCTCCTTGCCTCATTCTCATTTTTGAGGTTCTGCAGAGAATATAGGCAAGTGAATGACAGCAAACTTTTATCTATGTATCACCCCAGCTCAGCATGATCTCATAGAAGAATGGAAAGAGTAATCCGCAGTGGTCAAGGAGCTAAAGACTGAACTTGATCCATAATTAAACAACACATTCACATGGCTGAGCAAAGAGCTTGCAGCTATTGCTCATCTCAGATGTACTTTTACAAGGCTTCTCTCCTTTGAAAGCTTTTTTTAAAAAAACATTTCTTTGGTAAGTAGTCTAAATTATTCACTGCTTCCAATATTAATTTTTGTTAGGCATTCCTGTGGTGTATTTTATACAATGGGATAGAATCATTTTATGCAGATTTTTAATTAAGGCTAGTCAAAGCCACTATGCTAATAATAATAAATAGACACATACCACACATATACACTGTGTAGTTCTGGCTCATTAGCTAAAATATGTAGCAAATAGCAATCAAAGCATCATTTCTTTGAACATTTACATTAATTATACTATATACAACATATAATATTTATTCCAGGGGTGTGTAAAGGATTTTAAGATGAAAAAGTATAATTACGGTAATTATGATTTGGGAGCTTTTCTTTTTTGAATATTTCCTTTGGAGGTTTGTGTGCTATAAAAAAAATATTAAGTAAGAAAAGACTCTGGGAATGAACAAACACTTTGTTTTTAATAATCCTCATCGTATTCAATGCTGCTGCCATATTAGCATATTGTCATTTCTGCTTTTTACTTTTAAAAAAAGATCGATTTGCATAATTATGTAGAGTGCAATCTCTCTTTCAGGTTGTTCTTGGGTATGGAGTACTTAGCATTGCTTATCACTATGGGAGATAAGCCTCTGTAGATATTCATGACTTTTTGGAGCTGAAAAGAAAATAAATGTGTGTGTTTTTCTCTCTTTTTTTCTAGTTTCTTTATGAAGAGAAAAACTTTGGCATATTAGAATAATGAATATAAAATTGTCTTCTTTCTGAAATGCCATATGTGCCATATAAAAATACATGTGTATATATAGGTTTAAATTTTTGTTGTGATGAGAAATAGGCATATAAAATTATGACCTCTACATTTCTCAAATTCTGTTCAGGTACATAAATGAGATATGAATACATAATAAAGAATAGAAAAAAAACTAGTCTAATAGTGGACTAGTTTCCGATGATCCTTAACTAACACATACACACAAAAGCACACTCATACAAACACGAACACACTCACACTCACACGCAAGCCTGCACCTACATATGATGAATTGCTCGCACAGAAGAAGATATTTCTTAAATGTGCAATAAATATTTTGAATGAAACTGTTCATTTACATAAAATGTAGTATAAGTATTTTGTGCCCTTTATAAAAAATATCTACTCATATGTTTAAAAAGCCGGAAAAAGAAAAAGTAAAATGGAAAGTTACAGAAAAGATGACAAAAATTTACTGTAAATCTCATCAACCATCACTCAACAAACAGCCTAAAAAATAGGTTAGACAATGAAATAGTATCATGTAAAGTATTGTGAACTTAAGCTTAATTTTACTTGACTTTGATGAAAAGGAAACTGAGCTGAGACCTAAGAATTACTGAAGCTTGTGTGTGTTGCATACACATATATGTATGCAAGATGTAGCTTTTAAAGCCAGCTTTTTATTGGGAATAATAACATTTGGGTTGTTTTTATTTTAACAAGCTTTCTCTGTATACTAAAAGATAATACACAATAATTGAGAAGGCCGGAGGACCAGGTTTATGGCTAATAGCCAATGAAAAATACACAGAACCATATCAAGTTCCAATGTGATTAAGAAGTGAGTACCAGCACTGCTGTCATTCACATCTGAAATGTCAGAAATACTACTTGATAACCTTGTAAGTAAAAGCTGGACATATCTCTGGCCATCATTCTAAGACAAAACAAACCAACCCAACAATAACAGTGACAATAACAACACAGCTAAATACAGCTGGGTGTGTTCCATTCCTTGCTTTGGAGTAGAAGACTCACAGAAAAGCTTCTGTTTAGTAAGTCCTGGGCCATGTGCCTGCACTCTAGCTGCCAGGTGGCTAGAAAAGCAAGGCTTCTGCATTCCACCTCCAGGAAGATAGGATTCAGAATGTGGGAACTTATGCTATCATTGGAATGTGAAGGATTGGGCTGTCATATATGACAGTTATCCATTCCATGTCTCTTGTTCCCTGATCTGATAATTCCCTTTTTCATGTTTTACTTTGTCCTTTTTGTGGAGCATATCCAATAATAGTTACTGAGAAAGTGTACATGAGAGGTAAAATTTTGAGCACTTGTATGTCTAAAAAGAGTTATTTTTAACTATATATTTCAAATTTGAAAAATATTTGACTCCCTGCTAGAACTATGAGGAAAATATCACTCATACTTCCTCCCACATTGTTCTTTTAATCTCCACTTTTAATTATATTGTCATCTTAACATTTCCAAAAGTGTAACATGCACCTTTGATTGCATAACTGTGAATACTTCAGTTCTCTCATCTTCAATGTTAGTATAAGTGGATTCAACTCTCCCTGAGCCTTGTTTTCAACAGTTTCTATTTTTCTACATTTTAAAAATTTTCTGTCATTTCCTGTTTGGCATTTTTTATTATATAAGAGTGAGAAGTTATACCTTTTACCTTAAATATGAAGGACAACTTCCTCAGATATAAATTTGTGGTAATAGTTAACTTTTTAAAGAAACGTGTAGACACCTCTACACTATTTCTGCAACTGAATATTTCTTTGGAGACCTCTAAAGACCACTTGATATTCCTCTTTGTATATGACTTGCTTGTTCATTCATTAATGAATGTCCATACGATTCTTCCTTTATCCTTAAAGACCAGGGAATTTACCAAAATGCATGCACTTATATCAATCCCTCTGTATCCATTTTTCCTGCAACATCATGAGACTCAATCTGCAGAGTTAAGCCTGACATATTTCAGAGAAGTTTACCCTAACTGCATACTTGAATTTTGTAATGTTTTTTTCTGTTCTTAGAAACACAAGTTATATATAGTTCAATATCCTTTGCTGTATCCATAATTTTCTCCATAGTCATGTTCGTGTTTTGTTTTTTACTGTTTTATTTATGTAATTTGTTACACTCTGTCTAATACACTTTTGATTTTGTTTTCAGTGATACTTATTTTATGCATTATTTTTAAAGTGACTTTTAGAACCATCATATTTTTTATTCACTTGCATTTCTTTCCTAAGATCTATAGGCTCATTTTTCAACCATTTCTGTCTATTATATCCCTTTCTTTGAACATGTATAACTCTTTTCCCACTGTTTAAAGTATTATCTCATCTATAGCTTATTTCTATTTTTCTGACTTTACCTGTGTTTCTTTAATTCTTTTAATGATATTGCTCCTTCATTTTTCTTTTTAAGTGCTTCATAATTTTCCTTTTTATCCTCTATAACAAACATGTTTTAATGAGTGGTTTTTATGCTAGAGCTTTTGTGTTTATTACCTGTTGAGAGACATGTCTGGATGGCTCTAGAGGCTCATTTCCTTCTAACTTTTGATGTCTTAGCTGAGAGTTCAGTAGACTGAACTGGCCTTCAGAGAGCCAAGGCCTTTGGCTCGTGTCAGCATTCCTGACATGTAAGACCATTTCCAGGGCTTTTGGTTTGCATGACTTGGACTTTACTATGCATATTCCCTAGTGAAGTTTCCGGACCTAGAGATAATTTGATATATTTCTTATTGTTTAGTAAAGTGATCAGGAAACACTATAACCACAAACCATGAACCACACCCAGTCTGCTGCCTGTTTTTACATGGTACCTGAGCTAAGAATGGTTTTTATATTTTTATATGGTTTTAAAAAATGCAAAGAAGAATGATAATTCTTGAAATATGAAAGTTATATGGAATTCAAATTTTAGTATCCATATGTAAAGTTTATTTGAAACACAGCCACGCCCGACTTTTTATGTATTGTCTATGACTGCTTTTGTGCTACCACAGCAGAGTTGAGTAGTTGCAACAGAGCAGAGGCCATATGGCCAGTGAAGGCTCTCTCCATATAAAATATATGCTATCTGACCCTTGACCTTAAAACGTGTCCTTTCCTGACTTAGAGAAACAAGGTGTTCTGTAGTCTCCATCTTAGGCACATCCATAAACACATACCATAGTGTTAGGTACTCAGCCTCGGAGTGCTCAGTTGCATGTCCAGTGTGCTGATCAGGTCACACCCTCTCTCTTAGAACCTTGGTTTTAATGTATACAGAATATCTATGCCCATCCTATGGTAGAGAAAAATGGGACTTTGGGGGCTACAATCACCCTGCTATTTCTCCAGCTGTAAAATTTTCCTTAATAAATGCTATGTTATATTAGGACTGTGTGGCACTTGATGTGTGCCTATGACCTTCTTGCATGACATTACTTATCTTTGAATGTTAATAGCTGCTAATGGAAAGATACGTGGGGTCAAAGTGGGCATGGAGTGGGCTAGGGATCAGGAAGAATTTGAAAATCTGAAGAAGTCTGCAGCCTCTATTTTGATGTTGGGATTTTTTGGTACACTTTTTTTTTGATCTTTTATTTCTAGCTTCCTCACTATTCTGAGATACCAAAATGGATCTCTACTGGGATGATTTTTCATTTTTAGAGACAACCCTAGATCTCATCTAATAATTAATCTAGTTAATCCTGATGATTTTTTGTGTCATCTAACTTTGAGGAAGTCTATACACTGTCTGTGATCCCTCATTTTGATTATCATTTAACAATATTTGGCAAGTGATCTTAATTTTTTTTCTTAAAAATTTGCTTCTTTCCCTTGTGATAGAATATCTTCTTCTTTATTTAGTTGTTTTTTGTTGTGGTGAAAGTTGAAGAAGCAGAGGGAGGAAAAATGTTCTTCTGCCTTTATAAACTAGAAATTCCAGTTTGTTTTTATACCCTTAAGTATTTTTAGAATCATGTATAATTGATCTTGCTCTCTGCTCCTGAATTTAATTTCTGTTCTGACATTAAACTACTAATGTTTTCAGCTGTGCAGAAAAAAATCACTAAAATTTATTTAAACTTAATGATTTGATATTCTTAGGAGTATCCTTTCAATTTGAATACAAGACTTATGCTAATAAAAGTGAACAGCAAAGTCCTTCGTTAATACAACATCCATTATTTCTTCCACAAAAAAAGTTGACTTTTAAATAAACCAGAATCATAATTATAAAATACTTCTCTCAATTCCTCAAAATCAGCTACCAAGAAGTTGCTTTCATTTATTCTTTCATGCGAAGTTAACTTATTCTAGTTTTGCAGGTTGCATTATTTTTTGGGAAGATTGGATGTGCCCTCCCAAATACCCCTTAGAAATTGCTTGTGTGAAATTTTCATGTGAACAATTTCTGAATAAAATTTATTATGAATTCTCAGTTAGACAAGGGTATCGGGATTTTTTCTTCTTATTTGAAAAAAATAATTTTGTTGATGAAATGTTTTAGGGGTAGTCATCCGAGACAAAAGGAATAAAATGCTTGGGAATGTCAACTATATGTAGGACAACAATTTGAAAACCATAAA
Organism: Gorilla gorilla gorilla; assembly: GCF_029281585.2. Classification (NCBI taxonomy): domain Eukaryota; kingdom Metazoa; phylum Chordata; class Mammalia; order Primates; family Hominidae; genus Gorilla; species Gorilla gorilla. The sequence continues at coordinate 129,398,887 of NC_073228.2, read as the reverse complement.
ATAGAGTGCTCCTTTAGGAAAACTGCTTCAACCTCAATCACAATATACAAAGCTGTATATATCCAAGTTATAGTAGCAGCATACTCGAAAGTTAGGAAAATTCCACCTTTAGAAATTTATGTATTCTTGAGTACAAGGAAGAATCAAAATATTGACAAAAGGATGTGAGCCATGCTTGGAAATTTTTAAAAATTGTTTTAACACTGTTTAGGAGCCTTTAATGTCTAATAAATATCATTTTCTAAGAAAAGAAAATGTTTACATTTTAAATATGAAAAATCAAAACTTTTGGTCAGCTGTTAATTATTCTAATTTTCAGTTAAATAGAATTTGTGTGTATAAAGGAGAAATTATTCATAGATGATACAACACAAAAAAACCTCTTATGACTATTTTTAAAAAGCCAATGTTTATTGGATTCTTTTATTCCCAACACTTTAATGAGTAAGAATGTTGAAATAAATTATTTTTTCCCTACCCTTGTAGTGGTAAATCATTATAATGAAATAAAAAATAATGCATACTACAAAGATATTAAAAAAAATTCTGCATTCCTACGGATACAATTTTAAAGTGATTCTTGATGTACTCTTACAATGCTACTTCTTTAATGTAGTTTTTCTTCTGGTATGGATAGCATTATAACTTATACTCCATTATTAGCTACCATAATCAACAATTTCTTAATATACCTAGGAACTGTTTCCATAATTTAAAGCTAGGATTTTAAATATTTCCGTACATTTCAAAAAGTTTTATACTCTTTTATGTGTTGAGTTAATACAAACATAAGTTAACCTCTTGTTGATATGATGTGTGATTCCTGGGATATATTGCTTAAACGAACACCCTACTTTGCTTATTTGTCAAGAACTACTACATAAACACTATGCCATTTCTAGGTCATAAAGGTTCCATTATCTTCATTTACATTTCATTCTCCTATGTAACTCACTTATGTATCATTATGAATATGCAGAGATGATGTTTTCTATCTAAGAATCAATCCCTACAGAGAAAACATGAGAGAGGGAATGAAAGAGAAGATAATGTATTCATTTGATGGTAATAATTAAAGTACTATTAATAAACTATCCCATCCCCAACGTAGGAAGAAATATTGAAATAGTCGTGTTGCTATTTAACTGTCCATAACTGAGAGGGAAAAAGTATTTGCACAATTGAGAACAAAAATGCATGTAAATACTTCCAAGTTCTGATAAATACTATAATTCTATTAAAGCAAAATTATGCTCTTTGGGGTCCCAAAACTTTCTTTTCCCCACTATAAGACAGAATGTATCATATGAGGCAGTTCCCTAAAAGGCACTTTTGAATCTCATTCATAGCAATAAATCTATAGCCATCAATTCTTTGGACTTATCGACAAAATATTAAATTCCTGGATTGAACAACTTTCAACTTCAAATATAGTGAATTACCATTCGGCAGAAGATTTTTCCCTTCTTGGATTAAAAAAAAAAGTCTAAATCTTCTGTTTGAAGGCATCATAGAAATGCTCAGGCAACCAAGCATTAGAGAGCCAAGATTATAGGTTTAAAGGAATCGAAGACTGGGAAACTCACATTGTGCTGGCCACTTTTCTCATAGTGGTACCTGTTGATACTTGGCAAAGATGGAAAGGCTAAAGACATGCGAATGGGCCCACAGATAAGAATCTGAGCAGCCAGCCATACCTCTGGCAACTTCACAGGGCTAGGGAGACAAAAATTAGAGTCTAAAGTCTAGGACTCCCAATATAGTTAGGACTTAAGGGACTAAGGGCCAGAGGGAAGGAAGATGTGGAGAACTAAGCTTCATACTTGTGGTTTTCCTCAAAATACATTTTCCAAATATATAAATCTCACAGGGAAAATTGCTGAGAAGGTAAGCAGAAAGCTTTTGAAAAGGTGAATGAGATTTCTGTAGTCTCATCATGCTGAAAAGAAATATATTGATTAGAATCTTCCAAGTAGAAGGGACCCTAGTAAACAACCCAGGATCTCAGTTGAAATCCAGAGTACTATGTAATACACAAGGGGATAATGTGAACCAATGATAGACACAGTTTTTACAAAAAATATAATCTAGCCTGGTGCCAACATAGCCCCTGGTTTGATTGAGGTAAACTGACCTCACTTTATCTATCTAATCATCAAGATCCTCAATAATTTTTCATGTACAATATCTCATATTCAATCAGAATTTACCAGGTATGCAAAAAACAAAAACAAGGTCAAAAGCAAAAATGGAAAAAATAATAGAAAAATACACAGAGATGATCTTTACCACCAGCATAACCTCAACACTAAAATCTGATGAGATATTACTTTGAGTTACTTGATGTTACTCAAAATTATAGGGCATTTCATGGCTGCAAAAAAATCTAAACAAAATATCTCATGTCAAAGGTAGTCATTCTAATAATGTAAGATTGATTTAACATCACAATACCATTAGTGTAATTTGCCACATAATGAAATGAGAGAAAAGATGCAGAAAATATGATTTGAGGAAATTGACTATCCATTCAAGATAGAAACTCTTAGCAAACTTGAAACAAAAAGAAACATCTTTAATCTGATTAAAAAAAAAAAAAACTTACAGCAAACATTATACTTCACTGTGCACTATTAAAACCTTCCCCTAAGACCAGAAACAAGACAAGAATGCCTGGCATTATCATTTCTCTTTACATTTTAGTGTAAGTTTTAGCCAAGCAGCAAAATTCCCACATGTTGTAGGAGAGACCTGGTGGGAGATAATCGAATCATGGGGGTAGTTTCTCCCATACTGTTCTCATGGCAGTAATTAAGTCTCACGAGATCTGATGGTTTTATTAGGGGTTTCCCCTTTCGCTTGGGTCTCATTTTCTCTTGTCTGCCGCCACGTAAGACTTGCCTATTGCCTTCTGCCATGACTGTGAGGCAGCCCCAGCCATGTGGAACTGTGAGTCCATTAAACCTCTTTTTCTTTATAGATTACCCAGTTTCAGGTGTGTCTTTATCAGCAGCATGAAAATTGACTATATATTGTTATTCAGAGATGACATTATCTTCCTGGGAACAATTTCTCCACAATGTCAGAGCAACAAAAAAACCAAACCAGGCCAAATATGGAAAAAAATGGTTTTAATGAGTCAACAGAGAGGAAATTTCAAAAGAGAAATGTTAACTGTAAAAAAAACAAAAATGAAAATGCTAGAACTGAAAAGTATAATAAATGAATAAAAATGTTTAGAGTATGATCTTAACAAAGTATAGATGGTAAATGTTAGTGAACTTAAGGGCAGATAGATCTTCTCTAATCTGATGATCATTTCTTTTTGACAAAAATTTTTAAAATAATCAGAAATATGGGAGAAGTAACAAATGATGTAAAATATGTAACATGAGGATAAATAACCAATACTTGATGTCTTTCTGAAGAACACTATGCCTGCTAAATCAATATGTCAGTGTCTCAGTGCCTTCTACCAACTATTCTGAAGTTTCATCAGAAGAGAAAGAAATTGATAACCCAGTTGTTGTAGCATCCTTATCACCCAGCAATAGATTTTAGTTTAATGTCTCAAGCTTCAAGTCCAGTGGACTTTCAACTCTGTAAATTAATGGTGAGCACCTACACAACCATTCTGTTTTTCACTTTCAGTACAGTATTCAATAAATTACATGAAATATTTAAAAATTATTTAAGATTTATTAGAAAATAGGCTTGACGTTCGATGATTTTGCCCAACTGTAGGCTAATGTAAGTGTTCTGAGCATGTTTAAGATAGGCTAAGCTATGATGTTCTGTAGTTTAGATCTATTAAATGCATTTTGAACTTAAAATATTTTCAAGTTACAATGAGTTTATCAGAACATAACCTCAACATTAAGTCAGAGAGGATCTGTATTTCTTTGTTCTGTGCTGCTAAAACAAAACTGCAGACTAGGTAATGTATAATGACTAGAAATATATTGGCTCACAGTTCTGGAGGTTGGGAAGTTTGGTATCAATGTGCCAGCATCTGGCAAGGGCCTTCTTACCATGTCATCACATGGTGGGAGGTGGATGTCCATTCTTGCCACTTCTCTTGAAAATTGTACTGGAGGTCCTAGAAAGTATAGTAAAAAAAAGAAAAAAATAATAAAAGTTAGAAACTTAGAAAAGAAGAAATAAAGCAGTCTCTATTCAGAAATGATATATGTGCAGAGAAAATCCTTAAAAATTACCAGAAAACCCTACTAGAAAAAATAAGTAAATTTAGTAAAAATCACAGAACAAACACTAATATACAATGATCAATAGTATTTACATTTACTAGCAAGAAATAATGGGGATGAAGTTATGAAATAAAATTGAAACTCAAAAAGAAATATCATGTCTAGTAGCACTAAAGTCCAAAATATTTTGGAACAAATTTAACAAAAATATGCAGAATTTTTATACTGAAAACTGGAAACATTTCTCAGAGAACTTACATAAGACATAAATAAATGCTGAGATTTACTTTGTTCAAGAGTTTATTAGAAGATTCAACATTGTTAACTAATTCATTCTCCCACAAAAAGTCTATGTAGATTTAACAGAGTCCCAATCAAAATGTAAGCAGACATATTTGTAGAATTTGTAAAAGCATAGGACATAGAAGAGCCAACAATGTTTTGAAAGTGAATAAAGTTAAAACAATCACATTTTCTAATTTGAAGATCTCTATAAAGCTAAAGTTAAAGTAATCTTGATAAGTATTATTGGTACAAAGACATAGAGTGTCAGTGGAGCAGAATAGAATCCAGAAGTAAAGCCATGTATGTATGGTTCATTAAATTTTAACCAAGCACCAATAAGTTAATGAGATAAAATGAGTCTTTTCCATAAATGATGCTGGAATGTCTGTATAGCCATATGAAAAAAAAAATAAAACATGTACCCCTATCTCATACTCTACATAAATATTAATTTGAAATAGGTCATTGGTGAATAGATTATTTATTTTTATTACCTAAAAAAAAGGTAAAACTGTAACATTCTAGAGGAAAATGCAGGGGAAAATCTTCATAGATTGGAGTATGCAAAGATTTTTTTTGGGGGGGGTAAGAAAAAGCACTAAGCAAAAAAGAAAATTTAAATTGAACTTCCTCAAAATTAAAATCCTCTGTTTCTTCAAAAGCCTGCTAAAGAAAACCCAAAGGCCATTTACAACCTGGGAAGATATATTTACATGTGCATGTATCCAACAAGGACTTCTATGCAGATGATATGAAGAATTCTTACAAGTCAATAATATAAAGGCAAACAACCCAATAAAAGAGGGCCAAAGGTTGAAAAGAACATCTCACAAGAGAAGATTAACAAATCACCAGTAGAATGTTTAAAGTCACTTTGAAAATGTTCAGCATAATTACTCATGAAGAAATGCAAATTAAAACCATAACAAAACACAAATTTGCACAATTGGAATGGCTAACATTAAAAAATTGTCAATATCAAATGTTGGCAGGAGTGTGGAGTACTTATGACTCATATATTGCTGTTGAGTGTCTAAAATGTTATAATCACTTTGTATAATCACTTTGGAAAAGAGGCTAGAATTTTCTTGTAAAATTAAATATACCCTTGTCATATGATACACTTAATGAAGATAACCACACAAAGACTTGCATGTGAATGTTCATAACAGCATTATTGTTAACACAAAAAAATTTGAAACAACTTTAAAGTTCATCAATAGGTGAGTGGATGATAAACAACTTGCAGTATGTATCTATATAATGGAAAACTACTCAGCTATATGAAGAAATGAATTACTGATATGCATAAAAACATAGATTAACTAAAAACTTTATTTCTAATAAAAGAAGTAAATACGAAAGAGTACATACTGTATGATTAAATTTATGTAAAGTCTAACATTAAGCAACACTATTCTACATTGACATAAATCAAGTCATGGCTTCCTGCAGTGAGTGTTGAGGGCATTGACTAAAAAGGGGCACAAAGGAATTTTCGAGAGTGATAGATATGTTCCCTGTTTGTATTGATATGATGATCACACAGATGTATAAATTTGTTATCAACATCACTTTAAATGCATACATTTTATTGTGTCTAAATTGTACTTCATTAAAATTGATTGAGAATTACATTTCAAAAATTACAATAATTGAACTGACAAAACATACTGGCTAAAAATTGTTCAAGTGACATTATCAAGTGTTGGTGACCATGTGGGGCAGTTTGAATTCTCCTACAAAGCTGGTGAGTAAATTGATAAAATCACTCCAGAAAAGAATTTCACAGTATTTACTTTACCCAGTCTTTTTCATACCCTAAGACCCAGTAGTTCTACTTCAAAGTGAATGCCCCCCAAAATGCACAAGAATGTTTACAGCAGGACTGTTTGTAAAAGCCAAAAAGTGTAAACAATCCAAAAGTTCATGTATAGAAGAATGGATAAACAAATTACAATGGAATGGTGTTACACAGCATTGAAAATAAGCCATTGGTACACATACTGTGGATAAATCTCAAAAAAAAAATCAGTATTTAGTTGAAGAAGCCAAATCCTCCCAGAAGAGAATATACTATGTAATTCTGTGACGCAATGATATGCTGTTAGAAGTCATGATAATGGTTTACTTGGTGGAGATGGTGACTGATAGTGACATGGAGGGATTCGTGCTGATAATATTCAAGTTTTGGGTCTTGGTCACCTAGTATGTTCACTTTGTGAAAATTAGTGAAGTTTTATTGTTGTATTCATGTACTTATCTATGTTACATTTCAATAAAAATCTTAGAGTATCTATCAAATGAATGAAAAGTAAAATGTTCAATCTTCTAGCTGTTGCCTCTATATTTCTGCAAATTCTATTATGTTTAGGAGAGACCCATTAGCCCTGGGACCTTCAAGAAGTCATAGAACTTATGGAATTCCTTCTTTGTAATCAATGCTGCACTGGGGAGAAAATTTAAAACAAAGCAAAACAAAACAAAAGACAAACTTTATTCCAAAGATGTTAACGAATTTTATTGGAAGACAAAACCGACTTAAGTTTTGTCTTTCAAAAAAAAAAATAAAAAAGACAAACCTTATTCCCAAGATAGTAACAGATTTTTTGAAAGACAAAAGCTGACTTAAGTATCTTTAACAATTGTCAGTGGTGTCCAAAAACGCAGCAAAAGGAAATACCATATTTAAATGAGACTATATGTACTTCCCAAGGAGCAAATAACAATAGCCAACATGATTTCAACTTTACATTTTAGAAAATAACCTCAAAGGTACTTGGTAGTTAAATCTTCCAACCAGTGTTTATTATCCACAACATTATGACAAGTTAGGAGCATGCCCAGTGAAAACATTGGGACTTGAAGTACTGAGTGACTTCACACCCACTCATACACACATATAAACATGCATATGCACACACAAATGTAAGTAATGCATAGGGTTCTCAGTGTCAAAAAATAGCATATCAATTTTTAAAAGTTAGAGTAATACCATCATCTTATTCCCTTTTCTGTTTGTTGCAAGCATTTTCTGGATATTAATAATTTGAGGGAAAATCTTGTAATAATCTCCACTACATGCTAATTCTTACCGTTAAATCTTAGCCTTCACAGTAGCCCAAATCCAGCATAACTCAAATGTTAACTTTGATGTAAATATTATGCTTTTCAATAAAGCTTTATGATACTTCTAATTAACCATATGTGCAGCTTAGTTAGTGGCTACAGACTTACTTTATGGACTTGATCGTAATGAAAACTCAGATGCTGCTGTTTGTTTATTAAGTTGATATTTGCAGAAACACTTTTTGAGGCACTCAAAAGACTAACTGCAAAGGTTTATAGATTTGATTTACACCCACCTACACCTCCAAAGGGATGTGATGCAGCTACAAACTTGAGTACAGTATAAATCTGGAAAATCTTCCAACCAGCTCTGTGTAATATTAGCTCCACAGGAGGATAAAAAGTATAACAAAGGAGAGAAAAGACATCTCTTTTAAATTTTATATTTAAAATTAGTCCATAGGTTGAATTGGCTACCCTGATTTCTTTAGCATAGCTCTTCATAATGAAATGTACATTGTTACTCTACAATGGGTACAGGACATGTTATGTTTCTCATATATACTTGGTCACTGAAAACTTTTTATTTTTTTTTTAACTTTTAGGCTCGGGGACACGTGAAGCTTTGTTACATAGGTAAACTCATGTCACTTGGGTTCACTGAACAGATTATTTCATCACCCAGGTATTTAGTTCAGTATCCAATAGTTACCATTTCTGCTCCTCTCCCTCCTCTCACCCTATACCCTGAAGTAGACCTCAGTGTCAGTTGTTTCCTTCTTTGTGTTCATGAGTTCTCATTACTTTGCTCCCACTTATATGTGAGAACATATGGTATTTGGATTTCTGTTCCTGCATTATTCTGCTAAGGATAATAGCCTCCAGCTCCATCCATGTTCCCTCAAAATACATTATCTCATTCGTTTTTATGGCTGTATAGTCTTCCATGGTGTATATGTACCACATTTACTTTATCCAATCTGTCATTGATGGGCATTTAGGTTGATTCCATATCTTTGCTATTGTGACTAGTGCTGCAATGAACATTTGCATGCATGTGACTTTATGATAGAATGATTTATATTCCTCTGGGTATATACCCAGTAATGGGATTGCTGAGATGAATGGTAGTTCTGCTTTTAGCTCTTGGAGGAATCACCATACTGCTTTCCACAATGACTGAACTAATTTACACTCGCCCCAACAGTGTATAAGTGTTCCCTTTTCTCTGCAACCTTACCAACATCTGTTATTTTTTTGACTTTTTAATAGTCATTCTGACTGTTGTGAGATGGTATCTCATTGTGGTTTTGATTTGCATTTCTCTAATGATCAGTGAAGTGGTTCAAGTGATTATCCTGCCTCAGCCTCCCAAGTAGATGGGATTACAGGAATGTGCCACCATGCCTGGCTAATTTTGTATTTTTAGTAGAGATGGGGTTTCACCATGTTGTCCCAACTGACCCCAAACTCCTGACCTCAGGTGATCCATCTGCCTTGGCCTCCCAAAGTGCTGGGATTATAGGTGAGAGCCACTGCACCTAGCCAATAATTATACATATTTATGAGGTACATGTGATATTTTGATACATGCATACAATGTGTAATGATCAAATCAAGATATTTAGAATATCCATCACCTCAAAAGTTTATCATGTTTGGTTGGGAATGTTTCAAATTTTCTTTTCTAGCTATCTATCTTGAAATATACAATAAATTATTGTTAACTATAGTCACCTTATTATGCTATCAAACACTAGAACTTACTTCTTCTATCTAACTGTATATCTGTACCCATTAGCCAGCCTTTCTTCATTCTCTCCCCACAACTTCCCAGTGGTGGTAAATTCTCAGTCTCAAGTAACTATCATTCTACTCTCTACTTTCATGAGATCAACATTCTTAGTTCCCACATATGAGTGAGAACGTGCAATGTTTGTCGTCCTTTGCTTGGCTTATTTACTAAAAATGACCTCTAGTTCCATCCATGTTGCTGCAAATAAACTACTTTTAATTTTAAATGCAGCTACTCTTGGATCTCTTCTGATGTCTGGTCAGGACTGCAACTAACAGGCAAAATAGGGCTGGTCTTCCAGAGCTGTTCTCAAGAGGCCTACCATTGTATGGTATGGCAGAGGAGAAAATAAATGTAGCTTTTGAAACCTTTTGACTTTGTGGTACCCAGGCTTTCTTCTCCAGACCTCTGCCACTACCACCAAGTAGCTCTTCAGTCAAGATCTTGGTGCCCAGGACACAAAGCTGTGCCTTCTCTCATCAGTCTTAAGTTGGCTTTCATTTTAATCCTCAGCTTTACTGTCTTCTCTTTTTCTCAAGGCACTGTGACTGTATGATTTAGTGAGTGTCATTGGACAAACATATGTGGAAGAGGCCACAGTGTGTAAATGGTATCAAAAGTACTAGCAGAGAGCATTAAAGCAATTACCTGGGATATGAAATTACAAGTGTTAAGGCAGTTTGAGGTCAGTGAAAATCTCCATCATATTTCAAAGGCTTTGGGGCTTACTATTGCTCTGTGGGAGTATTGTGATAATAAAAACATAATATAAGCCTAAGGACCTTTAAATGCTATTAATTAGATTCACCATAAAAGGCTTGTGAAATTAGAATTATTGTGCCCTCAATTATAATTTAATTACATTAAGATGACACAATTTTGTTTTACAGTGAAGGTTCCAGACAGTCAATAGAAAGCAATGCTTTTCCACATACAAAAATTTGTTGTATAAAAATCTGTTAGGAAGGTATGACATTCTGTATGAAGGAATAAATCTGATTATATGCACTACACACAATCACATGCAGAGACAGAAATGTTTTTGACCTGTGAAGGGACATGTGAAATCAGATTGTTATCCTTTTTCTAAGAAAGCTTTTTATGTAGTTAAATATAAAAAAGTGAATAATATAATTTTAATGTGATTAATTACAACTTACAAACATAAAATTCATTATAAAAGCAAAAGGTAAAAATTATAACTCCTCAGTGATTACCTTCTAAAACTGTTAATAAACATTTCCAATACGGGCTTCTGTTCAGAAAATCTTTTGATTGCTTAAAAATTGTCACAGCTTTAAAAAAATGCTCTATGGCTGATGCTTTGGTAATCTTTACACTTGTCAGCTTTAGTTAGAAATAATAGAGCAAACTAAGGTACTATATAAGTGTGATAGCATAAAGGGAATGCTAGAACAATAAAAACATCCTAAATATCAAAAGAGGTACTCAGTTTTGGAAGGAAGGAAGCAGAGAGAGAGAGAAGGAAGAAAGAAAGAAAAAGAAGAGAGGAGGAAAAGAAAAGATGAAGAGGAGGAAGAAAGGAAGGAAGGAGAAAGAAGGAAAGAAAGAAGCAAAAGAAAAAAGAGAAAGAAGAAGGAAGGGAAGGAAGAAGAAAGGCAACAAAGAAAGGGAAAGAGAGAGAGAAGGAAGGAAGGACTTATTTATAAAAATTTCACATGTGACAAAAAGTTATATCTCCAGTCAGCAGGAAGAAGATGGGCTTTTAAATGAGTGATGGTGGAACACTGCATAGCTGTTTGGAAAGAGATGAAACTGCCTGAGTGCCTCATGTCTTACATCTTAAATTACGAATGGACCAAGATATAAAAAATAAAGGTTAAACCCTAAAAACTACAGCAACATTTGAGTGCATATATTTATAATCTGGAGTGAATATATTTCTCACTAGAATATATAAAATTTAGAAGCAAAAGGAAAGATTAATACATTCTACATCTATTTTAAAAAATAGTTTTTGTATGGCAAAGGAAACCAGTGAAGTTAAAAGCAAATACCAAGCAGATAAAAATATTTGCAACATATGTCACAAAGGGCTAATGTCTCTAATACACCATGAGCTCCTAGAGATTGTGAAGAGGAAAGCCAAGAAACTAGTAAAAAATTGTGCAAACATTTTGAACAGGCAATTCATAGGAGACAAAATAAAAATGGCTATTAAACATATGACAATGTTTTCAACCTGACATATAATAAGCAAAAATAAATTCAAACTTTATTGGAATACCATTTCTCACATATTAGATTAGCAGATATCCAAGAATTTGACAATATACTTGGCTAATGAGACTACAGAGTGACACACACACTCATGAATTTCTGGTCAAAATGCAAAACATTACCACCCCTCTGTAAATCTGGCAAAATCTAGCAAATTTGCATATGGGTTTATTCTTTAATACAAAACTCACTTATATGACCATATCTCAAAAATACACCAGAAAAACTACTAAGGAACTAGGTTGTTAATTGCAGTATTATTTGCAGTAGCAAAATACAGTAAATATCCTCAACATCTTTTAAGAGGATACTGTTTAAGTAAATCATGCTATGTTCTTACAGTGGGATACTATGTAGTCATACAAGGAAATATGGATGGTTTCTATGTAACTGCTCTCCAGAATATATCATTAAGTGATAAGAACAAGAGGCAGAAAGTGGGGAGAATACAAATATACAAATAGTCTGTATAGCTGTATCGTCAGTATGTCCTATGAATATGATAACCAGACATATTGTCCTCCTAATACTATATGTTATGAAGAACAGAGAACCGCCAATGAAATATGATATGCTTGTCCAACATGAACCTGAATTCAATCAAGCCTTTAGTACTAATATCCAGTGCATATTAAATGCCTAGAATAGAAAGCTACAAAATTATTGACCTGATTTCTTCAAAACCTAATATAAAAAACATTAAGAGAAAATCCCATTATAGATTATGGAGATCCAAGAGTCATAAGAACCTTGTTTGAATCTCAATTAGAACAAACCAGTTGAAGACATTTTAAGACAATTAGTGAAATTTTAATATGAAACATTTCTTAATTTGTCTTGAAAGATGTAACATAAACTGCAGTTACATGAGAAAATGTCCCTAAATTTAGAGATGCATGCTAAAGAACAAAGGGTAGAAATGACATGATGAATGAAATTTGCTTTAAAATACTTCAGTCAAAAATATGGACTAATTAAAACAAGTAGAGCAACAACAAACAAACAAAACCATTATTCAGTATTTAGGATCCAAATACAGAGAAACAGAACCTTGCAACATTTCCCTAATCCTTGATCACACAGATTTCATAGGAAAAATTTTTGAATGCCATCTGTTGAGAAACAATTTTTCCACTTATTGGAAGCTTTCAGGGAATGCAGAGCTAGAAAATTCTTTCTTGCAACACTTTGCTTGCTTTGTTGGGATCTCCTAAACAGAAATGTTCTATTTGCCTGTATGAAGTTGTGCTCTCAAAGTGACTGCAAACTCAAGAGAGCTGGCCTCTGGAGCCACTGAAATAGAGTTCCATTTCCCACTTGCTTATCACTTCTCTAACTGAGATGATTTCATTTGAAACAAATGTTTCATGTGAAAAGAAACTAAGAGGTAAAATTAAGGAAGTGAGGATAAAAGAGGAAATTTGTCAAATAATAAACAGCAGAAGTCTAATTAACTCCACGAGATTTTGGCCTTGCTTACTCTATTCCTTTTACTGTGAAAATGAAATAATGAACTCTGTGTGTGGAACATTACCAAAAAAGAGTAGAGACTAGGTCAGTTCTGTTAATTGCTGTAAATTGCCTTATTCTTTCAGTAGCTAAGCAAAGGGGTCTCTTAGCAGTTTGAGTTAAGAGAAGAGAATGATAACCTAACAAACACTGAACTAGGGACGTGTGCCCTCCTAACGAGGCCACGTTACTTACACAGGAAACTCCACTCTTATTGTTATGTAGATGTCCTCCGCACTGCATTTCCCCAAAACACCCCTCAACATGTATATGCCCTGTGGGGACAGGGTCTCTCTCCTGGAGGATTTTCCATGATGACGCACACAATTTTGAACCAATTCACAGAATTAGTTCAGAAAAGTCACTATACATATCCAAATGTATTATACATTTATAAATGTGAGAGTTGAAAATATAAAACCTCTGGAAGACCATGTAAAAAAAACCCTCTTTGTTCTTGTTTTAGCAAATATTAATATTTCTTAGGTAGGACTCAAAATTCAGAAATGATAAAATAATTGATAAAACTTCATCAAAATTAAAATCATATGCTCTTCAAAATATAATGTTAAGGCAGATCAACATGCAGGCCACAAACTAGATGAAAATATTTGTAAAACCTACATCTAGTTAATAACTTTGTTTTTAGTGACCAATTCTCACTTTGTTGCCCAGGCTGGTCTCCCAAGGTGCTGGGATTACAGGCATGAGCCACCGCGCCCGGCCATGTGTGATACTTTTAGGGTAGCCCTAGAAAACTAATATATAACCCAACAACAAAATGGCCACATCCGAAGAATTATACAAATGCCAAATAAGCACATAGAAAGAGGCTCAAAATTAGTAGTCATTATAGAAACGTAAATTAAAACCGTACTGAGAAACTACCATATGTTCACCAGAATAATGAAAATTTAAGCATGTTATTAAAGATGTGGTGTTAATAGAATTCCCATATATTGCTGGTTAGAATGCCAGATTTTACAACCTCTTGGAAAAACAATGTGATAGTGTTCTATAAGTTAAATAGATCTATAACTTATATCCCAGAAATACCACTTTTTTTGTATTTACCTAAAAGGATTATTCATATGTATATATGTATATATATCCATTCAAAATCCTCTCAAATGCAGCTTTACTTATAAAAAGCTAAAACTGAAAACAACTGCAACAACTGAAAAACCTGCAAACTTTCCGTAACTGCTGTATGAATGTACGGATGTGTGAGATATCCATACAACAAAACAATGCTCAGCAGTGAAAAGGAATGAACTAGGAATTCGTGCAACAACATGGATGATTATTAAATGCATTCGGCTAAATAGAATACCCAGACACAAAGCCAGCATGCTCTATGATTTGCTTTTTGTGAATATCCATAAAAGGCAAAACGATAGTGGCAGAAAACAGAACAGAGTGGACAGTGGATAGAACTGACAGCAAAGGGACACGAGGGAACTTTTTTAGGGTGACAAAAGTGATCAATATCATGACTATAGTAGGAGATCCATGACCCTAAATATTTGTCAAAGCACATAAAAATGTACAAAGTTGGTGAATTTTATTCTATATAAATTATACCTTAGTAAGAATTACGAAAATAGCATAATCCCATTTTTATATAATCATGTACATATTCCTATCTACCTACCTATCTAATATTTCAGGTTTATGTGCTGAGAGAGATGTCTGAATAAAGTATATGCAGGGTTAATAGTCATTTCTGGATAGCATAGTTTGAGGACTTATTTTTTTAACTGTATATATTTTGCTGCATTATTTGAATTCTTCCTAATATATCTTTTCATAAAAAACAATACTCTTTTGGAACAAATGTAAAAAAATTGCTAATGATATTTATATATATTGTGCTAAAATATACCTTTAAAAATTTTGTACTCAAATGCCAGACAATCAGACAAGGGAGCATATGATACATGATATTCAATCTAGGCATTAGTGAGTTAGGAAGCATTTACTTTCCAATCTTCTTGGTAAGATCTGGTCACTGTTATATGAATTATTTTATTTCAGCATATATTGGTAACATTATCTGATGTTATCAAAATAGAAATGCTTTCGAGCATTACTCACAGAATAAATTTATCTCTGATACCATTATTGTACTTGCAACTTTAATCCAAAAGTAGATCATATCTCATCATCTCCTTTAGTATTTCATCAATGTATTGTGTTTTTAAAGAGATTCCATGGTGAAATGCATTTGGGTAGCTCTATTTTAGAAAATAGAGCCCATGTCCTGAAATATACAATATCACTAGTGTAAAACCTTTCAGTGTTACTCAATTTTCCAAATAGTAGCCTATAAAAATTGGGAGTAGCCACACTTGAAATCTACCCTCTTAGATCCTGCGATATAACAGATATTAAAAGTTCTTCCAAAGGTTATCACGTTTATTAAGGTATTCTCTTCCAATCTCTCTCTCTCTTTGTATCTCTCTCTCTCTGTCTCTCTCTCTCTCACACACACACACACACACACAATTTCCATTATCTCACTCAAATCCTACTTGCAGCCAAATGACTTATTCAATATCTTTAGTGGGAAATATTATCCATTGTGCAGGTTTAGGTTTCTTTAATGGCTTTTCAAAATTATGTTTTCTGTTTCCCTTCAATTACTCTATTTGGTCAAACTTTGTTATTAACCATAGCATTGTATTCATTTATTTCTTTCATCTTCCACCAATTCCTCCATTTAAGAGCTTTATAGATTTAGATCTTGTCATAAAAGGTTTTAATAGAGACTATTTTCTAAGATAGCTTGTGATATGGTTTGGCTGTGTCCCAACCCAAATCTCATATTTAATTCCCACGTGTTGTGGGAGGAACCCAGTGGGTGGTAACTGAATCATGGATACAGGTCTTTCCCATGCTGTTCTCATAATAGTGAATATGTCTCATGAGATCTGATGGTTTTAAAAAGGGAGTTTCCCTTCACAAGCTCTCTTCTCTTGTCTGCTGCCATGTGAGATGTGCCTTTCACCTTCCTCCATGATTGTGAGGCCTCCCCAGCCACATGGAACTGTAAGTCCATTAAACCTCTTTATTTTGTAAATTGCCCAGTCTCGGGCATGCCCTTATTAGCAGCATGAAAACAAACTAATACAGCTTGCTATCAATTTTTAACATGTGAAAATTTTTTTTTAAAAACTTGGATGTGACTACTTTGTTTTTAAATTATTTTACAATGTTTTTTTACTTTGAAAACTGAGAATAATGCTAAGATATCTATAAGAAGTTATAAGCGTTAACTAAAAATCAGTCCCTTGAAAATGAGATCACAGAATCAACAGTGTGTGTTTTACACCATGGAATACTATGCAGCCATAAAAAAGCATGAGTTCATGTCCTTTGGAGGGACATGGATGAAGCCGGAAACCATCATTCTCAGTAAACTAACACGGGAACAGAAAACCAAACACCACATGTTCTCACTCATAAGTGGGAGTTGAACAATGAGAACTATGGACACAGGGAGGGGAACATCACACACCAGGGCCTGTCTGGGGGTGGAGGGAAAGGGGAGGGAGAGTATTAGGACAAATACCTAATGCATGAGGTGCTTAAAACCTAGATGACAGGTTGATAGGTGCAGCAAACCACCATGGCACATGTATACCTATGTAACAAACCTTCATGTTCAGCACATGTATCCCAGAACTTAAAGTAAAATTTAAAAAAATGAAAAAACAGAATCAATAGTGTGTGTTGAACAGTAGTGTATATAAAATACATGTTCATGCACATATATACATATATGACCCCATTATATATGTGCACTAAACACTAAAGAGACTTAAAATACAATTACATAAATATGGGATATAGGTGTATCTAAGTTATAACGAAATCTGTGCTTTAGTAAGAACATTTCACATATTTGTGCTTTGTATGTAAGTATATCCCCATGAGGTTATATGTTACTGAAATAGAAATACTGATTTGAGTAGCATATTTACACACTAATAAATTGCCTATATTTCCCTTGTCTATCTTTATACAATAGTCCCTCTCTTGTCTGCAGGGCATACATTCCAAGACTCCCAGTGGATTCCTGAAACTGCATATGGTACCAAACCCTATACATATTATATTTTTTAAATCTGATAACTGTGACTAATGTGTGGGGATCATCTAAATGTAGATACACTGGTCAAGGGAAGATTCACGTTCTGGGCGGGATGGGGCACGGCATGGGGTGAAATTTTAGCTCCACCCAGAATGGTGCACAATTTAAAACTTATGAATTATTTATTTCTGAAATTTTCCATTTAAGAATTTTGGACTATGGTTGACTGCAGAAGTTGAAACCACAGAAAATGAAACCAGGAGTAAATGGACTGGGGAGGGGGGGCTACTGTACATAGGAATACATTATCCATTTCTTAATCGGGTCCTAAGTGTACTCCTCTGCTTAACGTTTTAATTGGGAAGAATTCTAGGTTTGCTTTCGGGGCTCAGGGATTCTCACATATTAATTCTCCTTTAGCCTTTCGCCTTATTTCAGTGCCTCTGACTGATGAAGTGGACAGTCATGTAGCTTGGGGCTTGCTTGCTTCGGGGGAACAACTTCTGAAAGTGGAGGTGACACAATTTTGTGTTCCAGAGTATTTATATTTTGAAGAGAAAGCAGGCCATTAATGCTAAACACACAAACAAAGACGTTTTGTGGCATTGCAGATCCTGTAAAACCTATACAGAGATTTTGTGTGTGTGTCTAAGAGAGACCTTTTAGTCAGCCATCCAAATACTGTAGTGGTGTCTCGAACCACTACTGACTGGAAAACTTGCCCATGTTAAAACTTTGCAATTGTAAAAAGTAGAATGTGGTAATTCACTGCTTAATTAAAAGTAGTAATCTCTAGCCATACACTCACACATGGCAAAACAATAGATGCCACCTTCTACCACCAGATATCATGTGAAATGTATTCATGAATCCGTATATCCATACAAACTATGGAGATTTTTTCATAAAAGCAACAACGTTAGCATAAAGCAATCCGTGTATCAAGCATGAAAGGTTTTCACTGAATATGCAAAAAGACAAATGATAGAACTGGAAAATGAGATACGCAGGTTAAACTAGTGTGTCTTTGGAGCTGGCTGCATATGTAAAGCTTTCAACAGAATAATATTACACTTTACTGACAATGAAATGTCCATTACATAGAAGAATAATCATTATCATTAAGTGAATTTCCTGCTGAGTACATTTTTCACTGTGAGCAGGCTCATCTCTTGGGACATTTGCAAGGTAGCCTCTGTAAAATTGTTTAGATCAAAGAAAGTAAGAGCACTGGTTGTTTGATTTAGTTGTCAAATAAGAAAATAACTTGAAGAGAGATTTTAAAGCAAGCTGAGGTGGATTTTTTTACTGGTTCTTTAGGACAAAATTACGTACTTCTTTCTCATATTTTCATTGAAGTAATCTAAAGGATAAATGCATACATGTTGAAATTTTATTTGAAATAATCAAATCCTATTATAGGTGACACATTCCCATCATCCTTATATGCAGAGATATCTACGTATCAAAGTAACTGCTCAGGATGTCACATTGGTCAAAGGAAAATTAGAAAAATCTATTGTAAAGTACGCATTTCTTTTAATAATATTTAAACTATGAATAGAAGCCAGTTTTTAAAATTTAGTCACGGAAAGTTTAATTTTTCTAAGTTGTGGGTATTTGATGTTGATTTCACACCTTTTGTTTGTTTCTACCTTTCCTGAGATTTTCATACATACTTCATATAAAGACCTCTCAAAATACCTTTATTTCAGGCTCCAGTTTTAAAATTTGGCTTTGAATTAGCAATGTTAAATAATTACGGGAACAAAAATCATTCAGAATTTGCTTATTCCTCAGCTTCACTTTTCCTTGATAAAAATCTAATTTGAAGAGTAAGGAATGTTTATATCTGGTCGAAGAGAAAATTCATGAATACTATGGATTCATAACATCATATTCCAAACATATATTTTCTGAAGAAAAAGCATTATAATAATAATAAACATAATAAGTTAACATTTTATGAGTAATTATTATGTCCAAGGCTAATTTTAATTAAGTCCTCACAACCATCATGTAAGGTACTATTTTATCTCTGTTTTTCAAAAACGGGAATTGAAGCCCAGAAGAATTAGGTAATTTTCTGATAAACAGAGAAGCCAGGGTTCAAATTCAGACAGTCTGATTCCGGAGCCCATATTTATACCATTACCCTCTGCTGTCTTACTGTGAATGAGCAGCCAAACCATCGCATACACAGGGAGAGGAAATGTTTGCTGAGTATATACTTGCACTGATTGGGTGTGTGAGCGGAATTCTTTGATCTTGACCTATGTTGGTTTTTCTTATTTGTGTTGTATAAAGGAATTGGAAGGAAAGTAGATGTGAACAAGCCAAACAGTTTTCCTAGAATAGGTGGCTCTTAAAATCCAATTTTCTATATTTAACCAAATTGCTTTGTTTTGTCACATAACTTTTTCTTTAAGGACAATATTAATAGCAATAGCTAATAATGAGTGTTCTTAATCTGTAACAGGTGGTAAGCTCAGTGCTTTATAATCATATCCATGTTTACTATGCAGGGCTCCAAGGCCCACCTATATTTCCAAATGTGCCGTATCTTCTTTCAAGATGAAGTATATTTTCTAAGAACCAAGATTGAATCTAGAAAACCAAGTAGATCTATTGTGTGTATGTGATGGAGGTAGAGGGTTGGAGTGTAAAACAATTGGTAATTAATGCATAACCCAATTAATTTGGTTAAAAGATCATCAGTATGACCAGCTCAGGAAACAGTTCATTTTATTATTTCAATCAGCAATTGAATTAGATCCGTTCTGCAATTACCTAATCAATTTCTCAGCAGTAGACTGCATAATAGCCAAAAACTATCAGCCACTTAGCTAGAGCTATATTGATAGGTATTATTTTAATTACACATCACTAGCTCATTTCCCAGGATGTAAACTGTGCTTTTTTGTAACTATCATAAAATATATATGTTCTAGTATCCAAAATATGAATCCATGATTTAATAATTTCCAAGTCTTATTTGCAAAATAAAAGTCAGTGTATTTCCTAATTATTCATTCTAATCAACTGTCGATTTTAGTACACCAAGCGGTGTTAGTGATTATACTTTCAATATGGTCCACTATTATTCCATATCTTCTCTCATAAGAATGGCTGTGTTTCAGTTTTCTATCAAGTTTTATTGTACTTTGCATTTCCACTATATTCGTTGCCTTAGAATTAGATTTTCATGAATATCACTGAATTTTATATTTAGATCTTCAAACAGTAGAATAATTCACTGCATTAAAAAAATTCCTAAAATTAAAACACAGTAGACAGAATATAACACTTCATTGTGCCTAAAATTAAACATCTTTAATTTTAATAGATCATTTGTTGCAATGCTAGTTCTGTATTGAGTCCCACTCTTTATACACACAAGGTTTTTAATAAATAAATATTCAGAGGACATTTAATCTGCTATATCAGAGACATTTCACATCCTCAAGAAGAACCACATCATAAAGATAGCTATTCATATGCCAAAGAGACAGGAAAGGTTCTCAAGGAGTTACCTAATCCATAGTTTTACAATTTAAACCTGAGTAGAAAAATACTAGTGGTGTAACATTTCCTTCTCCTGTTCTTTTAAATCACTGAGAACAGTATCATTTGGTAACATACAGAGTAACTATCCCCTTTATCTTAGGAATGCTCTGCACAATTCTCATATATCTCTGTATTTAAATTCAATATTCACATTAATCTCAACAGAGACCTAAAATCCCGTCTTCTACCAAATTCTCACTGTCTAGCAAATATTCCAGAGAAAATTATTGCCTCTCTACAATCTGCCATCAAACTGCTTTTCCAGGCTTCTCTCACATCTACTGTTACTCTAAATGAGCCCTGACCCATATTTTCCCTAGTACACACTATACACTCACATAGTCCCCAGGCCTGAAGACATTTCCTCTTAGCTCAGTCTGCTAAAATCAAGACGGTTTCTATTTTACCTCCTTTGTAAAGACTTCCTTTATCACACCATATCCAGAAGTGGCATGCCATTTCTGCTTTTCTCTGGCATTGTGCATCTCCTGCATATTACTGATCATGTACAATGCCATTCGAGTACAATTTGATTGAATATGTAAACTGTAAAACACGTAGAAGGTAAATGACAAATGTTTGTTGAAAGCATAACTGGGGGGCCGGGACAAACCAGCCTAAGGGAGGCCACCATTCCTTGAAGGTACATTCTTGCCATCAGGAATGATAATTCCTTTTGTAAGACAGAGTGTAATTCTGAGTAGAATAAGAATGGCTCCCATATTGCCCAGTAAAGACCAGTGTGGTTACATGGTCAGAGCCTACCTCAGCATTGACTTTTACTAAGAGTACCTCAGTTTAGTTTTCAGGATGGTGTGTCTTAAATTGTGGACTATGGACATCTTTCATCAGAATCCACCTGAATGCTTGTTGGAAATGAGGCTTTTTGACTTTGCGAAAGTAGACCCCAGGAATTTAAGATTCTAACAAGTACCCAACATGTACCCAGTTGATTCTTATCCTAATTTAAAGTTTGAGAATCATGATTCCAGTCCAACATTTAGCTTGGTAGATGTTAATAAGGAGTAATTTTTTAAAGGCTCTCTGGTGAGAGATATTTAAGAAACTCTATGTTAGAAGTAGTTAAAAGGGTTTACAGCAGAGCTTTTTAGAGCTTTTAGTAGCTATGTGTTGTGAATATTCACAAGGGGAGCATAGTTTATTGTGATTTTCTATGGTAGGAAGCATCCTCTCCAACCGGTTTCTGGGAAAATAAGCCTCAGGAATTTGGCTCCAGCAGATGCTTTTCAATCCAGAGTCAGCTGTATGTGATTTGTTGGACCAATGAAATTGATCCATCAAAGGGGATGAAATGGACCCCTAATGATCTCTTAATGTTAGTATGGAGATAGGATGAGAGAGAAAGGCTTTGGAGAATGAGAGACACTCTCTTCTTTTAGGTAGTCTCTTTCTGCTCATTTCTTAATAATGCTATTTGCTTTTCTTTTTTATCTTACTTTTGAGGCATTCTATCTAACTTTTAATTTCAGCAATACTGAGTGTAAGTGGTGTGTATTTGCGTGTGTACTTATATATATAAGAGGGGAGAGAGAGGGATTAAAAAACTATATACTCCTCATAATCCTAATAATATTGGAGTATAGCTTTTTACATAGAAAACTGGACTTAATATTCCTGCTTTGTTACTATGCATATGAGTCAAAATTGCATAACTGTTTGCCTCTAAAATAAAAAACTAGCAAGACCTCATGACATACACAGAAAAGTGGAATAAATGTAGTTCCTAAAAATGTCAGAATAAAAATTTATAATCTGATGATTTACAGTTCATTCCATGGTTTTAGTGTGTAAAGGATAAAGATACCTAGTGGAAACAGATGAATTGGGTCAAGTAAGATTGGAACCCATTAAAATTCTAGCCTGAACCTTGGAGGTCTGGAGAAGCTTGGCCACCCGAGTGATATATTATATAGGCCATTATTTGCCTCTGAGTTTCCTAATTTTTTCATCTGACCGAGAAAATGGAAGCCTCAAAAATTCCCCCCTAAAGCCCCTCATTTTGGAATCCGTGTTGGAACACTTAAGAAGGGATTGAAAATCACTGAGTAGTATTTGCCTATTTGAGGTTTAAAACAAATCCTTAATGCAAAGAATTTTGAATAAATCAGATTCTTAAATTTATCCCAAAACTCACTTTGTCATATGTTGCCTAACCTCTACAGGTATGTTTCAATTCAAGATCATCACTTCATCATTAAAACAAAGGCATCAAAATGAGCCTGCATTCACTAAGTATTCAAAGAGGGAAATCTGCATCCTTTTCACTTGTTTGGAACAACTAATTTCAAAAGATGCAGTATATTTATGTGCACAAAGCAGTATCCCCCTAATTATAATTTATTTTTGCCTATTCAAGAAAAACACAACAGATGTATTTCTACCAACTCTTGGATGGTCACATGGCAAAAGAACAATTGCATGAATTGCTTCAAATAGATCTTCAAGCATTCCGACATAAATACTTGTTCAGCATATCCTTGTTGCCATATTATAGCATTTAACCCTAATGCTATCTTTGTTGGGAATGCAGATGATGAACAAAATGGTTTACATTCTACTCAGATCTCTTTCCTCTGTGATCAGTAAGTATCAGAAACAGAATCATCTACAGATAGCAGAGCAATTGCATTTTAAATGTCACATAGCTGCCTTTATTATTCCAGCTGGCGTGTGGAAAGAAAGGTCCCTCTGTTAATGAGACTAACACTGCCAGTCCCATTATAATAGATTTAAGCAAATAAATAACATGTTTGCCATTTCTGCTCTTGTTTTTCAAGCACTATTTTTGTCACTGATCTCATTGCTACAGACATTTCAGTGGAATAACTATAATTGTTGCAGGGCTTAGGAAATGAAAATTACACATGGAGTCCCTATTTATTTTAGATAATTTAGCATATTAATCCAAATTGTCCTCAAAGCCTGTCCTCCCCAGGGGTCTTGCTCACACTTGCCATTAATGCTAACATGACAGAAAGATACAATGGGTTAGGTTCAGTGGTTCACTAATGTGTGGCAATACCTACTGCACACTTGACAAGAGAGAAATAATAGCCATGTTACTTCAAAAGGCACAAAGTCTCCTGCAAGCCAGAAAAGGGATAGTACAAGATCCATCCAAATTATTGCCAAAATTGATTCAAAATTAGGACCACTGATCTCTGGTGTTATGTAATTCAGAGAAATTTAAAGTCCACCAGGAAAAAGTTCCCCTCTGTATTGAGAGACCGTAAATATCATTTTATGGAAAAGTCATGCTTTTCTAAATTCTTCAGTAAGTCAGGATGTTTAGACACTGACTCTGTGGCTAAATGGGCAAGCCACACTATATGATCCATTCAATCTTACTCCTTTCCAATTTAGCCACTCTCATCTAGGCACTGCATGGTCACATTATAGTTCTTTGACATATTGAGCTTTCTTTTCACTATCTACAGGTTTTCTGTGGGTGACCTAATGAGAAGCACATGTTTTAAATATCATCTTGTACTGATGACTCCCAAATCTAGAGTTCTAGCCGTACCTGTTCCTATAACTCCAAATCCAAATATCCAACTGCTTAGTTGATTTTGCTACATGAATGCTTAAAATACATCTCGAATGAGTGTCAAATGAGTCAAAACACAGCTCTTTATTTACACATTACCAAAACTTCTCTTTACTCACCATTCCTAAATTGGTAAATAACTTATATCCACCCACTTGTTCAAAGCAAGTCTCAGAAGAATCCTAGGCTTCTCTATTTTCTTTCTTCATGACTTCCCAACACCCACACAAACATATCAGCAACACACAGACCTGTTTGTTCTTTCTCCATCCTATCCCTCAGTCTGTTCGCTTTTCTTACCTCCACTACTAACAATGTGGTACCAGCTACAGTCTTCTTTTACCTGGACTCCTTCAAATAGCTCTTGTCCAGTTCCTCCCTTCCTCTCTTCTCTCCCCTTCCTTCTCTCTCCTCTCTTCTCCCCTTCCTTTCAAGAACAGAGAGCTCCTGTAGATCATTTTATAATCAATGAAGCCAGTCTCCTAAACTGTTTTGAACAGAAAAAATAATAGTGGAAAAGGCATAGTAACATTTTTATCTTACAGATAGCTATTAAAGCTCAGAGAATAAGAAGTGTTTTGTACACACAGTGATTTAAATGTAGAGTTAGAGAATGCATCAATATGTTTCTTGAGGTACAGTTCAGTGAACCTGGAAACTCTTCTATATAACATAATAACAAGCATAAACTTTGTTAATTCTAAGTATTTTTAAGTCCGTTCTAATATAATGATCAGATAGCTAAGTATAATATTATATGGCTAAGTCATATATCATTTTATTTTGGTTTAGCAAGGATATAAGCACTCCATAATTCTAAATATTTAAGGGCTTTCAGAGTTATTCGTCTATCTTAAGACAGAGAAATACATACTTTCAGTTATCTTTATTGCTCAATAATTTAAAGAACTAATGCAACTTAGAATTACTTAATTTTAAGAAGGAAACTAATATTATTTCATCTACTTGGGACCAGGAAAATGTCAAATTGGTTTACAATCCATAAGTAAATAGCCTTGAGGAGATCATTTTGCACTCCAAATACTAAGTTTTTTCTAAATGTATTATCTATTTTACTTTGTTGTGGTTATTATGTTGTTTTGAGGTATTTGTTCTGGAGCTTTTTTTTTTTTTGGTAGGAAGAGGCAGGAGATACAGAAATAGTGACATTTGTGCACATTCCAAAGCTGAGAAGTAAAATCAATATTACTCAAGAAGCAACTCTGAACATGTTTATCTCAGTGTATTTCCTTCTAAGCTTCAGTAATGAGCCTCTAAAATTGTTATAGTATACACAGATAATAATCAGTGAGTTTTTTCACATAGCTTCTGGAAAAACTGCTTTGTGTTCCAGTTTTAATTAGTGTATTATTATCCATTGCTAATTTGAGGGGTTTAGTCTAGAATTAGTGCACAGCTGCAGAGAATGCAAGCACATGAATTGCTGGATTAGCTGGAGTTCAAACAAAGGGGAAGGAGTAAATGAGGGGAGATGCAACAAACCGTATCCCCCAAATAAATTCCAAAATTTCCCAGCTATTACCTATAATTTAAAAGTAAATTCCTCGATGGGAAGGAAGCTGTGTTTCTAAATCTGGATTGTTTTATAATAACAAAATATAGAATTACCTCTTTCTTGGTTTTTTTTGAAAGATTTAAGACATTCAGAAAACTAAAGAGAATAACTTAACACAGACTCACTTACCTACTATCAAGATTTAACAAATGTCAAAATGTTGCCATATTTGCTTTACATTTTTCTAAAAGCAATAAAATTCTGCAGAAGCAGTTAGGCCCCTTTGGAGTCCTCCTAAGCCTGCTCTTCACCCCATTCTCTTCTCCCTTATCCCAGAGGTAACCAGAAATCCAGAGTTGGTACAAGTACTCCCCACCTAGGTGTTTATATTTTGCCAGATGTTTATAGATTTACAACACATACAGTTTTTCTTCATGTTTACACCTTACATAAATGATAACATGCTATATATATTATACTACTGCATCTTATTTTTTTATCCAATCTTATGTTTGGATGATTTCTCAGTTATGAAACATATACAATTGAGTTTGTTCATTTTAACAGCTGTAATAAAAATCATGTTTTTTTAGTGTACATGTGCTGTGATAGGAATCATTTATAGCAGAGTTTCTCAAGCATGGCAGTGCCACCCCAGGAGCATTTGGAAAGGCAAGAAGCATTCTTTCGATGACAAAGTATTAGTTTTCTAGGGCTGCCATGACAAAGTGCTACAACTGGGGTAGATTAAAGAATAGAAATTTATTTTCTCCCAATTCTAGAGGCTAGAAGTTCGAGATCAAGGTGTCTACAGGATTGGTTTCTTTCAAGGCCTCTCTCTGTGGCTGTAGAGGCTGTCTTCTCTGTGTCTTCACATGGTCTTCCCTCTGTAATATGTCTGTGCCTGTCTCCTCCTCTTATAAGGACACCAGTCATGTTGGATCAGACCTTACCCTAATGACCTTAGTTTAACTTAATACCTCTTAAAGACCCTATTCTCCAAATACAGTCATATTCTGAGGTACTGGGGGTTACAACTTCACCATATGAATTAGGGGATAGGGACACAATGGACCCCACAACACAGGTTGCTACTGGATAGAGGGGCAGGGGCCAAGGGCCAAGAAACCTGAACATCCTGCACTGAACAAAGGCATGGTCCTGCACCCTGGAGTGTCAATAGGAAACTCCTTTAGGATGTAAACCAACAAGTAGAATTCTTGGGTTGGAAGCATTCATCTGTTGTTCTACTTTGTTAGATACTATCAAAATACTCTTCAAATAATTGTACCAATTTAAATTCCCAAAAGCAGCATCTGGAAACTCAAATTTCCTCCATCCTTGCAAACAATTGGTGTGTTCTCACACTTTTAAAATATATGCTAACATCATAGGTATGACATCATTGCTTCAGTTTTATTTGATTCCAAATGAGGTTAGATCTATCTATGCATATGAGTATATATATATATATATATATATATATATATATATATATATATATATGTATAGGAATCATTCTAGTTGTCTGCTCTGTGAACTACTTTTTTATAACATTTACCCATTTTTAATTTTATGTTTATTCTTTAGATACTGTCTTTTTGTTGCTTCTACATTTTTCAGATACCTTCTTCCAGCATGTAACTTACCTTTAACTTTGCTTCTGGTGTCATGCTGAAGAATAGTTCAATGTAGTAAAATTTATCAGTAATTTTCTTTGTGTAAGGGGTGTTTGAACCATACCTAAGGAAGCGTTCTCTATCTCAAGGTCATAAAGACATTCTCTTCTATTTCTTTCTAAAAAATTCAAAATTTTCCCTTTCAAATTTAGGTCTTTACCTAATTTTATTTTTGTTATTGTGCAAGGTAGGAATTTATTTAATTTTTCAATATGAATAGACAATGGTCCCATCATCAATTAGTGAATATATAATAATTTTTCTATCTTTCTCAAATAATAATTTCCTAATTAAGTATGATTCTATTTCTGAGTCCTCTATTTTGACCCATTTGTCTATATGTCTATACTATCATCTGGAATGTCATAACTGCTATAACTCTTTCATATGTCTTAATGTCTCCTAGGGAAATTATCTCTCCTTATTGTTCTTCAAGATTGCCTTGGCCCTTACTCCTCCATCTGAATTTTCAGATTAGCTTGTCATGTTAATGATAAGGAGAAATACATGGGCATTTCCTTGAAGTACATTAATTTTATAGTTTAATTTGGGGAAAAAGTAGTCCTTAAACATTAAGTCTTCCCATCATGAGCATCTTATATTTTATTAATTCAGGATTTTAAAAAGTTATGATTTTAAAATAAAATGTTATAATTGATTCATGTATTATGCATCTTTAGTTATATTTATGTATATTTATCTTAAAATATATGTTGCTATTATCAATGGTATGCTTTCTTTGATAAATTATTATATTGGGTGTTAATGGGTTCCTAAGGAGGTACTCTTGATTTTTGAATGTTGGTCCTAGATTCCAGCACAGTTACTAAATTTTCACTTTAGTTCTCACAACTCATCTTTAGAGCTTCTTTCTTTCTCTTTCTTTCTTCCTTTCCTTTCCTTTCCTTTCTTTCTTTCATTTCAATAGCTTTAGGGGTACAGTGGTTTTTGGTTACATAGATGAATGGTATAGAGGGGAAGTCTGGGCTTTTAGTGTAAATAGTATACGTTGTACCCAATAAGTAATTTTTCATCTGTCACCCCTTCCCCTTCTGAGTCTCTAATGTCTGTTACACCACTCTGCATGCCTTTGCATACCCATAGCTTAGTCCTCATTTATAAATGAGAACATGCAGTGTTTGGTTTTCCATTTCTGAGTTTCTTCACTTAGGATTCTATTTCATATGTATATAATCATATCAAACAGAAATTATTAAACATTTTCTCTTTTAAATTCTTATTCCTCTTTTTCATATTTGTACCTTTGCTAGGGCTTTTGTAAAAATGTTGAATTGTGTCAACTGGTATATTTAATTTTATCTGTCTTTTAATGGGGGTGCTTTCAAGTTTAACCATTAAGTATAATGTCTGTTATAGGTTTTTAATAGAGATCCTTTAACACTTCCTAATCATAGTTTGCAAATATTTTTAAAGATTAATCACTTTTATTTTAACCGCAAAATTCTGTATATATTAAAATTATCGCATGGTTCATATCATTTAATCACTTAATGAGGTGAGTTTTATTATTGGTGCTTGAATTCTTAGGACAAACCTTCACTGGTAAAGCCATATTATTTACTGTTTTTTATTTTGAGATAGATTTGTTTTCCTCATATTTTATTTGCATGCATTTTCATTAGTATAATGTATCTACATTTCCTTTTCTTGTATGTCCTGTTCAGTTTTGATTTTGTTAACAACTAAGTAATATCAACTTTGTATCAAAGTTTTACTAGTTTCAGAAAATAATTTGATTAGTACAGCAGAGACATCTACTTACTTCATAATATCTCTCTCAATCTATATTTTTTCTTTCTTTCTTGATAGGAGATCTCTGATGATATTCCAGCATATTTTCTGCTCACTCTTACCTAGGTGTGACCATGCCATTAGCTCCGGGAGGGCTGTTGTGCTCTTATGTGAAATGCTTCTCATGACGTTATGCATGGACAATATTGAAGCGTGATATGATGGCTTTGGGTCTAGTCAAAGAGATATAAACAGAAGTGCTACAAGAGATCTCTAGGAAGGTCTCTTAAAAGAGAAGGTGTGGACTTTAAGTCTTCTCCTTTCCTTCTGTGTGTGGCACATTGGATATGATTGTTAGAGCTCCGCCAGCCATATTGAGCCATAATATGATCTAGAAAATGGAAGCCCATATACTGAAGATGGTGGTGGAAAAAGATTAGAACCTGGTTGTCTGAAGACACTGTAAAGTTGGCCTGACATGCCAGCCATGAAAAGTGTATGTGTATTTGTACATAATGAACTTCTGTCTTGTTTAAGCTGCTGTGTCTTTAAGGTTTTTAGGCATATACAGCTGAATCTAATGCTTATTAATACTGGTAGTGTTTGTATTCCTTTTATTTTAGTCACTGAAATAATGGATTTAAAGTAAGAATGACCTATTACTTAGTTTGTTAACAATTTTCTATAAATCCTTTGGCTTTCAATATGCAGTTTGTTTCCTTCTCAGGAAAAGGGGCTCAAGGTAAATACAGAGTTACTGCTCTTCAAACTCTCATGGAGAAGTAGGTCTGCATGGCCCAAGGGGTGGACTGTGGTGCTCAAGGTTGTAAGCTACTCAGATAGAAATGATCTACTTAGAAAATAATCAGTAATAAACCCATAGAATTTCAAAGTATGAAGTAGAAAGAGATCTGAGAAATTCAGAGCCACAGCAGTAGAACTAGAATATCATTTTCTGCAGTTGGCCTCCAGTGCACCAGCCACTTTGTGCTCATCCTACCTGATCAGCATGATGTTATCGATGAAATGGCTTCATGTGATGTTCTCCAGGGCATCCATTAGAGGAGTTTCATACTGGGCAGAAATAGTCTTGCCCTAATACCTTCACCATGCTCAGGCATTAGCTGGGTGCAGTTCAGAATGAATGGCCTTGGCATGAATCCCATGAGGGATCTGAAGATGCAACAGCTGTAGGCTGGCAGTCAATTATCTCACCTCCTCCCCTGGCAGCAAGTTCTTTTGAAGGAAAATCTGGAAGGCATAACTTCCTGACTGTCACAGAGCCTAAATTCCCTTTTGTCTGATAGTAGCAGTGGAACATCTATACATAAGTAGTGTATTACACATGCTATATTACAAATGCTATATCTGATAGTATACTTGATATTAAAACTGCTATTAACACCACAACTAATTATCTGGTTATTAGATTATTATCTAGATTACTTAGTGAATTATTTGATCATTATGCATGCTATTTTTCTTACTGTTTCTTCTTCAATTCTATTTTTTCTGTTTTTAGTTTACTGTGCTGTATTCAATCTCAGTTTCCTGGAATTTTATAAACACAGCACACTTCTTCATCAGTAAATGTTAGATTTTTTTTTCTCATTTTCAAGGATGTAAAAATAAAAGTTGAACAAACATTCAAATAGCAGAGTTCTTACAATCAGGCATATTCAACCTGAATTTCATAAAATAAAAAAAAAGTTCTCAGCAAACAATTTGCAAGTATGAAAGATAATAATAGAGAGAAAAGAGGAGGAATCAGTGTGATAATAAAACATCCATATCTCCCATTGTCTTTTAGTGAAAGCGCAAAAAGTATTCCTGCCCATATGTGCAGAAAATGCAGGAAGTACAAAATGTACACTTCTCATCTTGTTTTGCCTCTGCCAAGACCAATTCTGAAGGGAAATAAAACAGAAACTGAAAGATAACACCAAATCTTAACATCTTCAGAGTCTTTTAGGGACACTAACATCTATTTGTGTCGATTATGTGTATAGTGGCAGGATGTTATAGAGTACGTGGGAGTAGAAGTCAGGAGATAGGAGGGGATTTGTCAGAGAAGCAAAGTTTTAAGCTCTGCTGTTGTCTCTTTCCCGCATTGCCTTGGAATAGTCTTGGCTAGCCTCATCTTCATATAAATCAGGCTCACCTCGCCTGTGTTAGAGGAATGTTAGCAGGCTAGCACAAACAAGCTATTGGGTAAAGAGCTAAGAGAACTGGTACAGTTTCACAACCCTTCAGCTCTCTGCCAAAATTTCAAATCCTGTCTTTCATTTATTTTGAAGATATTATGTGTAGATTTTAAAATTATGTATCTGTTAATGCTTTAAGAGTCCTTTTGAGTGCATTTTCATTGTCTGCAATTCTTCTTAGTTTTCATTCAAGCTGAATTATTTCTTTATGAGTATAGTTATTTTTATTAAATAGCAGACATTGTATATGAACAATTATTTTTAATTGATTTCTCAACAAAACAACCGGCAAATCAAACCTGGAAACATAGGAAAAAATAATATATCAGGACCGAGTGGAATGTATCCCATACATTGCCAAGTAGGTTCAATGTTTTAAAATAATCAATATATTTTACTATATCAACAGGCTAAAAAAAAACTATATAATCTCCACAGAGACATAAAAAGCATTTGACAAAATTGAATATGTTAATGATATTTAAAAAATATTTTCTCAGTCAAATATGAATTGAAGAAAACTTCTTCAACTAAAAAAACATTGATTTTAAAAACATGCAGCTAACATTATACTTAAGGGCAAAATACTGAATGCTTTCCCCTTAAGATTAGTACTAGGGCAAAAAAGGCCAATGTTTTCACTTCTGTTCAATGCAGTTACTAGCTACTGCAATCAGTAAGAAAAAGAAATAAAAGGCATCTGGACTGGAAAGGAAGAAATACAACAGCCTCCATTCACAAATAACATGACAGTCTGCATTAAAAATCCTAAGGAATGTATAAAACAGCTCCTAGAACTGGTGGGTAAGTTTCAAAAGATCACTGGGGACAAAGTCAATATATAAAAATCAATTATTTTCAATATACTAGCAATGAAAAATTAGAAACAAATTAAATAAAACAGTGCCTTTTACAGTAACATCAAAATATGAAATACTTTGTGAGAAATCTAACAAAATATACATAAGATTTGGCTGTTATGAACTATAGAACAATTTTCATAGATTAGAAAAATCAATATTGTTAAGTAGCTAATTCGCTCCAAAAATGTTGTATAGATTTGATGTAATCCCAGTTAAAATGCCAACGCACTTTTCCATGAGAAAATCAATCAAAAAGCTAATTATAAAGCTTGAATGGAAAAAGCAAAGAAAGAATAACACTCCCCACCAAAAAATGGAAAAAATCAAAGTGGGTGAACTAATAGTACCCAACCTACTGAAACTCTACAGCAATTAAGACAGTGAGACAAAGTGAAAAGACAAAGAAAAAGATCAATGGAACAGACTAAACAAACAGTCCAGAAATAGACCCACACATATATGGTCAATGGACTTGCAACAAAGGTTCCAGGCAATTCAATAAATAAATTAGTATTTTCAGTAGGTGTTATTGGAATAATTGGACAGCTGTATGCAAATAAAACCTCAACTCATATATCACATCATG
Organism: Gorilla gorilla gorilla; assembly: GCF_029281585.2. Classification (NCBI taxonomy): domain Eukaryota; kingdom Metazoa; phylum Chordata; class Mammalia; order Primates; family Hominidae; genus Gorilla; species Gorilla gorilla. The sequence continues at coordinate 129,365,949 of NC_073228.2, read as the reverse complement.
AATGAAAATTAACTGGAAGGATCACAAACTTAAAACTGTAACATTTTGAGGGGGAAAGCATAAGGAAGAAATCTTAGTGGCCTTGGGTTAGGTGAAGATTTCTTAGAGCAATAAAAAAGCAGAAACCATAGAAAAGTGATAAATAGGACTTCATCAAGATTAAATATTTTACTCTTTCAAAGGCTTTGAAAAGACAAGCCATAGACTAAGACAAAATATTTTCAGAGCCTATATCTGATAAAAAAAAAAAAAACTTGTTTCAGAATATATAAAGAACTCTCACAACCAAACAGGAAAACAAACAAGCAAAACATTAAAATTATAGGCAAAAGATTTGAACACCTAAGAAGACAAACTGACAAAAAATAAGTAAATGGAAAGAAATTCAACATCATTAGTCATGAGAGAATTGAAAACTAAAACTGCAAAGAGATACCACTACATATTTAGAATAGCTGTTTTTCTGTTTTTTTTAAAGAAAAAAAAAAAAATCTGACCACACCAACTGCTAGCCAGTATGCAAAGCCACCAGAACTCTCATATATTATTGGTAGGAAGGCAAAATGATATACTACCACTTTGGAAAAACAGTAAACAGTTTAAATTTAAACATATAATATGCTTCAATAATCCCACTCCTAGGAATTTACCCAGGAGAAATAAAAGTATGTGTTGACACAAAAACCTGTACAAAAACAAATTTATCAGCTTTGTTTAAAAATACCAAAAACTGGAAAGCATTTAAATATCCACAAGCTAATGAATAATAAACTGTTGTACATCCATACAATGGAATACTACTTAGTGACAAAGTAGAACAAATGATTGCTTTGTGCAAACACAGACATGAATTTCAAATGTACAATATTAAGTGAAAATACACAGATTCAAAAGGCAACAACTGCAGGATTTCATTAATACAACTTCCTAGAAAGGACAAAACCATAGTGACAAAAATTAAATCAGTACTTGCCATGGACAAGGTGTGGAGGAAGCAGATTGATCACAAAGGGACATGAGGGAACTTTGGGAGATGACAGACGTGTTCCATATCTTTATCATAGTGGCAGTTAAATTAGTGTACGCATTTGTCAAAATTTATAGAACTGTCCAATAAAAAGGGGGAATTTAACTGAATGTAAATTGTACCTCAATAAGCTTCATTTGAAAAAAATCAATCATTTAAGGACAAATGTAATTTTTTACATTTGTTTTTAGCACACAACTAGTGGCATTAGCAATCTGGAATCATTGCCGTCACTAAAATTGGATCAAAGTGACTGGAGGCTGGTGTAAGTCCCTGCGACAGCTGGGCTCCAACTACATCAGCCTTACCACACTAGGGGATGGAGGAGGGCCTTCAGAGTTCTAGCACAAAGTGTGTGGGTATCCTAACCCTTCATGATCCCTGGACTTCAATTTTTGTCCCTATCATTTTGCAAGTCAGTCACAGTTCTGCTTAGCTTCTTAGCTTCTCACTTGACTTTTAGAATTGGCAGCTGCTATTGGGAGAAACTGTCTCCAAGCACTGGGCTCACTTATCTGGGTTTCTTGTTTTTTCATTGATCTTATTCCTAAAATTCTTCACAGTTTTGTTAGCTATTAGATATCTTCAAGTAAAGATAATTATTTTAAAATGTCCAGTTTGTACATTTTCTTTTAATTATTTTTCTGCTTTTTTCTACCCTCATCTCTACTCCAGTAGTCAGTCTCCTTGTGAGAGCTAATTTACCTATTCTATCATCATGCAGCAGAGCTCTACCTTTCCGATGGTTATTTTCCAAGGGTACTTTTTCTAATCCATAGAAAAGTGGATGTCCAGAGCAAGAGTTTTTGGGAGGTTTTGTTTGTTTTTTATAATTTTTAATCCAGTAACAGCCATTCATTTACTTTCCACCGAAGAAAGCTTAGTCTTAACCATGTATCTATAAGGGAGTTTGAGTAATGCAGTTACATGTGCCCAGCCTAGGAAGAATGAGACACCAACTGCCTTTGTCACATGAAGCTCCCAAACAATATGCTCAATTAATATTTCTGTTCTTGTAGTTCATGGACTCAGAGGTCTGCTCTTCATCTGAATCCTTAAGATGACAAATATTTTTTCTTGTTTTGCAGTATTTTTTTCATTATTATTATTATTATACTTTAAGTTCTAGGGTACATGTGCACAACGTGCAGGTTTTGTTACATATGTATACATGTGCCATGTTGGTGTGTTGCACCCCTTAACTCATCATTTACATTAGGTATATCTCCTAATGCTATCCCTCCCCCATCCCCCTACCTCACAACAAGGGGGTGATGTCCCCCTTCCTGTGTCCAAGTGTTCTCATTGTTCAATTACCAGCATGAGTGAGAACATGTGATGTTTGGTTTTTTGTCCTTGCAATAGTTTGCTGAGAATGATGGTTTCCAGCTTCATCCATGTCCCTGCAAAGGACATGAACTCATCCTTTTTTATGGCTGCATAGTATTCCATGGTGTATATGTGCTACATTTTCTTAATCCAGTCTATCATTGTTGGACATTTGGGTTGGTTCCAGGTCTTTGCTATTGTGAATAGTGCCACAATAAACATACATGTGCATGTGTCTTTATAGCAGCATGATTTATAATCCTTTGGGTATATACCCAGTAATGGGATGGCTGGGTCAAATGGTATTTCTAGCTCTAGATCCCTGGGAAATCGCCACACTGTCTTCCACAATACTTGAACCAGCTTACAGTCCCACCAACAGTGTAAAAGTGTTCCTATTTCTCCACATCCTCTCCAGCACCTGTTGTTTCCTGACTTTTTAATGATTGCCATTCTAACTGGAGTGAGATGGTATCTCATTGCGGTTTTGATTTGCATTTCTCTGATGATTACTTCATGATTAATTTTAATAATGTGTCTTACAATAAAGAAATATCTATCTGGGCTTACCCTTTGGACATCTTCATGGCTTCTGGCCTATTCCTCCTCCTACAGAGAAGATCATGTTTAACTCCTAATCTAATTCCCAGGGTTTATCAAATTTTGTCTACTGCCATCCTGCTGGCCTGAGGTGAATTCTTTGCTTGGTCCTGACCCTCCATTTGCTTTGCGTTTTAATTCTTGAATGTTCAACACCACCTCCCAAAGCAACCCACTGACTCTCTGCTTGGATTTCTGCGAGTTTTAGTGGACAATCTCTTTCTGTTCACAGTCAGAAATCACAGATGTTGTGAAAGGAAGGAGGAGACAGTATTGTGCTGCTTCGGAATGAAACTCCCTCAGTCCTGAGAACAGCTGCCTAACTGGCTTTAGTAAGGACAATTTTCTGAACCAGGGGTAAAGCAGTAGGGAAGAAGCAAAGGTCTTCAAACCATTTTGGAGTGGACTGATCTCCACACTTTCTAATTATATGGAACTTGGAAGTCATTTTTAGTTTTTGTCGTTTTAATTCTAAGATAATTGAAAGCTCCTTCATTGTAGTATTAGTTAACTTCGAGTTTAGTTTTGGTGGCAACACGAGAATTCAACTTTTCTGAGTTTTTAAATAATATTTTAGTGGTAAAATTGGGATAAGCTGGGATAATGACTATTTTCTTCACTCTGTTTTAAATCAGAATATTTTTATGTTTGGCCATATTTTACATGTTTTCTTTCATCACTTGATTTTGAATTATCTTTTGAAATTTTTTTCCAACTCTTCAACCTTCTCTATCCAGTTTAAGATCACTAAATTTAATACTCCCTAATGTCTATAGTACTTGGATAAGCAAGATAAATAAAATCAAGGGCATAGCATTGGAATGTGAATTGCATTATGCATTGAGAATGATTCAGGATCTGACAAGCCAGATGAATACTAAAGCAGCAACAGAAATACTTTCCACTGGTATCTTCACAAATTCAGAAGACCACATCACATGCACCGAAGGCCACATTTTATGCCAGTCTGTTAAACTCTAAATGCAAGCTTTTAACATAAAAATGAAACAGGGAGTTACATGACTATGTAACCATATAATTTCTTCTTTTGTGTGGGTGCTTTTGTTTTTGTTTTGCCTTTAACCCAGTGAGTTATTACTAGTTTAATACCTTCTGTTGGGATAAAAGAAACAAAAAGGAGAAAGGACAGGTTAGCCTCTTAACACAGTCCCCAAAAAAGGACAAAAATGGAGCATCTTTCATCTTTCATGGTTATTATTTGTGGGACTATAATTAGATCCTCCAGAATAATCATTATAATTCATATACTACATATAAGTCACTCGCTCTTTTACGACATAAAACATAATGGTCCTTTCTATATCTATGTAAATAAACCTCCCCCACCCTGTATCTTTAAGAATCAGTGTGACATAGCTCCAAAATTAGATACTCCATTAAATTGATGAGTAAATAAATTATAAAGATCAGCAATCCTTTCTAATTTATATGCTACTTAAAGGTGTTATAATGCAAAACTTGCTTGTAACATTTCCAGGCATTCCACTCATCTAAATTAAATACAATTCACATATTTGATGGATAGATTTGCTATTTATATTTATATATCAATGACTGCTTCCTTTACAAATGGCTAAACCACCCTCAAGTAAAGCAAACACAGAAAATGCATGATTATTCCACATTTTCAGCAAACCTATGGATGCATTTGATTTTATACACATTGGCAGAATGTAGCCCTTATGTCTTGGAATAGGAAATTCACAAGCCGCCAAAGAGGAAGAGACAGCTCTCATTTTTTGTCTTTAAATACACTCTGTGTCTTTTCTTTGCGATTCATCCAGGCTTTTGCTTCTTATTTGTATTTTGTTTGTTTGTTCCTCTGTGAGGTGGAGGTTTTGTTTTTGTTTTTAATACTAAAGGGATGTCCATAAAAGGTCATATTACCGCTGAAAATACTTAAGCTCTGTTTTTCCCCTTTCAGAACAATATATCACTTCATTTTCCTAAATTCACTCAGCTTTTGTGGGTTTTCACATGTGTTACTTGAGAATGTTGGCAGATCTGGAATTTTATGAGGAGAACTGCCCTAGAGGTTGCTTTTTTTCAAATCTTATGGAGAAGTTTCTCTCCGCAGCTCTCCAGGCTCAGGTCACAAGCTTTCTTTGCAGCATGTCAGGAGGCAATTAGAGCATTTGTTCAGGCTGGAATGCTCTCTTCTCTCAGAGGCTGCTCTTACTGAATTTGTTGGGCTTTTAATGTAATGTTGAAATCTGTTCCTGCTTGACTCCTACAGCTGGTTTTGATCAGGCTCCTCTAAAGAGGAAGTTTCAATTAGCGCAGCTCCAAATGTGCTCGGGAGGTATATTTTATGACTACTCAACTAATAGCAGTCTTTGTTCCTAGTGGTGTGTGACTCCTTAACAAACACAGCCATTCGTGTGAGTCACGGAGTGACTTTATAGCAAGGCTAGGCTTTGCCAAAACCAGAAGAATGAGACAGCCAAATTGAATTAGTGGTTGAAACACATTAATTTATGCTAGATAAATGTTATTGTGGTCCCGTGGGCAAGTACTCAGGTCATAGGCTTTATGAACTATTTGCAGCAAGAGGGCTTGGTGGCAGTAAATCAGCTCTAGAGCAGAACTTTGCAGAGGACTTACAGCCACTTACTCTCCTGTTTCCTTAAATTGCCTCTGCCATTTTCCCCTCCTTCCACTGAGATAGCTCACCATTTCGTACACATTTTGTGATATTTAACATATAAGCAGTTGGATTAATGATTTGTGTAGGCTTCGCTTGACTCTGGTTGAGATGTGGCCATCTATTATGCCTGTGGCCCTCGCCACAGGCAGCTGTGTGTTTATCATTCCAGACTACAGATCTCAGTGGGTACAGAGCTCTGGCTTAGCACCAGCTTTCGGAGTCCGTGCAGCTGTGCCGTAAATGGAAACCTTGATGCCTCAAACACAGCACACACAACCAAGTCCTGACAAGGCTGTTTCTCTTCTGGGAAGGAATTAGATCCACTTAAGGCTGGATTATTTCTAGAGTAAGAAAAGTAGAAATAAGTGTTTTCTGGCTGCAAATTGTGGCAAGTGAGAGATGATGCCAAGAAAGAATTATGCATAAATGATAGTGTTTAAACTTGTTTTTATGTGTTTAAATGTGTCTCTGCCAAAAATCCGACAAGGCCTTTCTGTTGGCATTTTTTCAGAGAGAGACCACTCACACACTAAGCATTTTCTTAATAAAGAAATAATTGTAAATCACTAGCGTCTAGGCAGGTGATAACCAGTTTACCTTAAACATGATCTCTTGCAAAACCCGGGGAAAACAACGGGCTGGGTAAAGAGTGATGAATCACTGCCTCCCTCCCTCCAAACCACCAAAAATGCCAGTGCATCAATCAAGTCCCTGGAAATTTAGTGCCATGAATAAGGGACTAAGCTTCAGACTTACTTCTAGGTTTAAATACTCATGGAACCCTTATTGGCTTGGCAATCTTGAGCAAACTGCTACTCTCTGTCTGTGTCCTCACATATGAAATGGAGAGAGTGGTAATATCTACTTTTGCAGGGCTCTTTTTAAGATTAAAGAAGTTCATGAATGTAAGCCATTAACAAAGGGAATGAGGAACAAGATTAGCCCTCAACAAACAATAGCTTGCGTTAATTATTGGTATTGCTGTTATTACTGCTGTGGTTCCAAAAGAAGGCCATCTTTACCTTTTATTTTAATTCCCCAGTGGCTAGTGGAAGGAGCTGCTGGTGCAGTAGAGGTTACCTTTTCCTGGTATAATCTCTCCTTGTAGATGGAAGAATACCCAAGAGCCACTCACCATATTCTGTTCAGCCCGTTGACCTTGACCTGCGTAACCCTTTAGGCTTACACTGCTCTGATGTTTGCTTTTTATGTTTGAAGACAGCTGCTATGACATTTATCATAAATATTTAGCATACAGCAGAAAGGCTTGACACATGTCAGGTTCTCATCACATTTCTCCTGAATTCAATTTTGTGTTAATGAATGCCTATGCATGTGCTTAAAGCTCTATGTTTAGACTTTGGGATAAAACTTCCCCCAAATTCAGCACAATTTCCTAAGATTAGATAAATGATATCTTTTCCAGATTTAGAAAAAAAAATGCTGTGTACCCTTTAATCCTGGAAAAACAAAAAGGAAAATAAATACAATCTAGCCTCGGGCCCTTTAAGTTTTCTGAATTAGTTGAATCCTACATATGTTGCTCCAGCTCAGTTCTCAACTAAAACCCATTTAACTGTTTGGATTTAATGTATCTGTTGCTATGCATTCATTACCTGGTTACTTGGTTGATTTAAATTTTTAAAAAACACACACAAATTTAGTCAAAACTTTTTAATCCATCTATGTGTATAAGCACATTAAAATATGTTTTTGTTCTGCTTCCCATTTTAAATTAGAGTTCCTTAAGAGCAGGTCCTGTGTCTTCTCAAACTCCAAAAAGTGTCTATAGCACCTTTTACAACATGTACCTACTGGATGTTAAATACAAAATGATATATGTGGCTTAATTTCCCACGGTCAATTTTACCTTCTAAGTCTCAAGCAGAATTTCTTATCCTATGGATTTTTTTACTGAGTTACTAAGAAAAAATAAGTATAAAGAATGTCTCATCTTCAATATTAAAAGCTCCACAAGAGCAAGGACTCTGTCTCCTTAGTTCTTCCTCCCTAGTTCATCCGAGTGCCTAAAATAGTCCTCTGGCACACATGCCCTGAAATATTTGTTGAAATAATTATTTTATTTATTTATTTATTTATTTATTTATTTATTTATTTTTTGAGACGGAGTCTCCCACCTGTCAACCAGGCTGGAGTGCAGTGGCATGATCTTGGCTCACTGCAACCTCTGCCTCCCAGGTTCAAGCGATTCTCCTGCCTCAGCCTCCCGAGTAGCTGGGACTACAGGTGTGTGCCAGCACGCCCAGCTAATTTTTGTATTTTTAGTAGAGACGAGGTTTCACGATATTAGCCAGGCTGGTCTCAAACTCCTGACCTTGTGATCTGCCCACCTCGGCTTCCCAAAGTGCTAGGATTACAGGCGTGAGCCACCGCACCTGGCCGAAGTAATTGTTGAGTTAACAAAAAGTGGCTGAACAATAAATTAACTCTTATTTCTTCTTTGTGTTTTTTACTTCCTTCAAGTCACGTTTTCTTCTTATTTTCTTCTCTACTTATTAACCATGTATTTTTTATTATTGAAATTACCTTCTCAAGGATCAATTTTCATGGAAAAAAGTAGAACTGATAGGATTAAAACAGTTTTATAGTAAACAAATGGTGAAATTTGCTTAACAAGTTGTCTTATGCCAAGGCTACTGGTTTTTAAACCGCAACCAATAAATGTGTTTTTCTCTGGCAGTTTCTGAGTAGCTCAAAATGCTAAGACGAGTCCCTGGTATATTAACAGACTGGAGTCAAGTGTGTGACATGATGAAGAGCATCTGTCTCGGGCCAGGAGTCATGGGGGTTCATAAGCTTCCCATGAAGATGGCTAATCAATAAAAGTTCTATGCTTAAGATTTTGTACATTTTGTTAATTAGGGCAAAGCAATAGGCCTTTGTGGCAATTACTCAGACAGTGATGTAAAAAGATAGCCTGACAAACAAACCTCCATAATCCACTTACATCTCACAGAAGCCAAAGGGTTGGAAAAGCCTATTAGCAAGCTCTCTGCCTGTCTGTTTGGAGATGTTGTTAAATCGAGAGTCTGCTCAGCACCTGAGGCAGTCTGTTAATAAAGATCGTTTGTAGCAGATTTCTGTTCTATTAAGAATGGACATAAAACAGCATAATTTAAAACATGTCAATATCTCAAGGCAAAAATGCCAAACATAGTCTGTTCTGTCTTTATAAAATGGAGCCAAGTATACACAAAGAAACTGCCGGGAAGGCTTCTGTTGACTGCGTTTTGAGATTGTTCATGATGAATAATGTGATCCTTCAAGTTAAAACAACCTCGTGAGTGGGTATCTCTGTGTCTTTTCTGCAGTAAACTCAAGGGATCTTTTCTATTTACGGGCCAATGAGATTTCTAACCTCTAGTCCTAGAAGATGCCTTCAAGCCTGTGCCCTTTGTCAGCTTCATGAATTCACAATAGTTTGTGAGTGTTTCATTGTTGTTGTTGTTTTCTCTTATTCTTTCTGTCCTTCTCCTGAGTGGCATTTATGGGCTCTGTGGGAACAGATCTTTATAGACATGAGGCTGGAGTTAGGATGTCTTGGGAAGATTCACTAAAAAATGTAAAACCACCAACACAGTGCCACCCTTTGTTTCATATATTTGATCAAATAAGCTAGTCTGTTTTCAATGACTGTGCTGTATTTTTAACAAAAAAACAACGACCAAAAAGTCAATATTCCTATAGTGTTTATCTGGCACTTACCATATTATGAGGGCAAAGGCAGATGGATAGCATTCTAAATGAGTACTTCAGGAGGATGAGAGGAGGGCTTGGAGGAATGACAGTCCATCACTGCAGATGTGTACTAAACCCTGCCGTGTTTAACAGGCCTGTAGATTAAAATTTAACATGCTGTGTCTCCCACATCAGGTTAGGTGGATGGTTGAGCCGGAGTGATATTATCGGCTCTATCAGAAGGCCTCTCATGAACCGAGTGGTGGTTTTAATTAAATCCAGTAGGTTGAGAGAAGTGGTTTGGCAGTTTCAATTGATTTATTGTGTTTATGACAACTGAGCCTGATTTATTGTATTATTAACTCACAGAATTGCTTTTGGACACTCACCCTACATATTTTCATTCTGGTTTGGGGGACTCATAGCCTATAAGTATGTAGCATTTTCATTCTACTATGATTTTAGTTTTCTGTTTGTCTCTTTTCGTTTTTCTTATATTGGTAGGGTGGTGAACTGTTGAATTCATTTTGTAGAGTCTCTGTGGGTTTGTGTGCATGATCAGGTCTGCTTGAACAGTAGTACTGGGTTGGAGTTGATTATCATTATCTGACCTAAGTTCATGGAGAGACAGAGTGAGAGAGATTGACAGTTTTTTAATGTAGTTTATGAATTGCCAAACTATTTGCTCCATGTTATGGTTTTCTAAATTTTTTAAGTTTGGGCCTTGGATGTAAATATGAATACCATGTCATAGAACGTTTGTTTCCAATTATCTGAAAGTGGTGAGCATATTCAGCTGGACATTATAGACAAGTGTTGCCCCGTCCAAATTTTACAGCAGTCAAGTACATTTTAGAAAGTATCCACTTCAAACTCCACAAAGCATGTGTAAAAAGAGAAAAGGGAAGAATTAAGCTGCAATTTCTGCCATACAGGAAGGGCAGAGAAGTAAGCAGGTCCCAATCAACCTACATGTCTTGTTAATCTATGACTGAGTGATTGCCCATTCCAGTTATAGATGCTATGATAACTCATCGGGCTCCCAGCTTCCTGGCTTTCTATTCCCTACAGCTGGGGCCACCTAGCCCCTACCTGAATCCCCAGCCAGGGTTCTGGTCCAGATCAGGATGAATTTAAGAATGGCTAGGTAAATATCTTAGGCAAATCAACTTCAAGTCAGCCTGTGGTTTAGCTCACTTTGACCTTCTGCCTTAGTATTAGAATTTAGATTTTGCCATTGTTCTTGGTAGTCAGCCTCTACGTGGTATTTAATCCACTAAGAATGACTTCCTACTTTTTATTATTGCAGCCATTTCTCTATCTCAGTAAACTATCTTATTAGTCTTAGATTTCTTTCCTAAATACCAACAGTACTGCTTTGAACTCAAGTTTGGGACATACCTAATACAACTACTTGTCCACCTGGGTATCTGCCTATTACCTGTGGCCAGAATCCACTGATGACCACCTCCTGTGCAGATGTGTGTCTATGAATTACAGGTTGATCTACCATCCAATGTAGTCTGCCCCATTAAACTAGGCTTACTCTGCTATGTAAGTGTTTATACATCCCAATACACAGAAATATCAACATTCTTCTCTTTGAAACAATGATTTTGCCCTCATTTCCTTTTGTGGCATTATCAAATTAAATAGGGAATGATTTCTCATCACCATGCTACATAACTATTTAGGGTTAATTTTAAAACTTTATTCTCTGTAGTACTCAAATTGCTTTGGAAAAGTATGAACTTGTTTGATTTTGGGGGGTCTGTTAAATGGAATCCTCCAAATTGGGTGAGATGGGATATGTGAAAGGAAGCTTAATCATAAAAGGCACTTACTGAACCCCTACCTGTATTTAACATAGACATGAAATTTAGCTGAGCATAAAATCTGCTTGGAAAACCTCATTCATGTTGAACTTAAGTAGGAAATCATACCAAATTACTTTTCTAAAAACAGCTTTACTGAGATATAACTTACATAGCATTAAATCCAATCATTTTAAGTATACAACTCAATGGCTTTTTAGTACATTTTTACAAAAGTGTGCAAATCTTACCAGAGTCCAAGTTCAAAATGTTTTCTTACCCCCAAAATAGCCTGGTCTCAAAGAGATCATTAGTTATGGTTTTAGATGGTGAATTACCTTCAATTAGGGTAATCATGTAATATATTCTGTATATAAGTTACAGAAAAAATATAAAGAATGTTTTATGTTTGAATTGCATATTGAGTGCTCACATGGGTGGCCAATTTAGATGACCTGATTGACCTGATCCCTCTGGGGATCCCAGGGGGGTCAGACTCTGCAAGGCAACATACCTTCATACAGAAAAGTATTTTGAAACCATTTTGAAAATAACTAACTTATTTTAAAGTAGAATAAATCTATGTGTGAGTAAAAGTATGTCATATATTATATTAAACAGAACTGTGACTTCTGTGCCAAGTTCAGATGATGAACACTTCCTCATTATAGAATGTCATCAATCTGGTTTAACTGTGCTATAGACTGCCAACTCCTGTACCTGTAAGGTAAACATCAAGATTTCTGGAGCTGCATTTCCCCAACCCTGTGAGTGGTGTGCAAATAAGCATTACCACCTAAACTCCGCCTCCTGTCAGATCAGTGGTGGCATTAGATTCTCATAGGAGCACAAACCCTATTGTGAGCTGCGCGTGTGAAGGATCTAGGTTGTGTGCTCTTTATGGGAATCTAATGCCTGGTGATCTGAGGTGCAACAGTTTCTTGTGGAAACCATACCCCACTCCAGTCCATGGAAAAAAAAAATGTCTTTCACGAAACTGGTCCCTGCTGCCAAAAAGGTTGGGGACTGCTGTCCTAATAGACTGCAAAGAGCTGGCCTTCAAAATATAGCATAAAGAGAAGCTGGGGCCAGGTGCGGTAGCTCATGCCTGTAAGCCCAACACTTTGGGAGGCCAAGGTGGGTGGATCACCTGAGGTCAGGAGTTCAAGACCTGCCTGGCCAACATGGTGAAACCTCGTTTCTACTAAAAATACAAACATTAGCCGGGCATGGTGGCAGGCACCTGTAATCCCAGCTACTCAGGAGGCCGAGGCAAGAGAATTGCTTGAACCCGGGAGGCGAAGGTTGCAGTGAGCCAAGATCACACCATTGCACTCCAGCCTGGGGGACAAGAGCAAGACTTCATCTCAAAAAAAAAAATGACACCAAAGAAATAGCAGTGATAACAGTGATCAGGAGAAGGAGTTTGGTTTGGCAGACTCTGTAATCTAGTTTACAAGGGTTTTTCAAGCATTTTTCTTTGTATGAACAAGACTGTATTGGACCATAGAGAGAAATGTGTAATTAGGTGTTTATGTTGAAGGGTTTACAGTCTAGCCGAAGAAGAAAAGTGTGCTTCCTTGAACAAGTTTGAGAGTCAATTCTTACTTCAGGCAGTTCTTTCCTTTTAAAAAACCTGTGGTAGTAATTGTATATAAACAATATTTAATAAGATGGACATTTGGTGATGTCTGATAAGTGTGGTATGAAAAAAAAAAAAGCTACCCAGCTCAACTACCTCTTTCCTTTCTGCTTCACCTCCCACGGAAATCCTCCATTGCCTGGAGGGAGACAGAAAGTTTTTCATTATTGAGTTGATCAGATAAGTACCAATACCCTTATTTTTACTGGGTTAATACTGGCTTTTCAGAAGAAGAGAAAAGAAGAAATGAAGGAGCTCAATGAGGGTGACAACTGAATGCCCCTGAAACAATTCTCAATTTTTCCTAAAAAAATGCTCATCTTTTTACTCAGATATATACATTTTCTAAGGAGAAGACCATGTTTTTGCAGTCTTGATAAAATTCCATCACCTTATGATTTAAATGCATGCTTATTTCTACAGCTAGTCAAGACAAATTAGCAGCATATCCCCTGCCCATTCTCTTTGTATTAGTCATTGGTTGGTTATGTGCTGACATCCCAGTACATTACTATCACAGAAATTGGTTTTCCTCCTATCTTATCCAAACACTAAAACATTTGTTTTAAAAATGACAAATGATATCTATAGAGCTGCAGATGTAAGGGTCATATACTATTGGGGACATGATTTATCTACAGTTTTTGGCCTTGTGGACCATGATATTTTATATGCAAAATCTGAGTGATGAGGTCTGTACAATCTCAAATTTTATCTCCGTGGGAGTAAAAGTATGGCTCTTTTAGGTGGAGTACCTGCCTAGATTCTTATTAGTGATGTAAGTGGGCAAGAGCCTGTCTTATCTTGAGTTTTATTTCCACATGTCATCTCAGGTTCAGCAGGCAAATATTTTGAGGAGGGTATGCTCTTAATGAAAGTCCTTGATAAGACTTTTTCCTTTGATGAAGTATGCCTGCCGCCACCTCCTGCCCACACTTTATTGTTCCAGTTTTCTGTCTTCAGCTGAAATCCAAAATACTTTTGAATGGTGCATCAGTAATGGAAGAAATAACTGATACAAATTTATTTTATCCATTTTTTAGCACATTCCAATGTAACGATCTTGTTTTAAATTAAAGAGGAAAAATAAGTATCAGGGCAATTGAGAAGGAATTTAAACTTAGACATGGTTCAAGTATATTTACAATTTAATTATTATGCAACTGTCACTTTATTTCAGGTTGTTTTTTTCCTTAAGACTTTTGTTTAACTTGCAAAGGATAATAAATCTTAATTCAAAAACTTGTCAAGAAATATGTCAAATTTTTTTGGGGGGTGGGATATCTTTTCAACCCACTGACCCCATCCATGATAGTATAATGAGATTGCTGCTCCTAAAAGCTTGTTCCTAAACAGAAATTAACTGACTTGTTCATAACTAGAGTTATTCCAGTTTGGTTTTAGATAAATTTATTATGTACATTCTTGGACAACACTTGACCAGGCAGGTTAGGGAATAACTAACTGCTTGAGAATAGAAATTACAAGATGCTAGGAAGAGAAAATTCCTTTCAGAGAGGTAATTTTTATAAACTTTTTCATCCTGGAGGTATTTGGTTTTTTAACCCTTCCAACCACATTCTTCCAGGTCATTATTTCACTTCTAGTTTTGTTGTTTTCCCTTCTAATTGTTACTGAATTCAATTGCCATTATTCTAATAATTCTTGTAAAAATTCACCATTCTACTTACTTTCTGCTTCTTTTTTCTAGTCTGTTGAAGAAAGTTATTCATCATAAGAAGACTAGGTGCTCCTTAACTGGCCTTCTGAGTGTCTTTACTGGTGGTTGAAATCTGTTATTCTTTAAGCCTGACATGTACCTTTCTTGCTTTAAGTCTTCCCTATAGCAATCTGCCAAGTAGGTTTCCCTGGCATGTGGCAAGAATCAGAACCCAATCATTTCTGAGATCACTCTCTATTTATAGACAGGAAGGATTGCTAGGAAGTTCTTTCTTGGGATGCAGTATAATATGTGCCCTGTATCTTCTGTCAACAGATCCTACTGCTGTGCTGAGGATCATACAGAACATAAGCTTCAAACTCAGTCATCAGCCCATTATTGAGAAGACTTGTGCTAGAGCCAGACTTCCTTTCCAGCTCAAATGTCTCTCTTCACCTTATTTAGTTTCCTAAAATCTAAAGATGATCTCATCTTTAGATGAGATCTAAAGATGCACTTATTTTGTTCTTCTCACCTTTGATGATCTAACACTCCTCCTTGATCCTTGATCTCATCTTTATCCCAATTAGTAAAGGAACTTGACCCAAATATTACTTGTTTTCTCACTTGAATACCTAATTGCTCTCTTTCTACTGACCATACCTCTTTCGTTATGAATTTGTTCAGCTCTACCTTGCACCACATAAAATGAAATAGATAAAGTCTCCCCTTAGTCTTGCTACCTCCAAATAACCACTCAGTTTTGTGCCATCCTTTTTATGTCAAACTACTTTACTAGATTTGTATGATTGATCTATATTTTACATTAATTTTTATAAGGTGCAAAGATGCTATTTAGTACACTGTGTTATGAATTTGAAATAAACCTTACAGTTGACAGTTCTCCAAAAATAAGCAATGGTTAAGTTTGATAAGAACTAGTTCATCAGATTAAAACCAAAAGAAGTTAATTCTGTCTAATGGATGAATATATTTAACTAATCTTTTGCATTTAAGAATAATCTTCTGAGAAAATTTTTGTCTTCATTTGACATTTAAATAACACATAACACATGATAATGTTACACATAAATAACACATTCCCAAATTCAACTATGCAAAATGGGTTGGTAAATTAATATATTTTTGTGATGAGTAGAATATATTGATGTACTATAAGTTAAAAGAAAATCTCAAATACTACAGACTTATTGTGAGCATATCTCAATACACATGTGGAAGAGTGAAGTATCGTATTTTCTTCATGCACTTATCTTGTTCTTCTTCTCACCTTTGATGGAATGTTCTTCAGTACAGCCCAGTAAAGAGACAGAGACTTTGTTATCATCAAAGCATCAAGATTTTCTACTAAAATATTTAATCATCAATATTAGTTTAAAAAAGGTTTTTCACATGTGTATATGTTATTCTAAATAATCTTAAAAATCTAAATCACTCCAAGGAATATTGTAAAAAGCAACTTCCCCTTCCTGATAAAGCAGGAAATGAAGAAGAGAGCAGAGGAGTTAGAAAAGACCTGGATAAATTCAAGCAGGAACCCCTCTCCAAATACAAGTCCCACAGAACACAAATTTGTGAAACAATGAATAAAGTAAATTATTTATAATATAAAATAATTCTTTATTATAAAGAATTTCTAGTAGAGTTCTCTTGAATAAAGAAGCTCCCTGATGCATTCAAAATTAATTCTCTGATTATTTAATTCTTGCTATTTCCAATTACTAAAATGAGCTACACCTGTCAAAATAGGGATGCATTATATAATGTATACAAATAAAGTTCATTTGTATATGTGCATGCTAAAATTTTATGACATGCTCCAAATTCTAACATTCTCATATTTTAATAGATTTCTGTAACTCACAGCAATATTTTAGAGTTCCTTAAATTCTGAACACTATATAAAATCAAATTGGATTAAATCAGTTTTCCTTCATAGAAGAGAACATTACTTAAACCTTTCTGATTTGTGACTTATGATTGTACTCTGTTAAATGTGATTCAAAGGTCAAGTCTAACTTAAAGCCATGGAACACAGCACAAATTCATTACTCCATTTTAATTCATGTAGCGACACAGCTAAGATCTCATGAATGCTTGTACCTCTGACCCAGAACTGTGAAGGAAATCTATCTTTCTGATGATGCCAGATTATGCAGGCCTCCATCTATGAGACTGCATAGGCCCTCAAGGAAATAAAAGCTCATAATATTCATCAAGACATCTATGAAAATACAATATTGCTGTCCTATAATGCAAACGCAGAACACACAAAAAGTACCATGGATTTCTCATAATGAAGCCATTAATATATACCTTTAACTCCATGAACTACGTAGTTTCCAAAATCAAACTAGAAAAGTAGCCATTAAACAGGATTCATAACATCATTACATAAGTGTATAAAGTTTCTCAACTCAAGAGATTTTGGAGTTAATTCAGTGCAGCCCCCTATGTTACAATTAAAGTGACTGAAAACCAGAAAATTGAAATTACTTGAGATTACACAGATTGTTAGAAGCAAAGCCAGAACAAGAGCTCAGGACACCTGACTTCAGCCTGTCCAGTATAGCAATAGTCAGTTGCTAAAATAATTTTATACTCTTAAGATGTTTTTAGGTATGAAAGATCAATTACACTGTGGAAAGTCAACAGGAGCTATATCAGCCCCAAAGGAGTGAACATTAGTTTCTGGGGGCCAAAATGATCTTAATTATTAAATATTAGAATGGCTTGGGCTTCCAAAGGACCACAGTATATAATCAGTTATATGGTATATGTGTGGCATCAAAGTTTCTGAGGCAGGGCCAGGGTGACAGGAGAAGGCAGGATTAGGAAGAGAATGTCTAGAAAAGCTCCCTAAGGGTGATAATGAAAAAAAGGTGGAAAAACATTGCTTTGGACCAAGGTCCATAGTCAGGACCTTAGGGAGGTTAATAAAACAATGTCTGAATACAACTGCTGTAGACTCAACCTCAATTTGTTTTTAGAATTAAGCCAGAAAGTTGGGATCCAGAAGCATGCTTTATTCATCCAATTTTGGTGACCTGTGTTGAAGCATACTAACCCTTTTATAATATCAAAATCAGAATTTATGCAATTCATCTTTGTATAAAAAGAGGACAAATAAGAAAGAGGTTACACACTGTGCTTAGCAAGGTACAGATAGGGTGCTTTGGGAATCCAGTGGGGGAAAAATGCGTAGCATAAAGGAAAACACTCAAAGTTCTCAGGTTCTGAATCCTACTATGTCACTTATTAATATTTACTTGCAAGTTATTCTGAGGTTTGTCAAATCTCAATTTTCTCACCTCTAAATATGGAATTACCTACTCTGTATGGAGGATAAATTTTTCAAAATCGTGAGAGTAATAAATCTGATATATAGTAAACATTAAATAAATTATAATTATTTATAATTATAATTATTATTATTACCTTCAGAAGCCATGAGAACTAGATTGGTTCTAGATTAATTTATTCAGTAGGCAGTTTGTTCTTGGAGACTTTCCTGTCTCCTCTTTTGAAAAACTCTCGTTTTTCTCCTTCTCACTTTCATTCTTTTTCCATTCTTGACACTCCCTACCTCTGTCTTTGGCCCCCTTGTTGTGACCTGTTTGCTGAATGGCATGCCCCCAAGTTCTGCCTGACCGAACTTTTATGACTCGGCGTAAGCATCACCCTTGCCTCGTATTTCTGCCCTCCCATCCTTAAAATGCTGGAGTAAGGTATTAGTATCTCATGGCTGTGCATCTCCTCCATACGACCTCTAACTCTCTGAGGACAGAGATTCATTTATTTGACAAGTATTTATTGGGCATTTACTCTGCTCCAGGCACTGTTCTAACTAAGCTGTTTCCAGGCATTATTCTACAGCCATGAATAAAACGGAAACTTTCTGTCCTCATTGGATCTATATTCCAGTAGGGTAGAAAGACAGTAAACAGGTGAATATAGAGGTGTTAATGGTAAATGCTAATGAGAAAATAAAATAATAAAAAGAAATGTTAAGTAT
Source organism: Gorilla gorilla gorilla (assembly GCF_029281585.2). Lineage (NCBI taxonomy): Eukaryota > Metazoa > Chordata > Mammalia > Primates > Hominidae > Gorilla > Gorilla gorilla. The sequence goes on along the minus strand of NC_073228.2, from coordinate 129,347,474 downwards.
AAGAAGTAGTATCATTTTAGAAACGTAACCAATTGAAGTCCCGTTTTTAAAAACCGGGATTTGAGAATAAGATCGGAAGGAGGTGAGGAGATGGGCCATGCAGATATGGCCTGAGAGTTGAGAGGTGCATTTTCATGGCCATCACAGGGCCAGACATGTAAGGCCACATAGATCATTTTTAGGATGTTGGATTTTATTCTGAGGGAAATAGAATCATGCCCTATGCTTCTTAATGCCACAAGTACTGGGCTCATTGCCTAAAACAAATTAGGCTTTGAATAAATAATTGATAAATGAACCAATTCAGCCAGCACTACATGTGCATGCACACAATCAACTTAAATGATATACAAAGACTGGCTTTGCAATGTCCTGTTTAGGGAGGTACCAGGTGAGATAAACCTCAAAACAGAACCCATTGCAGACAATATCATTTAAAGAAATTATACTAAAGCTCATGGCTTATACCTGTCAGCCCTGTGCCAACAGACAACAATTGCAGACCTGGTGAGGGAGTTGGGGAAAGGCATAGGCAGGAAGAAGTAGGAAAAGGATTATGAGGAAACACAGGCATTTGGACAGTAACTAGAGTTGGTGTCAATAAATAAACAACTCAGGATGCTCAATTAGGTTTGAATTTCAGGTGAAAAATAAATAAAATTGTAGTCTAAGTGTGTCACATATAACTGGGTGTTCTGTATTTTTATGTGGTAACCCTAACCCCAAAAGATACAAGTTAAATGGACCTCTGCATCAAAACTGAATTCTCAACATGGCCTGCCTGCTGTGAGCTCTAACCCAGCAGTCTGGTAGAGATGGCTCATGGGTTATGGGTAAAAATATTCAAACTTCTATGTACATTTATTTGTATTTCATTGTTCTGTATTTTTATTGCTGCATATATTTTATAATGTATATAACAGGTATTATAGCATATATATGTATATAGTTTATATATAATTTATTAGTAAACATTTATTAGAACTGAATAGTTAAACATTACTGATAAAGGAGAGTAATTGAGAAAGTTGGAGGCTCCTATTCAATAGATAAGTAGCTTTGATACTTATCTTTAATAGTAAAGCTTTACTTTTACTTTAATAATAAAGCTTTAACAAGTTTTATTCCTCTAACAACAACAACAAGATACTCAAAACAAGAAAATCTTTATTTGCTTGGTAAAAATGTCACTAAGCTATTTAGTTTGGGGAGTTTGTGAAATTGATCAGATGTGCTGAAATATACCTTCTCATTACAAAATAGCTGATAATTCACTAGGATAAATCACTGTGAGGTAGTCACATTCAAAAACTCATTTGACGCATTCTGCATCTTAAGGGGAAAAAATGTTTTTCTGGGCTTGATCCTTACACTTCACATGGTCAGTCATACTTTGTCGTTTTGCTCTGACAATTGCCTGTCCATCTTCAAATCTGAAAAGCAAAAGCAGAAAGAAAAGAAGCCACAAACCGCCCCCACTGTGCAGAGTGGCAGCATTATAATCCCATGGAATCTAGAGACAGATGGTGGCTTATAGCAGACATCAATCTTCAATGAGAGTAAATTTAGGATAATGCCCCTCTTTGGTAATGGACATGTCTTTGCAAAGTTATTGCTGACAGCATCCTCTAACATGCTGATTTGCTAAGACAAGGTTTTTATTGCATCTAATCTTGTCGTAAGGCATGGAAAAAGTGGTTGGGTACATGTTTTTCATGTATAGTTTTTACAAGAATTGCCTGCATTAGAGAATGGCTACATTGTTTTCCATATTTTATGGCACATTTCTAATGTTCCACCACACACAATATTGATCACTATGTCCATTAGCTTATTATGATATCCTGAAAGGAGACACTTCCTTTGGGAAAAGCCATTATTTGAAATAAGATGAAGGCTCAGACTACATAGGACAAAGTGGGATGGCATCTATTTAACAACTGCTTAATTTCATCAAGGGAAATAGTCAACCAAAAAAAAATCATGTAAATATAAAGTATGTATTTTTTCAAATTGTCTGACCCATCCAAATCTGTTTTGTCTGTTGAGTGGCTTAGACATGTCCCAACAGCTCAAATTATCCCCAGTAAGGATGACAATAGTTTTTTGTTACAAAACCTTCTGTATTGTTATATATGTTGAACAATACTCATGGTATTATCAGAGTTCTAATATTATCACAGGAAAAACTGGAGGGATTTTAACTTAGGAACTTGTTAACACAAGTTGAGAAGAGCTGAAGAGACAGACAGACCTGTGGAGCACCCCAGAGATGGGCAAGAGCAATGGGCTCTACCACCAAATGGTATTTCCAGAGCCACAGGCTTTCAGAAGGAGATAGTAGACCCCTTCTGAGGCTGTCTTTTGGGAGCCAGGACCATGGAGGGAAGAGTTTTCCAGTGGTCTCAGAACCACAGGAGACCACTGTGGAGATACAGTCCCTGAAAGAGACACCACTGAAAGTGAAATAAGAACATATTGGATTCTTCTCTCTTTGTACCTTCCAGTTTTCAATAGTTCCTTCCTTTGGCAAGAAAGCCAGGTAAATGCAATTCCCAGCAATGCAGTTCCCATCAAAGCAGTGAATGCTGCTGGAAGCCAACAGATAAACAGATAATCTAAGCAAGATTAAAATAGCTTTCTTTCTCCAGGCTTTCTTTTAAGATGCTTCTGAGCATTGTGAACTCCATCCTACACATGAAAACATAACTTTTCCCAAACTAAGTAAACTTTGAAATCTTTGCCAGTGAGGGTAAGGGTTGAGGTGGAGGTTGAGGGGTTAGAGGAAAATGTTTCTTAGAACATGTTTTGAAAAATGCTACAAGATGTGTATTTAGTTTCTTCATGCATTTACTTCAGAAAATGTAAGTGAATGGGAAAATGATGGTTCCCTCATCGTATTCTGCACCTACTGTACATCAGAAGCTATGCAACGTGCTTTGTACATGTCATTTCATCTTTGGGGTGGCCCCAAAGGAGAATTCATGTCTCTGTGGAGATATAAGCAATGCTATCTTTATTCACCTCTGAAAACACCAAATCGTGTCTTCCCTGTAGGGGGTCCTTTGTATCTGCTGCTGAGACAGGTGGACAGTGCTAGGTTCTTCTTTGACAAGAATGCATAGACAACTCGAATTATGTTAAGCCTCTGGTCTGGAAACTTAATAGTGCATGAGTCACTGTACCATATCGGGCCTTGGGTCCAATCAATTATTTTGTCTCTGATGATAACAGAGATGGTTCATGAACTGTCATGTTTGTTCTCTAATGAAATTCTTAAATACTTTTAAGGTTGTACTCCAACTCATAAAACACTTACTGGGTGCTTACTAGATGATAGGCACTGGTGTGAGCATTCTACCTTTATTAATTAATACTTGCTATAAACCTGTGAATTGGCCTTATTATTAATTTCACTTTATGATTGGGAAAATAGAGACAAAGAGTATTTATATAACTTGTCTAAATGCATCGAGCTATAATTGGTAGAGCTGGAGTAGGGTCCCATGTCCTAAGGATTATAATATGAGACTTCTCAATATCTCATGGTGACCCTTTAAGGATTTGTGGCTCATAATTCTAACTAACTGATTCTTTGTATAAGCAGTTCCCTAATGAAGAATGTGATCATTTCTTGTGAAGAAAGGCAAGATGAGTCATATTAAATTTGTACATGTCAAGATACTGAGTAGGTTAGGGTTTTTAATATGCTCTTTTGAGCAAAGGACTTAGGTACGCTTTTTACTGGTTTATAATTTGGCCATGAGTATTTTTGGCATTCAACATTAGTTAAGCAAAATTTTGCTTAAGCAAGATAAAGCAGCGGAAACAATAAGATTAGGATTTCTGTTTCTGAGAATATAAAACTCTAGAGGAAGGACTGGTGAAGATCTACTCCAATAGAAAGGAGCAGGAACTGAGTATTGTAAAAACCCTGCACCCTGGTCAAATTATGGAACCACAGAAGTATTTGCTCAGATTATATTTGAGCCCTGACCCAGCATCCTTGTCTTCTCTTATTGAAAGAACCAGTTAGTGATGTGGACCAGACTGGAGAAATTAGGGGCTAACAAAGTATATAACACAGACTCTAATGCCAGCCACCTCCACCATGAAGAATGCCAGGACAAGGAGTTTATCCTGTTTTAGGACAAGGGATGGAGAATGAGCCAGTTTTTTTCATTTTCATCCATCTACTTCTCTGTTCATTGCAACCAACTTATAAGTCACCTTTTCAAAAAATAAATAAAATTTCATGAACAGGTTAGGATAGTTCTAGCTCTTATCCTAATTCCTCAAGCTAACTTGGAAATTTGTTGAATTTACCTATATGTACAAATTTTGCTACTTCCAAGAATTCCATACTTCTGTACTATTCATTGCAGTGGGAGGCCTTCATATTTTCCTAAAACTGCTACATCCAAGTCATTTCTAAGCATACTTTGCCTCTACTCATTTTATCACCTTTTATGATTTTCTTACGGATTACATATTTTATCATAGAAGTTACAGTAAATAGATTTACATAATAGACTTAACACATTTATCCATTTAATCCAGAGATTGTCAGTTATGTTTTTTTGCTAAGCAGCCTCATTTTCCCCAAGGCGAAAGGTAAAGTCACTCTAAAGGGGTCACACAGGCTGATTGCCATGTTTATTTGCAATTCATCCCTGCTGAGTCCTGACTCAGGTCTCTCCAGACCAATGGCTATAGTAACAGAAATCAGGTTTCTATTACCTAATTGGTGAACAATGGCATTTTCCTGGGCAAGCCTGAATGCTCTGACTGTGTGTCACACTGCTATTCCCTTCTGAAGGCAGAGCCTAACACTAGTACTTCCTCCAGCAGGCACCACCATGCATTGTCCTTGGGCAACAGTTCCCCTCCTCCTATTTGTTTGGGCTGAACTGAACTAGCATCAGAGAGGTAATCTGGCTGGAGAACTTGGTCAACAGGTAAATTTTCTTCTGGAGAGTGAAGAACTGTCCCAGTACAATTCTTTCTTGGTATGTTTGAATGTGAAACACAAAGAAGAAGGGATCTGATGATAGGGTAGAGCGGAATGGAAAATGAGAAGCAGATAGAAAGTAGTAAGTAGAAGAAAGTAGTAAGTAGAAGACATGAGAAAATAGCAATGAGGGAGTAAATGCCAGGAGGTGGAGAGTGAAAGTCATAGCAACTAACACAGTAGGAGCAGGATAGAAAAAGCCAAGAGACACAGACCAGAGAAGCTGTCTCAGAAGAACATCCATTTGACTCTTACTGGGACACTGGAGCTAGAATATTCTAACTCGTGTTCCAAGGCTCCCCCAAACCTGTTATGCACCAGTTAGGCCATTTTCTGTCCCTTCTTACTTCAGTGTGTATCCCGTGTCATCTACAAAACCCCTGTCCTCCTTGGTGCTGCTTCTGATCTGAAAGAGGCCAGCATAGACGTTGTTATCTGGGATTAAGAGTACCCATACACACTCCTCACTTTTTCAATAATTTAATGCATATTTTTCTTTCTTTTGACCCCAAGGTAAAAATATGTATTAGCATACCAAAAACCAAATCCTTTAGTGCAGAGCAACATCACTTTGAAATACAGAACAATCACTAATCATATAGAAATGTATTCCCAAGGTCCTAAAAGCTTAGCTTTTATTTCATTGTATAATTTGTGTTATTCTCTGAAACTTCTGCAATGCATAGTATAATACAATTATTTGTCCCACTTTTATCCTGACAACAAATTAGATATCAGTAACTACTCGAGGCTTCCATAGCATCCAGTATTTCTTTTTGCTAATATATATTTGCAATTATTCTGTTAATATGCATTACTGCTGCAAAACTCTATGAAGACAAGGAACCAAGTTTTCTGGCTTATTACTGCACACTCCATGTCTGGCCCGGAGTAGGCATTCAATGACTACTTGTCAATTGAAAAATAAATAAAGGAATAACTGTCATTCTGATTTTTATTTACAGTCCCTGATTCATCATAGGGTTTTGTGATTTTTATTTGCAGGTCTTGGTTTATCATCTCTGTTAGGGTTCCAGTGGACTGTGGATTTATTGTAATTCATCAAAGAATTCAAAGACAAACTGGCATGGAGTAATGGGCACTGCTTCAATGTTTAAGTTTCTTGTTGGTGAAAATATTGGCCATAGCCTTTAGCCTTGCCTAATGATCCAGAGGAATTTTCAAATGAAGTAATTTTCTTTTGCTCCATTTTTCTAATTCTCTGCTACTTGAGCTGCTTGCAGTCACACCTGATAAGCTGCACTGTCCTTGTTATATTTTGAGTTTTGGCATTTAAATTGCTCACCTGGCTGCTCTCTCCTGACTGCTAGTTTCACTGAAGTCTTTGGTCCTAGTTTCTAGCCTGCCCATTCTTGTAGAAACCTTGCAAATTCTGGTGTATTTATAGTCACGATTTCCTAAGTGTATTTCAGAGAACAATAACTCTGAGAAATGTAAATAGTTGTTACTAAGGATCTGTGATAAAGTGAGTGTGAAAAAGATTATTTGAATAAGCCACAGGATTTTTAGTCAACAATTTTCCCAACTTGTTTGTTCTTTTCTGTCTTGCAGCTTATTTTTGAAGCATAGCTGGAGAAGCACTACCTTATGGCATCTGTGATACAGTCTAGCATATTATTTGTTAATATAAACATTTTAATGAACTATAATAAATCCACAGAAAGCTGTAGCATCATGAGTGTGCAGCTCAATTGATTTTCATAAAGTGAACATCCTTGTGTAACCACCATCCAAATCAAGGAAAAAACACCAATAAAACATCAGATGCTTCTTATTATCCTTTTCTCCAGATACTACCCCATACAGGGAACAACTACCCTAATTTCTAACACAGAAGACAGAGGTTATTTTCAACTGTTTCTTAGCTTGGCATGAATGGACTAATGTAGCATGTACTCTTTGTGTCTAGCTTCTTTGATCTATGTTATGCTTTTGAAATTCCTCCGTATTATTACATGTAGCAGAAACTTCTTTTACATGGCTGCATAGTATTTCATTGTATGACTATAACATGGTTTATATATCCATTCTGTTTATAGACTTTTGGGTTATTTTTAGTTTAGGGCTAATACAAACAAAGCTACCGTAAAGTTTATCGTATCTGCATTTTGTTGTACCCGTGTACTCATTTTTGTTGGGTGTATACCTTGAAGTAGAATTGCTGAGTCATGGGGTATGACTAGGTTCAGATACGTTTCCAAAAAAAGGTATAAGAATGCCAGTTGCTCTGCATACTTGTCAACATTTGGCATTGTCAATCTTTTCAACTTTATCCATTCTAAAAGTTCCCCCTAGATAGCCGATGCTTATCTATTATAGGGAGAGCTTTGTGTGTGTTTGTGAACTACCTGTTCAGGTCTTATCTCAGTTTTTAATTGTATTTTCTGCATTTTCTTTATTGATTTATAGGAGTTATATATGTACTCTTGGCTATGAGTCTGTTTTCAATTACATGTACTACAAATATATTTTCCCATTTTATATATTGCATTTCATTTGTTGATGATATCTTTGATAGTTTGACATTTGTTGATAGCTCTTATATTTAAGGAAGTATAATTCATCTATTAGTATTTAAGGAAGTATAATTCATCTATTTGTCCAGCCTCCTTTGACCTGATTGGTAGTCACATACTATTGCCCTCTCATCTTTATAAAACAGTTCTTAACACATAGTTTCTTTCCTGGACTTAATCAATAATTTGCAGTCCATTATTTATAAAATTTAGAATTTTCCCCCCAGATGCATTACTTCATCCTTGCTCACTTCAAATCCCTAATGCCTTTTATTAGAATCCTCTCATAACCTTACTATATATTCTCATAATTTGTCTTGTATGATAAAAAAATATTCACTGCTCAGATAATTTTATAAAAACGTGATAATTTCTTTTGGTGGTCTCTCATTCTTGACAGTTACAAATATCATAAATATAATTTACTCTGGCACTCCTTGGGGGGCCACATTTTTCCCCTTCATTCAGAATGATTTATTTAACTATTCAACAAACACTTACAGAGTGACTCCTGTAGGTTGAGCCCTATGAAGGATATCATTACATAATGATAAACAAAATTGGGCACAACACTGCCCCCATGGAGTTTATAGTCTAGAGGGAAAGATAAACATTACATCAACAATTAGACACGTTTATGTAAAGTTGTAATTGTGTTCAGTATTACAAAGGAAAGGTGCCATGGTCTAGGGATGAGACTTTTCCAGGGAGGTGTGTCAAGGGCTTTATTCATCCTTGTGGATCAGGCACAGAAGTGCTGACAAAATATTGATGAATGATTACTGGGAGCTTGGGGATAAGAGGAATGACTGCAAGCCAGTGGTTGTACTGGATGACAGCCATGGTAGGTGTCTTGGGGTCTGCTTAAGTGAGAAAACACGGTAGCAGTAGACAGCCCAAGAAAATCAAAGCATGTGTTATCTTTGGAATGTTTTGCAAGTTGCTGATCCTCATTCTGTGGAGTAAAGGTTCATTTTGAAAGACTCTTGTTCTAAAACATGTATTATAATCTTTTCCAATTGCTTGGATAAAAAGTGTTTCATGAATATTTCAAGAGGTATTTTTCCTGTCTAGGAAATGCTGGCAGAAAGCCTGGTTCCCTTGTCATTCTGCCCACTTCTCCTATAGGGCTTTTTCTTTTTAAATCAATTGTGTGTGTGTGTGTGTGTGTGCATGCATGTGTGTGCATGTGTGTGTGTGTAGACATTTTCAGAAGTAACCTAATTTGTTATGTATCTCCTTAGATGACAACAGCTCTTCAATATACTTAATCTAAGAGAAGCCACCTAATTCTTTGCATACAGGAATGCCTGTAGAGAGAAATCTGCCCATATTTTGCCAATATATTTTTATTTTTTTAATCTGCATTGTCAGTGGACAAATTATCCAATATTGGCAATGGATTGCAGAGCATTCTCCATTTTTAATATGGTGATTTTGATAATCTCCTTTTATTCAACTTTTTTAACTGCCTTATGTCATATAGGTATGTCATTTATTTTAAATGACTAATTATGAGGTTTTATTACTTTTAGCATGGTGGAATGAACTATAATATCTGCAATACATTTTATTTATTGTTATTTATTTATTTATTGAGACAGGGTCTCACTTTGTCACCAGGCTGGAGTGCAGTGGTGCAATCTCAGCTCACTGCAACCTCCGCCTCCCGGGTTCAAAACATTCTCATGCTTCAGCCTCCTGAGTAGCTGGGATAACAGGCAAGCACCACTACACCTGGCTAAATTTTGTATTTTTAGTAGAGACGGGGGTTTCACCACATTGGCCAGGCTGGTCTTGAACTCCTGACCTCAGGTAATCCACCTTCCTCTGCCTCCCAAGTGCTAGGATTACAGGCATGAGCCACTGTGCCTCGACAAATTTTAAATTAATAGTTTGACTTTTCTCTTTATTATTGAAAAGTGATACAGATGACTTATAGATAAGATTGATAAAATGATGAAAATTAAAAACCATTACTTTTAGAATTTTGCTGTATATTTTTATAGTCATTTAATTTTCCATAAGAATATATTTATTTATAGAAATACTATTATATTCTAGATGCTGTTCTTTCATTTTTCTTTTGTCATTTAATTCTAGGTAATGAACATTTTTCTATGTCATTACATGGCCATAAATTAACAAAATTAATGACTATTGCATATTTGCTCACTTAATGTGCCATAATATATTTAACCTAGAGTTTCTTAATCTAATTCAACCACATAGCAATATTTAAAAGTATAATGTGTCACTGGAAGACCAAAGGAATATATAACACAAATTTGGATTAAAGAATGTAGCAAAAATGACCACACAAATGAGTCAGAAAACTTATTTTTTCGTAAATACAAAAAGAAAAAATAGAGAAACTAAGTTATGCATATTTACTAGAAACAAAAATGAACCAAATTTTTAAATATGTACCGAAACTATAATACAAATTAGATTTGTATAAAAAGATCATCAAAGTGATGACATATTACCAGAAAGGTGGAAATGCAGTTATGTACCAATTCATATATTTAACAGCATGAATTGTGTTTGAATTATTACATAATGTACTGGTAGTATTCAATATGGCACTTCCTTTTTTAAATTGGAATTCTTTTGGTCTCAATTATTCCTCCATTTACTCAGTCAGCAATTATTCATCGAGGACCTGCTATCTGCCAATCTCTCACACAACTGCAGGGTACAGTGGTGAACCAGATATGATCTTTCCTTTCATGAACTCACAAACAAGTGAAAAGGGAAGAAATTAAATACATAATTACACCTCTGAGTGTGGTGGCCTAAGATTTTTTTTTACCTTTTTCACACTCTCTCTGTCCTCAGATCTGGCACGAACAAAACCCAGAACATATAGAGAGGCCGAAGGCAATGAATCTTGTCAGTGTGTAGGATTTTTATTGTCTTGAAATCATACCACATGGAGGCGAAACCACAGAGTGGCCCTTGTTTAACCTCTGTTGCTAACACAGTGGAATCCAAACCTATCCCCCTTCTCCTACTCCCCCATCAGATGGGGAGCTGCGTCAAAGAACTTCAGAGGCCACAAGGGAAAGGGGGAGATGAAGACATTTCAAAGTGGGGAGATTTCCCTATTGCCAGGAGAGGTACACTGGACTTATGTATCAATGTAGCTATATCTATGTACTTGGATGTTTAAATTTGGGAAGATAAATATACATATTTAAAACATTTTAGTACAACTTGTTCTACTTTTCTCTCATTAGGGAGGTATGTTGAGGGAGATAAAGATTTATAATTCTTTAGGATTTTGGTGCATGATAACAAAATATACATCAGCTAATATTCTGCATCTGGCTTTGCACACACAATAACAAATGTATTCTCAATATACAATCGTGTGAGCAAATGTCTGTGTGTGTGTGAATTTTATAATCATCTACATCATCCCCTTCTCTGAGAAAACCCTGGAATAGTGTATCTTGACTACGCGTTGGAATCAGCTGGGTATTTTAAAAAATTTTTTACCACTTCCAAAGAATCTGATTTGATAGGTCTAGAATATGGTCTGTGCATTGGGAATTTTAAAACTGCCTAGGTAACTCAATTGCGTGTTCACCATTAAGAACTACTGGCCTAGAACAAAATGGTATAACTTAAAGGGAGACAGAAAAATATATTATCTTTCCTTATTAAATGTGCTATAAATATATGCATTGCATTTGGAGTTTAAACTCTTCACGTGAACTTTACTTTTTGCTTGTTTTTCCATCCTCTTCCAGTACAAGTCTCTGAGACAGAGCTGCTCAAGACCTTTACTAGCTAGATTCTACCCTCTGCTCCCCAATTCTAGATCACTATCTCCATGGAGTTGCACCTCTGCTCTTAGGATGTATAGTCGTACTTCATGTGGCCTGTGCCAGGAATTTCAGATGTCTATGAGAGGCTCCTTCCTTTATGTCACAGAAAGAATTGAAGTAAGGGTCCTTAAGATGATGATTCTATGACCACACATACTGCTTTCTACTGAACCCACATTCTCAGAACTGTGCTGCTTCTTATGGTAAATATGTACAAATCTTATTTCAAAATATAGATTAAATTACACTTCAAACACATTTAAATAATGTAGAGCTACATGACTTAAGATGAGGAAACAAACATTTTCCATTTTCCCTGGGGCAGTTTTACACAAAATCTGAAAAAAAGCAAATTGTTAAGCTTCAAATAGCATTTAGCTTCTTTTCTCTTATAACTATTTCCTTGAGGTGCAGGTGAGATTTTAAAAATGAACATGGGAAATAAGAGTTCAATTTCAACCTGAGCATACCTGAACAGAATTATTAAATCGTGAGTTACTATGAGTATTAGACTTAACTTCATGTACCAATTAGATTGTTCTTTAAAATTCTCACCACATTTAAAATGAACATTAATACTTAAATATTTACATTTCCAAATGGTCTGCTTTCTAAAACTTGGAACACAAGCATCATATTCAATTTGTAATAGGACTTATCCATCTTTCTGTTTTTATTTAACATATTTATTGAGTTCCTACTGTGTGCTAGACAACACTCAGTATTGATGCACTAAACTGAAATTGGATTCTCTTGTGGAATTCATGGTTCAGTGGGACACAGGTAATTAAAATATAAGCAAATAAATGTGTAATTATAAATCAAGATAAGTACAATGAAAAATGAAATATGTGCTCTGATGGCAAATAAAGGGTGAAGAGGAAGGATTTTAGGGTCTTCTGAATTAAAAGTCCCAGGGTGAACAGATCATAGAAGTGGCATTCTTAGCAGTGGAAATAGCATGTGCTGAAAGCTTCCATATGTGAGGGAACTTGGAGCATTCAAGTTCACATGGCTGGAGCTCATTGAGCTGCCAGTGAGTGAGGTATAAGAGGTAAGTATGGCCTTGGAGGACACGGTACATTTAGATATTATTCTAAATGTCATGGGAAGCAATTAAGAGATTTTAAGCATGATCCAATTCACACTTTTAAAGTATCATTATGTCTGTTATGTGGAAAATGATTATATTTAAGGCCAGTATAGAAAAGAGAGATGAATTAATAGGCTATGGCAGTAGTCTATGTGAGAGATGATGGTAGCCTAGATTATGAAGGGGCAGAAGAGATGGATTTGGACTTATTTTAATGATTGCTGATGGTGGAGCTAACAATCATGATGTTGGATTGAGTGGAGAGGCTTGGAAGAGGGAAGAATTAAGGATGACACACAGCAACTGAGTGTATGCTGCAAAAAGTACGAGTGGGGAGAGACTAGGAAAAAAACAGGTTTTATTCTGACAAAAACAAGCAATGGGGAAAGGATCTTCAACTCAGCAAATGGCACTGGGAAAACTGGCTAGCCATATGCAGAAAACTGAAACTGGACCCCTTCCTTACACCTTATACAAAAATTAACTCAAGATGGATTAAAGACTTAAATGTAAAACCCAAAACCATAAAAACTCTAGAAGAAAACTTAGGCAACACCATTCAGGACATAGGCATGGACAAAGACTTCCTGACAAAATGCCAAAAGCAACAAAAGCCAAACTTGACAAATGGGATCTAATTAAACTAAAGAGCTTCTGCACGGCAAAAGAAACATCATCAGCGTGAACAGGCAACTTACCAAATGGGAGAACATTTTTGTAATCTACCTGTATTAGTACATTTTCAAGACATACTTGAGACGGGGAAGAAAAAGAGGTTTAATTGGACTTACAGTTCCACATGGCTGGGAAGGCCTCAGAATCACGGCAGGAGGTAAAAGGCCTTCTTATTTGGTGGCAGCAAGAGAAAATCAGGAAGAAGCAAAAGCGGAAACCCCCTGATAAGCCTATCAGATCTCATAAGACTTATTCACTATCACGAGAATAGCACAGGAAAGATCGGCCCCCATGATTCAATTACCTCCCCCTGGGTCCCTCCCACAACAGGTGGGAATTCTGGGAGATACAATTTAAGTTGAGATTTTGGTGGGGACACAGCCAAACCATATCATTCCACCCTGACCCCTCCAAATCTCAAGTCCTCACATTTTAAAATCAATCATGCCTTCCCAACAGTCCCTCAAAGACTTATTTCAGCATTAACCCAAAAGTCCACAGTCCAAATTCTCATCTGAAACAAGGCAAGTCCTTTTCACCTATAAGCCTGTAGAATCAAAAGCAAGCTAGATACAACGGGATAACAGGTATTTGGTAAATATAGCCATTCCAAATGGGAGAATTTGGCCAAAACAAAGGGGCTACAGGCCCCATGCAAGTCTGAAACCCCATGGGACAGTCAAACTTTAAATCTCCAAAATAATCTCCTTTGACTCCAGGTCTCACATCCAGGTCACGCTGATGCAAAATGTGGGTTCCCATTGTCTTGGACAGCTCTGCCCCTGTGGCTTTGCAGGGTATAGCCTCCCTCCTGGCTGCTTTCACGGGCTGGCTTTTGAGCATGTGTGGCTTTTCCAGGTGCACAGTCCAAGCTGTCGGTGAATCTACAATTCTGGGGTTTAGAGGACTGTGACCTTCTTCTCACAGTTCCACTAGGTAGTGCCCCAGAAGGGACTCTGTGTTGGGGCTCCAACCCCTCATTTCCCTTCCACACTGCCCTAGCAGAGAATCTCCATGAGGGCCCCAGCCCTGCAGCAAACTTCTGTATGGGCATCCAGGCATTTCCATATATCTTCTGAAATCTAGGTGGAGGTTCCCAAACCTCAATTCTTGACTTCTGTGTACCCACAGGCTCAATAGCATTGGAAGATGACAAGGCTTAGGGCTTCCACCCTCTAAAGCCACAGCTTGAGCTATACATTGGCCACTTTCAGCCAAGGCTGGAGCAGCTGGGACACAGAGCACCAAGTCCCTAAGGCCGCACACAGCACGGGGACCATGGGCCCAGCCTACAAAACCACTTTTTCCTCCTGGGCCTCTGGGCCTGTGATGAGCGGGGTTGCCATGAAGGTCTCTGACATGGCTTGGAGACATTTTCCCCATGGTCTTGGGGATGAACATTAGGCTCTTTGCTACTTGTGCAAATTTCTGCATCTAGCTTGAATTTCTCCCCAGAAAATGGGTTTTTCTTTTCTATCACATAGTCAGGCTGCAAATTTTTCAAACTTTTATTCTCTCCTTCCCTTATCCTTTAACAGCACCCAAGTCACCTCTTGAATGCTTTGCTGCTTAGAAATTTCTTCCACCAGATACCCTAAATCATCTCTCTCAAGTTCAAAGTTCCACAAATCACTAGGGCAGAGGAAAAATGCCACTAGTGTCTTTGCTAAAACATACCATGAGTCATCTTTGTTCCAGTTCCCAACAAGTTCCTCAGCTCCATCTGAAACCAGCTGGATTTCATTGTCCATATCACCATCAGTGTTTTGTTCAAAGCCATTCAACAAGTTTCTAGGAAGTTCCAAACTTTCCCACATTTTCCTGTCTTCTGAGCACTCCAAACTGTTCCAACCTCTTATTCTGTTCCAAACGTTTTATTCAGTTCCAAAGTTGCTTCCACATTTTCAGGAATATTTTCAGCAGCACCCCACTCTCCTGGTACAAATATACTGTATAAGTCCATATTCAAGACATACCCAAGACTTGGAATAAAAAGAGGTTTAATTGGACTTACAGCTCCACATGGCTGAATAGGCCTCAGAATCATGGCAGTAGGTGAAAGGCACTTCTTACGTGGCAGTAGTGAGAGAAAATGAGGAAGAAGCAACAGCAGAAACCCCTAATAAACCCATCAGATCTTGTGAGACTTATTCACTATCACAAGAATAGCACAGGAAAGACCGACCCCCCATGATTCAATTACCTCCCCCTGGGTCCCTCCAACAACATGTGGGAATTCTGGGAGATAAAATTCAAGTTGAGATTTCAGTGGGGACACAGCCAAACCATATTACCACCCATCTGACAAAGGTCTAATATCCAGAATTTAAAAGGAACTTAAATAAATTTACAAGAAAAAACCCCATCAAAAAATGGGCAAAGGATATGAACAGACACTCCTCAAAAGAAGACATTTATGCAGCCAACAAACATATTTAAAAATGCTAAACATCACTGATCATCAGAGAAATGCAAATAAAAACTACAGTGAGATACCCTTTCATGCCAGTCAGAATGGCAATTATTAAAAAGTCAGGAAACAATAGATGCTTGTGAGGACGTGGAGAAATAGGAATGCTTTTACACTGCTGGTGGGAATATAAATTAGTCCAACCATTGTGGAAGGCAGTATGGAGATTCCTCAAGGATCTCGAACCAGAAATAACATTTGACTCAGCAATCACATTACTGGGTATATACCCAAAGGAATATAAATAATTCTACTATAAAGACACATGTACATGTATGTTTATTGCAGCACTATTTACAATAGCAGACATGGAACCAACCCAAATGCCCATCAATGATAGACTGGATAAAGAAAACGTGGTACATATACACCATGGAATACTATGCAGCCATAAAAAGTAATGCAATAATGTCCTTTGCAGGAACATGAATGAAGCTGGAAGCCATCATCCTCAGCAAACTAATACAGGAACTGGAAACCAAACACTGGATGCTCTCAATCATAAGTGGGAGTTGAACAATGAGAACACATGGACACAGAGAGGAGAATGACACACACCAGGGTCTGTTGGTGGGGGGGAGTGGAGAGTGACACGAGGGAACTTATAGTATGGGTCAATAGGTGCAGCAAACCACCATGGCACACATATATCTATGTCATAGACCTGCATGTTCTACACACACATACAAACACAGGTTTTATTGCTCTTGTTATTTTAGTGGACCTTGGAGAATTTGGGTTGTGTTTTGCATATAGTAAGTTTGAGATTTCTATTAACCAGTGATACTGAGATGTCAAGGTATAAGCATATACAACTTCTGTGGTCAGAGGAGAGCAGGACTAATTATATAAATTCAGTTAACATGAGCATATGGTCTTTTAAAAAACTTTTTTTATAGATTAAAAGGCACACAAAAGACACCAATACAATGTGCCCTTCACCCAGTTTAAACAATTATTGATTTATGGCCAGTCTTGTTTTAACTACACCCTCCATTCCCTATCTCCTCTTCCCCACCACTGCTGCTGACACTACTAGATTATTTTGAATAAACTCCTGGATATATAATTTGCATCGTAAGTCTGTATGGATTTCTAAAAGTTGAGCACTCTATAAAAATATAGTCACAATATCATTATAACAACTAAAGTAACAATTATTTAATATTATATATTCTGTCAGTGCCACAATTCCCTTAACTATTCATAAATTATTAGTTACAGATTGTTTTTGAATCAGGGTTGGAATAAAGTGCTTACATTACAGTTAATTTTTTCTTACATTTCTTTCAATCTGTAGGTTTTTGCTTCCCTCTCTCTCTCTCTCTCTTGCAATTTATTTGTGGATAAACTAAATTCTTGGTCTGGTAGAGAGTCTTACAAACTGGATTTTTTTCTGATTGCATCACCATAGAGTCATTTTTCCCATTATTTTGTCTTTCTCCATTTCCTTCTGTAAATTAGTACAGTAGTTCCTTCTTATCTGTGGGGAATACATTCCAAGACCCCCAGTAGATACCTGAAATGACAGATAGTACAGAACCATGTAGACACTGTGTTTTTTTTCTACACATGCATATGTATGATAAGGTTTCATTTAGACATTAGCTACAGTGTTCTCATGCCTTGGGGGCCATTATAAAGTAAAATAAGGTTTACTTGAACACAAGCACTGTGATTCTGTGACAATCTGAGAATCGAGAAGGCTACTAAGTAACTAATAGGCAAGTAGCATCTACAGTGTGGATCCGTTGGACAAAGGAGCAGTTGGTGTCCTGGATGGAGATGGACCAGGATGGTGTGAGATTTCATTATGGTACTCAGAATGATGTGCAACTTAAAACCTATGAATTGTTTATTTCTGGAATTTCCTATTCCATATTTTCAGAACTCAGTTGACCACAGGTAACTGAAACCTCAGGAAGCAAAACCACAGATAAGGCAGAACCACTGTACTTACATCTATAGATTTTTAGCAGGCTCAGATTTAATTATTTTTGGTCACAAACATTCATATTGGCACAAAATGTGTAGTTTTCTTGCTTTTTCTGACATTAGCAGCCATTGAGGATCATTGCTTAGGTCTATTATTTCATTTGGTGTTTCAAAAAGCCTCTTAATTTAGTTTCTGGACAATTTTGACACATTTCCGGCCTTATACCTACAGTCAACCATTTCTCTTGGGAACCCCAGTTTTTTTTAGTAGAAAAATGGTATTTAAAGAAAAATGGTATTGTATTAAATACAATCTGGCTACTCATTGATTTTGGGTTGATCACTGGTGCTAGGTCTTGTCAGTGGCTACAGCTAGAGGATGCATCACACCTTCATACTGCTGTTTCCCTTTTCAGTTCAGGACCCTAGGGTATTTACTTAACCTCTTCAATGTTGTATAATGATGGTTTCTAATGTCATCAGAAAAGATGATTACCTAGTGAGAGTGCAGAGAGGGCCTATAAACTGAGTTCTGTGAAAATCGATATTTAGGGGATGGAAAGGGGGGAAATGCCTGGAAAAGCTGTTACAGAAAGGTACAGCACCCTGAAAGCAAACATAAGAGAATACCTGAGAAGGAGGAGACGATTGCGTTGGAAGATCCTGAGAAGTCAAGTAGTATGAAGTAACATTGCCTGACTGTGTATTTGGCAAACAGGAAGCAATTATTTGCGTAGAATGACTGGGGCAGAAGCTCTGTCAGAGTGGGCTAAGTGGGGAGAAATAGAAGATGGAGGTAGTATGGATAGAGATATGTCCTAATTCTGAAAGATGGAGATCAGGTGGCCCATTTATAAGCAGGTTTGCCCAAGAGCTATTTCTTAATTGATAAAACGTAGGTCTGAGTCAAGGAAAGTTCTTTCTGAAGAGATCTCAGAGACAGTTAAGGTATCCATGTTTATAAAATCTAAATTAATGGGGCATAAATCTATTCCAATACAGTTTTCCTTTTACTGGATTCTTTAGTGTACTGAGTAATTCAATGTATATAGGCATATTTACACAAAGTTCTTTCCATGAGTCTTTTCCATAAACAGAAAATTTCCATCTTCATTGAACAGCAGAGATCTAGTGGAATTGTAAGTCATTGATGTCTCTTACTAGTGGTCCCATCACTCATACTATCATTTCTCTACATTATCCCTGGATTCCTCTTTGTTCCAGCTGACTATTCCATCGTTAAGACCATAGGAAGATTCACAGGGCAAAGAAAGAAAATATCCAAACTTTCTGTCATTTCCATGTGTTGTAATAGATTCACCTAAAGTAATTACCTAGGCTATCCACTCTCAGCCTCACTGCCTTGGCCAGATGGTGTGTTATTCTCCTCTACAGCCCCTTAGTTTATTTTAGCAAACCCTTGAGACTGCTTTAACATCTCATAAACGAAGTGAGTGAAGGCCAGGTTCTTTCTAGGTTAATGATTTTGAGATCTGTATTTTTGAAACCAAAGCACTGTTTCAGCAAAGGAAAAAAAAAATCAACAGATGGGAAAGAGGGTCACTATCGGTGATTATGATGGGAGTAAAACAGCTTACATAAGGCAAAGAACAGACTGTAGTTGAGTTTAGTTCTTCCCCATAGTTCTGTGGTAACAGATACAGACGTAAATCAGGTTTGCCTGTTGTTTCAGAGAATCTTTAAGAGTGGAGAGAAATGGTAAAATGACAATAATGATTCTCATGCTTTCCATTTGGCAGTGTGTTACTTCTCACTGAGAGGTTTTTTTTCCAGAATAGCAAGCTTTGCTTTGAAATGAAAGGGGCCATTTTTATTGATTAACTTTTCTTTTATAACATATAGTCTGTAGCAAGTAATTTTAATATGTTTTGAAGAAAAACAATATTTTGAATTGGAAGCCTCCATTTAAATGTACCCAGTGTGACTACTCAAATTCAACAATCATTTCTCTAGGATAGAAGGGGAGTGGAATTTCTTTTTAATAGCTGTATTAAAAAAAAAACAGTTTATCTAAAAACAATACCTTAGAAGATACAGTATTTTTCCGACAAATGAATTCCCAGGAAGGGAGTGGGGTGGGTTTTAAAGAAAAGAAAATATGAAAGACTAATAGAACATTTTCAACCACATTTCTTTTCTTCACACAGGTGGAGGGACAGTAAGAGCCCACTATGGCTTCAGATTTTCTCTCATTTGTCTTGATTATTGTCATCATCTGAGGGCTTTGAGTAGCACGTACAACAAAGATCAAATTAAAACACCTTAGGCAAAAGTGGGGTGAAGGATAGGTGCAAAAGATGGAGATGATGACTATAAAGGTCATTAATTCTGTGGGAAGAGAAATATTTTCCCTCTAGCCTTACATTTATTTTTAAACTTAATATCCTACCTTGTCTACTTTGCTGATTCATGTATAACTAGTCTGAAAGAAGTATTGTTCTAGGGATACCATGAATATAGTTTAAAGGCCATAAAAAGTGACTTTCACAAGTCACAACACACAATTATACATGTAATTTTATTGGCTAAGATCTTCAGTCATGTGTAGACTGAAAGCTAAGCTGATTTCCAGGAATTCTGTATGTCAAAGATGGCTGGCAGTACTAGTTTCACTTCTGCTCTAGAGTGAATGGAGTAAGAATGGAGGTGAGGGGACAATTCCATTTCTAAGTATGAGAACTTGGATAGAAATCACTGTTTCTTCATGAAGTTTTAATTATCTGTACAAATTTCACAGTAAAATGAAAATATTTGACTCAAAAGATGCCATAAATATGAAAATGCCTGAGTTTTACAGCTGTAGTTCTAAGGAGCTCTACATTTTTTAAAGAAATGGTCTTACTCACTTGGAAACTATGACTTTTTCCTGATTTCCATTTATTTATTTAAATATTTAAACCTAAAAAGCACTTAGCTCCCATTTGCCAAAATGGTTCATATCCTGATACAATCAAAATTGCTGTACTGATGGAAGTAAGTAATGGTCCAGGAAGAATAAAATAACAATACTTCACACTTTCTCTTATTTTAAAATATATCTTATATAAAGGGATAACCCCCTTTGTCCTTTATGTCTCAAATCATATGTATGGCAGAGCCCAACTATACACCACACAAAAATGAAAACCTTTTCTAAATTCACAACAAGGAGCAGAAAGCATGTGAAAGAGAGTCACTGGGCAGTAGCCAATATTCTATATGTCTTCCTTTCTGGTACCATGGAAATTTAACATGTACATTTCCAACACATTGCCTTTTGGTTAGCTTCTAATTGTCCTAAGGAAAAAAGTCCTAACGTCTCCTTTAAGCATATGAGGCAATCAATGTTTATGCATCATCTTAAGAACAAGATGTTGCCAAGTTTTACATTTGAATCAGTTCCCATAATTTTGGAGAAAAAATCTGAGCAAAAACTCTGCTTTCGCATTCTGAAATGGATATAGGAATACTTTCCTCTCCCATTTGCAAAGAAGTCCTCCATTTGTCCCACGAAGTCACTGTCTAATCACACTTTCTCACATTTGGGGGATCCCATCTGTTGATGCTAGCAATGAGCAGGCTAGGCAGAAAATGGAGAAAAAAATCAGAGGTGGGAAACTGAGCCTTGAAAACGTGTGAGAAATGCTCAGAAAACACACACATATACATATTTTAGCAGTTTCCTGGAAACAATGGAAATCCCTTTTCTTCTTGAAAAACTTCCCTTCCTCCCTCTGCTCTTCAATTCCTATCCAAAAACCAGTGTTCTAACAGTAGTAACGTGGTTCAGAGGTAGCATGGGAGACGGAGAGCCATGAACATATGTGCGATGGCGTGTAACAGTAAAATATAGGCCTTTTTAATTAGAACATAAAACCGCTTTTTTACCACTGTTTTTGAAGTTAGACAACTGTATGGTTTTCTGTCATATAGATTCATGTTACCACCAAGCTTTCTTTTTAATTAATACACAAATGAGGGATACATAATGGGCTGCCCCGTGATGACACATTTATCCTCACTAATGAGGATGGAGTGTGAGGATGCTCACTTCTTGCCTCAGGCTATGCTGTTTTTAGTTCTTCATCCTGTAATTGTGGAATTAAATAGTTTACACTGGCTTTTGTGATTAGAAAAAGGAGAAACACATTTTAGGAAGTTAAAAATACACTTGAATATAACATAGTTACAATTTTCTCTTAGCAACAAGCCTTTAAACATTTTTGGGTGCATGATTTCTGTCTAGTCTGCCTTCTTCCCCACCGCACCTCCAAATCCCAGAATAAAATTATTTGGTGGAAAAGAATTACATAGTAAGAGTTCAAGCCACTCTCATTGACCAGTAAGAAATACTGAGCCAGACACTTGAAAAGGAGTTGAGAGAAAGCGAGCAACGATGACAAATATTTGGAGAAAGCAAAAACTGGCTCATCAGGACTTGAACAATTAGGTTTAAAGAAGAAGCTTTCATTCAAGTTTCTCTCTTAGGTACTCTGCTACATGTACAGCAAGAAAAGAACTCTGCCTTCAGGTGCTGAACCACCAAGAGAATGAGATGGGAAATATAAGTAAGTGAAATATAAGGTAGACCAAATCTAACCAAGAGAGTGTCACACTATTAATGTTGGGAAAGCTTCTTCACAGGGGTGGGAAATTGGAAGAAAGCGTTAGCAAGACAATTGTTTCAAAACTGGGCTGTTTGCCATAAAGAGAGAGTATTAACTTATTATCGAGTTGGTTGTTTTGACTCTTTCCCCTGTCCTTGTGTACTGGGTGCAACATAGACCAGGGAAGGAAGAAAGCGTTCAGTAAAAAGTAGGGAAAGGTGAAACTCAGGGATCCAATAAAATCAACTACAAATTAACAGTTGAAAATAGAAGCTTCAAATGATCCAGTGGGTTGGACAAAAAAGGAAAAGAATAAAGAGGAAAAAGAAAATGTGTGAAGGAAATAACCAACATTTCACATTCTAATACTCTTCACTCCATGAATCATAATAGTAGGGATATCCTACAGTCCTTTCATTCTGCACACAATAGAAGTTTCACAGTTTGGTGGTCTTTGGGACCAATAAAGCAGACAAATAGAAAATCTGTGTGCCATTGATATAGAAAATATTAAGTTGCCCTATTTCTGGGTGGAAAGATAAATGACATAAGTTACTTGTTGACATGAGTTTATAAATTCTAATAATAAAAAAAGAATATGAATAAAATTTGTGCATGAATTTGTATTAAAATGTTTTTAATAACAGATGTGGGTTACATAGAGAAAAGGCCATTCTTATAAAGAGACTGGATCTAAATCAATTTGTACAATATTTATCTATCTAATATATAGCAAAACTATCTACTGACAAGAGTACTTTATTAGAAGGGAAGAAACCTGCAGTTGATCCCTGGTCCTGCCCATTACAAAAAACATGTCCGTAAACCAAGTACCCAAATTTTTTCAAGTGTTCACTTTTCTTCCTGAAAAAGTAAGCGTAACATCTATTCTTCCTTTTGTGTAGCAATTTTTGAGGATTGATAGAGATATTATATGTGGACGTGGCTTAAACTTTTGCACGTTAATATTTAATTAAATATAATCTTGTGAATAGATGCTTTGAAATGTTAAATTAATAACAAGCCAAAATAAGCCTCTTACAACTCAGCAGACTAATCCCTTTACAAAGTAAAAGACCTAGTATTGAAGAATTTCAAGGTAGCAATGCTTTTGCAAATCTTTGTTTTTTTACTGGGGTTAGTGCCTTGCTGTAAATTATCTATTACAGACAAAACAACTGAGGTTTGCCAACAAAGTCACCTGTATTAAAGCCACATAAGTTAAGACTCTCTCAGATAAACTTAATCCACTGAAAGCTTCTTTGAAATTAAATTATTTTAAATACATGTGGGGCCAAAGGTAGTTGAATGTAGCTGATCATTTGACTCTGAAAATCCTCCCAAACCATGAACTATTCAAATGTCACTGTTAACAGCCTTGCATCATAAACACATACACCTAGCCACTTTAGTATATACCTAATTTATCTGTTTTCTCATCAGCCTCATTGTTTCATTTTAAAACAAAATCTCCAGAGGTTCTTTCTAGGGGTTGGACAATGGAACATTTGCTTATTTTGAATTGATTCTCTGAATGAAAAAAAGCTCAGATAATATAGTAATTTTAGTTAAATATACTTTAGTTAATCTGCCCTTAAAAAGTAATCAAATTGCTCTTAAAAGTATCTGTGAAAATTTCGTTTTGGTGCTATGTTTCCATTAAAGTTTCTCATAAATTGTTTTGTTCAGGGATTATGTGTCAGAATTTGATGACAGAGTTTGTCACTTCTGGTAACTAGTAGGTAGAGTAAAAAAATGTATAACTCTATTTCAGTGTGTGGGTTCAGATTATTCTTAGCAAATCCTTGTTTATTTTCTTTCTTTCAAAAAGCCCCAAGTTAAGGAAACACCTTCCAGATTTGTTTAGATAGTATAACAACAACAACAACAGAAATACAGGGGGCAGGGGGATTATTGGAAAAGATCTCACAAAACCAAAGGCAAGAGAAACAACTAGGCTCCAGAGAAACGAAAGCAAAGACAAGGGAGACAGTAGAAGCCAAGAATCGCATCTAGATCTTATCCGGACTTTCTTGGGTTTGAATCTTTGCTTCTCTTGTCACACTCCACTCATCCTTTCTTCTCCCTAAATAGTTTTCCATATATATGAAAGTCATAAGTGTACAGTTCAATGAGTTTTTACAAAATGAATTTACCAGTGAAATCGTTACACAGATTGATGAATAGAGCAGTACCCATGGCCAGAAGGCCCACTATAGCTTTTCCCAGTCATTGGCCCTCTCCTCCTTACAGGTAGACTTCTTCCATCGTAACTTAGTTCTGCCCATTTCGGAAATACATTTAAATTTAAATGAAATTATATAATACATAGTCATTTATGCCTTGCCTCTTTCACTCAATATTATTTGAGATTTATCCATAAAGATACGTGTAGTTTTATTTGTTTTCATACATAGTATTCCTTTGTGTAAATATACCACGATTTATCTATTCTATTGTGGTTGAGAATTTTGCTTGTTTTTCATTTGGCAATAAAAAAGTGTTTCTATGCACATTCTTGAGCTTCCCTCTGATGCATGTGTTTGTGCATTTCTGTTGGATGAATGCCTGGGAGCAGAAATCTTTGGTCATAGGTTATGTACATAAGTGCTTAATAGATAATTCTGGACAAATTTCCAAAGCATGACTATAGTCAATGATAACTTAATTGTATATTTTAATATAACTTTAAAAATGTAATTGGATTGTTTGTAGTACAAAGGATGAATGCTTGAGGGGATGGATACACCATTCTCCATGATGTGATTACTTCACATTGCATGCCTGTATCAAAGCATCTCATGTACCCTATAAATATATACACCCACTATGTATCTACAAAAAAATTTTTAATTAAAAATTAAAAAAATAAAATGTACAAAATATCCAAGAAATTTCCAAAGTGGATATACAAACAATGTATGGCTTCTCCAACTGTTCCATAGTCTCCCAATGCAGTGAGCTAAATGAAAATTAAAACCACAAGTTGTTACTATAATAGGAAATCATATTACACTATAGTAGTATATATCCAGAATAAGATTAATAATGGGTGAAATTTAAAATGCATTAATTATAGCATTTTTTAAATCTGGAATTTTCTTTTAAAAATAGATCTGTCTTTGCAGAAAGCCTTCATCTTGTTTTCTTTTTTATTTAAATTTTTTATTTCAATAGATTCTTGGGGAACAGGTGATATTTGGTTATATGAATAAGTTCTTTAGTGCTGATTTCTGAGATTTTGGTGCACCCATCAACCTAGCAGTGTATACTGTGCACAATGTGTAGTCTTTTATCCCTCACCCTGCTCCTACCCTTTGCACAGAGTCTCCAAAGTCCATTATATCATTCTCATGCCTTTGCATCCTCATAGCTTAGCTCCCACTTATAATTATAAATGAGAACCATATGATGTTTGGTTTCCCATTCCTGAGTTACTTTACTTAAAATAATGCTCTCCAGTTCCACCCAGGTTGCTGTGAATGTCATAATTTTGTTCCTTTTTATGGCTGAGTAGTAGTTATCCACTCATTGATCAGTGGGCATTTTGGCTGGTTCCATATTTTTGCAGCTGTGAATTGTGCTGCTATAAACACGCATGTGCAAGTATCTTTTTTGTATAATGACTTCTTTTCCTCTGGGTAGATACCCAAAAGTGAGATTGTTGAATCAAATAGTGGATTGACTTTTATTTATTTAAGAAATCTCTACACTGCTTTCCATAGTAATTGTACTAGTTTACATTCTCACCAGCAGTGTAGAAGTGTTCCCTTTTCATCATATCCACACCAACATCTATTTTTTTTTTTGTTATGATCATTCTTACAGGAGTAACGTGGTATCACATTGTGGTTTTGATTTGCATTTCCCTGATAATTAGGAATGTTGAGCTTTTAAAAATATGTTTGTTGGCCATTTGTATGTCTTCTTTTGAGAATTGTCTATTCATGTCCTTAGCCCACTTCTTGATGGGATTGTTTGTTTTTTTCTTGCTGATTTGTTTGAGTTTCTTATAGATTCTGGATAATAGTCCTTTGTCAGATGCATAGTTTGCGAAGTTTTTTCTCCCACTCTGTGGATTGTCAGTTTACTCTGTAATTATTTCTTTTGCTGTGCAGAAGCTTTTTAGTTTAATTAGGTCCCATCTATACATTTTTGTTTTTGTTGTATTTGCTTTTGGGTTCTTGTTCATGAAGTCTTTGCCTAAGCCAATGTCTGGAAGAATGTTTCCGATGTTATCTTCTATGATTTTTAAGGTTTCAGGTCTTAAATCTAAGTCTTTGATCCATTTTGAGTTGATTTATGTATAAGGTGAGAGATGAGGATCTAGTTTCATTCTTGCACATGTGGCTTGCCAATTATCCCAGCACCATTTGTTGAACAGGGTGTCCTTTTCCCACTTTACATTTTTGTTTGCTTTGTCAAAGATCATTTGGCTGTAATTATTTGGCTTTATTTCCGGGTTCCCTACTCTCTTTCATTGGTCTATGTGCCCTTTTTTTTTTTTTTTTTTTTTTTTTTTTTGAGACAGCGTCTTGCACTGTTGCCTGGGTTGAAGTACAGTGGCACGATCTTGGCTCACTGCAACCTCCGCCTCCCAGGTTCAAGAGATTCTCCTGCCTCAGCCTCCCGAGTAGCTGGGATTACAGGTGCCCACCACAATGCCTGGTATGTGCTTATTTTTATACCAGTACCATGCTGTTTTGTTGACTGTACCCTTATAATATAGTTTGAAGTTGGGTAATGTGATTTCTTTTTGCTCAGTCTTGCTTTGACTGTGTGGGCTTTTTTTGTTGTTCCATATGAATTTTATGATTGTTTTTGCTAGTTATGTGAAGAATGGTAGTGGCATTTTGATGGAAATTGTATTGAATTTGTAGATTGCTTTTGGCAATATGGTCATTTTCACAATATTTACCAATCCATGAGCATGGGATGTGTTTCTATTTTCTGGTGTCATTGCATTTGTTCATTTTTATACTGCTATAAAGAACTGCCTGAGACTGGGTAATTTATAAAGAAAAGAGGTTTAATTGACTCACAGTTCTACATGGCTGCAGAGGCCTCAGAAAATTTATAGTCATGATGGAAGGCAAAGAGGAAGCAAGGTGACAGGAAGGAGCAGTGCAAGCAAGGGAAATGCCAGACACTTATAAAACCATCAGATCTCATGGGACTCACTCATTATCACAAGAACAGCATGGGGGAAACCACCACCATGATTCAATTACCTCCACCTGGTCCTACCCTTGACACATGGAGATTATGGGGATTACAATTCAAGGTGAGATTTGGGTAGGGACACAGAGCCAAACAATTAGTTGTCTATGATTTCTTTCAGCAGTGTTTTTTTCTTTTTTAATAGGAGATGAAAGACCTCTTCAAGGAAAACTACTTTGTTAGGTATATCCCTAAGTTCTTTTTTTTTTTTTTTTTTTTTTTTTTTTTGCAGCTATTGTAAAAGGAGTTCTTGACTTGAATCTCAGCTTGGTTGTTGTTACTGCATAGCAGTGCTACTGATTTGTATACATTGATTTTGTATCCTGAAAGATTACTGAATTCATTTACGAGTTCTAGGAGCATTTTGGATGAGTCTTTGGGGTTTTCTAGGTATACAATCTTATCATCAGTGAACAGTGACAGTTTGACTTCCTCTTTACTGATTTGGATGCCCTTTATCTCTTTCTCTTATTTGATGGCTCTGGTTAGGTCTTCCAGTACTATGTTGGATAGAAGTGGTGCAAGTGGACATACCCGTCTTGTTCCAGTTCTCAGAGGGAATGCTTTCAACTTCTCCTTGTTCAGTAAAATGTTGGCTGTGGGTTTGTCATAGATGGCTTTTATTACCTTAAGGTATGTCCCTTCTGTGCCAATTTTGCTGAGGGTTTTAATCATAAAGAAGTGCTGGATTTTGTGAAATGCTTTTTCTGTGTCTATTGAGATGATCGTGTGATTTTTTGGTTTAATTCTGTTTATGTGGTATATCACATTTATTGACTTGCATATTTTAAACCATCCCTGCATCCCTGGTATGAAACCCACTTGATCATGGTGGATTATCTTTTTGATATGCTGTTGGATTTGATTAGCTAGTATTTTGTTGAGGACTTTTGCATCTATATTTATCAGGGATATTAGTCTATAGTTTTCTTTTTTTGTTATATCTTTTCCTGGTTTTGGTATTACGGTGACATTGGCTTCATAGAATGATTTAGGGAGAATTCCCTCTTTCTCTGTCTTTTGGAATAGTGTCAATAGGATTGGTACCAATTCTTTAAAGGTCTGATAGAATTCAGCTGTGAATCTGACTGGTTCTGGACTTTTTGTTGGCAATTTTTTTAATCACCATTTCAATCTTGCTGCTTGTTATTTGTCTGTTCCTTCCCAGTTTAATATAGGAGTGTTGTATATTTCCAGGAATTTATCCATCTCCTCTAGGTTTTCTAGTTTGTGTGCGTAAAGGTGTTCATAGTAGCCTTCAAGGATCTTTTGTATTCTGTGATATCAGTTACAATATCTCCCATTTTGTTTCTAATCGAGCTTATTTGGGTCTTCCTCTCCTTTTTGTGGTTAATCTTGCTGGTGGTCTATCAATTTTAAGTTTTCAAAGAATCAGCTTTTTGTCTCATTTATTTTTTGTATTTTTGTTTGTTTGTTTCAATTTCATTTAGTCCTGCTCTGATTGTTGTTAATTTGCTTCTGCTGGATCTGGGTTTAGTTTGTTTTCGTTTCTCTAGTCCCTTGAAGTGTGAGCTTAGATTGTCTATTTGTGCTCTTTTAGACTGTTCAATATAGGCCTTCAATGCTGTGAATTCTCATATTAGCAGTGCTTTTGTTGTATCCCAGAGGTTTTGATAGGTTGTGTCACTATTATTCAATTCAAAGAATTTTTTAATTTCTATCTTGATTTCATTGTTTACCCAATGGTCATTCAGAAACAGGTTATTTAATTCCCATGTATGTGCATGGTTTTAAGGGTTCCTCTTGAATTTGATTTTCAGTTTTATTCCAGTGTGGTCTGAGAGAGTGCTTGATATAATGTTTACTTTTTTAAATTTATTAAAACTTGTTTCGTGGCCTATCATATGTTCTATCTTGGAGAATGTTCCATGTGTTGATGAATAGAATGTATATTCTACAGTTGTTGGGTAGAATGTCCTGTTAATATCTGTTAAGTCGATTTGTTCTAGGGTATAGTTTAAGTCCATTGTTTCTTTGTTGACTTTCTGTCTTGATGATCTGTCTAGTTCTGTGAGTGAGTAATGAAATCCCCCACTATTGTTGTGTTGCTGTCTATCTCCTTTCTTAGGTCTAGTAGTTATTCTCCTATAAATGTTGGAGCTCCAGCATTAAGGGCATATATATTTAGGATTGTCATATTTTGCTGTTGGACTAATCCTTTTTTCTTTGTCTCTGCCTCATTGGGTTAATTCAAAAGCCTTGTCTTCAAGCTCTAAAGTTCTCTCTTCTATTTGTTCAGTTCTATTGCTGAGACTTTCCAGTGTATTTTGCATTTCTTTAAGTGTGTCCTTTATTTCCAGGAGTTGTGATTGTGTTTTATTTATGCTATCTATTTCTCTGGATAATTTTCTGTTCATATTCTGTATCTTTTTAAAAATTTATTTAAGTTTGTATTCACCTTTCTCTGGTGCCTCCATAAGTAGCTTAATAATCAACCTTCTAAATTCTCTTTTTTTTGGCAATTCAGAGATTTATTCTCATTTTGCCTCCATTGCTGGTGAGATAGTGTGATCTTTTGGGGGTGTTTCATACCCTTGTTTTGTCATATTACCAGGATTGTTTTCCTGAGTCTTTCTTACTTGGATACACTATGTCAGAGAGAAGATCCAGGGCTCAAGGGCTTTGTTCAGATTCCTTTTTCCCATGGGGTGCTCCCTTAATGTGGTGCTCTCTTCCTTTCCCTAGTGATGGGGCTTCCTGAGAGTCTAACTTCAGTGATTGTTATTTGTCTTCTGGGTCTAGCCACCCAGTGGGGCTACCAGGCTCCAGGCTGGTACTGGGAAGTGTCTGCAAAGAGTCCTGTGATGTAATCCATCTTCAGGTCTCTCAGCTATGGACACCAGCACCTGCTCTGGTGGAGGTAGCAGGAGAATGAACTGGACTCCATGAAGGTCCTTGGTGGTAGTTTTGTTTACTGTGCTGGTTTTGTGTTGGTTTGCCTCCAGCCAGGAGGTGGCACTTTCAATAGAGCATCAGCTGCAGTAGTATAGGGAAGATGCAAGTTTGCCCTAGGGTTGCCTGGATAGGTATTTGGGTTTCTCAGGTAGTAGTTGGGACCATAGACCTCCCAAGAAATTATTTCCTTTGTCTTCAGCTACAAGGGTGGGTGGAGAAAGACCATCAGGTTGCAGCAGGGTTAGGTGTGTCTGAGCTCAGACTCTCCTTGAGCGGGGCTTGCTGTAGCTGCTATGGGGGAAGGGGGTGTGGTTCTTAGGCCAATGGAGTTAGGTCCCCAGGGAGATTATGGCTGCCTCTGCTGCATCGTAGCGGTCACCAGGGAAATGGGGGAAAGCCAGAAGTGACAGGTCTCATCCAGCTCCCACGTAGCCCAAAAGGCCAGTCTCACTCCCACTGTCCCCCCTCAATAGCATTGAGTTCATTTCCAGGCAACTGGTGAGCAGGGCTGAGAACTTGCCCCAGGCTACAAGCCTCCTGACTGAGAAAGTAAGCAGGGCTTTCAGATTTCACACCTCCCACCTGCGGCAGTTTCTGTGCTTGTCTCTGCACTCCCCATTCACCCCTCCCCCGACCCCGGATTCTGTCCAGGACACCATGCATTTGGTCAAAATTGTTACAAAGTTTATGTGGAAGTTTCCTTCTCCCTGTGGTTTTTCCACAGTTCCACTGGCAGCCCTCCCCAAGGACCCCTGAAAGTCAGGAATTGTTCCCCTGGGGACCAATAGTGTCTACAGAGCTCTTCCTGCTGCTTCTTGTACCCCTACATTTCGCTCAGCTCTCTAAATTCATCTCAACTCCAGGTAAGGTCAAATCCTTCTCCCATGATCTGGACCTTCAGGTTCCCCAGTGAGAATGTGTGTTTGGGGTAGACATTCCCCCTCTCACACTTTGAGTACTCACAGTTTTTGGCTGTCTCAAGGAGCCTGCAACAGCAAGCCACTTCCTTCAAAGGATCTGTGGATTCTCTCCGCTTTCCTGGTATGTTTCTGTGGTAGTTCTGGGAAAAAAAGTTCATAATTTGAGTCTCCACATGCTGCTCTGCCTGTCCAAGTGGAGCTGCAAGTTAATCTTGCCTCCTCTTCACCATTTTTCTCTCTCTTTTTATCTCTTTATTGAACATAATAGTCACAGTTATTTTAAAATACAGTCGATATAATTTTAATGCCTGGATCAGCTATGTGACTGTTTCTGTTGTCTGCTTTTCTGCTTGTTTCTATCTCTTGGTATGCCTTGTGAATTTTTAATGAATTTTATGCCTTGTGAGATTTTTTTTAAAGAAAAATTAAAATTCTTGGGAAATGTGGCTTTCCTCCAAGAGAAGATTCTTTTTAGCTTCACCCAGGATGTTAGAATAAATCAACTTTATCCAGGCTTACCCTAAGCTGATTTGGGATCATATTTCATTCTGGGAGAGGTGGTTGTCTTATCTAATGTGCAGACACCAACCCAGAAAATCAAAAAAAAAAATTAAGAAACAAGGTAATGTGTTCCAAATAAAAGAACAAAATAGATCTCTAGAAACCAACTGTAGTGAAATGGAGACATGTGATTTACTTAACAGGGAATTCAAAAATCAGTCATATAGATGGCCACTGAGGTATAAAGAGCAATGCTTAAAAAACAGAATTTCAAAAGTACTATTTAAAAGTACTAAATTTTTAGATATTTAAAAGTACTAAATATTTAGTGAGATGCTTTTTTAAAAAATATTTAAAAGTATTTAAAAGTACTAAATAGAAATCATAAAGCTGAAAAATATAATAGCTGAACTGAAAAATTCCATAGAGGGATTCTAAATCAAACTAAATCAAGCAGAATAGACTACAGGAAAACTTGAAGACAGATCAATGGAAATAATTCAATCTGAAGAGTAAAAAGAAAAATATATAAAAGAGTGAAGATAGCTTGAGGGACTTATGGGACAACATCAAGCTAAATAATGCATATATTTTTGGACTACTAAAAAGACGAGAGAGAGAAAGGAATAGAAATACATTCAAAGACATAATGGCAAAAAACTGTCCACGTCTGGGGAAGGAAATAGAAATTCAGATCCAGGAAGCTCAATGGACACCTAATAGGATTAATCCAAAGAGACCCACAGCATATTACAATTAACTTTTAAAGGATTGATCTATCTATAGCTCAGATGTCTCAATGGAAGGCTGGACTGTTTACTAGGGTCTTCTAATTTGGGTAGGCTTTTAGTTCCAATTTTTATCTCTCATTACAGTTGGACTACTGATAAGTATACTTAGATCTTTAGGCACTTAGCAACTGTTATCTGCTCAGTTCCCCAGATGTTCAGTCTGTTTCACTTATGAATGACAGATTCTTGAAGGGAAAAGCATCTCACACTGTCAGGTTTACTTCTCTGAGTTTCTCTGCTCTTCAAAATTGTGACCCCCCTCCCAACCTTGAGCTACCTTGCTAGCCCTGAATGACAAAATTTTTCTCCCTAAGCCCATGAGACTGCTGAAGGCTATGTATGTTCAGCTTCTATACTTCTCAGTAGACTCTTTCGGCTCGATTTATTAGTTGTCAGCAATGCTGGTTATGAATCAATCAGCAAATAGATTGAAGCAACAAAATAACCCAGCATAGAATGTCATGTTCACTTCAGTGAATTCCTCTTCTCACTAAGATGTAGGCCCATCAAGGGCTGGCTGTTTTGATGGCTTAACAGTATTTCCAACAGATGTTTATTGTGTTTTCTCCAGTTTTTCTCAGTTGTTTTTATTATGAAGATTGATGTGCTACATACAAAAAACAATTGTATGTGTTTAATCTAGTTTTAGTTGTGTATCTGTGGTTTCCATTTAACACATCCTGACTAATATGTAAAACTCAACTTCTATGTTGATAAAATTATCTGACAGAATGCAGGGTGAAGAAATAACAAGTAGACAATTTAAAATTTTTCTATTCTCATATTGCTCAATTTTGTTGATTCTCATCCATAGATTCTTGATGTTATTACATAGCTATTCAGTGGTTTGCACTGTTTTACTTTCCTTTACATTCCCAATTGCTAGACATTCTACGAGACTCTGCCAGATGGTCTCTTAATATTTTCTGAAAAGTATTCGCTCTCTACCATGTCCACATCACTATGCCCATGGTATTCTACATTGATTTGTAACCTGTGTAGTCTGTGCCTTAATATTCTAGCATGAGTCTCAGGTTCTTGCAGAAACAGGCAGGGCCTTTCAAATCTTGCTCAGTTAGAAAAATTCATTCTTATGTGGCTCCACTTTGAAAATGTTAAAAGAATCTAAATAATTATAAAACGTTCCATTGAGCTGCCCAAGCAGCTCAGAACTTGCTCCTTGTTAATGGTATATTGTTCCATATTGGATAATGCCATAGTCTTTCTGCATTGGCTTAAATTATTTCTTGAAATAGACTATTATAAAGAGAAATGTAATTTATAATTCATGTGGAGTGCATTTCTTCATTCATTGAACACATATTTATTAACTCTTAGCCTTATTCTAAGCACTGATGATAGAACAGTGAGAAAGATAGACAAGTTCCTTCATTCCAGAAGCTTACAGTTCTATTGGCAGACAACAAACCAAAAAAAAAAAAAAAAAAAGAAAAGAAAAAAGTAATCAAAAACTTTGAGCCATTATCTCAACAATAAAAGCTATGAAGAAAGTAAAATAGTATAATATAAAAGAAGCATTGAGAAAATATAAGATACGGTGGGAAAGAAAGAATGTCTTGAGAGGTGACATTTGATCAGCGACCTAAATGGTGAGGTGTCACCTTTGCAAAGATCTGATGAAAAGGTGGCCCAAGGTGAAGCAAAAGCAAATGCAAATATCCTTGTGCTAACAATATCCTTGTGCTTGCAATGATTCCTTCATCTTGAGACCTAAGCCTGTGAAGTATCCTACCATGTTGAACATTGCTAACTTGTGTAACCAGCAGGCCAGTGAAGAAATGATGATGTGTAATTTATGAAGCTATGTCATAAAAGATATTGAGGCATCTATCTTACTCTCCTTGACCATCATTTTTGATGAAGACACTTTCCATATTTCTAGAAACTCAAGAAATCCTGTGGAAATCCCATGGGTAGGGCCATATGGTGAGGAATTAAAACCTCCTGAAAAGAGTCAAGAAGAAACAGATTCCTCCTGCCAATCATCATGTGAATCAACCATCTTTGAAATGAACCCTCTAGCACCAGATGACTGTAGCCCACACTAACACCTTGACAGCAACTATAAGACAGACATCAAGCCAGACCTTACCAGCTAAGTCACTTCT
This sequence comes from Gorilla gorilla gorilla, assembly GCF_029281585.2. Taxonomy (NCBI): domain Eukaryota; kingdom Metazoa; phylum Chordata; class Mammalia; order Primates; family Hominidae; genus Gorilla; species Gorilla gorilla. Next base: position 129,312,833 of record NC_073228.2, on the reverse strand, counting down.
AAATTCATGAATGACAGAAAATCAGAAATAGTGTTTATTATTTTTAAACCCATAAGTTTGTGGTAATTTGTTAAGCAACAATAGCTACCTAATGCTGTGACAAATACCTAAATATGTGGAAGTGGCTCTGAATCCAGGCAGTGGGAAGAATGTGGAAGAACTTTGAAGGGAGGAGAGTGAAAACCTAACGGTCCTTGAGCAGACTGTAGGGGGAAGCCTGAGGGCTTTTGAGGAGGCTGATAATGAGGCATTAAAGGAGAATGAGAGAAAAGGAATTTTTGTTATGAATTGGTAGAAAGTTTACCAACACTATTACCTGCAGTCATGTGGAAAAGAGAAATGTGGTTAATGAATTGAAAATGATCTGCTATGGAGTTTTCCCAAACTTCTTTCATTTTGCTGTAATCAGGAAGAGGTAAGAGATAACCTAAACAAATTGTTAAACAAAAAACAGACAAGACTTGATGGTCCTGAAAATTTTTCCAGATGGCAAAAATACTAAAATTAAGAAATGATTTCCACGCAAAGATGAAACCCAATGGCCTGCCAGGCAAACATGATCTAAGGATAAAGCCAAGGGGGCAGCAGTAAAAATCATTGTTAACACCTTTGGAAGAGTTAAGGTGGCACCTCAGAGAACCTTCAATCAAACAGTCAGACTTGTAAGAAGTTTGAAAGTGTTGCCCCTCCACAGTCTCAAGAAAAGGCTGAGATAGAGAAAGGGTGATCTTAAATAGGTTTGTGGGTGTGGCTTTTATAAAAAGATTAAATTCCAAATGATTCATAATGGGCCCACAGAGTTTTGTTTTTTAATTATTAGATTGGCAGAAACACTGCCAGCTTGGACCAGAAGGAATAGAGATAATATAAAATTTTTTAAAATGTGTCTAGACTCTCAAGATTCTGTTGACTAGAAGACTGAGAAAGCATTGCAGCTGTAAATATAGACTATTTTTCATGGAAGAAGAAGGATAATTGAGGGGATGGAACCAAGAGCCCAGAGAGCAGAGTGAAAGGCCATACAGTTATTCCCAGACAGGAATACAACTGAGTCCTAATGAAGGAACTTCCAACATTGGTTTGTTGGGATTTCAATGACACCTGTATGCCTCTCATTTTTCCCCTTTTTGAATGAAAGTATATTTAATCGTTATCCTAGGACTATCCCATGATCATTATCTGCTGGGTGTACAGGGAGACAGATAACTTATTTCTATAGTTCATAGATCTTATGATCAAAAGAAACCATACTAGAGGAGCTGTATTCAAGGAATTGTATCTGAGAAGTATCGTTAGTTATGAGGTCTTTATTTAGATGACAAATTCTGGAATTTGAGCTGGTGGTATAATAAAATGGGGCTTTCAGGGGGGTCTTGATCATGGGTTCAGTGTATACTGGATGTAGGAAATATGCGAGTCATTGTGAGACAGAGGGCACACTGTGCAAGGCAGCCTCCAAGATGACTTCCAGTTTATCCAAAAAGGGTAGTACCTTCCCACATTGAGTAAAACTGATTTTGTAGTTGATATGATTTGGGTCTGTGTCCCCACCCAAATTTCATGTCAAATTGCCATCCCCCGTGTTGGAGGTGGGGTCTGGAGGGAAGTGACTGAATCATAGGGGAGATTTCTCATAAATGGTTTAGCACCATCCCCTTGGTGCTGTTCTCATGACAGAGTTCTCATGAGATCTGGTTGTTTAAAAGTGTGTAGCACCCACCCCCTACTCTCTCTTGCTCATGCTCCCACCATGTGAGATGCCTCATTCCCCAATCGCCTTCTGCCATGACTGGAAGTTTCCCGGGGCCTCCTCAAAAGCAGAAACCTCTATGCTTCCTTTACAGCCTGCAGAACCATAAGCCAATTAAATCTCTTTTCTTTATTAATTACCCTATCTCAGATATTTCTTTATAGCAGTGCAAGAACAGACTAATACAGTAGTCAATAGGATATTGTGGAAATGATACTGCATGAGTACTGAGGCTAGATTATAAAAGCCACTGTAGTTTTTGTCTTGTTCTCTTGGATCACCTGCCCCTGAAGAAGCCAGCTGCCATGACATGAAACTACTCAAGAAGCCTTAGAAGCCTTATGAGGAAGGCAATGTGGCAAGGAACATAAGCCTTCTATCAATAATCAGGGAGGAACTGAAAGGCCTGCTATCAATAGCTATAGGAGTGTACAATCTTGGAAGTGGATCTTACAGGTTCAAAAGGCCACTGGAATCTCAGTAAGCATCTTAATTGCAACACCATGAGAGATTCCAAGCCAGAGCCACCCTAACAATCACCCGCAAATTTCTGATCAACAGAGACTGTGAGATAATAAATACTTTTGTTAAGCCACTATGTTTTAGGGAAGAAGTGGAAATATCAGATGGACACAGGATATTTCTGTTAGCACTAGCTTTTGAAGTTGCTGTTAAATGGAGATGAGAGGGTGGTTTAATGGGTTGCAACAGGCTCTTTTTACCTTTAAAATTAATAGCACAACTCATTTTCTGCCTAAAAAATTACATGGCAAATATTTTAAGTGCTTGTAAAAATTAAAGTAAATGCTAATTAATTAATTTTCTTTCAAATTGCTAAAAAATTTGCAACACCTCTTGAAATCATTCACACGGTAAGGAATTACCAAATTTTAGTGGGTAATGCTAATTCTTTGACCTTGCCTAAGGTCTCTGAGAAAACAAGAAGAGAACATACATGATAATGTGTAAAAATAAATCCTTCAGCTAGAAAATGCCAGCAAAGTTCTGATGAGAGAAAAATAATAAGAATGATTTTCTGATGTGAATCTCTCTGTTTAGAAATTACTTGTCAAAGCTCCTCCTTTGCATGCACATGTACATTTTTATATATGTATTTATTATGTGGATAGATTCTTTGTATGCATAATGGGTGCTTGCATTTTTACTACTGACCCAAAAGGCTCATTACTTTCCTGTCTACCCCTTATAAAATTTTTATGTTGTATTTTATGTAATCTTTAGTACATCATTTTCATTTAGGAGACCCCTCCTCCACTTTTTTCTTAAGAAAAAGACATTTAGTTTGGGTGATTTTGATTGTATTTCTCAGATTCAGTAAAAATATTTATTCCAATATTATTCCAAGAATAATACTTCACCAAAGTTAAATATCAAATTAACTAAGAGTTACTGACAAATATCTGAAATATTAGATATTATGGTTTTTTTCTAGGGATTTAAGATCAAGCATTCTTCCTTCTTAACAATTCAATTGTTGAAGGTAATATCCATAACTCTGCCATGTGGTTACACTTGGAGTTACTCATTCTTTGAGTTGAAGCATTATGTATTAAGTAATATTGACATTAAGGAACCATAGAGACAACAAAGGTGTGTGCCCAGTCAAAAGGCAATTGCCTGGTGGTAACAGTTTTCTCCCAAGGCCAGTCTTTATCTATTTCTTAAGGTAGGATGTGTTAGTCCATTCTCATGCTGCTATAAAGTGTGCCCGAGACTGGGTAATTTTTAAAGGAAAAAGGTTAAATTGACTCACAGTTCCACATGGCTGGGGAGGCCTCAGGAAACATAATCATAGCAGAAGGAGAAGGAAACACATCCTTCTTCACATGGCAGCAGGAGAGAGAAGTGCCAAGCAAAGTAAGAAAAGCCCCTTATAAAACCATCTGATCTCATGGGAACTCACTCACTATCATGAGAACAGCATGAGCATAACCACCCCCATGATTCAATTACCTCCCACTGAGTCCCTCCTACAGCACATGGAGAACTACAATTCAATATGAGATTTGGGTGGGGACACAGTCAAACCATATCACAGGGTATGAAGGAAAATCTCTGGAAGCAAGATGAAATTTGTAGTTTAAACCACAGCCTCTTCTATTTTGATTTCCAAAAGAAATCTGTTTCATGTAGAGTTTTTCCCCTAAAGCAATGTTTGATTATTTGATTCCTTCCTTCTCTACATTTTATTCCCTACTCATTGTTGTTTACTTCTTTATGTTGTCTTTAACTCACAAAGTATATCTCTTCATAAACTTAATGAGCATCTCCATACCCTTTCCTAATCAAATTTTATTCTTATCTATCCTTCCTAACTTTCACACCCACAATCCCTTATGTATGTACACATCATTATCGGTGTATATGTAGAAAGCTATATGGATGTAAGAACTTGATGGATGTAAGAACTTGAACAATTGGACTCTTCATGCTTTCTTCTATTTCCATACCTAATCATTACCTTCTTCATATTATATCATAATCTCCCTAAATGAGCCCACACATGCAATTTTAATACGTGTGCTTCTGATTAACAGTTTTTAAGGATGAGAACCCTACAAATTAGCAACTTGGAGCTTCCAGCCCTAGAGATTTCTATTACCACTGGGGAATAACAGAAGTTACTAAAGATGGGTGTGAGAAGCAGGCTTTCTAGCAGCTCTCAGAGGCAATTGCTGACATACACAATTGTGCTGGGGTCTGGAATATGTTCTCTGTGGATAACAGCTATTAGTTGAGGGCCTGCTTTCTTTTACTTTGTTTTTTTCTTTTTGCTAAATGCAGATGCAGAATATATTATATACTTGTATATATACACATATATATTACATAAATATGAGAATTTAAAGAAAAATAATGAACCAATTAGCAATCTAATCACAATCCAGTTTAAAAAATAAAATACAGTCTGTTCTTTAAAAACCTCCTTTATGCCCTATCTCAAGACACCCTGCCTTTTCCTCAAGGATAACCAATAGCATTAATTTTGTATTTATAATCTCCTTACTTTTTGTAGAGCTTTATTATCTATACTTTTTGTAGAGCTTTATTATCTATAAATTGGCAAATGTTCCAAAGGGAAAAGCAGTGCAAAATGTCATGTTCACCTTAATGGGTTTTCCTTCTCCAGAGTCCCTTTACCCTGCCAGTCCTTGCTGCCTGGCTCCACAGTGTCTCAGAACAAAAGGTATTTTTTTAATCTAACTCTTCCTGTTATTCTTGATAGAACAGTTGGCTCAATATAAGCTAGTCATCAATTCTAGAGGCAGAATTACTTTCAATATTTAACTATTAATATGAAAAGTACAGTATGATATGAAGAAACCTAAGGCCAGGCTGGAAGCCTTCTTACAGATGTTTAGAGGCTCACCAGGGAGGAAGGGCATTTTAAGCAGAAGGAATTGGGCAAAGCCTTGGAGGCATAGAATGGCATGATATCACTGGGAAACTGCAAACAGTTCTTTCTGCATCCCTCTTTTGTTAGAACTTTAAGGCTTGCCGATTCCAATTCGTCATGAAAATTAGAGTAATATCCCTGTCTTTCCAAGCTGAAGAATCAAAATCTACTTTAAAAGAATCAAAATCTACCTTAAAGAAGGCCAAGAACGATGGAATGATGGCATGTCAATATGAGTGTCACCTACAGGTTCTCTTTTGAAAACAACACTCTTTTGCTCAAGTAGACTTTCAGTGTCGCATGCTCCTCAAATAATTGACATACGTCCTTCACTCAGCATGTTAACCTCTCACGTATGGAAGATTGGCTGTGCCAGCCATGTGCCTGACCTCATGTGTCCCAGATCTCAGCAGTTTATTGAGCATCCAATTTGTGCCCATCATTCCTATCTCAGAGAACTCACCATGGGCTTAGCCAAGATGTAAATACATAAAAAGTCAATTCACTTTAACAATGACTCATCCACACCTACTATGTCTGGAAAGACGCTGATTTCTGCAATACAAAGATGAATAGGATGTGTATGTATCCCAGGAACTATATACAAGGGTTCTCCAGATATAATAATGAAAACACTACACACAGTAAAATTATCAGTCAGCGAGGTAAAATTATCAGTCAGCGAGAAAAGAATCTAAGCTATGATATAAACATTTAGTAGAATGCTATAAATAAGTAAAGATTAATTCACTCTGTTTGAATATATCAACATGGGTACATCACAAAGATGTAATGTTGACTGAAAAAAACTACATTGCTACCTTTTATATAAACATAGACCATACACATGGACGAATAGTTGTAATATTTAATAATAATGATAGCTAACATTCACGCAGAGCTTAATACGAACTTTTAGAAACATGAATAAATTTTATCCTGACAATAACCAGATGAATTAAGCTCTATTATTTCCATTTTTCAGATGAAGGAACTGACAAGTTAAGGAATTTGCTCAAAGTCAAAGTCACATGATTAAAAAGTGGCAGCACTGGCCCCAGCATCTACGATCTTCAATGCCATGCTATACTGCCTCATGAAAGCCTGAGACTTTTGACGGGCAGGATATTCACCAACTTCATAATGATAATTACCTCAAGGAGGAGGAAGAAAAATGGTATAAATGCCATCTCACACCAGTTAGAATGGCGGTCATTAAAAAGTCAGGAAACAACAGGTGCTGGAGAGGATGTGGAGAAATAGGAACACTTTTACACTGTTGGTGGGACTGTAAACTAGTTCAACCATTGTGGAAGTCAGTGTGGCGATTCCTCAGGGATCTAGAACTAGAAATACCGTCTGACCCAGCCATCCCATTACTGGGTATATACCCAAAGGACTATAAATCATGCTGCTATAAAGACACATGCACACGTATGTTTATTGCGGCACTATTCACAATAGCAAAGACTTGGAATCAACCCAAATGTCCAACAATGATAGACTGGATTAAGAAAATGTGGCACATATACACCACGGAATACTATGCAGCCATAAAAAATGATGAGTTCATGTCCTTTGTAGGGACATGGATGAAATTGGAAATCATCATTCTCAGTAAACTATTGCAAGGACAAAAAACCAAACACCGCATGTTCTCAGTCACAAGTGGGAATTGAACATTGAGAACACATGGACACGGGAAGGGGAACATCACACTCCGGGGACTGTTGTGGGGTGGGGGGAGGGGGAGGGATAGCATTAGGAGATATACCTAATGCTAAATGACGAGTTGATGGGTGCAGCACACCAGCATGGCACATATATATATATGTAACTAACCTGCACATTGTGCACATGTACCCTAAAACTTAAAGTATAATAATAATTAATTTAAAAAAAAAGAAAAATGGTATAAATGGAAGGGCTTTACTCTATGTCTAGCACATTATTTTTTTTTAAAGAAAAAAGAAAACAGACCTCTAGTACGTGCAATACAATATTAAAATTTGCTTCCTCTCAGGTGTCTTTCATTAATTTTTTCTAATTTTTCTATGTCTAAAATAAGCAATGAATTGAAATTTTTTAAAAAAAGATGAATAAGAAATGGGCCTTGTGTCGGCTAAGAGAAGTAACCATGAAAATAAAAACTATTGTATACTGGTGTAATGTTATTGCTATATTTAACATTTAGAGTGCTTGTTTTCAAAATATTATTACCTCATACATACATACACAGACCTGGGACATGAATAAGACAAGGGTTTAATAATTTTATGTATAAGCAAAATGAGGCTGAGAGAGGTTAACCTAGTGCAACTATTAGTTTTTGAAAAGCCAGTTTTTTTGTGGGTTTTTTTGGCCTTACCATGTGATAACAGCACTCCTCTCATCAAGAAAGAAAGGTTCAGAAACATATCAGGCATGAGGAAGTGCCTGTAGGAAAGAGATGCAGTGGACAACACACTAACTCATCCATTCCTTTTTGTGCCAAAATAGATGCTTCCTTTTGTCTTCTTTATCAGAAATTATGAATTAAAGCATAGGAAACAGCTCCACGATCTTTTCTTTTCCATCTCTCCAACATGACTACAATCACCATGGGAGAATGAGAAGAGGGACAGATGAGGCAATAGTCTTCATGCTTTCTTCTAGACCTGAGCTGTTCAATATGGCAGCCACTAGCCACATGTGGCATTGAGCACTTGAAATGTGCAGAGTGTCTGAGGAATGGAGTTTTAAATTTTTTAGTTTACTAATTTAAGTTTAAATGTAAACACTGAACTAGTGTAAAATATATTTTCAATTAAATGAAACTTCATTAATTTCAAGACATATTTCACTTCAACATTTGCTTCCTGTAAGATGATTGATAGTATTGTTGGATTTTAGTATGCATGTTGGACTTGTACCTCCTTTCTAGTGTTACACATAAATACATCATCAATCAAGTAACATTTAGGCATATCTAGTTGGTGTCCATGAATTGATTCAGTTTGAATAATTTTTTTTCCTATGGTTGGTTGTAATATTATAATGTGTTTATTTGAATATCATATGCAAATAGCATAAGTTTCAGTGATCCTGACAATTCATTAAATTCAATGTTAACATGAAACTTTAATGTGTCGACTCCTTCAATTTTATAAATTTACCTCCCCAGTAATATACTTTATAAAATTTATTTTCCTCCAGCTCAGGGTGCAGTCTAGGACCATGTACTGTATTCAGTTATCATATCTCTTTAATTTCCATTAATCTGGAGCAGTTGGCAGCTTCGTATCTCTTTTACAATATTGACATTTTTGGAAATTAAAGCAGTGAGCCATTTTTATAGTCCCTTTTTCTCACCTGGAATGCCATTTTAAAATATCTTACCTCATCTTCATTCAGATTTTGAAGAGTGCTTTGCAAATGGCCTCTAGGGTCAGTCAGGGCTAGAATCAAGACATAAATGGCCATACAAATAATGCTAGGGTGTATGGAAGGGGTTTTTGAAACTGAAAGGCCTCCAGTGGTGAAGATAAAGAAGATGGGAGGTGAGACTTGAGGGATAGGCCCTTTGGAAGTAGAGGACAACTGAGAAGCTGTTGCTACAGAAGAAAACTAGCAAAGAAAGGAGCTGTCAACTCTGGTAAAGTTGCATATATGGATGGAAAAGGTCTGGGTTTCCTGAGCCAAGGCAGATTCATGAGAATTGAATTGAAAATAAAGGAGAATTGAGGAAGGAAATAAAGTGAGAATTGAGAAAAGAAAGAATTGAGGAGGTAGAGAAATTACACAGTGCTTAATTAAAGCAGTTAATAATCTTAATAATGAAGCTGTATTACAACTTTCTTAAATGCCTGGTTATCCTAGGTATATAAGACAAAAATATGGCCTCATTATTGATTTTTTAAAGGATTTGAGAGGCTATGAGGTATTTTAGTGAAAGTTAGAAAGTAAATGCCAAAAATCAGGAGGCCTATCTTAGAAGAAGTCATCAAATGAGTGATTCAAAACAAACAATATTGTTTAAAATAAATCCAACTGCTCTCTTAAGAGATTGGATCTAGCTAAAGGGAAGGCCTTGCTCACTCTCCAGATCAGTATGGATTCGGGTGTGGCATATCCTTCTCTAGTGCCAAGAAAGAGATATAGTCTCTCATCTCAATAAAAATTCAACATCTAAAATGGCACTTGTTGCAAAAGAACCTAGGAAGTTCATGGTGTTACCTTCTCTGGGCCATGGACCTCAGGAAGTCCTTGTTTCTTCAGTGCACAAGAAAGTGCTGTATGGGGGAAGCCCCATACAGCCCTGTCTTTCTTTAGGCCTGTGTGGCAGGCTGCACCCTTCGTGGAGAATGTACAATCAGTAAACAGATCCAGAAGCAGCTGGAGAACTACCTTCAATAGTAATTTATTCAACAACAGGGAGGCCAGCCCTACATCATCCAAGCACCTCTGGCACTGATGCAGCCTTGGGGGAAATAACCAAGGAAAGCTCTCACAGCCCTCTGTATTCAAATACTAAAAGACCAAGATTGTATATTAATAGAAGCACCCAGGAGGCTGCCATGTAAGGGTCCCAGCTAGTGAGGATCCAGGTAGGGAAAGACCTGGGGAGATGTATGAGGCATAACCCTGAGGAGGGACCAAAAAATAACATACCATGGGATTCAGAAGCTAAACACAGGAGGTTCTGAAGGAAAACTCTGAGGAATAAAAAAAAAAAAAAGTCACACAGGGAATGGCTGATCAAAAAGCTTGTAGAAAAACCTGGAATAGAAACAAACAAAAAAAATATACCCGCCAAGTAAACTTGGGAAGTCACTGGGGTAGACCATTTTGGGTAGAAAGCCTGTATGTGGGTTGTCTTCAGTTTGCTGCCTACTATCCACTGCCTGGTCCTGGAAAGTCTCATACTCACATGGAAACCAGAAATATTACACTCAGTGGTCAGGAAAGTCATGTGAATTCCTTATGGGAGGATTTCTTCCCCAATGCAAGGATTCAGCTGATGTTAGAAGCTCATATTACGTAGTTTTGGGGGCAGCAGAGGCAGGCTTTGCCCTTTAAGGTCCTTGAATCCATAAAACTATATCAGATGAGAGAGACACAATCCTGGCCTCTTCTCTAGTCTGCCATTCTCTTTAACCACCCATGTTTCAGAGACTGACTCTAGAGATGAGACTGCCAAGCTCCTTGGGGAAAATACCAAAGCAAGTCATGGAGGCAGAGACCCAGTCTTCACACTTCCCCTGTAACCCCTCCCATGGGATAGGAAGGCCAGATGACCTTGAGATGATATTAGTCATTTGTTCATAAAACAATCTGAAACCGAAGAAGATAGCAAACAAATTTTTCAGCTGCTCACGCCCAGCATCATGGACAAAACCTGGCAGAATTCTCAATCCATAGGAGCAGCCCAAAGCTGACAACAAATTGAGCACTGGTTGGAAATGATCTGAGAGATGAGAGGGGGAATTTTGCTCCAAGAGACTCCAGCTATAGACTAGCAATGCCCCAAAGGATAAGAATGTGAGAGAAGATAACTGTTCAGGGAAAGAGTGAAGGCCAAGGACTTATCTCTTCAACTACAATCAGGCAACATCTGGAGAGTCAGTTATCTGGGAAAGACTCAAAAGCTAAATGAATATCTGAGTGATCTAGTTCTAGTGACCAAGGGATACTCCATTCCACAAAGAGATTGGTTGCTGAAGATCCCAGAGAGCCATACCTCATAGACAATTTGTCAGTGAGTTAGTGTGTGAGTTGAAAGTAGAGCAGCAGTGCCAGCCTCAGTGGCACTTGGAAGTGTCCCCTTGAAGTAACCCTGACCTCAGATAATTTGGCTTCTAAGTTTTCAGAGTTGCATTCCAATGTAAATATGGCAGCTTCCTAGATGTTTTAGGGGCACATGGAGAACAGAACCATCCTGGGAAGCATAAGCCCTGAATCTTTAAGCCTCAGGCGCCAGGGAAGAGCTAGGATAAGTATTTAGCCACAATGGAAGACAAAGAATCCCAGAACACTCAAAGAAGAAGACTGAGCAGGGGATGCAGGGTTGGAAGCCACTCACACCAGAGGGAAGAGCCATATGCCCAGGGGGAGGAATTAGCAAAGACCCTTATCAGAAGTTACGCCAACTCTTGCTGCAGAAGGAATAGGCATCTCTAAATAATAAACTCAGAAAAAGCATGAGGTCCATGTTTCAGTGGCTTTACCTTAGGAAAAAAAAAAACAAAAACAAAGAACAAGAAAGTCTCTTCTGAAAAACTCACGTCATTGTCAGTCTCTGTGCAGGGTTCTGGCCCTCACATGCTTGACTCTAGAGACCAAACTGAACTGAGGCATGGACTTCATATAAGGGAAGAAAGTGAGAACAAGGAAAAACTCTACGCTCAGGTAAGAACTCATAGAGGGGCCTTCCTGTGATTACAGGCTTCTGCCTATCCTGAGCAGTCAATGCCACAGTCTGCAGCCATCAGGGAGGCTCTGATACCACAGCTGCCATGGCAGAGACAACTGGGCAAAGACCAGGACAGATACCCCAGAAAAATAATAAAATCTAAGGATCAGCAACTTTGCCTGAGCCATCTCCTTCCATGCCCTCCTGGGAGCCTATATTCCCAGCCAGGCTGTGCCAGCTAGGGACAAGAATGCTGAGAATCTCAGGCTGCCCTCACCACTACCCGAGGGTCTGTCTTTGGGGATGAGTCTCTTCTCCTCAGCCAGAAAAAAATCTTATTCATTCACTCCTAAGAGGAAAATTTCCAAAAGAAATTTCAGTTCAGTTACAGAAAATACATGAGTTCACAGAGTAGCACCTCCCTTGTTTCTCATAACCAAGGATGTTCACTCTTTCAAAATAGGTTGGTTTCTCCTGTGAGAGTGGTGTCTTCTGTCTGGGCTGTGTTTGGGTTCTAGCTTTGGGATATCTAAGAGCTTGTGCTTTGGGAAAGGAAGGGATCAGTTTTAGTTTCTGTTGAGTGCCTGCTTTGGCTTCTAAAATGTTACCAAGGTCATAGAAGTAGCTTAATGTCAGCAATGTATGCACATCCTCCATTCTTGGTTCTTTCGTTTACACCTGATCATACATCACATGTTTTAACTACTTTATTTTTTATAATACTGTCATCTCTTCCCAAAAGAATTATTTTTAAAGTCTATGATAAAAGCATTTAGGGGCTTATTGAAGGGAGAATATTAAATAAGACCTAGCCACAAACCTAGCCAAACCAGACTATCTCTTACTCCTCCTACATCTGTAGGAGGAAGGTGGGGGTACACAGATAGAATAGGGCCAGCAATTCTTCACTAAGACTTTAGAAAGGGAAGGAGACCAAGTAGCTTTACACATCACAAGTGTGGAAACTGAGAGTTTGGGGGTGATTAGGCATAAGTTCACGACTATGGGGAGAACTCCATGGCCTTACATCTTGTGATAAGAAATAGCTGGCTCTTCCCAGAGCCCCTTTCCTTCTTGATGAAGCTGGGAGGTGGACCTGCTCCCCACCTCTTAGTTTTGCCTTAATGAAAATGTGCTGCGGCCAACCACTCACCTTATATATGCCCTAGAGAAGTGGAGAACACAAAAGCTGCAGTTTTGTGTGTGTGTGGCAGGGACACTATCAAGTAGGTTTCTGTGGGCCTGTTTACCTCCCAGACTCAAATGAAAGTGGCTCATGCTCAATGACCCTGGTCACAGATATACTTCCCTTCTCCTTCCATCTCCACACCAGCAATAACACGGACTCTGCACGAGTGGAACATATGCATGAATATGTGTATGATAAACTGGGCTAGCCAACTGCTGGCCATTAGGAACCCAGGGTGGGAGTGGTGATGAGCAATGTCCCTTTTCTGTTTTTTCTTGCCCAGATCGCAGAAGGCCTAAGAAAAGGAGCAGAAGAAAGATCCTGGCAAAGACAGGAGGGAAAGGAGAACTCACTGTTTATAGGCTTGGACAACAGCAACAACAACAAAAACCCTGTATGTCCTCAAATAGGATGTAGATAATTCTTTTGCCACTAGATTAAAACTGGATTCAAAACTAGAACCATGATCATTGATTTGTGGCCAAGGCGCGCTCTCTCATCCCATGACAGTGCAGCCCTGAAAGGAATTAGGGACAGGAACATTCTCCTGCAAACAGTGATTTTTTACATTTATACTAGTAGCTGGTGGCCAGTAGACACAGAGAACACAGAACAGGGCAGGTATTGGTTGGGGGTGTGTACGTGTTGGGAATATGGAGGATATTGCTGTGATGGATACTGGGCCAGCAAGGGCATAGCCTAGGAACGGGGCAGATGCTGCTTAGAGATGTATCATGTTAATCTGTCTGGGAGGAAACTGTAAAAGACAATGATTTCTCCCCACTGGGTGGATACCTTGAGGTGGAAAACCTTTCCACAGAGTTTCCTCCTGGAGTGTGGCTTGATGACATCATCGCAGAGCACAAGGTTCTCTCAACCATAAAAAGTGAGGATGTCTATTGTGAAGACACACAGTACCGGGGGAAAGATAGGGCATAGGGCAAGAAGAGGCTGGATGTGGAGTAACTGGAAAACAGACAAAACAGTGAAAAGAGGAAAGAATGGCCCAGATTGTAGGAAAGAATAGAAATGTTACTATTCACCCTTCTTGCCCCTCAGACACATACAAACCCTGATTCAGGTCCTGTCTTCTTGTGTCTTATCAAGTCAATTGTATTAGTTTGCTCTCGTGCTGCTATAAAGAACACCTTGAGACTGAGTCATTTATAAGAAAAGAGGCTTAATTGACTCATATAGCTGGAGAGGACTCAGGAAACTTACAACCATGGTAGAAGGGGAAGTAAACACATCCTTCTTCACGTGATGGAAAGGATAAAGGCCAAGTGAAGTTGGGGGAAAGCCCATTATAAAGCCATCAGATCTCATGATAACTCACTCACTATCACAAGAACAGCATGAGTGTAGCTGCCCCCATGATTAAATTATCTCCCACTGGGTCCCTTTCACAACAAGTGGGGATTATGGGAACTACATTTCAAGATGAGATTTGGGTGGGGACACAGCCAAACCATATCATTGTGCCCCTGGCCCCTCTCGAATCTCATGTCTTCAGAAGTCAAAACACAATTGTGCCCTTCCAACAGTCCTCCAAAGTCTTAGCTCATTAACTCAAAAGTCCAACTCTAAAGTCTCATCTGAGACAAGGCAACCCCTTGCACCTACAAGCCTATAAAATCAAAGGCAAGTTAGTTACTTCCTAGCTACAGTGGGGGTAGAGGCATTAGGTAAATACACCTGTTCCAAATGGGAGAAATTTGCCAAAACAAAGGGGCTACAAGCCCCATGCAAGTCCAAAATCGAATAGGGCAGTCACTCAACCTTAAAGTTCCAAAATTATCTCCTTTGACTCCATGTTTCACATCCAGGGCACACTGATGGAAGAGGTGGGCTCCCATGGCCTTCGGCAGCTCCATCCCTGTGGCCTTGCAGAGTACAGCCGCCCTCCCAGCTGCTTTCATGGGCTGGCATTGAGTGTCTGCAGCTTTTCCAGTTGCACAGTGCAAGCCATTAGTGAATCTACCATTCTGGGGTTAGGAGGACAGTGGTTCTCTTCTCACAGCTCCACCAGGCAGTGCCCAGTGGGGACTCTGTGTGGGGGGCTCTGACTCCACATTTCCCTTTGAACTGCCTTAGCAGAGGTTCTCCATGGGGGCTCCACCCCTGCAGCAAACTTCTGCCTGGACATCCAGACATTTCCATACATTCTCTCAAATCTAGGTGGAGGTTCCCAAACCTCAATTCTTGGCTTCTGTGTACCCACAGGCTCAAAACCATGTGGAAGCCACCATGGCTTGGGGCTTGCATCCTCTGAAACAATGGCCTGAGCTACACTGACCCCTTTTAGCCATGGCTGGAGCTGAAGCAGCTGGGATGCAGGGCACCATGTCCCAAGGCTGCATAGATTAGGGGGGTCCCTGGGCCCTCCCCAGGAAAGCAGTCGACTTGAATTTCTCCTCAGAAAATGGGTTTTTCTTTTCTACTGCATTGTAAGGCTGCAAATTTTTCAAACTGTTACTGGCCTCTTCTCTAGTCTGCCATTCTCTCGTTAACCACCCATGTTTCAGAGACTGACTCTAGAGATGAGACTGCCAAGCTCCTTGGGGAAAATACCAAAGTAGGTCATGGAGACAGAGACCCAGTCTTCACACTTCCCCTGCTACCCCTCCCGTGGGATAGGAAGGCTAGATGACCTTGACATGATATGGGTCATTTGTTCATAAAACAATCTCAAACTGAAGAAGATAGCAAACAAATTTTTCAGCTGCTCACACTCAGCATCATGGACAAAACCTGGCAGAATTTTCAATCTATAGGAGCAGCCCAAAGCTGACAACTAGTTGAGCACTTGAAATGATCTGAGAGATGAGAGTAGGAGTTTTGCTCCAAGAGACTTTGGCCATAGATTGGCAATGCCCCAGAGGATAGGAGTGTGAGAGAAGATAACTGTTCAGAGAAACAGTGAAGGCCAAGGACCCCTTTATCTCTTCAACTGCAATCAAGCTACATCTGGAGAGTCAGTTAGTGGAATGCTTCTTTTTCAAACATAAGTTCCAATTCCAAACCATATCTTTGTGAATATATAAAACTGAATGCTTTTAACAGCATCCAAGTCATATCTTGAATGCTTTGCTCCTTAGAAATTTCTTCTGCAAGATCCCTGCCCTAAATTTTTTCTCTCAAGTTCATAGTTCCACAGATCTTTAGGGCAGAGGCAAAATGTTGCCAGCCTGTTTGCCAATGCATGGCAATGATCACCTTTATTCCAGCTTCCAGCAAGTTCCTCATCTCTATCTGAGACCACCTCAGTCTGGCTGGACAACATTGTCCATATCACTATCAGCATTTTGGCCAAAACTACTCAAGTCTCTAGGAAGTTTCAAACTTTCCAACATCTTCCTGTCTTCTCCTGAGCCCTCCAAACTGTTCCAACCTCTGCTGTTACAGAGTTCCAAAGTCACTTCCATATTTTTGGGTATCTTAATGCAGCACCCCACTATTCTCAGTACCAATTTAGTGATTAGTCTGTTCTCACACTGCCATAAAATGCTGCCTGAGACTGGGTAATTTATAAAGGAAAGGGGTTTAATTGACTCACAGTTCTGCATGGCTGGGGAGAACTCAGGAAACTTACAATCATGGTGGGAAAGGGAAGCAAACATGTCCTTCTTCACATGATGGCAGAAAGGAGAGGAGCTGAGCAAAAGAGGAAAATGCCTCTTATAAAACCATCAGATCTTGTGAGAACTCACGCCCTATCATGAGAACAGCACGAGGGTAACCACTTCATGATTAAATTACCTCCCACTAGGTCCCTCCCAGGACACGTGGGGATTATGGGAACTACAATTCAAGATAAGATTTGGGTGGGGACACAGCCAAACCATATCATGACTACAGAGCACACTGGTGCCATCATGGCAGAAGTGTTTATGGGCTTTTCTTTGAGCATAAAAACAACATCTGCATGGCTGTCTTTAGACATGGTGGGAGGTAATTGAATCACTGGGGCAGTTACCTTTGTGCTGTTCCCATGATAATGAGTGAGTTCTCACAAGATCTGATGGTTTTATAAGGGGGCTTCCCCCTCCCCCGCTTTGCTGTGCACTTCTCCTTACTGCTGCCATGTGAAGAAGGATGTGCTGCTGCCATGTGAAGAAGGATGTGTTTTCTTCCCCTTCCACCATGATTGTAAGTTTCCTGAGGCCTTCTGAGCTCTGCGAAACCATGAATAAATTAAACTTCTTTTCTTTATAAATTACCCACTCTTGGGTATGTCTTTATTAGCAGCATGAGAATGGACTAATACACCTGGGCTCTGTTTTGGTCTCCCCACACTCTATAACAGTATGTCCTTCAATGCTTTAGCCAAGTGGGTCGTGTGACCACCAAGATATAACACCCAGAACAGACTACCTTTCAGAGTCAGTCAGCTGTTGTGCAAGTGGAACACATGCAGTCAAATCTCCAACCACCCTGGTGTACCTTTCCTGAGCCTTGAGGACCAGCTCACAATGAGTCCTAGGCTTCTGTTATCTCTTGCTGCCTATCTGTAACTAATAAACCCACTTCATTAACTTGTTGTGTGTGGTGGTGTTCTGCCTCATTGGCCTCAGATAAGTTAGTAACCAGTTCACAGTGAACCTGTTTCACAGTTGTAGTGAGAGTAGATACTAAAGCCATTTGTCAGCCACCACTGGTCTCTCCAAAGTGGTGGAGAGAGGAAGCAGTATAGTTCATCCTGGCTCCATTCCAGTCTCTGGACCCTACCCTATATCTCATATCATGGACCTCCAGAAGCAAACTTTTATTCCTAAAGAGAGCAATCAAAGCCTATAGCCATGAAAGTTTTGTTTCTGCTCTTAATAACATATTTAATAATATTGCACATCCATCATTTTATTTGATTATTCCAACTTGAAGTTCAGAGAAGCTGAGTTACCAAAGAGATGGAAAATCCAGGACTAGGTAATTCAGAACATGAGACTCCGAAGCCAGTGTTCTTTGTCATAAGTCCATAGACAAAGGAAATCTCAACAAGAGAGGTGCTGGCTTAAGAAAGCTGAGTTACTGGCCTTGGACTACACAGTAAATCACTCCTGGCTTTCAGATATTCCCCTATCTTGAGAAACATGTGGGATAAGACAATTAGACAGGATGTACACACACAGGGAGGCTAGAAAGCAACTTATCCAAGATGAGGTTCAGTCACAGTTCAGGTGAGATCCCACAACCTCACTCTGCCTCTAGCACTGTTTCCCCTTCCCTGACTCATGACTATATGAGAAAGCAGGAGAGCCCCAAAAGCAGGAGAGCAAATTATCTTGAGTCTAGATAATTGACAAATATCTTGTGTACACACCAATGTCGCACAACTTCAGAGGGTGTCATTCATTCACATTTATAGAGCATGCCCCAGGGATTAATTGGCCTAAAATAGAACAAAAAATGAGGCTCCCTGGAGTCAAAGAACTTCAAGTCCTAATCTCCAAACCTAATATTAGGACAATTAAGATGTATAAATGGGCTGGTACCTTCGAGATGGAGTGGATACAGGGACCTCAAAGCCCAACTGCTGGGCCAATAAATTTCTCTTTGAGCAGGGTCTTGTCTACTGTAACTCCTAGAGGACATCTCAATGTTGCGAATTTCCATTAAGAACTGAAATAGATTTCTCAGCCTCAGGAAAAAGGCCCAGGAGGCCTTACCTCTCTATTGGCAATACAATATGATAATTACTAGGCCTATTTGGTCATTAAAAATTTAAATTAATTATAATAAAATAAAACAAAAATTCATAGCCTCAGTCAAACTACCCACATTTTAATTGCTCAATAGCCACATGTGCCTAGCGACAGTCACATTAGACTGTGCAAATATAGATGTTTATCCTCACAGAAAATACTGTGGGACATTGCCAAGTCAATCCTAAGCCAAAAGAACAAAGCTGGAGGCATCACCCTACCTGACTTCAAACTATACTACAAGGCTACAGTAACCAAAACAGCATGGTACTGGTACCAAAACAGAGATATAGATCAATGGAACAGAACAGACCCCTCAGAAATAATGCCATGTATCTACAACTATCTGATCTTTGACAAACCTGACAAAAACAAGCAATGAGGAAAGGCTTCCCTATTTAATAAATTGTGCTGGTAAAACTGGCTAGCCATATGTAGAAAGCTGAAACTGGATCCCTTCCTTACACCTTATACAAAAATTAATTCAAGATGGATTAAAGACTTAAATGTTAGACCTAAAACCATAAAAACCCTAGAAAAACACCTAGGCAATACCATTCAGGACATAGGCATGGGCAAGGACTTCATGTCTAAAACACCAAAAGCAATGGCAACAAAAGCCAAAATTGACAAATGGGATCTAATTAAACTAAAGAGCTTCTGCACAGCAAAAGAAACTACCATCAGAGTCAACAGGCAACCTACAAAATGGGAGAAAATTTTTGCAACCTACTCATCTGACAAAGGGCTAATATCCAGAATCTACAATGAACTCAAACAAATTTACAAGAAAAACACAAACAACCCCATCAAAAAGTGGGTGAAGGATATGAACAGACACATCTCAAAAGAAGAGATTTATGCAGCCAACAGACACATGAAAAAATGCTTATCATCACTGGCCATCAGAGAAATGCAAATCAAAACCACAATGAGATACCATCTCACACCAGTTAGAATGGCGATCATTAAAAAGTCAGGAAACAACAGGTGCTGGAGAGGATGTGGAGAAATAGGAACACTTTGACACTGTTGGTGGGACTGTAAACTTGTTCAACCATTGTGGAAGTCAGTGTGGCGATTCCTCAGGGATCTAGAACTAGAAATACCATTTGACCCAGCCATCCCATTACTGGGTATATACCCAAAGGATTATAAATCATGCTGCTATAAAGACACATGCACACGTATGTCTATTGCGGCACTATTCACAATAGCAAAGACTTGGAACCAACCCAAATGTCCAACAGTGATAGACTGGATTAAGAAAATGTGGCACATATACACCATGGAATACTATGCAGCCATAAAAAATGATGAGTTCATATCTTTGTAGGGACATGGATGAAACTGGAAATCATCGTTCTCAGCAAACTATCACAAGGACAAAAAACCAAACACCGCATGTTCTCACTCATAGGTGGGAATTGAACAATGAGAACACATGGACACAGCAAGGGGAACATCACACTCCAGGGACTGTTGTGGGGTGGGGGGTGGGGGGAGGGATAGCATTAGGAGATATACCTAATGCTAAATGATGAGTTAATGGGTGCAGTACACCAACATGGCACATGTATTCATATGTAACAAACCTGAACATTGTGCACATGTACCCTAAAACTTAAAGTATAATAATAAAATAAAATAAGATAAAATAAAAAAATTATGCTTTTTTAAAAAAAAAAAAGGAAATACTATGGGACAAAGAACTCCTATTAGTCCTGGAATCTAGAATCTACATTAGCCTCTTATTTTCCTGTGATTATAGGATATTTGTGGGTATCATTAGAGAGGCCAAGCAGATGTCTGCCAACGGGAGAGACCTGAAATGGACAGGATTGAGTGGTCAATGCCTGAGAGTTTGGAACAGAAGAGGAGGGCCCTCTGGAAATGAGCTCTAAGAACAGTGTTTGTGAGGAAGTGGTGATAAGTTCCATTAGTGACAGGGTCTCACGTGGAAGCAACTTCTCTAGCAGGTCTTCTGTCTTGTGCTGTCACTAGAGAAGAAGTCCAATTGAGTGAATAGAATCTTTTATCTAATGTGCACAAAAATCAGTTCATTTGAGGGCAATATTGTTTATATTGTCAAAATGTTTTTCTTATTCACATAGGGTATATTGAGAATACCCATCACCTGTTCTCTGTGTCAAGAAGAAGAGAATTTAGCCACATGAACTATATATGCAGTCCATAAATTAAAAGCACTTGACATTTTCTATAGCACATCTCGATATGAATCATCCACTGTCCAGTAAATGGGTTATGCTGAACACTTACATTCATTAGCTAAACTGCCATAAAGACAGAGTGTTGGAATTGCTACTTCTAGTCCTAAATTCTGAGTGTTGGACACTTGGGAAACAGGCAGACTTTGCTCACATAGCCCATAACAGATCTCTTCATGGGAGCTGCCATCAGCATTCTTTCTTCTCTCTTTCGGTGCTTCTCAGTGAGTGCTGTGGAGCTAGAGAAAGCTGTCAGATCCCCTGCAAGATTAAATGAATAGCTCAACAGAACAGAAAGGCAAAAGAAAATCTGCTCTTGCAGAGGGACACACACTTCGGCTTGCAGCTGTCGGGAAAAGAGGAAGCTCCAATGCCATAAGTAAAAATGGGTTCCTTCTTCAGCCATTTAATGATAAGATTTTCTTAGAAAAGTACAATTTTCTCAAGTCACTGAAGCCACTTTCTGTTCATTCCCCTGGGTGTGGTGTCTATTTGATCTTAAATTTCTCCAAGATCCATAGCCTGAAACCCTTCATCTCTCACCTGTTTTGCCATATCTCTTTCATGATTTTCTTCACTGGCTCTGTCATAAATCCTGTGAAGTCATGCACTACATCTGGATACAGTTTTCTCCAGCAGGAACTTATTGTTTCAGGCTTGATGGCTTTCACGGCTTTTTCTATAACAATGATGGCATCTTCAATGGTGTAATCCTTCCAGACTTTCATGATTTTTTTTCTATCAGGGTTCTTTTCCATAGCATTGACTATACTTTCCATAGGTACCCTGTGTAACGAGCCTTAAAAATCCATGGCCCCTGATCTAGGGGCTAAATTTGAGATATTGTCTTTGCGGGTAAATAGAGCACTTCAACACCTTTAGTCTTGAACTCATGGTGTTCTGGATGGCCAGGGCCATCGTTCAATATCAGAAGAACTTTAAAAGACAGACCCTTTCTGGCAAGGTGCTTCCTGACATTACGGACAAAGCATCAACACAACCCATCCAGAAAAAGTATTCTCATTGTTCAGACTTCTTGTTGTACAGTCAAAGACTGGCATCTGATGTTCATCTTTCCCTTCAAAACTCAGGAGTTAGCAGCTTTGTAAATAGGGCAGTTCTGATAATAAAGCCCACCGTATTTACACCGAAGAGTATAGTTAGCCTATCCCTTCCTGCTTAAATCTTGATGCTTGATTTTTTTTCTTAAAAATAAATGTATTTTGTGGCACTTTCTTTCCAAAATAGAACACTCCTGTCTGTGTTAAAAACCTGTTCGGGCAGATATCCTTTCTCCTTAATGATTTTCCTAGTGGTGTCTAAAAATTTGTCTGCAGCCTCTTGGTTGGCAGAAGCTTCTTTTCTTGTTATCTTAACATTACTTAAGACAAACCTCTTTCTAAAATTATCAAACCATCCTTTGCTGGCATTAAATTCTCTAGCTTTAGATTCTTCTCCTTCCTTTTGCTTTAAGTTGTCATATAATCACTTTGCTTTTTTCACATCATATTGGAATCTATGTATATGCCTTTCTTATAGCATTCCTGTACCCACATAAAAGCTGCATTGTCATTATGAGATAAAATGATATTTTGCAAAAGGTGCAAAGTTTTCCTATATGGTGGTATGGATGCAATGGCAACTTCATGAATTTCCTTTTCTGTTTTTACAGTGGCCCATATGCTGGGTGCATTTATCTTGAAATAGTGGGCAATCACAGCTATAGATCTCAATCCGTGGTGCATTATCAAGCAATTCAACTTTTTTATTGTAATGTCATGACTCTTCTCTGCTTCTTGGGAGCACTTTCAGCAACACTAGTGGCACTCCATATGGGTCCTATGGTGTTATTTAAGGTTTACAGTATTGCACTAAATACAGTGAAAAATATGTGAGAACCACGAGAATCACTTTTTATTGCAATAAGCAATTTTCCGGAGAGACAAACTGCTCATGTGGAGATCGTTAGCATTACAGGGTATTTTAAGCAGATATTATAACACTTGAGTTCTCCACAATAGCACCAGGAGATAGCTACAAAATTATTACAGTAGTACAGTATGTACTACAGTTAATTTTATGCAGTTATAATTCAGTAGTGCCTCTTTATCTTTGTTTACATTTCTCTTGACTAAATAGCACCATGTAAAGTCTGTGTGTGTGTAATTCTTGATAAAATGCAACTTTTTAAAATAGATTTGTGTATATTTTATGATAGTAAAAGATAGAAAAATGCCTACATATATTTTATGCACTCATGATATACCTACCTTCTTAATTTTTGGTATTTCTAGGATACACAATTCATTTGTAAGTTGTTTCAAATTGTTGCAAATCTCCAAAAAATGTTCCAATATATTTACTGAAAAAAAAATCCACATATAAGTGGACAGGCATAATTCAAATCCATGTTATTAAAGGGTCAACTATGTATATTTATATATATACACACACATATGAAGAGAGAGAGAGAGAGTACTTACTGATTTCCATAGTGTAAATGTTCTCTCATTTTATGTTTTTAAGCTAACTATGACTTCACTGTGAGTAAAATTAAGAAGAGATGGCACAATCAGCTCTTCTTAACTGGTGTGAACTGGTTCTAGCACATTGCCGAAGACTTGCATCTTTCTCTCACATCCTACATCCCATTCAGCAGTAAATCCAACTGGCTCTATCTTCAAACTATATCCAGAATCCTGCCACTTCTCAGCCCCTCTGCTGCTACCATTCATGTTCAAGTCACTATCTTCTCTCATCAGAGTTTTAGAACAACCTCCTAACTGATCTTTGACCCTACAGTCTATTCTGAGCCAAAGGGATCATTTTAAAACATAAATCTTGTCACTCCTCCTCTCAGAACCCTCCATTAGCTTCTATCTCATCAGCGTATGTGAAAGCCATCAAATAGTAGTCTATTTCCACTGTATTTTTCTTATCATTTTTTACATAGCAATTTACTAATTTACCACCTGTTATCTGCTTTCACTTTCAGGAATGTAAGCTTCATGAGGCCACAGATTTTTGTCCTTTGTGTCTGAATCCCCAGGTCCCAGAAAAGTGAATAGACATAGAGTAAGCATTTAACAAATAACTGTTAAATAAATGAATATATTAATCAGTGCATCCTACTTCTTGACTGCTTTAACCTGGGTTGCTCCTCATTTGCATCCTCCTGATTTCTGAATCTTACCTGCTCCCAACCATAGTGTGTCCTGCCTCCATCCTAACCTGGATCACTGTCCTTCACTGCTTCAGACCTCACGCTTCTCACCCCTGCTTATCACCCACTTCCCGTTCTGCCGGTTTTGAGCTACTACATTGCCAGCCACAACTTGGCATAACACATGGAATAGTCCTTTTAGGCTGCCTCCCAGCTTCTTCATATTTTTAGAAACATGCCCAAAATGAATGCTCATATAACCCATTTGCTCACATATATCTGACACTACTAGGATAACTAAAAATGAATAATTTAGATGAATGATTACACTTCTCATATATTAAGCAATGTATAATCTAAGTAAAAGCTAAGTACCTATCATCACCTGGTACAAGAACATAAAGGGCAATTAGTGGGTGAGTAAATTATCAGAGTGATGATAACTAATATTTATTGAGCTCTTACTGTATATTGGACACATCGACTGTGTTATCTCTTTTTGCATCTTTCCACTTCCACTTTGTCAACTTAGAGCAAGAATATAGCCTTCGAATCAG
Source organism: Gorilla gorilla gorilla (assembly GCF_029281585.2). Lineage (NCBI taxonomy): Eukaryota > Metazoa > Chordata > Mammalia > Primates > Hominidae > Gorilla > Gorilla gorilla. The sequence goes on along the minus strand of NC_073228.2, from coordinate 129,288,435 downwards.
AATCTTCATTTTCACCTTGTTCTCTTTCAATACTATTTTTCATGCTATAGTCACCCTGACTTTTAAAAAAATTTAAAGACACGCCAGAGCCCTCTCATCATACTTAACATAATACAAACCTTTTATCAGTATCCAATGATAATATTTAGCATCACTAGGTGCTTACTGTTTTCAAAGCTTGTTTGAATATTTCATATAATCCTGTTTAGTGCCTTCAACAATCCTGTGAGGTAGGAAAAGCAGACATAAAGAGGTTAAATGATTTGCTCAGTGTCATGAATTTAATAAATGGCAGAGCTGGGATTTGAATCCAGTCACAACCACTCTGCCATTCTGTCCCCTGAATGAGTGAGCTGGCCAAAGATACCATCTCAATTCTGTCTCCTACCGTGCCCTCCACCTGCTGAGCTAGAGTTCACTGCGCTGCAGATATACACCCTCTTTCTACCCTGGAACACATACAACTTAATGTTATTCCTCAGCAAGGCTTTCCTGAACCACCGAATCTAAAGTTACATTCTGTCTCTCAGAGCATTCGGTTCTTTTCCTTCACAAGGTTAGTCACAATTTATGGATATACTTGTTTGCTTACATATTCATTCTCTTTCTCTACCACCATCATACCATGTTTCTACAAAACAGCCTGTACCCAGAACTTTCTGGTTCTTAATTAACATTTGTTGAATCCATTTGTGAATTTAGCATCATTTAATATTCACTACAAACCCCTGAGGGAGGGCTTCTTTTAATTGACAGAGATAGTAAATAACTTGCCCAAGGTCAAAGAGCTTGTAAGTAGGGAGGCCTGGATTGCAACCCCAACCTTTCTGGTTCCAGAACACCAGCAAGCTGTGCTCTTCCCAAGGTGCTCAGGATTTGAGGACCTTAAACAGGGAGATGACTAAAGCAGCTGGCAGATGGGTTTAATAATCTCCTCTGTAATTATCTGCAAATTTGTAAACCTCGAAGTGAAAAATAAATCCTCCCTACTCAAGCTACTTTTTAAGAGTAAAGACTGAATGACCGAATGGAGCCTCATCTTGGGGGCCGTACTGAGCAAATCACAGTGCAAGGAGGCAGCTAATTGCTCAACCTGATTGCAACTGCTAATCACAGTCATAGGGAAAAAAGTGTCGGGAATTAATTAGGCAAGGACCTTCTGAACAGCAGCAGGAAGCCTCCAAGTGACCTTTATTTACAGTCAGTTAAACAGAAGTGTGACTAAAAATGCCAGGGAGCAAATCAGATTATTAATATTGATTGCTTAAAGAAAATGAATAATTTAGAAGCCGAGTCAGAATAAATATCCAGTGACAGAGATGAAAGAGCACAGCATCCCACATTTCTAACATTCATCCGTCATGCAGCAGTGTCCCCTGCTCGGAAATTGAGAATTTTCACCCTCACAAAGCACAATTAGTTTCATGACCCAGCATGATTGCCACCAGGAACTGTTCTCATTCAGCCAAGCATGGGGGAAATCCAGAGTGCTGAACTTGAGCTTTTGTCAACACTTTGCATGGTAAACTAATTACAAGTTCATGGAAGGTTTCTTTTCAATTTTTATTAATAAAACATCAACCAAAGGCAGTTAGATTGCATTTTCTGTACTAACTGAGCAAGGCTCAAGGGTTTCCATTTTTGATGTAAATATGTCTCTTGTGGTGCATATAATACAGAAGTTTTCAACAAAAAGGGCAGAGGTCTCAGATTGTTTATAACTCAAGATTTTCAGAGGTTATCTTCAATTTTCAATAAAAGTTGCCTTTCAAATACTGGAGTCAATTTGATACCACACTTCAACAACAACACACCTCTATCCTAACTCTATTTGGTGATAAGGCAGATATAGAGCACTTATTTATAGCAATATCATGAATGAGTGCTTTTGAGTTATATGGTTTTCTTTAAGCAGTGATTTTTGACATTTTTGAGCCATGTTGAAAGTTTAAGTTATGCTTAAAATTGTACTCTCCTCTACCTAGAAGTACTAATTAAATTTCTTAGTGGAGAGTTATTGCTATAATTATGTTTTTGGGCAGTAGATATTAATAGTTTTGCTGAAGTGGGAACATTTCAGAACTACCACCATGGTGAAATTCAGGCGTGTTTATTTTGGATAAGACTCAGAGAAATTAAGCTCTGTTACCAGCAGATTAATGTAGCAAATTAACTAGCCATGTTCAAGGCAGCTACAATTTCTATATGACAGTAAACATAATTTGTAAACCAATCAATAAAGCAAGGCAAATCACTCATTTTGTCTAGGCATTAGTATTCATTTATGCCCATATTAATTTATGTCACTCATATTATTTATTGAGTATAAGTATTAGCATTATCTCATACACATATAAGAGAAATACTGAGATGAAATATTTTCCATTTCTACAGAGTGAAGAGAACTGAATTTTCCCCCCTTTTAAACACAGTTGTTTAAAGTGCATTCCTTTAATACCTTACGTTGCAGTGGAATATCAAAATGTGTATCTGAATAATCTCCCCAGATGTTCCATTTCTTTACAGTTGAGAAGAAACCAAATGTAACCTCAGCCGTGGTTGAGATTCACTTCAGATGTGAATTTTTGACATGTATTGGTCTCGTTCTATTGCCTATCAGACTTTAGTAAATACAGCCCAGCTAAATGGTTTGACCAACCCTAAGTAAGACCCATGACCAACACAGTTAAGTTCTTCGGGTCCAAAAAGATAGGCACTAATGGTAGGAAGTCTGCACCAAGCACAGCTGCAATCTTCCCATTTGGCTGATTATTGATTTAAACATTGAGGGAATATCTTTCAAACATGAACAAATTATCACTTCTCTGTTACAGACAAAAGTTCACAATAACATTCTATTCTTAAAAAAAAAAGAAAAAAAAACACTGATTGATTATTTCCCAATAACAGGAATCACTGCTCATTTTGATCTATTTGAAGGAGCAATAAAAGGTCATCTGGCTATGCAACTATCTGGTTATACAGACTTTCTTCTATGAGAAATTAAATAAATATACCCCTCCTGGAAATAAAGGTCATGTAAAAATGAGACTCCTCAGTCCTCTATGGTCAAATACCAGTATGCCAACACTGCAGACTGATCATTTTCTGATAGAAGAATTCTCCTTCACTTGGAATGTTGCAGGGAAATAGAAGCCAGTGAGAGTTTTGTGTTTGTCCCACAATTTGAAAAAAAAATCCTCATTATTTATAGACTATGTCAGTGGTCCCCAACCTTTTTGGCATGAGGGAATGGTTTCGTAGAAGACGTTTTTTCCATGGAAGGCCGAGGGAGGTGGGGGTGGGAGGTGGGGGCTGGGGGTTGCATAGTTTAGAGATGAAACTGTTTCACCTCAGATACTCAGATCATCAAGCATTAGTTTAGATTCTCACAAGGAGCAGGCAACTCTTGCGTGCATAGCTCACAATAGGTTTGGTACTCCTATGAGAATCTAATGCCAGTGCTGATCTGACAGGAAGCGTTGCTCAGGCAGTAATGCTCACCTGCTGCTCACCTCCTGCTGTGCGGCCCGGTTCTTACCAGCCCACTGGGACTGGGGACCCCTGGGCTATGTTATACTATTTCTAATATCTCTTCCTGGATGTTAGCTTGTTGTTTTTCAAAATATGCAAAACTGATGCTCAAAGGAAATGCAACAAAAACAAAGTGCAGAGAGCTATAATTAAGTGCCAGCATAAAGTCTTCATCACATTTAGTGTTAAAGTAATACAGTTTTTATTGAGGTATACTAAATGATTCAGGTAGCTGGCAGGCGGGTTACAACAAGTCATTAGATCGTGAGAGGATTTTATGGGTTCTTATTTACATCTAGATAACTAGCACACTGACGGTGGCAACCATTCTTCCCCAAAGCAATTTTTAGTTTCAAAAAAAAAAAATCATGCAGAATTATGGTCCTACATTTAGATTCCAGAAACCTACCTAAAATGGATTGGACCATGGCTAGAAAACTGAGCTTACTTTTTCTGATTCTTTTCCTATTTTCGGGAAACTAAATGAATCAGGTTCTTTAGAAAAGCAATAATGTGAAAATGTGCGTCTTTTAATACATGACAGCTATTGTTAAATACACGACTGCATGGCATTCTTAGATGTCTTCCTTTTGCTTCCAGTGGGTAATGATTTTCACATTAATTGTATGTCATTTGTAGTAGGGATGCCTGGCTTTACATGCAGATGTGCCCTATTTCTTCCCATTATGGGAATCAAGTAATATGATTGCAATAATTCCTGGTTTCAGGTTATAAAAAGCAGCATCTTTAGAATTTGTAAATGTGATGTTTTTATTTTATTCCTTTGTTTATACACAGATTAAAACATGATCCCTCATGGCTGCAGCTTATAATTGAATTGAGTGTTCTGAGGCTGACACAGAGCAATGGAGCAATGCTTGAGTGACTTGGGAACAGAGTCAACACCTGAGGAATAAATTTTCTCCTTGATCTTTCACCATGGTTTTGAATCTTTTGATAATGTTGAGAAGACGCAATAAAAATGATATTTTTTTTAGTGAGCAAAGACATGTAGCTGACACTACACTGCCTGCTGCAGAAAAGGATTTTTCAATATTATTTGAAAAATTTGGGGTGGGGGGATATTTTACATATAATTAATTTCATCTTAATTTGCTTAGCTCTCTGTTAAAGATCATCAGGTTGGAAATGCAATATGTTTCTTTGTTCTTTTTTATCCCCTTGAAGTCTCAGCATAATTTAGAACTAGAGAAAAGTGATTCTTTAGCACTTTGCATGCAAGTCACAATTTCTTTATTGGGTTCCAAAAGATCCCTGGTCTCCAAGCTCCAGTGCTCAGCTGCCACTGCATATGGTGCTGCTGCAAACTGAAACTTGCAGAAATAATCATTCCCTATGTTTGTAAGAGGCCGTGTTTCAAGCACTACTTGACACATCTCATTTCTTTAGGGAGTTTGCATTTGTATTGCAAAACAGCAGAGCCAATAAAAATCTAAGATCTTTTTCTCTGTTCAATATTGTATATTATGAACAATCCTTACTATCATTGCTAATAATCAGAACTTTTCAGCCTGAGGCTTTGTATGTACTTTCATTCCTAGAATGAAAACACAAATATAAATTAACACAGTATAGTAAATATGAAATATGGACACTTTTCCAAGTATGTGATTTTAAAATGTATTTTGTATTTACACTCAAAATTACACCACTTATTGCAAATCATTAGAGGCTTTATTGACTTTTTTCCTTCTGTGATCTTGATATTGATTATTTCCTTAACCATCTTTTTAAATAAAAAGTCAAAAGTAGAAAAATGATGTTTTTAATTGCTTTACTAACACATATAGAACTAACACATATAGAATACATAATACTTACCTTAATTCAAGGGATATATGAGATACCTCCATACAGGTAGAGATGGCTCCAAGCTTAGATTTCTATGACCTTCTACTTGCTCTATTACATATAAATAAGACTGTAAAAATGTAGCTGCCAACCAATATTTTCCAAAGCTAACACAGAGAAAGAACCACTTGAACACAGCCAAAGTCTCCATAAATTTTCAAGTTAGGTTTCTATGAGAGAACATTATATTTCAAGATAAAAAGCTTTGTTGTCAGCATCCTTACAATGTAAAATTAAAAATATATGTTAATGGAGGCCAGGCGCGGTGGCTCATGCCTGTAATCCCAACATTTTGGGAGGCTGAGGCAGGTGGATCACGAGTTCAAGAGATTGAGACCATCTTGGCCAACATGGTGAAACCCCATCTCTACTAAAAATTCAAAAATTAGCTGGGCGTGGTGGCACGTGCCTGTAGTCCCAGCTACTCAGGAGGCTGAGTGTATATATATATATTTATACACACACACACACATATATATGCACATATATATACTTATATATACACATATATATTTAATATATATACATATATACACATATATATTTCATATATACATATATACATTTCATATATATACACACATATATAAATGAAAGATAGTCTGGGCAGAGTTAGTTGACAGCCTGAAGATCAAATTATCATTTAGGGTTTCCTACCATTTTCTTTCAAAAAAATTCTTCATAAATAAGGATACTAAGGCTATTTTCTCAGAAGGCCCATATATGCTTTGTTGGCTTTTTTTCTTTAAGAAAAAAAAACAACAACTTATTTTCCCATTCTGGACTTCTTGATTGTAAAACAGAAATAGAAAATGTTACTAAATTTTTAAAAAGTTCTAAATATGGTTTTAATCCAATAATCATCACTGGATTGAATTTCAAAAAATTTAAATATTTTTGTTTCTATGTTAGAAGGAGAAAAAGAGAACATAAATAGCATTTGAATATTTTAATGGCTTTGTAAATAATATTTATGTTTAAATTTGAATGCAAAATGTAGAGAATTTCAGGTAGAATGGAATTCAGTAGTGATAACCTCCTTAGCTAAGTTTTAATCAGTGTGGAAGATCTCCTATGCTTTGTGGCTTTGCTGAGTTCAGATGATGTTGGTGGATTCTGAAGCAGAAAAATAGTTATATGTTTCTTTAATGTTTTTCTTAAGAAAGTTGGAAGTGCATCCCATAGGAAGAATAAGTTTCTTCTTGCCTTCTTAATAGCCACTAGAGACACAGGAAGTGACCAGAATATCTACATTTGATTATTATATAACCATTCAGTTTCTGAATAATTCAATGACCTAATTTTCTTCTTAATAGAAAGATTGTGTCATTCATATAAAATAAATTTTTAAAAAAATACCTCGTCGTGAAACTGCTTAGAGGTGAAGAAAGCTATCCATGATTTGATCCATTTGGCTCTTTACAGTAAAACTTTCATTGATCAGGTACTCAGCTACAAAGCTGACCCTAGAAATTCATGTGGGCAATGTTTGCCATGTCACAATTCATTTTTCATCCATGGTTGAGTTTCAACAAATTCATCTTCCTTTATCAAGCCCATTGAACATCAAAATGATTTCCATTACAATACTTACTAGATTTGGCTGTATTGATATGCTTTATAAAATAATTCTTTTAATCTTTCACTCAATTATCTTACATTTTAGTGAATGGTATGAAAACCAAAAAAAAAGCTTATTTAGAGTACCAGGTACGGCAGATTGGCACTACTTGGAATTTTTATGCAGGCTTAATCATCATGGATGAAGATCATGGCTCAAAATGCCTATAGTTCCCACAAAAATAATTTACAGATTGGAGAATTATTTACCATTAGTTAGCACATCTAAGAAAAATCCTCTATCTGATAGTATGTTTACCCTCAATTGAGGTTGTGACAGAACTGTGTCTAAAACTTTACAAATGTCTTAACTTGAGAGGGAAAATATGTTTTAAGAGCTAGCCGACTAATTAATTGATTGCTTATTGTGACAGTTAGCATAAGAAATAACAGAGAACTGGGTATTAGTCCTACAGATAACAGAGGGGAAGTCTGTGAGCTATAGACTGTGAGGTGATGGTACCCATTAGAGTTGACTGATTACTTGTGAGAAACAAGAGACCAGAAACCGAGAGTTAGATTTGCCAGGCTTTAGATTTGGGTAGCTGAAAGGAAAATAATTATGTGAGTAGAAATATGGGAACTAGAGGAATCTGGGGATATTATAATCAGTTCAGATTGGAATCTTTTAGTTTACCTAAACTCCCATTTAAGAATATCTAGACGAGAGATGGTAAGAGCTGATGACTTCAAGATGTTGAAGCTGGAGACAGAGATGGAGTAGTCATCTATATGTATGTCTATATCTAGTGATTGAAAATAACAAATAAACAGAGTTTTAAAAAATTACCCAGGATCCTGCTACCCATAACTAATCGAATAATATAACACATTTCCCAATCTTTTTATCATACACAAATACATACATAAATGTGCTCTTTCAGCCACTTCCTTGCATAGCATAACTATTTTATTTTGAAAATTGGTAAGAGGGAAGCTGAGATGTTTTAGCATCACCATTGTTCCAAAGCACTAGAGTTAATTTGTCACCTTGTAATTGCCACCAAATTGTAGTAATAGTAACTAGGAGGAAAAAGAATAGACTAGGAGAATACTCTTGAAAATTTAAATATATTAAGTGCTAGTACATAGTTTTTTAAAATTACATCTTGATTCAAAGAGAATTTGAAGGAAAAATGTAATTCAAAAACATCTTTGTATTTCTTAGGTTAATACATCATATCAAAATTGTTCTATTTATTCCCTTCATTATCCCCACTCTCTTCATACTTGCTTCTCTTCAGTTTTGGACATGATTTCAGCCAAGTTAAAATAAATGCTGATTATGATGATCGCATAATTGGTTAGCAAATCAAATGTCTTTTTTTACATTAAGAAAAAGAGAGTTTGCTCTAAGTTGGTACACATCACAATTATATAATATAGTCCCATTTGGACCTGCAATAACAGTTTTAGGCATTACAGCCTCAAATTGCTATGTTTCACAGGCTCCAAGCAGAATTGTCATTCCCTGTAATGCCTTAGTGTAAGCACACGAGAAGTGAGAAAAAAAAATCACTCAAGGAGGAAAATCACATGAAAATAGAAGGTATGAAAAAATTGCCTTGATATATGCTCCAATTACGTAGTCTAGAAATACAAAGAACAGTGGGTGTGTGCCTCTCAAATCTCCAGTGAGAAAAACATCCAGAAGTTCACAAAGCTCAATTGTTTTTCCAAAATATCTGATTAAGAAAATCAATTAACTGGGCATAATCGGCCCTGTGGAGAAATTACTTCATTTCATTGGAAGAGGAAGAGAAAATGTGAATAAATCCATTTTTTTCTTATTGCTTTACCCTTCCACGTAACTATGAGAGAGAGAGAGAAGAAAAAAGGAGAGAGAAAAAGGTGATAGAGGAAAAATAAATAGAAAGATGTTGGAAAGATGCACAGAGATGTCCTCACCTGGTGAAATCTCAGCTACCAGTTTTAAAATGCAAACCTCCTTGTAAAATTCCAATCTTTCATGTATAGCTCTGGGGTAGATTTTTACTCTTTGGAGTTACCACTGAGTTTTAGGATCCTCGTCTCCCAAACTAGGTTCTAATTAGGAATTGACCTCTCCAGATTATTCTTAGTTTATAGATCTGGAAAATAGATTAAAACCTTTTTTCAGTTTTAATTTTTATACTAATGGTGGCTGAAAAGATAAGTAGCAACAACACTTACCAAAACAAACACAAATTACAGCATTTCCAGAAATTTCCAAACTTTGTCCTAGTAATTATCTCAGATACTCAGAGACTCTTGTTGATATCTTTGGCTTCAAAGCATTAATTTAAGGAACTTTGCTTTCTTTCAGTCTCTGAACCTTCTCTAGAAGATAAAGAGTACTTTGTTACTTCAAATCCAGTTGATTCAGCAGAAATCCAGTTGATTCATCAGAATGGCCAAACCCATTCTGTGAGAATAGGTGTGCATCCACAGAACCCTTATGTAAACCTGATTTGATAAGGATTATTTGCATTTCTGGCAATTACAAAACTCTAACTTTTAGCTCTTAAGTGCCTCTACTGTACAGCCTCAAGGTCATAGTAGGTCATTTGTCACCATGAAAGCTCTGACCCAGCTAAAACACAAACTACAAACTAGGTACTGCTTGGACTTCAATCCCAGCATCACCAGATGCTGCATGAGTGAATTATTTAATCTCCCTGTGCCTTAATGTATCACCATAAAATAGGAATAATAATATTTCCTACCTGATAAGGTTGCTGTGAGAATTCAGTAAGTTAATACCTTTAAAAGGCCCACAACCATGCCTTTCACATTGTCAGCACTGTGTAATTATTATCATTGCCAAGATTTACCTTGGAACAAAGTTTTGCCTGGCCTACACTGATGTTATGGGTTGAATTGTGTGTTCTCCTAAAATTTATAGGAAGTTCTAACCTTCGGTACCTCAGAACATTATTGTATTTGGAGATAGGGTCTTTAAAGAATTAATTAAGTTAAAATGAGGTCATTAGGGTGGGCTCTAATCCAAAATGCCTGGTGTTTTTATAAGAGGAGATCAGGGAAAAGACACAGAAGGAAACCCATGTGAAAACACAGAGAGAAGACGTCTGCACACCAGGGAGAGAGGCCTCAGAAGAAACCAACCCAGCTGACACCTTGATGTTGAACTTCCAGGGTCCAAAATTGTGAGAAAATAAATTTCTGTTGTTTAAGGCAGGGGTCCCCACCTCCGGGCCATGGACCTGAACCAGTCCCCATGACCTGTTAGGAACTGGCTGCACAGCAAGAGGTGAGCAGCAGGGGAGCAAGCATTACCACCTGAGCTCAGTCTCCTGTCAGATCAGCAGGGGCATTAAATTCTCACTGTGCATGGGAGGGATCTAAGTTGTGTGCTCCTTGTGGGAATCTAATACCTGATGATCTGAGGTGGAACACTTTCATTCCAAAACCACCTGCCAGCCCCCACCTTGGCCATGAAAATATTGTCTTCCACAAAACCAGTCCTTGGTGCTAAAAAAGTTGGAGACCACTGGTTTAAGCTACTCAGTTGTAATACTTTGTTATTGCTGCTCCAGCAAACTAATATAATTCGATTCAAGTTTTTATCTGGGGCTGACTCTCTTGAAAAGTCAGGAGATGTGATGACAGGAGACTCTCCTTAGCTACATGGAAAGAGTAGATGGCAGTTAAATAATACTGTCCCCTTTAAAGAAGGAATAGATTATCCAGTGGATGACAAGCCCACCATCTTCCATTTTCTCACATCCAACCCACCTCACACGTTTATGTAACTCTCGTGGCACCACTGGTATTTACAGCACCTGATCTAAAGATCTAGCTCATTTTTAGCTATTATATAAACTAGTTCTTATTCTTCCAAATTTAGCTGGACAATCTCTGGTGTAGAAAAAGACAGCCTCCTTCCCTGACACCCATGGAAAACCTTCATAGTGATGGCAGCATATGACTGGGGGGAGGAGAGGTTGTTCACAAGTAATTACCTCTGTAATTCTACTTCTTTCTCTCCTTGGAACCGTATGAAAATGCAGAAGGGTGAGAAGTATAATTACAGGGAACACTTTAAATATCAGTAGTAGAATACACATTTTACAATTCAATTCACATTGTGTGTTTGTGTATGCATATATGTGTGTGTTGTGACTTTATATTTAAGAATTGCTTTCAACAGGATAGAAAATATTTTCCATTGTTAAACAAATTTGGATACCATGAAGCCATAGCCTTCATTTTCCTGATTTTAACTGAAAACCAGCTCATCTACTTTTTAATGTGTAGCACATTGCCACCTCATTCCTAAAAGCTCCATCCTGTCTAAGATGCCAGTCAAAGGCTCTATCTGATGTGGCCAGCCAGTGAGGCTCTGCAGTAATTCCATGCTGGGCACCCTGTAATGAGGACAATTCCTGTTTGGAGGCATTTCTTTTCATGGGTTGCAGCTACAACTAGAAGTACAGTTTATGTCTGCTGCTGGCTGGTCAAAGAAATACTGTCAGTTTTTTATTAACAAGCTGTAAGCACTTGCAAGTGAAAGGGAGGGAGGGAGAAAAAGGAGTGTGCCCAAAGTTATTTCAATAGGCAAGCTCTAAAGTATTCTAAGGTTAATACTGACTAATTAATGACAGCACCAAATGGAGCCAAAAGCGTGAAGTCTGCAAATGCCTAGTAATGAGGGCTGCATAGATATACCCCACTCCCACTTTCCATGTATGTTTGTAGGTCTGGCTGCAAAAGGTAATTGAGGTAAATAGGGTTTTCAACTTATTGCTTATTCTTTAATACTGAGAAAGTATTTGGCTATTCTCCTTTCTTACTTCAAAGAACCACACTCAATTAACTCTAGTAAATCTTATACCTGGTAGTGTCACCACTAGAGTCCATGACATAGAAATCTTTGAAGGGCATTTATAGAAGGAGGGGGAGACAGAACCACACCATACATTCAGAACACATTCATCTCTTTGCAGTTAGAACTGATGAACCCTAACTGTTGGGATGGGCTGCAGGAAGGGGGCTTGCTGTTTTCAACTCCTTATGCTTATGAAAACCAAGGCACTCCATTCTTAAAAAAAAAAAAAAAACTCTCAAATCCAAATCATTTTTTAAAGCACCCTGACCCTTTAATAAAAAGAGCCAGTAAGATAGCATCTGAAAAAAAGAAAGACAGATTTTAGGAACAAAGGATTTTTTTCCTCGTGCTTTGTTTTCCCAGTCTTGAATTAATCACAGCTGTCTTTCCCCAGCAAAGGTTATTTTTATCTAGCATGCTTTAAATTAAAAAACAACAACAACAAAGGGAGCAATCTGAAGTTCTTCAAGCTCCTAGAGCCCTTGCACAGAAAAAGAAGCATTTGCTCTGTGCAGCTAAGAATCCAGCTTTTAATTCTATCTTTTCTTGTGTTTACATAAACTTTCGTTTGCATTTCAGAAGCCTTATGGAAAGATTCCTGTGGCTGACCCAGGAGTAGTGGTGAATTTCTCCATCAAGTGAGTATTGATGAGCTGCAAAGTTCAGTGAACAGGAAAATTCTGCTCCTTTTATTGCCAATGTGACAGGTTACTTTATTACCATGCCTTTCACAGCAATTTAACAGTTACCCTGGTAACGGATTCAGTGAGGTAATGGGATCACAGGCATTGGAGCGGAGGCAGGCTGGCCGCTCGGCGCAGCCATCTGCTGGCTGCTGTTCCGGAGGCTGTCTGCCTGGAGGAGCCCTGACAGTCACGGGGCCTGCATGGCAATGAGCAGGTGAAACCGCAGGCCTGCCCTATTTAGCTGTACTCTGGTGATTTGTCTTTCTAATTCTATTGAAATAATCATCAGGATTTGTTTCTGATTAATTAACTAACCTTTTGGTAAAAAGATTAGATAACGAAATTGCTGCCTATTCAGAGATAATGAGATTTTTATTACTCTGTCAAAGGAAAAAAAGTACATTTATGTGTCACCAGCCGCTGTGTCAAGAGGAAAAAAAAAAGAGATTTCAGTCTTTGTCGAATGTGTATATTCCTCAACAGACGAAGGGTGTGCTTAATTCTGTAGGAACTCCCCAGCCTTGTTTGACGCCTTTAGGAAGAGTTTTTAAAACAGCAAACAAAGTAATAAACACATTTAGGCCAATAGGCTTTTGGGGAGGGTGCTAATTTGTTTTAAAATGTCTCCTAATGGGAGAGAAACGCTTGGGAGTCTGGGGAACTTGCCTGTACTGTGTGGGTGTATTTATGTAAGTGTGAGAGTGTGAAGAAAGCAGTAAAATCTCCGTGCGAGGCTTTAAAATGACATATGTAGACAGGCTGCTTTTCCTCCGCACTACAGATATGTCTTCGGCTTGCAGTACATTTGTCTTCTGGCAGGAGCTGCACTCGGGCAATGGGAAGGGGAAATCATCTGAGCTTAGCAGGCTGGGAGGTCACCTGTGACTGTCACAGGTAGGCTGCCTTAGGAAATGAATTATTCTAACTGGCGGTGAGTAAAAAGGGAAGTAGCCCTTCTCCTGTTTCACTCCAAGACACACAGCCAGCCAATTTAACCTTTTCTCTTAAGAAGTCACAGCTCAGTCCTTTGTTAAGGGGGACTTTCATTTTCTCACTCCTCTGTGCCTTCTTCAATGCTGTGATGCCAAGAAAAAAAGAAAAAAATACCAACCCCGGGAAAAGCGCCTTCTTTGGATAAAGAGATGCCAAATGTGCCAAATAGGCTGTGTGAGCCAGGCAGCATTGGAGGGAACAAAGCGCAGTATATTTCCAAATAAAACTTCAAAGAGCTACAATATTGTTTTAATTACTAAAACCTGAGGAGGAAACACAGTGCATGTCTCTTCCTTCAATGCAATGAAACGGAGGAGTGGGAGAAAGGGCCAAGTGGCAGGCTGGGACCCAGCTGAGCATTTTGTGAAAGTGTATTTGTGTCACTGTCTTTTCAGAGTCAATGAGACACTTATGTTTCTTGTGATATCCTGTGGCCTTGGCTGCCTCCGTTTGTGTGTGTATGAACATGAAAAGATTTCAAGTTCTAAAAATGGAAGTTTCTATTCTCAATTTCGTATGGTTCACAGACAAGTTGCAACAGACCAAAGGAAAAAAAAAAAAGAAGAAAGAATGTGCAGGGGATCAAATGTGAACATTCCAGAGCCCACTTTCCTGTCCTGCCTGGCGTTCCCACTCTCCTTCCCCTCTTTATTCCAGTTCCTCCTGCACCTCCAATTGCCAGCTAACAGGCTCCATTCCTGATAACAGATGCTTGACAAAGAAAGAGAAATAAGACATTAAAAAAGAGTAGGCTGCTGCTGGGGGTGGGGATTTGATAGCACATTGCCAATGGCTTGTTACAGGAACTTGCTCTCCCTGGCTCACTACCAAGACAGGGAAAGAACAGGGCGGGGGAGGGAGCCTTTGTCCTCAAACTCCCAGTGAAATATAGGGTTAATATTAGCAATTATTATTAAAATTAGCCAAATGTTATTAAATGATCTTTGTATAGAAGAATAAGTATAGTTTTCCCTTTGGCAGACAATGACATCTGCAGCTCTACATTTTCATGAAATGACTATACTTAACAAAAACATTACTTCATTTTCATGGTATTTCTTTTGTGCCTAGGAGCAACCCTGTAATTGTTCACTTCAATTACAACATTACTATTTTAAACCGAAACCCATTTTATCTGCATGCCAGCTTTTTATTTGTTTTACCAACTATATCTATTTCCATTACTGCAAGGCTGATGGTTTGTCTCAAGAGGAAATCAAATCCATTAATTCAGAAATTTCAAGCCCGACTAGCTCTGCCATAAGCAGCATTTCTTATGCTAATAGCAAATGTGCTGAGACTGAAAGGAACTGACATGGCCCTGTTTTTTATCATAACTTAAGCATTTATGTAAGAAGGCAAATCTAATAGTAGTAGGAAACTGTAAGTGTTATTATATATAATTCACTTTCCTGAGATCTGGACAGGGCTCTGGTTTGTGTAGCCATGGTTTAAATCAGGCTGCCACAAGACTTTAACTCACCTGACTTTCCCTATTCAGCCAACATATTGCTTCACAACAGATACATCTAGCATGAAACTAGATTTGTGTGTTTGTGTGGATTTGTTTGTTTTATTCTCTACTATTTTTTCCCCCTGCAAGACCGACTTTTGTCAATGCAGGGGGAAAAAAAAATCATTTTGTATTCAGGGGATGTCTGAAACTTACGCGTGTAACAGCACTAGCCTGAGACAAACCTGGCTCCTTCTGTTTCATTTTTAATGCACTCTGTTTGGGTCCTATCACATGGTTTGTGTTCAATTAGATAGCTTGACTCGATAAAATCTGACTCTGACCCAGAAAAAAAGGAGAGAGAGAGACTGCTCCTGACTCCTGCTTAAGCTTTTGCAGGCACTGTGACCTGTTTATGTCAATGGTAAAGTTTAAGAGATTCCTATCACAGAACCACATCATCTTCTGGGATCTTAAAAATACAGAAAGCACTCGAGGACCCTGGCCCTCCTTTGTCACTGCAAAGCCCTTCAGTGCTGTAAATCAGTCCTCATTGGGAGCTCTTATACACCAGCCGTCACCGATAAGCTTTGGAGAAGTAGACAAGGCTTTTAGGAATTGCTGAACCATGAAGTTGACCTGCTTAGGGTTTTGTTGTAGGCTATTAAATCCGGGATGGCCGTTTTAAGATGATTCCGCTTTCTTTTTCCCTTGGCCTGGTTAAGCAACGCTACCCCCACCTCATTATTTGACTGATTAAAAAAAAAAAATCAGAATGGAGCAACCTGCTGTTTAAGAATACTACCTTCACACATCAATTTAATGAGAGTGACTTATGCTGACGTAGTTTACGGGCTCAAGCAACTTGACGCTAATTTTGCAGCTAAGAAAAGATTTACTAACTGTACATACTGCTCTGCTTTTGTTGGCAAGGGTACCACGATTCTTTTCTCCAAAAACAAACTCTAAATCTTTTGTAAACATGCATTATTTGGTTAACACATTGTAAATGGATCCCAGTTGTGCAGCACAAGCACTGTTCACTATTATGTAAACAATTATTCACTGAAAGGCTTGCTTTAAATTGTAAATGAATATATTTCAGCTGTAACGTTGCTTTCAGACATGCCCAGTGGTATAAATCTGGTCATTTGTTTTTTGCACTCTGCCTATTACTAACCGGTTAGAAATGTGCTGATTATTTGCACAAGCCTTTCACACTGCGGGCACAGTTAAATTGCTGTTTTACTTTTCCTGTGTTTGATGAGTGTTAACAGGAGCGCCATTTGAGGAAACCCAAACCAAATACAGCTCTTTAATTGGGGTTGGAGTGTTTGGGAAAAGCCACCCGGTGAGTAATTCCACTGTTTAATGTTTGAAAGTTCATCCACCTCACTATAGGACTTATGACAAGATTAATTAAAGGGAGTTAACAAAAATGCAGGGCCTTGCTCAGCCAACCAGAATAGCTTGAAATACGGCGCACCCAGTTGCAGGGATGTAGATTATTTGGTGCAAGGTCTAATTCCGAACTCTCTCCTTTAAACTCCTGTCATTGCCAAACAGCTCCATTTTAAATTCAGTATCTCTTCAAGAAAGCACAATCTGGAGAAAAAATATGACAGAGGTATCTCATTGGGCCCCTGTGACTTCCTTTCCTCACAGGGTACGCCCAGTGGCTGATGAAAGTTTCAGCTGACTCAGAAAGCCTTGTCTTTTTATTTCCCCCTAAACAGTCAATGATTCATTTTTAATGTTTCCCCACCTCTTGTGGTTTAATTGGGTTTCAGTAGTGTGCTGATCTGCAGAGCTTGGAAGACAGAAATAATGACCTTGGATGGTCTCATTGGTGTGCACCAGAACAAGTGTAGTTTTATTGAGCTCTGTTGCTAGAACTGCAAAACTGTATGTGCATTAACTTAGACAGTGCTGACCTTAGATCAAGCCTAGGATAATGAGAAAAGCCCCAGATTCCAGCCCTGGATTTGCTCCTGACTTTGCACACTCATTTTACCTCTGTGAGTCTTGCCTGTGGCATAGCCAGGTTGGATGGCACCATCCTTATTGTTCCTTCTGAAACTGAAATTCTCAGATACCTGCAGTGCATAATTCTACCTGCTCTTTCACATCTATAAATAAATAAAAGAGGAAGACTCAGTGATCAAAAGATATGGTGTTTAATAGCTAAAAGGATGAGGCTTTTTATTTCCACACTGAACATTAGAAAGGGAATCTGTAGTTTTTTTTGTTACTGAAAATTCTGTAGAATTTAGGTAGAATAGGTATGCTTCCTTCTGTGGCTATTCTTTGCAACTTAAATGACTATACTATCCTTAAGGAAACCACACAAGAAATACTTTGTAGATCTTCAATGGTTTGTAATTATATTATTTATAATTTGTTTAATATACTTTCCCTTACAGTGAACAGGACTCATGCTACCTTTTTCTTCCTAATAATCTACTTATTCAGATAGTCTATTTTGCATATTACATTCAATTTAGGTTGAAAGAATGAAAGTAATGTGCACATCAATAAATGGCTGTGAAAATTAAGATAGAAGACTTTTTTGTCTTCTCTGAAACTTTCTCTTTTCTAGATACTGATGCAAGTTATCACTAATGACAAATTGGAGTCATAAGCCTTGAGTACAAAAAGTCCATTTAAGGACAATTATGAGCTTTGTCATAATGGAAAATACAGGCATTGATTTCTTTTCCTCTGCTAAACACAGTTTTCTAAAGAAGAAACAGTCAGTCTCCTGTAGCATTTCTCTTACCTATATATGTGTGTTCAATAGGCAGTTCCACAGAACAAATGGAAATATTTTTTAATTACATATGTTTTAGTTAGAAACACACTTGGAATTTTTTAAATTGTAGTTTGTAATACTCCTGAGTCCTGGTAGTTGGTTTATTTTAAAATGTAGATGTTACACCAAATTGAAATATTAGCAGTGCTTTATTTTACCTGCTTCCCTATCTGCCCTGCCTTTCATCCAGTGCTTCCAAGAGAAATACACATTTCACACTGCTCACAGTTCTAACATTTTCTTTGCCTATTTCTGACTTCTGACCTTGTCCAGACAGATAACCATGCTATGATGACTTTACCTTTCCACTCTCTACTTTATAACACCATGTCTAGGAATGCCCCAGTTAAAAGAAGGAGCCACTGATTCAGGCCAAATGTGTGGAATATTGATAAAGTCCATTCAGAATTGAAAAGTGTGCAGGGTTGCTCACAATGACCTTCTTAGAAACACATTAAGGATGTACAAGTGTTTCTGGTCTTTATTATGGTCTTGGCTATTTATTTTATACAAGGACAGACTTCGTCTGACTGGTTTTTGCTATCAAACTTTCATGTTTATTTCAATAAATGGTCATTTAAATACCTGAAAGAGTTCAAGTAAGTTTTTACATCAGTATGCGGAACGAGTGCAAAGCATTCAAATAGACTACTATGCCCAAGTCAAGACTTTTCTGCTGTTGTCAATGAGTCCATATAATCTAGCTGGAAAATATTCTGAGCATTTTCCTGAGCAGACAGAATTCCTGTCCTGGACTTATATCTTAGAGAATGTGCAGGTAATCTAAAGAATCTTTAAAATAAAGGCCAAGCAGCCTTGGTTGATCTGTTCCTCTTCAGTTACTTAAATTCTAAGTTCTTTGGCAGTAATGAATTTATCTTATTCATCTTTCCAATCTGACTACCTAGCGCAATGCCTCACATTTAGCAAATGTCCAATAAATGTTTGTTGACCTAAATAATTATGGCATCCTGAATATTCATTCTTTACTCCATGGTAGTAGAGAGATGAGTCATGTAATCAATGTGTACAACTTACATGTATAGGAAAATAGTCATTCCTGCTTACAGAATGTCCAGTTTGTGAATTCACCTAAGGCTAGGCACAGGTTCAGAGGCAGAAATGTCATTCATATTGCAAAAGTGAAGATTTCCCTAAAATATGATTAAAATAATGCACCTATTAGAATTAAATCAATATACCAGCAGTAGAAGGGAAGATTACAAGGCACAAAGAAAGAAACAAATCTTTGTATTTAGGTGAGTCCTCATCTTAAAAATGTCTTCTATTATTACGTATTTAGAACGTGGTTTTTTTTTTTTTGCATAAATGTTTGCAAGAACCTGTAGCTGCACCTTCTTCTGCTTTTAGACCTGTTGGAGTGAGACTCAAATTTGACAATCACTTATTTAAGTACTTCAGTAACAGAAAGAAATAATTTAATAGTTGATATGGTTTGGCTGTGTCCCACCCAAATCTCATCTTGAATTGGAGTTCCCATAATCCTCATCTGTCATGAGATGAACCAGGTGGAGATAATTGAATCATGGGAGCACTTTACCCCATGGTGTTCTTGTGATACTGTGTGAGTTCTCAGGAGACCTGATGGTTTTATAAGCATCTGGCATTCCCCTGCTTATACTTCTCCTTCCTGCCATCATGTGAAGAAGGATGTGTTTGCTTCCCATTCTACCATGATTGTAAGTTTCCTGAGGCCTCCCCAGCCATGCTGAACTTTTAGTCAATTAAATCTCTTTCCTTTATAGATTACCCAGTATTTGGCAGTCCTTTATAGCAGCAGGAGAACGGACTAATACAATAGTCATTGTCATATAACATATTATTTCACTCTTCTTAAGTAAGCATATATTATTTTTATAAAAATAATAAAGCTATTTTGAAAAAGAAAGTTGAGTATGCCATTCTTTCAAATGCAGTATGATACAAAATACAGTCAAAAGGAATCAGGAAAGTCTGCAGATGGATGTTACAACCACACTAAGTCTTGAAGGATAAGGGAATTTAGCCTGGAGAAAGGAAGCAAGGTTCATTTCAGGCAGAGGGAAAAGCATATGTTGATATACAGCTTTGGGTTTAAATCACATCCTGTTAAAAAGGCCTTCCTTGACTATAATACAAATGTTATTTATATTTTATAGAAACAATTAATAATTTAGGAAAATTCTCTACCTCTTTCCTCAAAAAAGTATTTGTTTTTTACAAATGGAAATTTGATATTTATAATAAAACAACTAATAAATGACTCAATTTGACCTCATTCATTTTCTTCATAATTCTTCAAAATGACCTCATTCATAATTCTTCAAAATATATATCTTGTTTATTTGTTCATCTATCCAACAAAATTTTATTGAATCTACATAAACTTTTCCTAAGAACTATGGTAGCTACTGTGAATATAAGGGTGAAAAAACAAATGTAACCTCATGCTGTCATGGAGCTTATAAATCTTTGAGGCCATCTCTCCTCAATCATCAATCATCATGAACATGGTGAATGTGTCTAGAAGAAAATTTCCAAGTGAAACTCATATATCAGTGTTTTGGTTTTTATTTCTGCATAACAAATCATCACAAAACATAGTGTCTTAAAATAATAATTACTTATTATCTCACAGTTTCTGTGGGTCAGGAATTTCAGAGCAGCTTAGCTGGGCTATTTTGGCTGGGGGTCTCATGAAGTTTTGGTCAAATTTTGGCTGAGTGTAATCTTTTGAAGGTTAGGCCACACTAGAGGATCTGCTTCCAAGGCCACGCAGACACAAGGCTGTTTGTGGGAGGCCTCAGCTCCTTGCTGGTGCACTTCTCCACACAGCTGCATAAGTGGCCTCATGGCATGGCACTGGTTTTCCCCAGAGCAAATGATCCAACAGGCCAAGTTGGAAGCTGTGGCTCCTTTTATAACCTAGCCTCAGAAAAAAACACAGGAACTCATCCATAGTATTCTACTTGATAAGCTTTGATTCAATGGTGAAGACCAAGCTAGGGCATAAATATCAGATGGTGAAAATCACTGGGGACAGCCTTGGAGCTGACTGCCACGATGACCAAGCCTTTGTTCAGAAAATCTCTACGTCCGGGAATCCAGTTTGTGACATAATCATCAGTTCAAAATGCTCACTTAGTTTCATAATAACCTGAAGTTGACAGCTTTTTTGCTTTGAAGAATGAATCTATAAGTTTATGAAGGAAATTTTCAGTAAGTCTTAGGTTTTCGGGTTTTTTGTTTGTTTGTTTTCAACTAAATAATCTTCTCTAGTACTGTGAGACCATTATTTTCAATCAGAGAGTAAGCTTTCACTCTGCCCTGAGTGAAGCATAAGGGCCCCAATAGGTGCTGAAGTGGAAATATATTCTTCCCAAACAGTGAAAATTCTTACTCGCCAAGGAATCATTTCATCTCTTTCATCTGAGAAAGATATGAATTTTTCAAAATTTCTGTTGCCAAAAACAGTTAAAAGTACCGATTTAATTCAAAATCTTACCAAATGAAAGAATTCTTTACACAGCATCCCTTACAGATGGTCAATGGGTAGTTGGACTACTTTTCATGACAGGAGGCTCTTTTCTTCGTGGGAAACAGTAAATTCATATTCAGTATAGAGCCAAAATCATCAGTTCGCTGAAACCTCAACTCAAGGATTTTAATGGTGCCTTCTGGAGCTGTGTAAAACAGGTTGGCTCTCTTTTCTGCATGATAGCCCTTCTCAAAGCTGAAGATAAGCTGTCATTTCTTGCCTTTATAAACAAGTAATAAATTAACCATCAATTGAGATTCTAACTATCTATAAGCCATTATTATTTAAATCCTCTGAGGCTACATTCTATTTATCTGGTTGCAAGTCTTCACTTTTTTTTTTGCAGATATTGTTTAATTCAAAATTTATGTTATTTTTTCTTAATCCAAGTGTGAATTTTACTAAATGCAAAAGCGAATACTTGTTAGATGTCTTAGAGGTTGTGAATTTGATTTAACAGCCCTCTAGAAATATGAAGCTTAACTGAAGTAAATTCCTTTTCTTCTACCTTTACATCTATTTCCCCACAGAAGGGCTTAAATATCAGATTGCAAATCCTAACTGCTACTTTCTTCTATCTGGTTGACAGGTAATCTTTGGGTTTACTTGGAGTCAGAGATGAGATTACTTAATCCCAAGAGTCCTATTTTCCCTTTTGCCTAAGGCCTTCTTGGTGTTAATTAGGTGCAAGGAGGGATGCAGAATTAACACTTTCAGGAGCAACATTTACCTTCCTCTCATTAGCTGCACTGCAGCAATAATGATGTAATAACACCCTTTATTGTTAAGGTTGCCATACTTTAAAGAAGTCTCTAGTGCACCAGAGACAGTTCATAGATATTGTTCTCAGCCATAGAATTACCAGAGAAGAGCTCGAGTTTTGTAGACAATTTGCTCAATATTGTTAATCTCGAGGACTAACTACTTTTGAAAAATTGTCTTGCTGTTGGTGGCTGATTTGTTGCCTTTTCTTCAGCCTTCCTAAATGGTGAAATGCCTATCTTATGATAGAAATATTTCCATCTGGCTCTGTGCTCCTTTGAGCTGATGCCACATGGAAAGATTCTTCTCTTTCTCTTTATACATCAACAATTAAGATGGTTATTTCAGATTTTCTGGAGAGCCTTATCAATGCCAATAGCTATCATTGCACACAACGGTATTCTTTAAAGTGCCCTGTTGTATAGCAGTCTCAAAAATTATGTTGAAAAAGTAGTATCCTTATTCATATAATACAAATAGTTTTTTGTAACTAGTAAAACCAGTGATCTGTGCAGGGTAAGAACAAGGTAAACATGACTTATCTCTGCATATTTATGCCCTGTTTACTTTCTTCCGAAAGTATTCAGGATGAGACAAAACTGAAAGAACTATACTCTTCAAATAAGAGAAGAAATGGCCTTACCAAAGACAGAGTCCGGTGAAATCAACTCTCACCTCAGATGCTAATGTTCTGGGTTTAAAATGTAAACAATTTAAAACTCATGTTAAAACAGGCTGTTCATTAAGTTTATAGAGCCATGCTATGTGGGTAGGTGGAAAGTTAGACTGTAAAAATTTAAGACTTTGAAGATTAGGCATAGTAGGGAAATTGAAATTAAAATCTGATCCTCACTGTGACTTTTATTGCATATTTCTAATTTAAAAGTCATTAATAAAGATGGAGTATATTTCATCATTATAAGAACTTATCGAATAGCATAAACAATTCATTTCTAGGAAAATAGAGAAATTTCTCATGATGTCTTTTGTTGGCAACTAAACTTTGAGCTGTTTGTAGGCTATATCTATGTTGGGAGAAACAGACAGACTTTAAAGAGAGTTAAATGGTCTGACTGACTTTTTTGCAGATTATATCTGAAGAAAGATATTGTAAGGAAATCATAGGAATGAAATAATGTCACGTGATTTCTCCTTTTATAAAAATTAAGCTCAAAAATTAGTTTTAAAGATAATATTACCCTATGTAAATGGTAGATTACATTATTGCCTCAAGACATTATTACCTTGATGAATCTATATACAGGGTTATCAAAGAGAAAAAAGACAATGCTAAGTACTCCAAATGCTCTAAATAAAGTTTGGATGATCAGGGAACCTAATGGTACCTTACGGCTGCGTAAAAAATGCTTATCAGACAATTATAATGTACTTAACATGCGTAAAGCACTATATAATACTCAAAATGGTCTCTTTTCTATATTAGCCAACTTTTAGTGGAACATTAGGAAGTTACTAAAATTATGTATTATCTCTCTTTTATAGATGACTAAACTAAAACAGAAACTTAATGACAGTAATAGATTTAGATTATAGGTCAATGAATGACTCATTTTGTGTACCTACCATTTTCCTCTCTGTATCCTCCAGGATTCTATAGCACACTATTACGAATAAGAGTAAAGTTCTCTGGCTAAAATCTCTTTGGTTATATTGCCACATATTGCATATGGGGTAATAAATCATTGTATGGCTGGCACATGAATTGTAGGAATTTATCAACCTAACCAGGGCAGTTTTGAGAGTGAACAGGGACGCTACTAATGATTATGTCAGGACCTTATGTAGTGACTGTAAATATAAGGAGACATCGGAAAACTGTTGAGAAAAAAAAAATTGTGTATATTTCTTTTTGTTTTGTTTTCCCAGAAGAGTGAGATTCCTTTTCTTATGCATATGTGAATTTTGCTTGTGTTTTTTTTTTTGCCAGAGTAAGAGGTGTTTGAGGAACATAATTTCATTCTTAACCAAGACAAAGCACTTGTTTCCTCTTTACTTCTCAATATCTCTGAAAGCATTATTCTGGTTAATCAGCCACATTCAATTAAATAGTATGAAAGATAATCATAGAGAAAACGTTCCATCTTCAGAGATTTTCCAGGATATAAATTTATGTATGTGTATTTGTACACATTTTTTTTGGTTTTTTTTTTTTTATTTTTTATTTTTTTGGACATGACTTCTCACTCTGTCACTCAGGCTGGAGTGCAGTAGCATGATCATAGTTGACTGCAGCCTTGAACTCCAGGACTCAAGTGATCCTCCCATCTCAGCCTCCCAAGCAGCTAAGACTACAGGTGTGTACCACCACACCTGGCAAATTTACTTTTTGTACAGATGGGGTCTTGCTTTTGGCCCATGCTGGTCTCAAACTCCTGGCCTCAAGAAATCCTCCTGCCTCAGCCTCCCAAAGTACTGGGATTACAGGCATGAGCTACCACACCTGGCTTTTTTTTTTTCTTAAGCAAGTTGATTGGGATAATGAAAATGACTACTGTTGAGCACTTTTTAAAGCATTCAAATGTTGCATAAATACGTTTAAATCTTCATTAAAACTTAATTTTGAAATGCTAAGAGTTACAATCTGAAACCAACAAATTCAGGGCTTACATTACCAGATTTTAATTTTTATTTCTCAATAACCTAAATAAGGAATTTTAATGCATTTATATTATTTCTAAAATGCATCCTTATTTCTACTAGCTTCCCTTATTTTTCTCTTATTCCATTTTCTGTTTCTTATTATTTTGCTTCTTTAGCTTTTCCTTTCCTAATTATTGTTTGGTCACATTTTATTTGATTCTTGTTTTTTTTGAAATACATAATTCTAACTATATTTTTTCTGGTTAGTACCATATATTATAAATTTTAAAAGTTCTGGATAAATTTTCCTAACAACATCAAAATCAATCAGTAACTTTATTAATCAGCTTTGCTTCATGACAAATAACCTCCAGGCCTCAGTGGGTTACCACAAAAAGCCCATTTCTCTCTTAGGTTTTATGTCAATTTTAACGGGTTGACTGTGGCTCTATGACATATATATATATATTTTCATTCCAGAATCTAGGCTGCAGGAGCAGATCTGAAAAGGACATGCCATTCTTTTGCAACAGAAAAATACCAGACTAAGGCACTCGAGATTCTCAAAACTTCTGATTGAATGTGGTATATTTCATGTTTACTCACTGCCCATTAGCCAAAGCAAGTCACATGGCCAAGCCTAATATCAAAGGGGTTGGGACAAAAGCTCCCCCTATAAGATGGTGCTTATGTCACATGGCAACAGAGAGGGTAGAGAATAACTGAAAATGATGGCACTATGTACTACAGTAACTCTATCCTGTTGCTCTGACAAGATAAGATCAACACGTACTGAGCTCATCTAAGTGTTAGAGATACTCTAAGGAATAAAGCTAACCTTTTTTTATGAAACTTAAACTCAGGTTGTGATTTACCTATTTCACTGCTCTTCTGGCTTTGTATTGAAATTATCTGGAATTTGCACTAAGCTTTTCCAAACGTTGACTAACTCATTTGCATGCAGCAGCCTATTCTTATTTTATGAATTTCATATCCTCTCGAATCTCTGAGGATATGAACATCTATTTTAAATTTTTCTTCTATTTCTGGTATCAACTTTACTTTGTAAGGTGAGAGTTTATCATTTTATATAATAAATGATATATAGGTGTATATATATATATAATGAATAATAGGTATATCTTTATGATATGTTGACTTTTCTCATGTTCATGATGATTGATCTATACCAAGGACTAAATAAGGCTTCCCCAGTTCAAGTAAATATCACTGTTCCCCAGGCAAGGTATGTGGGTTCTGTTCACAGGCCATCTGATTGTAGCAAATAATCAGTAGCAAATAAGCAGGAAAGGGCCTGGTGGATGGGAGCATATTTTCAGTTGATTTTCTCTTAAGGTACTTGGGATATTTTCTTTGGCATACAGGTGATTCTCATATATTACAAAAGGTATTTAGACCCCTCCTCTGTTTCTCTTCCTAAGCTCGAAGCCCATTCTGTAAGTTCCCCATGGACAAGTTGTCACGTTATTTAAATAACTTATCTCCAAGCTTTATCCTGAAGTCAAACATCAGAGTCAGTCACATTAAGAGTGGGCTCTGATAAAGAGACTTACAAACCTTTAAATAAATATCCAAAGATGGCCTCAGAGCCCACTTCTGCTGCCTCTGATCTTAAGGGGACTCCTGATATAGCCCAGACCAAGGAGAGATTCATGAGGCGAGTGAGGTTCTTGCCTCAGGCACAAAACTTAAGCTAAAACACACAGTAATCACCATAAATAATATTCTGGTGCAATTCTTTAAAAGATCCAAAAGTCATGGAAAATTCCATAATAGACAAAATATCAAAACCTTATATAAAGACAAAAATCACTGATAGTACTGTGCCAAGCCACAGCAGAGCATGAGGCAAAACAAAAAATCAGTAGTACTGATTTTTTGGTCTTACTTTTGATTTTTCAAAATATTTTCAAGTTTTTGGGGGACACCCTCTCAAATTTTATATTCAGTTCACTTCATTCAGCTCACCCCAGTCCTGGCTCTGGCTCACTGTCCTCCTGAGAAAACCTACCATTTTAGCAGTACTACATTATATTTGTACCATACAAGTGGTTCTTTAGCTTTGTTGGGTCAAGTGAAAAATCTCATCTGTCAGCTTTAGAGCTTTTACAGCTTTCTCAGTATAGTTGTCCACTGATGAAATATTTCATTTTTTTCTGCACCGATTATAGACTTCTTATTATTTTTCATGTTTTTGTTTCAGTAGGATTTTGAGAGAGAGAAAAGGTTAACTTACGTGTATACATGTGCTTAGTCAGCTATCTTGAAACAGAAGGCAGCAATAGACATAAAAGCAAGACAAAATAATGGTAAGATTAATTATTAAAATGTAAGGCATTTTGGAGTACATAAAAGAGATGGCATACGTAAAAATATTCAGCATTATTTTTAAGTGGCTACCATTCTATTTTCAAAAATAATGGAACAATTTGAGGTAGTTGTATTTTAGAGTTTAGAAATAAAAGGTTTGAGTAGAAAGGAAATAGATAAATTCAATCATCTAAATCCAGCCATAAAGAAATACACTAGAGACATAGGGAGACAAACTACTCTGCTTCCATTTCCTCCAAAGACTCCAAAGTATTGTATAATAGATAGCTTCACTAGAAAAGGAACACATAGCTAAGCAAATAGAGAACCTTTCAGAGGATTACATTTAAAAACTTACTAAATTCGGGTTAAAAATATAGTTAAAGACATCCCATGTTATTGTATGATGGAGATTAGCCATTGCTGACCTGTTTAGCTCCAGTGAAACCTTCCCCCTTGTGCCCTTGGCAGTTCATGTCAGGACATTAAATGACTAAATTATGTCTCAAACACTCAGGTGTTAAAATAAAAATATAATATCTACCCTTTGTTCATTGTTTACTATGTACCAGAAGGCGAGATATTATCTCATCTACTCTTCATGATACCAGAAAAAGTAGGAATGAAAATTTTCCCTGTTTTACAAATGAGAAGACTGAGGCTGGGGAAGTCAAGTTGCTTGATCAAGATTATACATTTTGTATTTGCTGAGCTGGGAGTCAAGCTCAGGCATCTGTGATCTTAAGCCTATGCTCTCAACCATCGTTTTATAGTTGTAGAAGGGGTTTCTTTCATCAATATTGGTAATCAGGCTAATTCCACAATAAACATGGACCAATAAGTAGAGAGCCCTAGTTGTCTCTTCCTCCAATAATTTTCTTTAAAACCTGTTTATTATGACTGCGCAACTGTTCTTTGTACTTCAGTTTCTCATTTATAAAATGAAACAATGCCTAAGATTTCTACCCATTCTACAATTCTATGATTCTGTGATTATTATCAAAAGCCACTTGCCCTAAGTAAGATATAATTGCATAATCCAGTGACTTTAAAGGGTAAACTAAGAATAAGATGTAAATAGGCAGACCCAAAAGAAACCAAGGTAACACCCATAATTTCAAGAACCTCGTTTTATTCTCATTCTCTCCCCTTCATCTTAAATCACTTCTTACTTTTTAATTGCCCCAATCTTGCCTTTGTTTTATCCTGTACTGATAGAAGTAATATGATTCCATTTGGCCTTGCTTTTCCTACCCAGCATTTCTCTACCTTTTAAAACCAAGATATCTTTAGCTATCAAAGCACCTCATGTCTCACCTTAGGAGATTCCATACGTCTCCCTAGGGGAGCATGTCAACTTCACTCATACAGTAAGAACCTCAGAGATAGCCTATTGAGTTACCCTACCAGCTAAAAAATAAAATAAAAATAAAAAAAGTTTGTTGAACTTGGCACTCCAGAGTTTGTTTTTATTAAAATTACATGTTGTCAGAGAACTTTAAATTAAAATAATGAAGTTCCATCTCAGAACCATCAGACTAAAATTTGTAAAATACTGGAGAGGATATCTAGAAACAAAGACTGTTATGGAGCGGAGTGTAAAGCAATACAACCACTTTAGTGAACAGTTTACCAAATATCAGAAAGTTTAAGATATGCATGAACTAGGACCCAGCAATTTCACTATCAGTCATGTTCATTCAGATAAATTCTAAAAGTGCGCATTGCAGCCTCCCCATTAGTATTAAAAATCTATAAATAAATATTCATCAACAGGAGAGCAGATATATTCATTATGATAGATGCAGAGGGTGGAATTCTATTATTTTAGTCCATTTCATGCTGCCATATCAGAATATCACAGATTGGATAGTGAACAGAAATTTATTTTCACAGTTCTGGAGGCTGGGAAGTCCAAGAACAAACAGTTGCATCTTGTGAGAGCCCTCCTGTTGCCTCATCACTGGTGGAAGTCAGAAGGGCAAAAAGAGGGCAAAAGAGAAAGCAGAGGCCGAACTCATCTTTTTACAACAAACACATTTCCTTGACAGCAGCATTAATCTATTTGTGAGGGTAGAGACCTCTTGACCTAAACACCTCTTAAAGGCCTCACCTAACACCTCCACAATGGGGATCAAGTTTTCAACACATGAATTTTGGGGGGACACATTCAAACCATAGCAGCTCTTCATCAATCAATATGAATGAGCCAGAGCTATATGCAACAGCATGAATAAATCTAAAAACATAATAATGAGGGCAATGAAAACAAGTTGCAGAATGGTGCATACTGTATGAAGCCATTTGCATAGTTTAGAAACATGTAAAGCCAGAGAATATTTTGTTTTTAGATATATAATTTAAAAACTTATAAAAAGAGCTTGGAGGATAATAAATAAGACTGAGAAAACTACTACTTCTTGGAAAGAAGTGATTGGATTCAAGCTCAGAGTGTTTCAATTATGTCTGTTTTCCTTAATTCTTAAGTGGGCAATATATACATGGTTATTTGTTATATTATTTTGGTACTTTTTGCATCACATTATTTTATAATAAAAATAGACAAATTTCTATTTTCTAAATGTAAAATTATATTATGAGATTCAAAGTGTTTTTTCAAATTATATGTATTTTTATCCCTAGACTCTTCTGATACGTCCCCAGTGAGAAGGAAAATCTGCTTTGTCAATCCACACTTACTATTGACTTAATTATCCAACAGCAGTTTAAGTGCCTACTATGGGCTTAAACAAGTGCTGAATTATGTTGTTGACCACTGTGTTCACTCCCACCTCTAGGAGAGCCCAAACTTGTTGGGAAATAGTAAAGGCTAGGAGAGGCAGCATTTTAATTAGCTTCTGGCTAGATTTTACAAACCTCAACAAATTTATGCTCTGCTCAGGGCTGCTGCTGAATGCAATGGCACTGGCTTACTCGAAATAATAATAATGGCCAGGCACGGTGGCTCACGCCTGTAATCCCAGCACT
Organism: Gorilla gorilla gorilla; assembly: GCF_029281585.2. NCBI lineage: Eukaryota > Metazoa > Chordata > Mammalia > Primates > Hominidae > Gorilla > Gorilla gorilla. The sequence continues at coordinate 129,258,417 of NC_073228.2, read as the reverse complement.
TTGAGATGCTGAGGCAGGTGGATCACCTGAGGTCAGGAGTTCAAGACCAGTCTGACCAATATGGTGAAACCCCACCTCTATTAAAAATACAAAAATTAGCTGGGCATGGTGGCATGCACTTTTAGTCCCAGTTACTCTGGAGGCTGAGACAGGAGAACTGCTTGCACCCAGGAGGCAGAGGTTGCAGTGAGCTGAGGTCGCACAACTGCACTCCAGCCCAGGCAACAGAGACTCCGTCTCAAAAAAAAAAAATCCAAAATAATAATAATAAGGAAAACCTCTGGTCAGCAGCCCCCAGAACTCTCAAGCATGGAGGCTTGAGATAATCATTTTTTATGTCCAAACTGCTTTCCAAGCTGTCATGCAAGGTGAAACTAAGGAAGCAATGTATGGCCTGACTCCAATTACTCTTCACTTCATTTGCTTGTGAGTTTTCTCAGTAAAAGATCACTAGTTAAGGTTTGACTTCCATTGCCAAGGTAACAAGAACCATTTTCTAGATGGTTTGGCATCCACTGAGACTCTGAATTCCATTTCCTCAGACCACTACAATAGCCTTGGCCCTCTCACTCTTGTGGTTAACTAATGTCTATCATCCCACATTTCTGCAAGTATTCTCTGCTCAAGAATTCACCGTTGCTTTTTTTTTCTCTTGAACTTATTAATTTAATTCCACTAAGTCTCTCCTAATCAAAACCTCAATACATTTCCCCACCCTGCCCTACTCCACCTTAGCCACACATTCCATTACCACATCCTGAATTCTTGTCTTCAAATTAGTCACCCTTCATTAGCTTAGCTCATTTTATTTCCTCCTCTCAGGTACTACCTTGTTCAACCACACTTAGCAAGAGCTCCAATTCATCATCTACACCACCACTCTGTCACTGTTGCTCATCCTCTTGTTCTTCCTTCTCTTTCCTGGGTGAGATTCCAAGAGCCAACATTGAAGTTCTTTCTTTGCAAAATACCCTCAATTCCCTGTCCTCTCTTCTTTCATTGCATTCATTTAGCAAACAGTGACTTCAGTTAAACCCAGATGTTCTCTATGCTTTCTCCAAGCAACTAAATATTGCTGGGGGAAAAAATCACAAAATTGGTTGACTGAAATTGTTTTAAATACAACACACAAACCTCAAAACAGAATTCAACACTAACCTCGCCCTATTATATTTTTCTGCTTAGTATTCTTTCTCATTCTCCAAGGTGACTATTTCTTTTTTTTTTCCTCTACAGTTCTTAAGCATATAATCCCTTCTGCCTCCCCTTCAAGTTACTCACAATTTAAAATCTTGCCTCATACTTGAGAAAATGAAATTGATAAAAATAAAATTTTCTAGTAGTGTAGCAGACATATCTACCAACTTAGGTATATCCATACCCATATGCTCTATCTTCTTTCCTGTTAAACAGAAAGACAGATCCCTGTCTCTATTAACACCCAATGTATCCAGTTATGCTGTATATCACTTCCTAGTTTGTCTTCTCAAGGACTTCACTCTTGTGGTGCATTAGTTATCTATTGCTGCATAAATGATTATTCTGCAATACCACAGCTCAAAATAACAAACATTTACTATCTCCAGTATCTAAGGGTCAAGAATCCAAGAGTGGCTTAATTGGAATGAATCTGGGTGAGATCTCTCACAAGTTTGCAGCCAAGTTATCAGCTAGGACTTCCATCGTAGCACTGATGGGCTGGGACTGAGGATCCACTTCCAAGCTCATGCACGTGACCATTGGTCAGTTTCTCATTGGAGGTCTCAGTTCTCAATTCTCCGCCCCTTAAGCCTCTCCACAGGGCTGCTCACAAGATAGCAGCTTACTTTCCCCAGAACAAATAATGAGAGAGAGAGAAAAATAGAGAGAGAGAGAGACCAAGTGGGAGCTGTATTCTAGTATAACCCAATTTTGGAAGCTACTACCGCATCACTTCTGTTGTATAGTCTTAGTCACACAAACCAACCCTGATGGAACTGGAAGAGGTCCACACAAGGTTGTGAATGCCAAGAGATTGGATCCTTGGGAGTGAGTCATCTTGGAGGATGGCTACCATATGCAGCTACCTCTGTGTAACCTAAATTATAAATTTCTCCCTTTCTATTGGAGCATTCCTAGCAGCATACAAAGTTAGACTTCTAACAGAAAACTCCAATGGCCTCACATTCACTTCCATCTGCCACCTACTCTATTTGCCAAATCTCAGTACCAAACTGTTCACAGAACTTGTGGATACCCACTGTCACCATGCTACAGCACTTCTCATCATTTTCCATTCTCTTCCTCTGTTTTCTGGCCATACTACCCCTCTAAAATCATTCTTGTCTAACCAATAGTGATTTTATGTTGCCTATTCTAGTGGACCATTATCTGCCTTCATCTTACTGTAGCTGCTAGTATCATTTAAAAATATTCTCTTTCTTTGCATGTGGAGATGAATTTAGGTTTTATGGAACTTGAAGCTTATACAATTTTGGATCCCCATTGAAAAAGGAGTATAATTATAATTAGATATTAATAGGAATCATATTTTTACATTGTTGGTGGGACTGTAAACTAGTTCAACCATTGTGGAAGTCAGTGTGGCGATTCCTCAGGGATCTAGAACTAGAAATACCATTTGACCCAGCCATCCCATTACTGGGTATATACCCAAAGGATTATAAATCATGCTGCTATAAAGACACATGCACACGTATGTTTATTGCGGCACTATTCATAATAGCAAAGACTTGGAACCAACCCAAATGTCCAACAATGATAGACTGGATTAAGAAAATGTGGCACATATACACCATGGAATACTATGCAGCCATAAAAAATGAAGAGGTCATGTCCTTTGTAGGAACATGGATGAAACTGGAAACCATCATTCTCAGCGAACTATCGCAAGGACAAAAAACCAAACACCGCATGTTCTCACTCACAGGTGGGAATTGAACAATGAGAACACATGGACACAGGAAGGGGAACATCACACACCAGGGACTGTTGTGGGGTGGGGGGAGGGGGGAGGGATAGCATTAGGGAATATACCTAATGCTAAATGACGAGTTAATGGGTGCAGCACACCAACATGGCACATGTATACATATATAACAAACCTGCACATTGTGCACATGTACCCTAAAACTTAAAGTATAATAATAATAAAATATAAAAAAGAAAGTAAATATTATTTAGGATGCAAAATAAATTATAAAATATTACCAATATTGAAAGCTCAAAAATACCACCAATATCAACAAAGGACAGAAAACAATACAACTCCTCCATAATTTTGTTCTCTTACAGTTTTGACTACATAATTTTTTATTGCCTCTTAACATAACAATGATCTTGATATATTGTTTTCTATAATGAGAATAGAAAGATATCCAACTTCTCCCCTGAAATGGTTGACCAAAAAATCCTTTTTATTTTTACCTCAGGAAATTTACTCTCAGCTTCACAACTTGTTAGAATTGTCAAATTTGGGGAAATTTTTTTCAGGTTTATTTCATATATGAGATATAAGGTTTTGATGAATTTCCACAGACTAACATTGGCTCCATACATTTCACACTTTATTTCTCCTCCACTACAATTCTTCCCACTGTAGTCCAGCTGCTGAGTGAGTTGGTACAGCAGGCACCAGGACATTCCTGGAGGCCACTCCTATGCTGGGATGGCAGCAATAACTCAATTACACAGGAAAGGGGTTGTGAGCTACATAAACTTATTCAACTAAATGTATAAATTAATATACAAATGTGCTATATTCCAATAAACATATGCATGCAATATCTGCATATTAGGTTTTTATTGCTATGTAACAAATGACCACAAACTTAGCAGGTTAAAATGACATACTATTATAATCTCAAGGTTTCCATGGGTCAGGAACCTGGGCACAACTTAGCTGAGTCCTCCTCTGCTTAGGGTCTCAAAAGGCTGCACTCAAAATGTTATCCAAGACTGTGGTCTCATCAGAGGCTCACCTGGGGAAAAGCCTACTTTCAAGAACCCTCAGATTGTGGGCAGAATTTATTTCCTTGCAGCTGTAGGATTCATGGCAGCCTGCCTCTTCAAAGACAGTCATGTAGAGTCTCTAGCAGACAAATGTTACACTCTTGTGGAATCACATACACGTAATCACTTTTATTCCATTGCCCTTTTTTGTAATCCATTGGTTAGAAGCAAGTCACATGTCCTGCCCATATGAAGGGGAGGGAATTATACAAATGCATGAACACCGGGAGGTGATGATCATGGGGCTGCTTTCAAGTCTGTCCACCACAGTCTCTTAAAGAATAAATATAGAAAAAATATAAAGCGATACATGACATATTAAAAAATCATTTTAATGAGTTCAAAATGATTTGCATATATCAATAAGTTTCAATGGTTCTATGAGGTAGTGTATGTCTGCTTTCTACATAGGCAAATGAGAATTTCAACTTTTTCAGATTCCCAAGCCAGCTAATTGAGCTGGAACTTGGATTTCTCAAACTTCATCTTCTAGTTTATTGCTTCATATTAGCTTCCTCTAGAAATACAAAAGAACGAAAGTTGAAACTTTTGTTCTTGGAGATAGTTTTTAAGTACAGGAACTACTGAATACATATCTTTTAAGCATAAGCTAATTATTGAGAATTAACTAGTCCTCTAGTTACCATTTGTATACCATTAAAATACATTTTCATCTTGACATTTCTTGATGTCTCACTGAGTCTTCAGATTTATAAACCCAAAGATTTTGTAGAATCTGTTCCATTTTTCTTTTACAGGTACTTGAGGCTGCTCTTCTCACTTAGTGCTCATCTCAGTTTTCTAAAGACCCGCCTAAAGATGTTCATCTTTAATTCATCTGAGAAAAGCAGTAAGAACACTTCAGACCATAAGAGTAAGTTTATATTGGCACTAGTGGCTAAGCTATAACTTTTCTAATTCCAATGGCCCTGTGTATTTTTTCTTCGTTATCATTCTTCACTAAGAATCAAAATATAAGCATTCTTTGTTATTATAGGCTTTATCCTCTACACAGATATGCCCCTGGATGAAAAGACCATATCCTTAAAGCAGAGAAAATACAGATGTTTCCACTTGCCCATTTACATCACTCCACACAGCAATGATATTAGCCTTTTAGTAGTATATGCCACATTAGCAGTCTGAGTGTTTTTGAATCAAAGGCGAAATTTGTAGTGCCTCTAATGTGTAATAAAGTTGCACATTTTTACCATGCATTCACTCAAGCATATGGATTTTATAATTGAACTCAAGAGATTATATTTTGGATTCACTTCTGCTCTAATAAAAATGTACACATACCAATGCTTCTGTCCCCATTTCGAGACAAAATTTGATACAGTTTGGTCATGTTATAGCGTGTAGATATGCTTTCATTCTTCTGTTGAAAAAATAAAGCCATGATGACTTAATTATGTAAAATAGCATTACTAAATAGCAAATAGTTTGTATTATATCTGCATATGGGCATTAAAAAAGATTACATGATGATATGAATTACCAGTGCCCAGAACAAATATCATTGGTACGTATATGCTTATTTTTGAGGAGACATGGAATTTAAAAGCATTGACTTAGTTCTAATGTTATTGTTCTTAATCAACCAAGCTTTCAAATAAATGTTCACATTTATATGACTGTTTAGATTGTGGATTTCAGGAATGCTCAGATTACACTCAAAAGCAAGTATTTCCAGATATTGCTCAAAAGGTTACTTTTGAAATATGCTTTTTTTATTGCACTTGAATGTAGTTGAATCAGATCTACCATAAGAGAAGTAGTCAGAAAATTCATTTAATCTTTTCAGAGTGCTTTTAAAAGATTTAAAGTTAGATCTTTGGATAAGCTCATACTTAATGGTTGTCATCTGTGTACAGTGCAGTTTCAGGGATTATAATAGCATAAGTTAAACTTACTTTTTTTGCATTACTACTTTGTCCTAATGTAGAGATGTTTATGTATATTTTTCTCACTTCTAATCATGCCATTAATGGAAGTATTGTAATAATATTTTTCTAATCAAGTAAAAGAAATGAAAGCTAAAATGATCAAAACTATCAAATGAACATTTTTAACTTAAAATTATGTCCTAGAAAGTTGCTTTTAGGACATTATGATAATTCACTAGGAAATGAATACAGTATATATTTGTTCTTTCAAGATGAGAACATAAAAATCACTAAAATTTATTGAGTGCTTTCTTCTCTAAGTGTTCATTTCAATGTGTTAACTTACTTCTCTATCTGTTAACTTACTACATCATCACAGCCACTTTATAAGAGAAGTGCCATTATTTTTCTAATTTTGCAAAAGAGGAAACTGAGACACAGAGAAGCTAAATGAGCAGTAAGAGGTAAAGCTGAGGTTCCAGCGTAAGAAGTCTGGCTCTCTATGACTAACCCATGCCATCTTGAAAAAGTCAGCATAGCCTTGATACAGTCTTCTAATGACAACTTAATCATTGTCTTCTCAAGAAAATGTTTCTTTGAAGTAAGAGTATAAAATTCATATTTTGTCTTATCTGTTACTGAATTACATAAAAATGTACAATAAACATCTAAAGTCTACTCTGTTTTTATAATGTAATATTCCTGAATAAATGCAAAATTATTATATTGGTTCTTTTGCTTTAATACCATTCCCTCATGGCACCATCAGTCTTGAAAATCTGTTTCCTCCATGTTTAATTCTAGTTTCCTGTCCTATACGTACCAAGTAATGATAGCAGCTATCCTTTAATTGTTCAGTCAACTATTTTGCTCAAACAATTATATTTATTAAAATAGCTAAATTGATTTTCTGTCTATAAGAACAGGCATTTTGAAATCTATATGCTTCTCGGTCAAAGGTTGTGTCAATAAAATACTCAGTAAAGTGGAGATTTGGAAATCATCCAATTAATTTGATCAATAGAGAGACAAACTCAATATGTTAAATCCTAAAGGTTTTTTCCTCTTCTGAATTACTGTCTGCAGACTACATTGATACAATTAGCCAGACAATCACCCCATGTCATTGCTACTTGTGCTCTGTGGTGTTATGAGCCATTGGTAGACATGACAGGTTTTCTCAAATTGTGACCCTTTCTCTACCACTAGTGATCAGTGGAGAAGTAAAGCAATTTCAAAAAAATGTGTGCTATAACTGAATTATAGCTAATTAATAAACAATTTGACTTTGACTATAAGAATATGCCAAGTAATATGAATGTTTTAGATCACGTTTATAATCATATACAATTTTGACTTTAGCATTTCCAAATGCAGAGATTTACATGTTAATTTTTGGAAACATCTCTGTTACCCATTTTTAAACTTTACCTTGTTTAAAATTTTAGTAGAAATTTAAAGAAATGAATGGCAAATCAATTTAAAATGTTGACCTGATTCTACAGCTACAACAGTAACCAGAAATTGCTCCATTCCATTCATAAGGGTTTTGAAATACTAACCATATTCAAGAAGTCACTCTGTGTCTCTTGTTCGTTCTGTTTCTTCATAATATCCTGTATCATAAGACCATGTTTTGTGCTGTGAGCAAGTGCAAATGATTATGTAATGAAGAATCTACTATTATTCTATTAATAACTACATTTTCATAGGTAAAATAATGTTTTTCATTCAAAAAAATATGTCAACTCACTTGGCTTAAGCCACAAGATTTTATTACATTTAGTGTCAGGGAAAAGATTTGGGTATACATCATTTTGGACACTTTGGGACTCAAACAGTTAAAAGGAGGTTAATCGCCTGCTTTTTTGAATGTGCAAATTTACGAAAAATACTAAATGGCATGGAATCACCACACCCAAAATAGTCTACAAATAAGAAGCAAAAGAGTGAAGGAAGGGCTTTTTTGCATGAATCCGTGACACTGTGTGATTATTTTACACATTAAGCTGATTTGTAACTGTTGAAAGAATTGACCCATTCTCAGAAAATGAGGGTACCTAGCAAATATAAGGAAATCCAATATGAACTTTCTGTACCTATTAATGTGCTGACTAGCTTTGGATGCTTTCCTAATTACTTCTTAATGTTTTGCACAAGTCATCAAAACCTGCTAACACATCTGTCGAGTGGGTGATTGGCTATGTATATATGCAAATATATATCTTTTTAAGATATAGATAAAACATACAAATATGTATTATATGATAGTATGCACCCTTTAATACCACACTATTTACTTTTGTAAAACTACTGGAATTTGTGCAGTACACATAATTGTTTTTTAACATTTCAGTCCAATTTTTGGCCTGTTTTCTGTTTTTACATTTCTGCTTTGTGCTGGAATTATGTCCAAAATACCATGTGAATTTTCCCATCTGTTCTTTTTTAAACTTAAAAGCAGTTTTCCTTAATGGTATTTAAATCCCATTAAGTCATACAGGTATCTTATTTTCTTTTTTTTAAAGTGCCTGCCTCATAAATATACATAAGCCAAAGTTTAATTGGTCTGGTTTGTAGGTACTACCAAAAAGATTTTTTTGAACCATTATCTAAAAAAGGAATAAGCATTTTTTATGTTGTCTTATTCTAAGATGAGATACAAAATTAACATTCATAAAAAATACTTTTTTTAATGAATAAAAAATATGACATTCATAAAAAATACTTTTGAATAACAAATATTTTCCATTTTAACTTTTGGCCTGGTTATACTGCAAAAAAAAAAAAAAAAAAAAGTCTATCCAGAATCATTAAAATTTAGGGAGGGAAGAAAAAAAAGTCTTTTGTAATTATTTGAATTATTACATTAAAAATAATGAAATAAAAGTGTTTGAGTATTCAAAATGTTACCCAAAATACTGAACCAAGGAAAAATTACAATAGATAATTAGATTTAAGATTCAATTTAAACATATCAGATTTACTACTAATATGCATTGAAATAAGAACTGTAGGTAAATAGGTCAAAGACAAGGCAGTAAAGCAAAAACCACACTAGGTATTACTGATAGAGAACGTTTATTAGGGATAATTAGTTACATGGGTATTGGAATTCTGAAAAAACAAAGAAGAAAAGTGACAAGAGATAGAAAGTATAGGAAGCTGTCAGCAACTTTTAGGCTGGGGAAATGAAATGGAAGTTGTTACCAGAAAGCAGAAGATTAAAGGGGAAGCCCCTATAGGATTGGTGCTTGAAACTCTGAGAGTGGACTCATGGCTACTTCCGAGGAAAATGCCTGCAGTGAGGTTGGTGATCTCTAAGAGAGACCCCCCCACATGGATGCTCAGTCTGCAACATAATAGGACACAGCTGGTGTTCAGAAGGCAGAGAGTGGGATGGTTGGAGGCACCAATGGTACATCAGCCACTGAGCAGGTATGGCATAGTTGGTGCTCAGATCACTGAACGGCATGGACCAGATCATGATGGGAGCACCAGGTGAAATAGGAAATGAGAGCCTTCACTGTCTTTTATCTCTGGAAACGCAAGTGGAAAATGACCCTCCAGTGCCTCATGGCCACAAACAGGGAGAAAACTAAGCTCATATAGAGTCTAGAAAATGTATTTTACCTCACAGCACAAAATATAAAAGGATGGGCTTAAGCAGAGAAACAATAGATAAATAACAAGCACCGTGGGTAAATCCAAAGAGGAATCTGACTGGCCTCTTGCCTTCAAGGAGTAGATTCTCAAAACACATCTGGTTGTAACGTGTGAGAACAGTCCAGACAAATGTGAAAAGAACAATGCTAAGGATTTCCTCTACTTGATAGCAAATTATACTTAAAAACTACTGTTAAAATAGTACAATAAAAGCATATTGACAGACAGCTAGAGTCATGGAATAAGTCCAGAAACACACACACACACATACACACACACACACAAACACATATACACATTTAAGATTAAAATGGCATTTTAAATGAATTTGACAAATGGGTTAACAATTCAAAAAATCTTGTTGGGACAATTGGTTCTTCACTGAAGGAAAGAAAAATAGATCCTTATAACACACTACAAACACACATACAAAATTCTTGATGGATTTCTGATCTAAATATAAAACAAGAATTTTTTAAAGTAAGCAAAAGTGAACACATGTATAATCTTTGGATCAAAAAGGTCTTATTAAACAAGAAATAAAATATAAGTATAAAAGAAAAAATGGATACATTTGACTACATTGCAATAAGCAAAAAAAAAAAAAAAAAAAAAAAAAAATTGTCAGGACACTATAGCAAATTGCTTTAGAAGCCAGAAGCAGGAGTCAATGACTCTGCTTAGAATCTTGGCTGAGACTTTATCCCTTTGAGGCTCCCTTTCCACATATAATAGGGCTTTAATAACATCAACTTCAAAGGCTCATTCTGATGATTAAATAAAATAATCCATGTGAAGTGCTTAGCACATTGCCTGATACATGGTAAGCAATTAGTGATAACTAAACAACTTCCATTTTCCTATTGAGCTACTAAAATTAATTTTGAAGATAAATTGCTATAAAAGTTATTATGTTTCATTTCCTTTTAGATTTCTTAAACTTATTTTGCATACACTATTTGTGGTCTATTCCAAGAAGACACTCTTTTTACATGTGTAGTAGAATTTCATCTTTATATTTTGATCAACTCAAATCAAACATCATATTTTTAACCCTAACACCATAGTTGTATTGAATTGTCTCTGTGACTTTACACTTTTGTGACTTAAAAAATAATTTCTGGAAATAAATATACAAAGTATTCTGATTTCTATTTCATAAAAATACTTTATTTTATTAAATACAGAACGGACTCTCACTCAAAATGCTGGTCACTGCACAGAAGCAAAGATTGGAATCATTTTCAGAGAAGTAAGAATTTCAAAGTGTCCTAAATATGTGAGCAGAGTGAAATAAACCTTTTTTATGAGAAAGATATTAATTCCTAAATGAAAATAAAGAGAGAAAGAACCATAACAAAACCAATATTTATTGTACACTTTGTATATATAGGCTAGACACTTCTAAATGCTTGGTATATTAACTTTATTAACTTGTTAAATCCTCCCAACACTATGAAATTGATGTTACTATTATTTTCACTTTATAGATGAGGAAACTGTGGCATGAAGAAGTTAAGTAACTTGAAGGAGGCATAAGCAAGAAGGTAATGGAGGCCAGAAATTTTTCTTTTTTCTTTTTTTTGAGATGGGGGTCCTCCTCTATCACTCAGGCTGGAGTGTATGGCACGATCACGGTTCACTGCAGCCTCAGTCTCTCTGGCTCAAGCAATCCTCCCACCTCAGCCTCCCAAGTAGCTGAGACTACAGGCACACATCACCACACCTGGATAATTTTTCCATTTTTGTAGAAGCTAGAATTTAACAAAGGCAGTTTAACTCCACAAACAGTGACTTTTACTGATGATGCAATATTGGTAATTTTGGAGTCTGTTGTTGTTGTTTCTTTTTTGTATTTATTGTTGAGATAGGGCAGAACTACCTGCAGTGTTGCCCCAGAAGTAAATCATCCTCTTTGAAGTGTGATTTTGAGAAAACATCAGAGATAATGATTTTGAGGAAAGTAACCTAAACACTACTCAATCAAATGTCTATAATACTACTACTGGGAATTTATATCTTAGTATGTCAAACTTGTGTCATCTACAAATCTACTAATGAACTGTAAATAATATCTCCAGAAAAGGTGACAGAATAAGTCATATCAACTTTTGTCTACCAATTTTGAACAAATAGAAGCCAAAGTTGGAGGAGGTAAATGTGGAGTGAATAAATTCACAAATGAAAGAGTATTTGCCTGCTATAAAGGGACTTTACCAATAGCACAGTTTGTTCAGTAGCCAATAGTCTCCATAATATGGGCAAGTACAAGATGCCATGGTGACAGCTAAGCCTATCTTCGTGATGACACAGGAAATTGGCTACTCAGATAATGCCTTTAATTATTCAACAGTGACTTAGTGATCCTATAAAGTACAAACCTTTGTGGTGAGTTCCTTGCATGAACTTATACTCCTATACAAAAAGATCACAGTCCCATCTTTAACTATTGTCTTCATCTGTTTATGCTACTATAACAAGAGACTTGAGACTGGGTAATCTATTTTTTAAAAAATAGAAGTTTATTTCTCACAGATCTGGAGGCTGGGAAGTGCAAGATAAAGGTGCCAGCGGGTTCAGTGTCTGGTGAAGTCTTCTTCCTTACAGATGGTGCCAAGTAGGTGTCCTCACATAGCAGAAGGGATTTAAAGAAATGGCAAACTCCTTCCATCAAGCCCATTTAGAAGAGCATCTAATCCCATTCATGAGAGCAAAACCTACATGACCCAATCACCTCCTAAAGGCCACACCACTTAGAACTGTTACATTGGGGATTAAGTTCAAACATGAATTTTAAAGGGGATAAAAACATTCCAACCATAGCACTCTTCCCCTGGATCCCCAAATTAGTTTAATTAATTAATTAGATGAATTAATCCAAAATTAATTAATGAGTCCAAAGTCTCATCTGCACACCATCTAAATCAGTTATGGGTGAGACTCAAAGCTTTGTGTCATTCACCACAAGGCAAATTGCTATCTAGCTGAGAGCCTGTTAAATCAAGCAAGTGGTGTGCTTCCAAAATACAATAGAGGGACAGGCATAGGATAGCCATTCCCATTCCAAAAAGGAGAAATTGGAAAAAGAAATCAGTAATAGATCCCTATAAAGTTCAAAACTCAACAGGGCAAACATTAAATCTCAAAGTTTGAGAATAATCTTTTTTAACTCCATGTCCCATCTTCTGGGTTGGATACCCACATCCCTAGGGGGTCCCATCCCCAGGACTTTGCTAGGAACAGCACATGCCACAGCTCATACTGGTTGGAGTCTTGCACCTTCAGCTCTCCCAGGTTGGAGTTGCTGATTGGTGGCTCTACAGTTCTGAAGTCTTGGGAGGGGCCCTTCCCCCACAGCTTCACTAAGCATTGCCCTACTAACAGCTCTCTGTGGCATCTTTGGAATCTAGGTGAAGGTAGCCATGCCTGCACAGCTCTTGCACTCTGTGAGCATGCAGAGTCAGCACTAGGTGAACACCACCATAATTTATGGCCTCTATACCCCTGGGCCCACTTAAGCCACAACTTGGGCAGCCAAGGAGCCCTGTACCGGACTGCAGGGAGCAGAGACTTAAGACAGTCCTGGGCATTGAGCTCTGAGGTTCTACAAACTCCCTGAGCCCCTCGTTTATAACAATTCTGCCCTAAAAGTCCTAGCACTCTGGGCCTGTGATAAGACTGGCAGCCTCAAAGATCTCCAAAAGGTCTTCCAGGGCTTGCCTCTCTCCATACTAATCTTATCAGCGGATTGTTGGACACAACCTTGGTTTACTTTCCTTAACACATTCTTTTAGGCTTTACATGGCCAGGCTGAGAGTTTTCCAAATCTTTACATTCTGCTTTCCTTTTCGTTTCAAATTCTGTCTTTAACTTACTTCTCTCTTGCATTTTACAATAAGCAGTTGAGAGAAGCCATGCGACACCTTGAATACTTTGCTTAGAGATTTTTTCTGCTAAATATCCTAGTTGATTGCCCTTAAATTCGGCATTCCACAAAACATTAGGACATGGACACAATTCAGCCATCTTCTTTGCCACTTTGTAGCAAGGATGGTCTTTCCTCCAGTTTCCAGCAAAATGTCCCTCATTTTCATTTAAAACACCATGTGAATGATCTTAACTGTCCATATTTCTACTAACATTCTATTCACAACCACTTAGTCATCTCTAAGACTGAGGCTTTTTCTGCAGTTCTCCTCTCCTTCTGAGACCTCACCAGAATCACACTTAATGCTCTGTTAATGGCAGTGCAGGCTTTTTCTACCATTCACTTTAAAACTGTTTCAGCCGCTACGTATTACCAAGTTCCAAAGCCACATCCACATTTTCAGGTCTTTGTTATAGCAACAGCGTCATTTTTCTAGTATCAGTTTCTCTCTGAGTCAATTTCTTCTGTTCTAACAAAATACTCAAGACTGGATATTTTATGAAGAATTATATATACCAGATTTCCATATTGATGGACACATGTCACATAGGATAAGCACCCAGTACATATTTATATAATTCATTAATTTGTATGAATAAGTGAACAGAGATGAAAAACTAGAATATATATGTATATGTAACATAAATTCTTTTTTTTTTTTTTTTTTTTTGAGATGGAGTCTCGCTCTGTCGCCTAGTCTGGAGTGCAGTGGTGCAATCTCAGCTCACTGCAAGCTCCACCTCCCAGGTTCACGCCATTCTCCTGCCTCAGCCTCCCGAGTAGCTGGGTCTACAGGCGCCCACCACCACGCCTGGCTAATTTTTTTTTGTATTTTCTTTTAGTAGAGATGGGGTTTCACTGTGTTAGCCCATAAATTATTTATAAATATATAGTTGACCCCTTAACAACATAGGTTTGAACTGCACTGGTCCACTTATACGTGGATTTTCTTCCACCTCTCCCACCCTTGAGATAGCAAGACCAACCCCTCTTCTTCCTCCATCTCCTCAACATAATCAGTATGAAGATGATGAGGATAAAGATCTTTTTCTTTTTTTAATTAAGAAAAAATTGTAGAGAAGGAGTCACACTATGTTGCCCAGGCTGGTCCTGAACTCCTGGCCTCAGACAATTCTCCCATCTCAGCCTCCCAAAGTGCTGGGATTACAGATTTGAGCCAGGGTGCCTGGCCTGAAGGTCTTTATGATGATTCACTTCTGTTTAATGAATAGTAAATATATTTTCTCTTCCTTATGACTTTCTTAATAACATTTTCTTTTCTCTAGATCACTTTATTATAAGAATACAGCATATAATACATACAACATACAAATTATGTGTTAATTGTTTAGGTTATCAGTAAGGCTTCTTCTGATCAACAGTAGGCTATTAGTTAAGTTTCTGGAAAGTCAAAATTATACATAAATTTTTGACTATGTGGAGGGTCAGCATTCTTAACCCCCATGTTGTTCAAGGCTTAACCATGTATGTGTAAGTGTGTATGTGTGTGTGTGTGTGCGCACATATATAATCTCAACCCTGTATATATAGTACTAACTTATAGTTTGTAACATTGTAAAAGATATAATCCAGAATATTCTCATCACAACAGCTGTCACTCTTCATTCCTTCCTCCTCACAGGCTCTGGTGACCATTAATCTACTTCCTATCTCTATGGAGATTTACATATTCTGGGTATTTCACGTAAATGGAATCACACAACGCATGGCCTTTTATTCTGCCTTCTTTCACTTAGTATAATATTTGGAAATGTTGTCCATGTTGTAGCATGTATCAATACTTCATTTCTTTTTATGGATGAATAATGTTGCATGATTGTGCCAAGTTTTGTTGGTTCATTTATCAGTTGATTGACATCTGGGTTGTTTCCACTTTTTGGCTATTATGAATAATGCTTCTATGAACATTCATGTACAAGTTTATGTGTGCACATATGTTTTCCATTTTCTTGACCATATACCTAGGAGTGGAATTTCTGGGTTGTACGGTAATACTATGTTTATCTTTTGAGGAACTGACAAAATGTTTTCCAAAGCAGTTGAACTATTTTACATCTTTACCCGAAATGTATGAGAGTTTTGATTTCTCCACATCCTTGTCAATACTTGTTCATCTTTTTCATTATAGACATCCTAGTGGGTATGAAATGATATCTTATTGTGGTTTTGATTTGTATCTATCTAATAACTAATAACTTTCAGCATCTTTTCATGAGCTCATTGGTCACTTATATGTCTTTTTTGGAGATGTGCCTATTCAAATCCTTTTCTCCACTTTTAATTGGGATATTTGTCTTTTTATTGTCAAAGTGGAAGAGTTCTTTATATAGTCTGGTTACTATACCCTTATCAGATCTATGTGTTGCAAATATTTTCCCATTCTCTGTGTTTTTTTCACTATTTTGATGGTGTCCTTTAAAGAACAAAAATGTTTAATTGTGATGAAGTCCAATTTTTATCTATTATTTCTTTTGTTGCTTGTATTTCAGATGTCTCATCTGAAAAAACTGTTACCTAATCCAAGTCACAAAATTTTTCTCTAAGCATTTTAGAGTTTTGCTCTTATGCTTAGGTCTTTGATACACTGTGAGTAATGTTTTATATATGGTGTGTGGTAGGGGTCCAACTTCAATCTTTTGTATGTGGATTTTCATATATTTAGCACCTATGAAACAACATATAGGATTTACTTTAAAATAACCCATAATGGGTTATAAATAATGGGGGTGGAGGAGTGAGTAAATATGTAAGTTTAAAAAGATTGGCCATGTATTGGTAATTGTTGAAACTGGATGATATATGCACAGAGGTTCATTACACTATTATAATGTTTATATATTTGACACTTTAAATATATAAAAATAAAAAAATAAAAAGTTGAACAATCAGGTACAACATCACTATTTTACAGCTTTGGAATAAGAATGTAAATGACTCGGGTTTACTTTTCCCATGTAGAAATGCTTTCTCAGTATATCTCAGAGTATGTATATGTTTTTCCACTCCTAAATTGTGAAAAACAAATAGTCGAAAAAATCAGGAAAACAGGAGACAAGCATTTCAATGCTCCTATAAGATTTGGAGCTTGACAATCAACATAAGGACAGTATGATTAGAAGAAATCACTGATGTCAAGTTGAAAGCAAGAGCTGGGAATGCTGACATGGGAGTCAAGGGTTAAGGTTGACATTTTCATGAATAGGAGAAGAGCACATAAGAGAGAAGTAGTTCTCATCTAGCCACTCTTACTTGTAGTTGGAGTGTGTTCCTGGCTCTGACTGCTGCAAACAGTGAGTCATTTTCACAAATAATATAAATATTAATGAGCTTATTCACATAATATACTTTATACCAATCCTATCAATGGTGGTCCAAGAAATAAGCTTTAGAACCAAAATAAGTCCTTAAATTGGTAATTTTGATATACCATTCTATGTGTTGCTATTAGCCTTGCTAGAAGATCTAAATGTTATGTTATTTGAATACTAGTTAATCATATTCTCTGGCATTCCCCAGAAAGGGGGTAAGTGCTATGGTAGAGTTTCTTGTAAATACTTAAACAGAAAAAAAATGCAAATAGAAAAAGATGTTACTGTGGAATATTACAACAGGAATTCAGAAGTTGATCTAAAATCTCTATTAACAAAAGCAGTATTAATTTAAGTGACAATATCCAAATCAATGTCAAGCAAACAAAATGTTTGCATTATTAAAAAAATGAGATTCATGAAGCAACATATATCCTAATGCATAATGTTAAGAAGCTTGTGGACATATTCTTAACAAATTTGATCAGCGTCTTTGAAAAATACATGAAACTTTTCTGGACTGGAATATTTGTGAAAACTGACAATGGAAAAATGAAAAAAAGACCAAGACTATAAATAGGCAATTAATGCTTTGTGAGTTTTAAAATTTCATCTTAAGAAATATAACTTCTAACTATTAAATATATGTGGCATTTCAATTATTTAACTGGCTTTTGTCACTTATTTCATATAAATGTCATTTTCTTTAATGTTTTATTATCCAATTTCCATACCAGGTGGAGATCATTTTTATATGTTACTGAAAGATACAATGCTGTGAAAATCATGCTTTTATTATTGTATTTTACATAAAACCTCTTAAATTTTTATATAAAAATGGTTCATAGTTTATCATTACCACTCATGGACACAGGAAAAGTATTATGAAAAATGGAAAAAAAAAATATTATTTCAGGGCTGTCTTAGAATTTCCAGGAATTTCTATTTCTAGTTCCAGAATCCTGAAGATTATGATGTCAGGAATTTGGAAATACTACCTAAATTCTACTTAGAGAGTGAAAAGTTATTGGATGAAGACTAGCAGCCTGGAAGAGGTAGGCTGCTGTGCTCCAGAAGGCAGTGGCCTGAGCTAGGAAGCTTTTAAAAATTACAAGTAATCATTCAGACTTAGTTAATGGAACTATTCCTCAGAGACAGCCAGAAACTCAGCAGGGAAGGAGACTTGGTAAAGACCAGACATCGTGTATTCTATGGAATCGGTGCTGAAAACACTATTTGATCATTATGGGGAAAGATGACTCCTAAAAGAACAGTTGGGGACATCTGATTTGGAAAGCATTTAAGTCCCAAAAGGAAGAATTACATGAACCCTGGCCATTCACCCTACAAGAGAGAAGGGGTAACTCAATCACTATTGTATAGGGAGTGTCAAGCTGTTCTTGACTACCATGGACAATCTCATAGAAGGAAATAGAAACAGTTGCAAGTGGACACAAGAAACAACTAAGTATCACTACGATGTTAACTGTTTAAGAAAGGTTGAAAATTACTGGTTCTGAATGGTAAAATTCATCTGAAGTAGAAAGGTTGAGATCCTTGTGTCCTTCCAAAGTTATTTTTCTACAGATCTTAAGCACAAGTTAAAGTTTTATTTACTTCAGGCAACTACAAGCATCTGTTAAGATTTTTTCCCTGTGCCATGATCAAATATGAAATAAATCCATACAGTGAAACACAGATCATCTTGCAATCTAAATCAAAACAAATATTGAATTTAGTTGGGTATATTTCTCTTCTCATTCTTTTTTTTTCTTTCTTTTTTTTTTTTTTTTTTTTTTTTTTGTGAGATAGAGGCTAGCTCTTGTTGCCCAGGCTGGAATGCAATGGCACAATCTCGGCTCACTGCTGCAACCTCTGTCTCCCGGGTTCAAGCGATTCTCCTGCCTCAGCCTCCCAAGTAGCTGGAAATTACAGGCGCATGCCACCATACCTGGCTAATTTTTTTATATTTTTGGTAGAGATGGGGTTTCACCATGTTAGCCAGGCTGGTCTGGAACTCCTGACCTCAAGTGATCCACCTGCCTTAGCCTCCCACAGTTCTGGGATTACAGGCGTGAGCCACCGTGCCCGGCCTGTCTTCTCATTCTTAGGGCATTAGTGGTAGAGGCTTGGGGGAGGGATAGTGTATGTGCACACGTTAGTTTGAATGTGAGTGTGTGTGTGTTTGCGTGGGTAGGCAATGTATGAAGTAGGAAAGAGATGATGTTACATGTTTATGTTAGTCGCACACTGTTAGATAAATTCTTGCTGATGAACATGAAGCAATACTTAAGAACATGAAAGATTTATTGCACCTTCCAAGAAAGGGCAGTTCTTTCTCTATTAGCCAAGATAATGAGGCTCAGTGCCTGTTTCACGGATGCAGCTGACTTTTTGCAAATTGAAAACAAACATGGACAAGCTTTTTTGTTTTCAAATGATTTTCAGAGTCAAAAGAGAATGCTGTACCCACAAATTTGCTTACTTGAAACAGAAAAACATTTCCATTTATTTTTCACATGAAAAGTTTTGACAGTTGAATTGAGGTGAATTGACTTTGGCAATTTTTCTGTTTGGCTTTTAATACTTACTGCTCTTTTAAAGAGAAACTTAAAGATCATTTAAGTGTATTATACTATTTTGAAATTGTATAGCATTTAACTAAAAACCTGAAAGCAATAATGCTTTTCAAGAATGGAAAAGAGGCATAATAGTCCATTAGAAGTGGGTTATTTGTATCATTAAGGAGAATTGTTATATGCTTCTGAATGAGAAAACACACTGAAGAAACAGAATTTGATGGTGAATGAACATTTGGTTAATAGTTATGCAGCATACATTCAAGAAGAAATAAAGATATATGTATGCGACTAATAGACAAAAGAATTTGAAACATAAGTTGCATATACCATTAAGGTACAATTATTCATGGAAAACCATAAGATGATTTTGTATCCACTTATATCATCATGTTAATACCCATTTTTCAAAGCTATCAATTTTGAAATATAATATGCTGTTTCCTCTGGTATTAAAAAGTTAAATAGCTGCCACTGAAGGATTTATACACTTGCCAGATGCTGCACAATTCTTCAGTCAAAATATAAGTATCTCAATCACAAACCATATGTACTTCCTCTTCTGTACTATGAACTGCAATTTCATCTTCATCCTCAACCAACCGTGAGACTTGAAACACAGCCTGCCAATTAAATGGAAATGTACAGAATTGTACCGGGTTGCAGAGTGCTTGCAGTTAGGTGTGGTGTACCTAACATCCTTTTAGACACATACACATGAATGATACTTGCTGTCTTCATTTCTGTCTCCTAATTGTTGAATTAAAGCAACAACCAAAATTCTCAAAAACTAGTTTTAAATATGAAATAAAAGGAAGGCCTAAAGAAATCCATACAGGTGAAACCATCTCATATGGGGGAGATTACAGGTTTTTATTTCCTAGATTGAAAAATGAACATATCACTTACATTAAAACTCTCAGGTACTTTCTAGGAGCAGAGAAGAATATTTTTCTTTTGATAGTCTCAAAAAGAAAATCACTAAATTAGCTTATTATCTCAATCTTTTTCAGTATTATCTTAAAAGCCCTGAAGGAGAGAATCTCTCTCTCTCCTTCCTCTCTCTCTCTCTCACACACACACCCCCACACACACAAATACTACGCATACACAATCAAATAGGATGATCAAAGGCAGCACAGTTCTGCATTGTAAAATTAAGAATTTTTTTCTGACATTTATTTGTCCCCTGGATTTGAGTGTTACCAAGAGACCATCTTGTCCAGATTAATTTTTGCTTAGCAGGTTCCAAATTTTATCATGTGTTCTCATGTTTCACAGCATCTGAACACTAAGCCTCTAGAAATTCTCTTTCAGCCTCTAATTTGTGGCTTCTAATCTGCTGCAGTTTGGGAAATCAAATAATACATCTTGCTATAATTGTATCCAATATCAGATAAAAGGGAACATAACATGTCTGGAATGGGGGCCTAGTGGGGCCTCAGGTGACCTTCTGATGAACTTGATAATAGTTCTTCATATAGCCCTGGAAAATCACTTAAACTCTCTGAATTTCAGTTTTTTTCTTCTGTAAAATATGGAGCTGGACTCAGTGGTCTTTAAGCTCCTTAATAGCTCTGGGACTTGTTTTGGTTCTCAATGGCAATATTTTTGTTGTTATTTTATGATTCTTGTTTCTTTTCTTAGTTTGCTGAATAAGAGACCTTTTGAAGTGTTACTGTGTTTTATTCTCGCAATTATTAATGGCAAGGTCTTTTCTAAGAATCCAAGTAGAAAATGATACTCAGTAGATAGGTCATATAAACTTTCCTGTTATGGCATTTTAAAACATTCTATAGGTGTCAATGTACAGATTTACAATAATGTATCTGTATCATCCCATCGAGTCACATTATATCATTAATACATGTTTGATGTTTGGGTGAGTGAATGAACATGTAACAGGTCAGGTAGTATCACGTATCAATCAGAGAATGGGATTTAAATTTTAATGATTTTTCCATCATTCTTCATTTGTTTTTTATTTTATTTCTTTGGTTGTTTAGTTTACAAAAAAGGATCTGTCTCTTCCAAATTTATATGTAAATAGTATTTTTCAATCTATATGGACACAGAATAATTATTTTGATAGAAGTGAGTCTTCACTAATATATTTGTTATTTGGCTTTCCTGAATCTCCCATAACTAATATTGTAACTGAAATAAGCCATTCTGATATATACATATATATGTATATGAATGAGGAAATGACTAGCGATGATTGGTGGTTTATTAAAAGGATTTTTTTTTATTAAGTAGCTGTGTGCAGTGAACCTAATTTCTTTCTTTTTACAACTTCCCTTCTATTACAAGCTGTTAAGCTCGGAGCCTAGATCAGCTAAACAGCAGACTCAGTAACAGTAAATGAAGTGCTGTGAGTTTATATCAGACTAATTAGTCTAAGGGATTAAAAAAAGGGGGGGTGGGGGAAGGGCTTGGGAGGACTTTTCAGGTTGCTTTGTGAAAGGCAGTTTGCTTAATTAAGCCAACCACTAATTGTTAAATATTTTTTAGGCATTAACGGAGCTACTCTGAGTGTAATTAAATTTTGATTTTAGTGGTATTTGCCGGGATTAAAGTCACAATCTGCTGAGGCACTGGGGTTAGTTAATATTCACTTCACTGCCACAGCTGTCCTCCATTACAATACAAAGGACAGGAAAAGAGACAGCAGAGTGGGGGTGAAGTCATGAGAAAGCTATTCATTCATCTGAACCAGCTCTGCACTCCACAGCCTTGTGCAAATGGGTCTGAGCTGGATGACACACCACCAGGCATTAAATCCAATTTAATTTGATACAATGAAGGGATATCTAAGCCCTGCACGTTTTTTTATTTTTATACATGAGACTACGGAATGTATTAAAAAAGTCATCATGTGATTATCATATGTTTCCATCCAAGTAGTATTTCTGGATTTATTAGCTCTGTAGGAGTCCACCAGGATTGTAAACCAATTCGTGCTAGGCCATTTTTTGTAGCAGCTGAGCATGAATAAGGGCTGTGGAGGGTGGTGGTGACTTTAAATCCCTGGTAAAATCTAACCTGGCATGATCAATGTTTTGAGGTTTTTTTGGTGTGGTTTTTTTTTTTTTTTTTGGACCAAGACTGCCAAAAAGAAAAACCAACAGGGTTATATGCACTTGAGATGGTTGAAGCTCAGCATTCTTCCCATGACTGACAAGGAACATTTCCACTGCTGACTCGTAACATTGCTGGCGATTCCTGTGTTTTTTGGTCATTTTAATTAAATAGCTTTAAGCAATGCCTTGCAGTTATTCCATACTCTGGGTAGGCATAAGAAATCATTTTGTCCTCTGTTCCACTCCCCCCACTCCACAAAATAAGCTAATCAAGAAAGTGTTCAATTATTACACTGGCTATTAATAGTAGAACTTTCAGAATAATCTACAATGTAGGGTCCCTGCATCCACACAGAGGCCATCCGTGGTATTAGGCTCACCATATATGCAAAACACCAGCCTTGGAACTAGCTTTCCAATACAAGTTAGGACTGGATGTACTAAGTGTGAGGGATCAAGTTGCTTATGTCTTATTTAGGCAAAAAAACACTTTATTTAAAAAAAGTCACCAAGAACTGGTGTTTACCTTGACATTAGAATAAAGAGAATGAAAATGAAAAATAAAAAGGGAGAGAAAGCGCTGGGCACAGTGGCTCATACCTGTAATCCCAGCACTTTGGGAGGCTGAGGTGGGTGGACCACGAGGTCAAGAGATTGAGGCCACCCTGGCCAATAAGGTGAAACCCCGTCTCTACTAAAAATACAAAAAAATTAGCTGGGCATGGTGGCGGACGCCTGTAGTCCCAGCTACTCAGGAGGCTGAGGCAGGAGAATCACTTGAACCTGGGAGGTGGAGGTTGCAGTGAGCCAAGATTCTGCCACTGCACTCCAGCCTGGTGACAGAGTGAGACTCCATCTCAAAAAAAAAAAAAAAAATAGAAAAAAAAAGAGGGAGAAATAGGAAGAAAAAAGGAACTGAAAGGAAAAGGAAGAGAAGACAAGAGAAATAAAGAAAACAGATCAATCTAGCAAACTTTCATCTCAAGGGAATTTGAAGTCAGCATTTCTATTCATAATCAAACAAGTTCAAAGACCAACTCGTTTGTATTAGTCATAAGATATCTTCTGTAATCTCATTGAATTATTTTATAGTGAATCCTACATTTGAGTTTGTGCTTTAATAAAAATTACTGTCTAACTGTTTCTGCAGGCAAAGTGAAGTGGAGAGATGAGTAGATTATATAGGGCAAACACCTTGAATTTCAATTAATATTAGCATAATTTAATTCTAGTGTTAAGATGACCTTGGCCCAAAGGACTGGGTGATTTTTTTAAGGGGCTTTTATTTTCACATGAAGCCCCCACTCAGCAACTGCAAAACAATTTCTATAGGATAGGTCAAAGCTTCCTACTGAAAAGAACGCTATGTAGTACTTTAGGAAGAAATTTAACTGAAAGCAACAAGCATTAACCATACAGTCCAAATATGCTGTGTAAATATCTCACAATGCCTCAATCTCTTGGGTCTGTAAATGACTAGAGGTGACAGGACATTCTTCTCCCTATATTAGTAATGCCTCTGCTGTGTGACACTTTCTTCTACCTGCTGACATAGAAAACTCTCCTGGTGCCTTAGATGGCCATGGGGTGGTCATTTCTTACTCCCCTCCTTTTACTTGCTTAGATGGCTGCAGAGTTTTCATTTAAAACTTCCCCTATCTTAGCAAAGGAAATAGCTCTTTATTTCCTATACTGCAGTTACATTAATAAATGAATTAATTAAACAAACAAAAAACAAAACCACTCCCAAGCAGGGCATTTTTCTCTTTTGCCGTCTTCTTGTTACTAGTCTCATGGGCTAATCACCACCCCCAGTCCCAAGGGAAACTGCAATTTTCTAGTTATTTGTATTTCAGATCTGGAAGCCCTTCTCTTTACCACCCTTTGGCTGGGGAGCAGGAACAGACATTCTTCTTTGCTTCAGGGTACTTTACCCTCAATATATTATCCAAATAAAAATCTAAGCAAGAGAGACAAAATCCAACGATTTCCATGTATAATAATAATATTCACTATTACCATCCCTTAGATGCAAAGATAAAGCCTCTGATTCACCATCTAAAAGGGGCACATGCTTTTATTCTCAAGAGACAGAAGCCTAGATGTGTTATGCTAATCAGACCACAGTCCTCTTTGTCGGTTCCTTGCAAAGAACAACTGTGGACAATTTTAGGATGGCTTTTCATGAATGGGGTGTCCCATTACCATGAAAAACACCAAAGCTAGCTAGCTACCCACACAGCATAGATAGTAGCCATCTCTATGCTTAAACTAAAGAATCATGCTTCAATAAACTGAGCTACTTATTCACAGACAGGGTTGAATTGACTCTGGTTCACACTGTCCAAATTCATGAAGGAAAATTTCCATTTGCCTATGGAAATACAAACCTGTCTGATTTACAATTTGCAGTTGCCATCATGATATAATATAAGCTTACAAAGTAGAGTTTGCTTGATATTCCAGATCTCTTCCAACAAAACTGATACATTAATGTTTCACTCTTCGCTGGAGTTTACTTTAAAAGCCTCTTTTTCTCTTCAACATTATCAATCTTTCTTACTCATCTCTGTTTAATAGGTTTAAGAACAACTTGGGCAATATTTGGATCACTATTATATTTCTTTTTAAATTATTCAGTTCATGCTCCAAGTAGAAAATCGGTAGTGTCTTTGTAAATTTATATTCATTTGATCCTTAAAGTTCTGTAACACAATAAACTTGCAACTAGGAAGTAACAATATTCTGTTGGCATGTATGATTTGTTAGATGATCTAAGCCTATTTTGGAAGCATTTTGCAAAGCTTCAGTTAAAGGTTTTCATAACAAGTATATAATGTACTAAAATTTAGGCCAAAATTGTGCAGGGAGTTCTTAACAGGGTATGAAGCTAAAGCTAAATCAGATTTCTTGTTGTTTTAATCATACACTCCATTCTTACAGAGTTTTCTCTGTATATTCCAACAGAAAAAATTACCTCGTTGTGATAGTAACAAATGATATTTGTTATTTCCTGTTTTGCATCTGAAGAGGGGGTGGGGGTGGCCAACATCATGTCATGACCTGTGCCAGCCGTGTTGTACATTTCTCCTGCTTTTTGTGAGATACAAATATTTATATCATGCAAAGGCTTTGCTTTTCTACTCAGAATTCTGTGCTTAGAAGACCACAGACATTAAGTGATAATAAACAGCAGTTTGAGTCCTGTGGCCACTCTGGATGATCAAGTTGAGTTGGACTGCAAGAAAGCAAGTGCTTGTTTAACACATGTATGATATAATTAAGGAAAGACTCTAGGGAAATTATCCAAAGCACATAAGAATCAAATAGACTCACTTTAACAAATATAAAAACTCTGTTCAAATAAAAGCTTCCTGTGGCTTTGTAAGGGCTCATATTGGAAAAAAATGGGGGAGAGGAATAGATATTATAATTCATTCTGAAACTATATAACATAAGTAAATGAACAATAAAAGTGATAAATTGGGCAATAAAAAAGATTATAGAAATAATGCTTTCACATATTGGGTATTCATTAAATTGACTTCTCAATGTAATTACTTTAACATTTCTATTTCTGATTCAGTACAGATTTTTGGATCATTAAGTAAGATAGTAAATATTATACATTTTTCAGGAAAATAATTTATGGCCTAACAAATTTTCCAACAGAAAATCCCAATGTCGGACAACCAGACTAGCATTTTTTGTAGTCGATTTTTGGATTTAATTCTTCAAAACAGTTTCAACAAATCTGCATTGCACACCTGCTATGCACTAAATATAGTGTGGTAAACTAGCACATAATAGACATATGGCAATTGTTTCAGGTACCCCTGTATTTCCAGGGGATTTTGTGGATATACTTTATACTTTATATAATATATACTCTATGCAAGATATAATAATTTCTTTAGGTATGACATTTTTATTCCCAACTGTGATGGCACCATCACTGCCTCTAAGGAATGCACAATTTAAAAAGAAAAGCATATATACAACTAAATATCGACAAAGTACTGTAAGAAGACAGATGATTCCACTGGGTGACTATAGTCAATAATAACTAAAAGAGTGTAATTGGATTGTTTGTAATACAAAGGATAAATGCTTGAGGGGATAGATGCCCCATTCTCCATGATGTGCTTATTTCACATTGCATGACTGTATCAAAATATCTCATGTACCCCATAAATATATACACCTACTATGTACCCACAAAAATTAAAAATATTAAAAGAAAAAAAGAAAACACATGATCAATTCTTCCTGAAAAAGGTTAAAAAAAAAAAAGGTTTTAAGAAGATGGTGTTTGATTTAGATCTTCAGACTATAGGAATTCACCAGACAGTGAGGTGAATGAAGAATCTTCAAGCCTGGAAACAGCATAAGGCAGACAGGCAGAAGCACGTGGCATCTACGCTCAATGACGGAGCCTTCCTACTCCAACAGAGGCTTGAGTGGAGGCATTGGCATCGCCTGGGAGCTTGCTAGAAATGCAGAATCTCAAGCTCCATCCTTGAACTTCTGAATCAGAATCTACATTTTAACGATATTTCTAGGTGATTTGTATGCCCACTTGAGATGAAAACACACCAGTTTAGAGGGCTTTCGTTGTTGGAGTGTTGGAAGTCCATGCAGCTGGAAAAGGTGGACAGAAACTAGATAAGGACACAACAAGACTACAATATTTAGAAGCCTGAAGTTCATCCCATAGCCATGGGTAAACCACCCAAAGTTTTGTGAAGAGCAGAATAATATTACAAAAATCAACGTTTTAGGATGCTAATGCTTTTAGAAAACAGTGAAGAAGAAAACTACCTAGGGTATTTTTGTGACAATTTAGATAAGAGACTATGATAAATCCCTGGCCTGAGACAATGGTAGTAAAAATGGAAAGAATGAGACATATTTCAGAGACATGCCACAAAAAGGATTGCCAAGATTTTATCATAGCTGTAAGAGGCCAAAATTAGACAGGGAAGACTGAGAAAAGGAGTCACTCTAGGAAGTGACTAGTTTCAAGATGAACTATAATATATTGTTGAAGGCAAAAGTAAGTGAAAGCTGTAAGAGCTATAAAGGGAAAGAAACTTCAAAACTAGGATGCCAGATGGGTCAACGGTAATAACACCAGTCATTTATTCAGTCATTCATTTATTCAAAAATGTTTGTTAATTGTCTGGTAATTGCCAGTTTCTTATCAGCACTGAGGAAACTCTGAGTCTCTGTCCACAGGATCTCATGTTCTAGAAGAGATGGAAAACAAATAGGTAGATGAATGAATGTGCAATTTTTCTTAGCTGGAGATTAGAGTTGGTGTTATTTTTTAAAAGTATGGTAAGCTCAATAGTCAGAAGCTATTTTAATTTTTTTTTTTTTGAGACTGGCTCTTGTACTGTCATGAGGCTCAAGTGCAGTGGCATGATCATGGCTCACTGAAGCCTCAACCTCCTGGGCTCAAGCCATCCTCCCACCTCAGCCTCCCAAGTAGCTGAAACCACAGACTCATGCCACCACACCTGGCTAGTTTTTTTAAAAAAAAAAATTTTAGAGATGGGGTCTCATTATGTTGCTCAGGTTGATCTTGAACTTCTGGCCTCAAGTGATCCTTCTGCCTCAGCCTCCCAAAGTGCCTGGATTACAGGGGTGAGCCACTGAACCTGGCCTCAGAGGCCATTTTAAGTACAGAGCTCAGGAAAGGGCTCTGTGAGCATGGCCGTTCATGGCAAAGGAAAAAGGTGATGTATCTAGAACCGACTTGGGAAATTCAACTACTTTAAGAAGACATTTATTTTGTTTCACTGTTTTGCAGGAAAAAAAATGGAATCAAAATTATTTTAATAATAACCAAGATGATAACTTACATTTCCATGATTTTCATAGTTTTATACTTTTACATATGTTATCACATCTGACTCATATAATCCTTTTGAAAGGGAGAGAGGACAGGTTTTACAGATAAAAAGTCCAAATTTAAAATAGGTGGGGTAATTTGGTCAAGATTCCATAATTAAAAATTATGAGATCTTTTGACTTATAGATGAGTTAACTATTAAATGATTAATTATACATTAAAGTTTGTTAAGCATAGAAAAGAGAGAGACTCAGGCTACAGATCTAAAAATATAAACTTCTTTATGTTAGATTAAAGATGGCTGCAATTTTTTTTTTTTTTTTTTTTTTTTTTTGAGACAGTCTTGCTCTGTCACCCAGGCTAGAGTGCAGTGGTGCAATCTCATCTCACTGCAACCTCTGCCTCACGGGTTCAAGCAATTCTCCTGCCTCAGCCTCCCAAGTAGCTGGGATTACAGGCACGCACCACCATGCCCAGATAATTTTTGTATTTTTAGTAGAGACGCGGTTTCACCATGCTGGCCAGGCTGATCTTGAACTCCTGACCTTGTGATCTGCCTGCCTTGGCCTCCCAAAGTGCTGGGATTACAGGCGTGCGCCATGGCGCCGGCCTTCTATCCAGGAGTGAAGTCTAATTCCCTTCCTTTTGTATCTGGGTAGGTGTAGTTACTAAATTACAAATGAAAGGTTGAGATGGTGATAATATATACTTTATGATTAGGCTTCTTCATAGGCTAGACCCACAGAAGCCTAGCAGCAGGATTCTGTCTCTCTAGCTAACATCACTCACTCTGGGGAAAAGCTAGCCACTATGTAAAAAAAAAAAAAAAAGGAAAAAGAAAAGTCTGAGCATTTTGAAACCCCCATGCCATGAAGAAGATCAATGAGCCATGTGGGGAAGCTGCATGATGACAAATATCCAACTTTTTCCAGCTATTCCAGGCATGCCAAGCCCCAACCCAAGACATATGAGTGAAGACATCTTCAGATTACTCTAGATTCAGCCACCTCTAGCTGCTATTTCATGGCAACCACATAAGAAATCCCTAGTGAAAACTACCCTGCTGAATCCGGTCAACCCACAGAACTGAGATAGTAATAAATTATTGTTTGATGCCATCAAGTTTTGGGGAACTTTCCTACACAGCAATAGATACCCAGAACACCCATTATTTTTTAAAGGCATGCAATAGCATTAAAAACATAAATAAATGAATACTAACTGAACAAAGGACTTTCAAATTATTTTTTTCTTTCATAGGTATCACATTCTATAACAACGACATAAACATCCACATAATTCAAAGGATATTTAAAAAGTAATGACTTATTTTGGATTTATAAGGTGTTTTAGATGTAGTGCTCTGAGGAAACAATACAGCATCAAAGAGTGTTAAATCTGTAAGATGCCTTTCTTAGAAAACCATTAGTCTGATTCTCTCAATTTGCATATGAGGAATGAGAGACAGAGAGAGAGACAGAGAGCATGAAAAATTCCATTATTTACGGAAATTCATGCAAACCTTGTGAAAAACCCAAGGCCTTTGGACTCATGTTTTCCTCTCTCAGAAGACGTTTTAAAAATCAGTATTCAACAGATGAATGAAATTGGCATAGTATTATTTGCTTAGTAATGAAATTTTATATTGTTAGATGAATCCAGGCATTATAAAATTAGACCTAAATCTTCAACTCCAAAAGCAATACCATTTGTTTTTCTGATGTTCTGTACAATATTGCATGGCAATTTAAAAACAAATGTGTTTAGAAAAAAACTCCTCAATAGGAAAAAAATCAGAAAATTGGTTGCCTGTATGGTGGAATGGAAATTGACTAGATGGGCACAAAAGTACTTTCTAAGGTGATGAAAATGATACATGTATTTTAATCGAAGTATAGATTACATGGGTGTATATATTTACAAAATTCATGGAACTGTTTTCTTAAGATCTGAGTATTTCACTGTATATAAATTACTTCTTAATTTAAAAAAATATAAGAATAAAAAAGAGATTTTTCTCCTTCACAAGAGAAAATGACTCATCAGTAGTTGGTTTGCCAATAGTGGAGATGGTTTGGGTCTATTTAACTTACCTCTTTCTCTGTTTTCCAATTATGAAATGGATGGGCAAAGTCAATGGTATGTACATCTGTGGTCATAAAACAAAGTAAAGCTAACAAAGCCACTCAGAAGCTAAACTTATGTGACCACAAAACATATGAATTAAAAAGGGTCTGATAAATAATCTAATCCAAATTTTTTTATTTTGTAGATAACATTGGCCTTGCTAACAAATATAATAAACAGTGGTGCTTTTAAAAAACTTGATGGTAACTGAAGATGTTGAGCCATTATTTGTAGAGTAGAAGCTCACTTATCCAGCAGAATTAGATCAGTACCTAAGAATGAGTTAAAGCTGGTATTCAAAAAGGAAGAGAGGAAAATGGCAGATAGGAGACAGGACTAATGTGCAGCTCCCACTTGGACAAACAGAACAGCATGTGGAGACTCACATCATGAACCTTTGCTCCAAGAACTACAGCAGGAACATAACAGGAAAACTGAAAGAATTCACAGACCCTTTGAAAGAAGAGGCTTGCTGCTGCAAACTTCAAGACAGCTGAAAAACTGTGAGTTCTCAAAGTGTGAAGAGGGGGAAATGTCTGCCTCTGAACACACATCCCCACTGGGGAACCTAAAAATCCAGATCATGAGAGAAAGATGTAAACTTACCTAGAGCTGAAACAGATTCAGGGAGCCAAGCAAAATATGAAAGTAGAAGAGGCAGCGGGAAGAGCCCTGTAGGCACTCCTGGTCCTGAGCTTGAGCCCAGGGAAGCCATCCCTGGCTTTATCTCACAGCAGCCCTTGGGGAGGAAGCCAGCAGAACAGGGGAGGGGCCACAGGGTGAAGGAAACTTCTAGCTGAGCTTTAATAATTTTTGATTGAGCACAAAATTTTTCTAAGCAGAATCCAGGTGAGTGAACGGGAAGTGCAGATAGGAGTGCAGAAGCCACAGCTGACAGTGTGGGAAGTTAGGGAGGGGAGAGGCCTGAGAGCCCTACTTGCTTTCTCAGTGGGGAAGCTTGTAGCCTGGGGCAAGATTTCAGCCCTGCACAGCTTCCTGGTGGGGCACAGCAGGAGAAAGACTGGCCTTGCTGGCTGTGTGGGAGCAGGGTGAGGCCTGTCACTGCTGGCTTTCCCACACATCCCTGGTGACTTGTATGATGCAGCAGAGGCAGCTATAACCCCCTTGGAACATAACTTCATTGGCCTGAGAAGCACCTCCCATCCCCCACAGTGGCCACAGCAAGCCCTGCCTAAGGTGAGTTTTTATTCAGACCCACCTAACCCTGCCCCAGCCTGATGATTTACTGCCCTGGTAGACAAACACAAAAGACATAAACTCTTGGGAGCTCTATGGCCCTGCCCATCACCTGAGAAACCCAAATACTTATTCTAGCCAACATAGGGTAAGCTTGTATCTCCTTTCTACTATCACAGTTGGTGGTCTCTTGAAAGCACCACCTCCTGACTGGAGGCTAACCAACTCAAGCCATTACAGCAACTCATACAAGAACAACCCTGCCCCAAGGAAGAAGAAAACAACAGCTAATTTCACTGCCTGCAACATCCTGGCTTATCAGAGGTCCTGAGTCTGTCCATGTGACAATTTGACTGCTAGCATAAACAGCATTTGAGAAAAACCAGCACACTGAACAAAACTACAATGAAGGAATTCCAAAAAGTCAATTTCACTCCCCTGCCACCTCCACTGGAGTAGGTGCTGGTATCCATGGCTGGGAGATCCGAATATGAATCATATAACAGGATTCTTTGCAGACATTCTGCAACAACAATCCAGAGCCCAGTAGCCCCACTGGGTGGGTAGACTCAGAAGCACAGTAACAACCACTGCAGTCCAGGTCTCAGGAAGCACCATCCCTAGGGCAAGGGAGAGAGCACCACATTAAGGGATCACCACTTGGGACATAAAAATCTGAACAGCAGCCCTGGAGTTCCAAATCTTTCCATTAAAACAGTCTACCCAAACGAGAAGGAACCAGAAAAGTAATTCTGATAACATGAAAAAAAAAAGGTTCTATAACACCCCAAAAGATCACACTAGCTAAACCAAGAAGAATTCTCTGAATTGCCAGATGAAGAATTCAGCAGGTTTATTAAGCTACTCAAGGAGTTACTAGAGAAAGGTGAAAATCAACTTAACTTCAAAAAACAATATAGGATATGATTGAAAAAGTCTTTAGAGAAATAGACATAAAGAAAAGACAATCACAACTTCTAGAAATGAAAGACACACTTAGAGAAATACAAAATACACTGGAAAATTTCAACAATAGAATCAAACATGTGGAAGAAAGAACTTCAGAGCTCGAAGACAAGCCTTTTGAATTAACCCAATCCAACACAGACAAAGAAAACTAAATTTTTAGAAAATGAACAAAGCCTCCATAAATTTGAGATTATGTCAAATGACCAAACATAAGAATAATTGGTGTTCATGAGGAAGAAAAAGAAATATCTACAAGTTCAGAAAACTTATTTGAGGAAATAATCAAGGAAAACTTCGCTGGGCTTGCTAGAGATCTAGACATCCAAATACCAGAAGCTCAAAGAATACCCGGGAAATTCATCACAAAAAGATCATCGCCTGGGCACACAGTCATCAGGTTATCTAAAGTCAAGACAAAGGAAAGAATCGTAAGATCTGTGAGGCAAAAGGTAACTTCTGAAGGAAAACTTATCTGATTAACAGCAGATTTCTCAGTAGAAACCCTCAAGCCAGAAGGGATTGGAGTCCAATCTTTAGCCTCCTCAAACAAAATAATTGCCAGCCAAGAATTTTGTATCCAGAAAAATTACACTTCACAAATGAAGGAGAGATAGTCTTTTTCAGACAAACAAATGCTGAGAGACTTTGCCACTACCAGGCCAGCACTACAAGCAATGCTAAAAGGGGTCCTAAAACTTGAAACAAAACCTGGAAATACACCAAAATGGGACCTCCTCAAAGCATAAATTTCACAGGGCCTATGAAACAGTAACACAATGGGAAAAAAAAAAAGATGTTCAGGCAATAACTAGCATGAATAGAACAGTACCTCCTATCTCAGTAGTAACATTGAATGTAAATGACCTAAATGCCCCACTTAAAAGATACAGAATGGCAGACTGGATAAATTCCATCAACCAAGTATCTGCTATCTTCAAGGGACTCACCTAATGCATAAGGACTCACATAGACTTAAGGTAAAGGGATGGAGAAAGATATTTCATGCAAATGGAAACCAAAAGTGAGGAGGAGTAGCTATTCTTATATGAGACAAAATGGACTTTAATGCAATAACAGTGAAAAAGGACAAAGAAGAACATTATACAATTATAAAAGGATTAGTCCAACATGAAAATATCCCAAATATATACACACTTAAGAGTGAAACTCCCAAATTTATAAAACAATTACTACTAAACCTAAGGAATGAGGTAGATGGCAACACAATAATAGTGGGGGATTTCAATACTGCATTGACAACACTAGACAGGTCATCAAGACAAAAAGTCAACAAAGAAACAATGGATTTAAACTATAACATAGAACAATTGGACTTAACAGATATTTACAGAACATTCTACCCAACAACTGTAGAATATACATTCTATTCATCATCACCTAGATCATTCTCCAAGATAGATCATATGATAGGCCACAAAAAAGTCTCAATAAATTTAAGAAAACTGAAGTGATATCAAGCACTCTCTCAGACCACAGTGGAATAAAACTGAAAATTAACTACAAAAGGAATCCTCAAAACTATACAAATACCTGGAAATTAAATAATTGACTCCCGAATGAATTTTGGGACAACAATGAAATCAAGATGAAAATTTAAAAATTCTTTGAACTGAATGATAGTAGTGACACAACCTATCAAAACCTCTGGGATACAGCAAAAGCAGTGCTAAGAAAGTTCATAGCATTAAATGTCTACATCAAAAGCCTGAAAGAGCACAAATAGATAATCTAAGCTCACATCTCAATGAAGTAAAGAAACAAGAACAAATCAAACACAAACCCAGCAAAAGAAAAGAAATAACAAAGATCAGAGCAGAACTAAATGAAACTGAAGCAAAAAAAAAAAAAAAATACAAAAGATAAATGAAACAAAAAACTGTTTCTTTGAAAAGATTTTAAAAAATCAATAATTAAACAAGAAGAGAGAGGATCCAAATAAGCTCAATTAGAAATGAAATGAGATATTACAACTGATACCACAGAAACAAAAGATCATTCAGGACTACTACGAACACCTTTTTGCACACAAACTAGAAAACCTAGAGGAGATGGATAAACTACTGGAAATATACAACCCTCCTAGATGAAACCTGGAAGAAACAGAAACTCTGAACAGACCAATAACAAATAGTGAGATTGGAACAGTAATAAAAACATTGCCAACAAATAGGTCCAGGACCAGATGGATTCACAACTGAATTCTATTAGACATTCAAAGAGGAATTGGTACCAATTTCTACTGAAACTATTTCAAAAGATAGAGGAAGAGAAAATCCTCCATAAATCATTCTATGAAGCCAGTATCACCTTAACACCAAAGCCAGGAAAGGACATAACAAAAAAGAAAACTACAGACCAATATCCCTCACAAATACAGATGCAAAAATCCTCAACAAAATACTAGGTAACAGAATCTAATAGCATATCAAAAAAAAAATAATACACCATGATCAAGTGGGTTTCATACCAGGGATGCAGGGATGGTTTAACATATGCAAGTCAATAAATGTGATACACTATATAAAGAGAAGTAAAAAGAAAAATCATATGATCATCTCAACAGGTGCAGAAAAAGCATTTGACAAAATCCAGCATCACTTTATGATTAAAACCCTCAGCAAGATCAGCATAAAAGGGACATACCTTAAAGTAATAAAAGCCATCTATGACAAACCCACAGCCAGCATTATACTGAATGGGGAAAAGTTGAAAGCATTTCTTCTGAGAACTGGAACAAGACAAGGATGCCCACTTTACAAAATCAACGTATACAAATCAGTAGCACTGCTA
The DNA here is from genome assembly GCF_029281585.2 of Gorilla gorilla gorilla. Taxonomy (NCBI): domain Eukaryota; kingdom Metazoa; phylum Chordata; class Mammalia; order Primates; family Hominidae; genus Gorilla; species Gorilla gorilla. The sequence continues at coordinate 129,222,971 of NC_073228.2, read as the reverse complement.
TACACTACCAACGACCAAGGTGAGAATCAAATCAGTAACTCAACCCCTTTTACCACAGCTCCAAGAAAAATAAAATACTTAGGAATATACCTCACCAAGGAGGTGAAAGATCTCTACAAGGAAAACTACAAAACACTGCTGAAAGAAGTCATAGATGACACAAATGGAAACACATCCCATGCTCATGGATGGGTAGAATCAATATTGTGAAAATGACCATACTGCCAAAAGCAATCTATAAATTTAATGCAATTCCCATCAAAATACCATCATCATTCTTCACAAAACTAGAAAAAACAATCCTGAAATCCATATGAAACCAAAAAAGAGCCCACATAGCCAAAGCAAGACTAAGCAAAAAAAAAAAAAAAACAATCTGGAGGCATCACATTAACCGACATGAAACTATACCACAAGGCTATAGTTACCAAACAGCATGGTACTGGTATAAAAGTAGGCATCTAGACCAATGAAACAAAATAGAGAATCCGGAAATAAAGCCAAATACTTACAGGGAATGGATCTTTGACAAAGCAAACAAAAACATAAAGTGGAGAAAGGACACCTTATTCAACAAATGGTGCTGGCATAATTGGCAAGCCATGTGTAGAAGGAAGAAACTGAATCCTCATCTGTCACCTGACGCAAAAATCAACACAAGGTGGATCAAAGACTGAAATATAAGACCTGAAACCATAAAAATTCTAGAAGATAATGTTGGAAAAACTCTTCTAGACATTGACTCAGGCAGAGTTAATGACCAAGAACCCAAAAGCAAATACAGCATAAACAAAGATAAATTGGTGGGACTTAATCAACCTTAAAAGCTTCTGCACAGCAAAAGAAAATCAGCAGAATAAACAGACAACCCACAGCATGGAAGAAAATCTTTGCTAACTATGCATCCACAAAGGACTAGTATCCAGAATCTACAAGGAACTCTGACAAACCAGCAAGAAAAAAAAAAAAAAATCCCATGAAAAAGTAGTACTGCTCAGCCACAAGAAGGAATGAAATAACAGCATTTGTAGCAACCTGGATGGAGTTGGAGACCATTCATTATTCCAAGTGAAGTAATTCAGAAATGAAAAACCAAACATCATAGGTTCTCACTTAAAAGTGTGAGCTAAGCTATGAGTACACAAAGGCGTAATAATCGAATGGACTTTGGGGACTTGGGGGGAAGGGTGGGGAGGGGGTGAGATATGAAGGACTACACATTGGGTATAGTGTACACTGCTTTGGTGATGGGTGCACCAAAATCTCAGAAATCACCACTAAAGAACTTATTCATGTAACCAAACACCACCTGTTCCCCAAAAACTGTTGAAATTATTTTTAAAAAGGGAGAAAGGTAAACATTTTAGCTTAACTAAAATGTAAATTTGGTTTAGACATTCATTTATTTTTAGTCTTTTGATGAAAGACCACAGCCTTCCCCACCTTGCAAGTAGATGTGCTAGTTGGACAGTTCCATAAACTGTGGTGGATAAAAAGAGGCAGGATAAGACAGTGGGAAGGAAAGAGGCTTTGGACAAAGCTCCTGTGTTCTGAATCTCAGCTCTGCCACTTGCTAGCTGTGTGACTTTCAGGAAGTTGCATAGCTGCTCTATGCCTCAGTTTCCTTATATGTCAAAAGGGATATTACCTACCATACACAGTAGTTAGGAGGATGAAAATTCCTTAGAACAGCACTGGCTCATTGAAAGTGCCAGATAGTTGTTTATTAAATAGAAATAAACAGGCCAGGCACAGTGACTCATGCCTGTAGTCCCAGCCAGCACATTGGGAGGCCAAGGTGGGCTGATTGCTTGAGGCCAGGAGTTCAAGACCAGCCTGGGCAACATGGTGAAACCCCATCTCTACCAAGAACACAAAAATTAGCCAGGTGTGGTGCTGCGTGCCTGTAGTCCCAGCTACTTGGGAGGCTGAGGTGGAAGAATCATCTGAGCCTGGGAGGCAAAGGTTGCAGTAACCCATGATTACGACACTGCATCACTCCAGCCTGGGCGACAAAGGGAGAACCGAAAAAAAAAAAGAAAGAAAGGAAGGAAAGAAAGAGAGACAGAGGAAAAGAAAGAAAGAAAGAAAGAAAGAAAGAAAGAAAGAAAGAAAGAAAGAAAGAAAGAAAGAAAGAAAGAAAGAAAGAAGGAAGGAAGGAAGGAAGGAAGGAAGGAAGGAAGGAAAGAAAGAAAGAAAGAAGGAAAGAAAGAGAAAAGAAAGAAAGAAAGAAAAAGAAAGACTTCCATGATGCATCAGCTTTGAATTCCAATTGTTTCTTTAGATGTCTTAGAATTTAAAGAGCCATTCTTTCCTCTCTTTTTTTTTTTAAATAGTTGTCTTATCCACTTAATTTGATAGCGAGTTTTGGGGGTTTCTTTAAAAAACAAACAAACAAAAACAAAACAAAACAAAAAAAACTTTGTCTTTCGTTGGCATTAAATTTCTCTCCAGAGAAACCCAAAACTGTTTTCCTGACATTCGTATTTTGCCACTTGGTGTAATATTTATTAAATTAAATAATAACAACAGGAAGTAAAACTTGTGTAGTATAAACATAATAAATGCTTGGTAGGCACCAATTCAACAGGTGAGGCAAATGCACAACCCCCCTGAGAACAGCCCGCTAGCTGGATGATTGCTGAGAGAGAATGATGGACATTAGTCACTGTGTTCTACAGAGAGAAGGAGAGTTTTAGCTAATCCAAAGAGGTTTTTTAAGAGTTAATGGATGTGAGGGTGATCTGGCTGCAACACATGTCACCCCATTGATCACCAGGGTTGATTTGGCTGATCTGGTTGGCTAGGCAGGTGTCCCCTCCCTTCCTCACCGCTCCTCGTGCGTCCCTCCCGAAGCTGCATGCTCAAAGAGGATAACCATCCCTCATAGAGGAGGACCGACCTTCCATCAAGGGTATACGGGTAGCTACCCTCCCCTGCTAGAAACTTCAAACGAGCTCTCAAAGAGGTGGATTTTTTTTTATTTTGCTCTTGTTGTTTTGTTATTGTTTTTTCTTTTTCTTTTGAGATGGAGTCTCACTCTGTTGCCCAGGCTGGAGTGCAGTGGCGTGATCTCGGCTCACTGCATCCTTGCATCCTCCGTCTCCCAGCTTCAAGCAATTCTTCTGCCTCAGCCTCCTGATAGCTGGGATTGCAGGCATACACCACCACACCCAGCTAATTTTTCTGTATTTATAGTAGAGACAGGGTTTCACCACGTTGGCCAGGCTGGTCTCGAACTCCTGACCTCAAACGATCTGCCCGTCTCAGCCTCCCAAATTGCTGGGATTAGAGGCATAAACACACTCAGCCTCAAAGAGGTTTTTAAAAGAGTTGCAAATGTGCTATGAAACTTTTATTCAAGGACCCTTGGAGCCTTTGTGCCCATTTCAAACTTTAACTTGAAAGACCTTTGCTTAGTAGTTTATAAACCAGATACTTATAACATCCACTGAGTCTCTTTATTTTTCAGGAATTGTCATTAGTACTAAATAGTTTAGGGGGGAAAATTAAAGAACAGTTTGCAACAAATCTTTAACACACAGAGATTGCATTTGATATTGTCAGATGAATTCAAGTGTTAATATAAATTAAACCTAAGACCTCAAGTCCAAAAGCAGCACTATCTGTTTTTCTGATGTGCCGTATACATTATATGACATGGTTTGGCAATTCAAAAGAAAATGTGTTCACAGAAAAATTAATCTACAGGGTTACTTGTACGCTGGGGATGAAACTGACAGTGAAATGGCACAATAAAATTTTTGGGGTGATAGAAATGCTCTATATCTTAATTAGCACATGGGAGACATAAACAGTGTGACTTAAGTAACCACCCTAACCCTCCTATGCCTTTTCCAGGCCTGAGGACACCTACTGCCTGTTTGGTTCATCCCATTATTGCTATTTATGACCCCAGAACTGTTCACCACCAACGTGTCAGCAGAAGTGGCATAGCTTGTCCACATGCACATCTGGCTAGAACAGGACAGGAACTAAATCCCGGATAAAAACGTGTTTTAGAAATTGACTTTGACATGAGCAGGGACTCTTTGTGTTTGAGAAGTATCTGTTGGACTACTTCATACCGCCTAAGGGTTAATGGGTCACATTCCATTTCTTCCATTCTACCACAGAAAAAGCTGGGACACATAAGGACATGGCAAAAACACATCACATGACTGCATGGACCAGGCATGCATTCCAAAGATAAATACAAACATCTCCAACCAGTGTTGAAAAGCACGCATTTTCATCCTAGTCAGACTGATTGCAGCCTCACCAGCAGGGCTGAATGCTGAGCCCCATTCAGTAACACTTTGAATGCCTTTGTTCCAGCGTTTCCCAGCAGTGCAAACATAATGGAAAAGAGACTGCCAAATGACAGCTCGCTTCTTTTCTCTTTCTTAATATAAGAAAAAATAACTGCAAAGGTAGACAATAAAGTGAATAAGAATATAAGAAAAAACAGAGACAAATGTGTAAAATAAATTCAGATAATCTGAAATAGAGGCAACTTTCACGAATGTTTTATGATCTACTTTCCTTTAAAGGAAATGAACAATAAAGCAAAACTAAACAAGAAAAAAAATGTTAATGACTGCAACTGCTGTTAAGTAGGAAGTGAACCTTTCAGGCTGAACTTGGCCTTCCAATGGAAATATGAGCAGAGCAGTTCTTAGGGAGTAACAGTGAAAATAGGTGTAATTAAGGAGAATGCATCCCAGCAGCCCTCAAGACTGCCTAATAATAAAGCTGTACTCTTAGCATAAAAAAGACACATTCTCGTCCATTTCCAAACAACAATTCTGTAGGGAGAAAAACAACGTGAGCCCTTATAAATCAATGGGAAAAATGATCAGGTGGGTTCACACATAACTAGTAAGACCATCATATGCTCTACCATTTTTGTACCATTTTTAATATTAGGAACTGGGTGACTTTTTAGGTCGTCATTCTCTGTTTCCTTCCTCTACACCGAAGCCCTTGTTATCATGCATACGAAACACACAGGAGCACTAAAGGCATTCATTATGGCCACTGCTGAATTCCAAATGAGAATAGTTTAAAAATATATGTTACTGTTCAAGACAAGTCAACACATTTCAAACAAGAGGGCCCTGTTTGAATTTAGAAAGCTGACTAAAACCCACAGCAGAGAAGAGATCTGAGTCCCTGGCGCTCTGTGCTGTGAGGATTGGGGGTGGAACTATCACGGCGAGGAGGCGCTCAGTAAAAGAGAGGTGGAATTCAAAGCCAACACCGGTTCCCCTGGGGTCTGTTGTAATCAGGAGACAAATGGTCTGTACTCAGTAGCATGTATTCATTCTGTCGCAAGAGGCTGCCAACGCGAGCTTCCCTACGCTTTTGTGGAAATACAGTACGAGTCTTTTTCTCTTTCAGTTGCTATAGAACAAGAAGAATAAAAAGTCCACTGCTGACAAACACTGCTTTGGGCATTTGACACTGGTCTTTGATCTAGTTACTCAGACAGTTCAAAATGAACAAATTAGGTGTTTACAACAAAAGACATTCCGTTTTAGCCTGTTCAAGTGCCAAGTGGAGTGGACAGCTCGCTCAAACAGAACTGGGAAATTTCTCCCTGCCAGGCCACAAGATGGGCATTGGAAGTTCATTTCCCAAGAGCAATTAATAAATTATGATACTGTTTTTTTAAATTAGAAGAAAAAAAAGAAAGAAAACATGGGGTTTGGGTCAACAAAGTAAACCTACACCATCTGGAATTTGAGTCACGACACAGCAGATCCTTGAGGCTAGAGACCCACAGGGACAGATCTTCATTCTTCATGAGATGGTTTGATTATAGGACAGACCATGAAAAAAACACTCATTTTAAAATTTCTGCCTGAAAATCAAGTCTATATACCATACAATCTACAGTCTACACATCACATAGAAAAGGGCAACATCTGTATTCTATTATGTAAATTCCCCTTTTAAAAGTATTGTAACATTATTCTCAAAGACAGAAGGAAAATTGGGTATCTGAGTGTGATCCCTATTCACAAAAGACAGTGGTTTTGTTCCCTTGACTTAAGTGTCTGCTTTATTTCTGTTGAAAACAGTGCATCTTAGACAAGAACCCATTGCCTCCATTTCCTTCTTGTGAAAAGAAGTGTTTGTGCTGTGAAATGATTTGTCAAAAGCTTTAGCAGTCTATGGCCAAGGAAGGATTGTAAATGGACTATGTGATTTGCACCATTTTCTTCTAATAGGGGACATCTGATTAAAATCTTTTAAATAATTACAGTTTTTAGAAAAGCAGACACCACTTCAGCAACTGCGTCCAGCAGCAGTGGGTTTTGAGGTCGGCTATGTGAGGCGAAGCAGACGCATGAAACATGCTGAACAGTGGCACTTTAAAATCACATTTTATTTTCAGCAAGCAATGGGGAGTGGAAAAGGAAAAGCAAGTGTGGAAAAAGAAAGAAATCTGTTAGCACAGATCCAAATATCCCCTAGAATCGAAATGTCAGCCTTGAAAATACCAAGCAAGCCAGCTTGTCTAATATGTTACCATCCTGCCTTATAATTACTGGAAAGTAGTTATTTATCTGTTGTGTTCAGCTACCCTGTCAGTATGCCTGAGTTTAATTATCAGACCTCACTGGAAGTTCAATTTCCTCTGTTCCTTCTTTTTGCTGCAACATAAATCGAAATTGCTTCATAATTTCTGTTAACTGTTTTGGCACACTGTCTCATACATCCAGAGTTCTTGCCCACAGGACAGTCTCCTCTCACAGCCTCTCCAGCTATAAAGGAGGCATCTGTTTGCTGCAGTTTCAATCCTCACAAACCCCATGATTCTTTGGTGTATCAAAGTTCACAGCCTCTTGTCCATCAACTTGGTGAAAAAGAGAAGTAAGAGGCCAGGCGCAGTGGCTCACACCTGTAATCCCAGCAATTTGGGAGGCCGAGGTGGGAGGATCACCTAAGGTCAGGAGTTCGAGACCAGCCTGGCTAACATGGCAAAATCCCATCTCTACTAAAAATACAAAAATTAGCTGAACATAGTGGCACGCACCTGTAATCCCAGCTATTCGGAAGGCGGAGGCAAGAGAATCCCTTGAACCTGGGAGGCAGAGTTTGCAGTGAGCCAAGATCTTACCACTGCACTCTAGCCTGGGCAACAGAGTGAGACTGTCAGAAAAAAACACTTAACAAAGAGAAACAAAAGAGGCAGTTGTCTGTTTCTTTCACCTTCATGGAGCACAAGAGCTTCAAACATCTGCCTGTGATGGGGCAGCCGAGCCAAAAAATTCAAAACTGCTCCAAAGAAGGGGTTGGGAGAAGTCAAACAAACAGGCATTACCATGTCTTTCCCCCTTCGCCTCCCCAACAAGCGATCCTTCCAGTGAAAAGGATCTTGTTCTGGTGTGCGATTCTTTCCCATAAGCCCTATGTAGGAACAGAGCCTTGATTGTCAGAGACTTTGAGATCTGCATATATCTAAATTAGAGGAAAGAAAAAACAGAGCTTAGGTGCAATATTCTCCCACTCTCTCATCAGTCCTCCACGAGTGAACCCAGACCTAAGGAGAAAACTGAATACTTAGAACAAGGTATTAATATTATTACAGGTCTGCTAAGAATCTGGACACACTCTGCAGAAATTATCCTACATAGGAAGTACATTATCAGATGGTGGTGACTTTTTTGAAGTTTATTTGTAGCTGGGCATGACAGCAATTGAAAGTTTGTCTATCCTCTGAGGTCTACTTCTCGCCATCACCCAAGGTTAGTGGCAGTCAAATGAGTACAAACTGAATCTCAGCTCTGCCACTTACCATCTCTAGGACCCTGGGCAAGTTGCCCAACCTCTCAGTGACTCGGTGTTCTGTAGAGTGGAATAATAAAAGTTCCAGCCTCACAGGGATGTTGTAAAGGTGAAGTGTATTATATGCAAAGCACTTAGAATAGTGCCAGATATTATTATTACTATTACTATTTCATTGTATTCACTGTTTCCCCCCTCCCTTATGGTTTCTGGCATATTGATTTGATCTACTCAGAGTAAGCTTTCAATAATATAAATTGATTAGCAACATCCAGTACAACAACGTTACAGGCTTTTAAGGGGAGCGATCACATTGACAAATACTTACACCTAATATTCTAAGTTCAACTTCTGATAGTATTAACACTAATTTGCATGTAGTAAAGTTCCTCTGTTTACAAACAAGTGTCTAAAACAGATGGAGTTTTGTGTGTTTTACACAATTTTAAAAGCTAACAGTGTGTTGTCTATATTGGTATTCTGCAGCTGCCATAACAAATTACTGTAACCTTGGCTTAAGACAAGAGAAATTTATTTTCTCATCATACTGGAGGCCAGGAGTCTGAAATCAAGGTCTCAGGAGGACTACACTCCCTCCAGTCAGAGACACCTGGGGAGAATCATGTACTTCTGTCTTCCAGTTTCTGCTGTCTCCAGGCATTTTTTTTGGCTTGAGGGTGGATCACTTCAATCTCTGCCTCCAAGGCCATGTTGCCTCCTCTTATGTCTGTCTTCCGCCTGGTGTGTCTGTCAAAATCCCCACTCTGCCTCACTCTTATAAGAACACTTGTCATTGGATCTGGGGCCCACCAAATAATCCAGGACAAACTCCTCCTCTCAAAATCTTTAACTTAATTTCATCTTTTTGCCTTATAAAGCGACGTTCACTGGTTCTCGTGATTGGCAGGTGGACATATCTTTTTGAGGAACACCCTTCAGTCCACTACAATGCCTATTATCAATATATATTGGGAGAGACTGTAAAGGTTGTCTGATTTATTTTAATCAGGTGGCAATGACTCATATTCATAGATGTACAGGGAACATTTCTGCTGATTACCACTAGTAATTACACACACACACAAACACACATACACTCATGCCTACTCTCTGGCTTGTATTCATTAGAGTAGTTGAGAGTTTTTGTTTTACAACTTAGAGAAGAGATGTTTCAGTGGGTGAGGAGCCAAGGGAAAGAGGAGGGCAGTATTCCTATATCAAGTCTTATAAAGTGGTTTTCATTCTCCTTCTAGAAGGAGATGCTACAAAGTGGAAGGCAATGAAGGAATCTCGTGAGGTTCTTCACAGAAAACAGAAAAGACCTCATGAGGCCCCCAAGCACCAGGAGAGCCGCTTTGGAGCCCAGTGACTATGAGTGGCTCTGAGACAGGAAAGGCTGTTCTCCCTGCCTCTGTGCAGAACCAGCAAAGCTCCTGCTCCTTGGAATTCAAAGCTTGGGGAGCATCCTGCAGCATCTCCCTTATCGTGCATGTCAGTCACCTCATGATGTACTGGGACATTGACGAAGCACTGGAAATGGGCAAGAGGGGCCAGAGAAGGAGAGAAAGGGGCAACTGGTGAGAGGACATAAGTAATCCATCCCACTGGAGACCTCCAGAAAGATCTGAAGGACACTTTCCCCAGATGGGTGAAGCCCTGTTAGTGCACGAGTGAAGGTTATATGCAATTTGATATTTTCATAAACATTTCCCTATGTAGGGAAGGAAATGTTGCCACTCTTGTAAGGATACTTGTCAAAGGTTAAGAAAAGATGGGAGAAGCATTTTAACAAATTGGTTACTTCCTTTTTCTATTGCTGCTGTAAAAAAATAAGTACCAAAAACTTAGTGGCTTAAAACAACACCCATTGGTTCTTTCATGATTCAGCTGAATTCTGAAATTGAAATCAAGGTATTATTGAGACTACATTCTCTTATGGAGGCTCTGGGAAAGATCCACTTCAAGGCTCATTCAAGTTGTTGGCAGGTTTAGTTCCACATGGCTGCGGGACTAAGGTTTTCATTTCCTTGTTGGCTGTTGGTTGAAGCTTCTCATGGCTGCCCACATTCCTTGGCTCCTGAACTCTCCATTTCTAAGCTATCAGTGGCATGTCTGATCCTTCTTCTACTTCGTATCTTGCTGTTCTCTTGTCTCCTTTTAAGAGTTTATGTGATTACATTGGTTGCAACCAGATAATCCAGGATAATTTCTCTATGCTAATGTCAGCTGATTAGTAACCTTACTTACATCTGGAAAGTCCCATTCAGCATGTGAGAAACCATATTTATAGATATAACATCAAGAGCTGAAGGTCATGGGGGCCAAAATAATGCGTCCCGCACTGGTGAAACTTACAATAAAGTATGCTCGCCAACCCCACCAAAATAAAAGGTCTCTCGACTAGCAATCAGAAGACCATATTCCAGTTTCAGTTCTACGGCCAGCTCATTTGTTGATGAAAATGGGTTGCCACGTTCCTGCTTGGGGACTAGTTTCTGGTAATTGTAAAGAGCAAGAGTCTGAGAAGTTGCCATGTAAAGTCTCTTACTTCTCCAAAATTATGTAACTTTGTTTCTCCAATAGTGAAAGGCTACATACAACCCATTATCAAATCCACAGTGCAAATTGTATCTTGTGGTTTTCAGTGAATTGCCCAGTTATTGTCAGCACCACCACTGGGGTCAGAGCTGTGGGATGCTGTCAACTTATATATGAGCTGTGTTTTAAAATAGATGACATGGGAAGTATTATGATATACTAAGCATATTAAATAGTTTCCTTTAGAAATTCACCGAGTAAGAGTGCAATTGAGTCATTCAAACTAAATGTTTGAGCTATGTTAGTCTAGGCTTTATCAGCTGATGCTACTTTTAAACAAATTTTTGCTTATGGAGTTTAAATGCATCCAAGTATCCAAAGTGAAAGACACAGAGGCTTGTAACTTCCAGTATGCTTCAACTGCAACCCACAAAGAATGCAATGCATTCCTCCTCCTATTTGTAACGTTCAGCTCCTTCCATAAATCTTTCCCAGGTACCCAGCCAGGCTCAGATAACATTTCCCAAAAGGACTGCAAATTTGGCAAACCTAGGCAAAGTTTAAAGTCTAAAGCATTACCTCAAATCTACTGGCTACTAACTGAGGCTTAAAAAGATCTAAATATCTATTCCTATCATTTTTATCAGTCATATTAACAAGATTTCAGTGGATCTTTATATGCAAAGTGGTTCAACACAGTATTCACACTTTAAATTGTTGAAAACAATAAGAACTCCATCTTTCTCTTTTCCAATTACTCTCTCCATTGCTCTGTCTGTAAATCTTTTGTTTTATTCCTATATCAGTAACATTCTTCAAAATCTAAAGAACTAAGTATTTGCAACAATTTTCCTGAAAGGTTACTAGTAGTTGTTGAAATTGAGCAACTCAAATTTTCCAACACTTAAGCAAAGATGCTATTAAGAGCCCATATGTTAGGTCTAGAACTAAATTAAATTGCACTTATTCAACACATATTTATTGACTATCTACTATGTACCATATGTATCTGCTAGGAATAAAATTATGAACAAAGCAGTCCTTGATCTCAGAGCATTTACATTCTAGTAGAAAACGCATAATAAACAAATCAAAATACTGTGAAGAAAGATAAAGTAAGTAAGGGAATAGAGTATGTCTGAGATAAATATTTTTAGACAAGCTACTTTCTGGCACAGGGACAAATTAAACAGAAGCAAATACTGAATATGCGGGGCAAGAGTATCCCAGGCAGAGGGTCCGAATGGTAGGTACAAAGGCCCTGGGTTAAGAATGTCTTTGACAAGTTCTAGGAACATCAGAGAAGCCAGTTTATGTTTCGTGGTGTGAGGAAGTAGTAGAGTGGTAGAAAGTGAGTTTGAAGGGACAGCCAGGGTCAAGTCATGTAGAGCTATGGTAATGACTTTGGACATTATTCTAAGTGTGATGAAAGTCAATGGAGGTTGAGGCCAGGGGTGGTGGCTCACACCTGTAATCCCAACATTTTGAGAGGCCAAGGCGGGTGGATCACCTGAGGTCAGGAATTCAAGACCAGCCTGGCCAACATGGTGAAACCCCATCTCTACTAAAAATATAAAATTAGCTGGGCATGGCAGCACTTGCCTATAATTCCAGCTATTCAGGAGGCTGAGGCAGAACTGCTTGAACCTGGGAGGTGGAGGTTGCAGTGAGCCAAGACTGTGCCATTGCACTCCAGCCTGTGTGACAGAGCAAGACTCTATCTCAAAAAAAGAAAGAAGAAAGAATGAAGGAAGGAATGAAGGAGAGGAAGGAAGAAAGGAAGGAAGAAGGGAAGAAAGGAAGGAAAGACAGAGAGGAAGGAAGGAAGGAAAGACAGAGAGGAAGGAAGGAAGAAAGGAAGGAAGGAAGGAAGGAAAGACAGAGAGGAAGGAAGGAAAGAGAGAGGAAGGAGGGAAGGAAGGAAGGAAAGAGAGGAAGGAAGGAAGAAAGGAAGGAAGGAAGGAAGGAAGGAAGGGAGGGACGGAGGGAGGGAGGAAGGAAGCCAATGGAGGTTTGAAAACAGAGGAGTGACATGCTTTAATTTACAATTTCAAGTTCTTCTCACTGTGGTCGCAGGTGGAGAATAGACATCAAGAATGAAAACCAGACAGCAAGTTAGAAAAGTTATTTTATAACAAATATGAGTTCAGACAACAGAGGGACTAGAGTGGTAGCAGTACAAAATTGGTCAGGTTTAAGATATATCATGAAGGTTTTGCTGACATATCTTGGTGATGGAATGGATGTGGAAAATGATTAAAAGAGAGGAAGTTGAATGCCCATCATTGACCAATATAGGGTAACTGTCAATTACATCTTCAAGCATAAATGAAATCTTCTCTTCAAGGAGACGGGATTGCTTTTTTTTTTTTCTTTTCTACGCCTTTGGGAGGACTTACTAAAGTCTAATGTGAGATGATGATGGATAGCTAGAGAGACAGATACTACTCATGATGATGTCCATGTCCAAAGCATACCAGCAACATGGAGAAGAAGACATATGTGACCCACTCCATGCACATGGGGAGCTGCACTGAAGGAAACAGGCTAGCAGGAAACATACAATCGACTTTTTTCATAACAGTGCACTGAGGAAGCCATAATCAAGGAAGACACAAAATCATTTTGCTTTCAACTTTAAACTCTGTGGTATAACTGTGTCAGCTTGTAACCAGAGTGGCATTTGGCAAAGTAAAATGAAAGAACGTTTAATGAAGTTTTCAGATATGTTACAATTATGTTTCAGATATGTTTCAGTTATGTTTCAGATTCATACTAAGGCCCAGTATCAACTATTTTATTTCAATTTAATGTAATAAATCATTATTGAGTCCTTACTATAGGCCAGATGTTATATAGATTCTGGAAATATAAGATGTAACAACTCTGTTGTTCCCAGCCTGCTAGGAAACAAAGAGACATAGGTGAGTATCTGCATTAGTATATGGTGTCAAGATAAAAGAAAGAATAAAGTACTATGAGAATACTGGTAAACTATTATAATTACTATTTGGGTGAGGGTCCCAGGCAAAGTGATTGAGAGAGCTGACATTTGAATTGGACCATGAATACATAGAATCATGACAAAAAAGGAAAAATAAAAGGAGAAAGCAAGTCTATGCTTGTTGTTGCAGATGGCAGTAGCTCAAGAACACTGGGGGTGGAGAGCAGGATTGCATAGTGGTCATAGTCTTTGCAACTACAGCTTCAGCTTAAATACCAGTTCTACCACTTATCATGTTATTTAATCTCTATATGCCTCAGTTTATACATCTGTAATACTGGAATAATAGCTATTTCGTAGAGCTTTGTAGGGAATAACCAATTTAACACAGGGCATTTAAGTAAAGCTTTTAGTACATAGCAAGAAGTACACAATGTTTGCTCTATAGCAATAAAAGGCAGGCTGATGTTTTCTTATTTGAAGCATATTAACAAAGAGCACGAGACGACTTTGTGGAGTGATTTAGGCTTAAAAATATAATTATTTTGCAACTCCTTTGATCTCAAAAGTTAAGACTGAACATGCCAGGATGGGAATTTTACTTTCTAATGCCTGTGTTTGTGGTTAGTTATTTTTTATGACGTTGAAGTGATAGGTTTAAAACCTAAATGGGTCATATGGCTTCACCCTACTCTTGGCCACAGACTGAACCCTTAACCCTAGCTAACCATGAGGCAAATAGATCATGAAAGAGGCAGACCACACAGTGGAAATGTATCTATATTACTCATCAATTAGCCACTAGAAAAATAATTCAAAATCATGCCCTAGTGGCAGTGAGGTAGCAATGTCATTTTAATAAGTTAACTTAATGCTTTAAAAAATATAAATTGAGCTACATTGTTCTTATGCCCGAAGAAGAGACCATGTTTGAATTCTGAGTGAGGTTTCAGCATGCTTACTGCCTGATAATACCTCATATATGTATGGTAATTGATATTTCACAAAAAAAGTTTCCATTGGTCTTACCATATTCTAATTTCCAAGATGGTAAAACACTGAACTTGAGAAGTCTAAGCAAGCCTTCAATGTGGTTAAGGTGCAAAGATGCCATGGAGAGAAATGGTGAAAGTATTGGCAGGCAAGAGATAAATTCCTAGCTTTTTGCCATGGTTAAGGCCAACTTGATAATGAGGACAGTGAGAAAGAACTGAAACTACAACTGCTAGAAGCTACTGGAAGAAAACACAGAGGAAACACTTTGTGATATGGGACTGGAAAAGGATTTCTTAGATACAACTTCAAAAGCACAGGCAACAAAAGCAAATATAGACAAATGGGATTACATCAAACTAAAAAGCTTCTGCACAGCAAAAATAGTAATCAACAGAGTGAAAAGACAACCTACAGAATGGGAAAAAATACTTCCAAGTCATACATCTATTTAGGGTTAATATCCAAAATATATAAGGAACTGAAACAACTAATCTAAAAATGGGCAAATGATCTGAATAGAAATTTCTCAGAAGAATAAAAAGGCCAGCACATATAAAAATGCTCAGCATCATTAATCATCAGGCAAATGCAAATCAAAACCACAATGAAATAGTAATATCATCTTACTACATGAGAAGAGAGACTGGCCTAGCCTCTCAGCCTATGTGTTTCTCCTGTGCTGGATGCTTCCTATCCTTGAACATCAGACTCCAAGTTCTTAAAGTTAGAAGGGCTACTACGATAAGACAAAAAAAAAAAAAAAAAATGCTGGCAAGGATGCAGAAAAAGGAGAACTCTTATACATTTTTGTGGGAGTGTAAATTAGTATAGCTATTATGGAAAATAGAATAGGGCTTCCTGAAAACATTAAAAATAGAACTACCATATGATGCAGCAATCCCATTTCTGGGTATATATGCAAAGGAAATGAAATCAGCATGTCAAAGAGAGATCTGTACCCCCGTGTTTATTGCAGCACTACTCACAATAGCCAAGAGATGGAACCAAATATTCTTCAACAGAAGAAAGGGTAAAGCAAATGTGGTCTATATACACAATGGAATACTGTTTAACCATTAAAAAGAATGAAATCCTTCTATCTGTGGCAACATGGATGAACCTGGAGGACACTATGTTAAGTGAAATAAGCCAGAAAAACAAATACCACATGATCTCACTAATAAATGGAATCTTAAAAAGTTGATCTCATGCAAGTAGAGATTATAGAAGAGTGATTACCAGAGGCTTAGGAGGGGTGGAGGAAAGAGTGATTGAGTACAAAGTTACAGTTAGGTAGGAAGAATATATTCCAGTGTTCTATTACATAGTAGGGTGACTACAGTTAATAAAAATGTATTATATTTTTCAAGGCAGCTAAAAAAGAGGATCTTGAATGTCATCACCACAAAGAAATTATAAATGTTTGAAGTGATGGCTATGCTATCTACCCAAATTCAATCATTATACAATATACAGGGGTATTAAAACATCACATTGTACCCCATAAACATGTAAAATTATCATGTAAAAAAATGTAAACATGTAAAATTATCACAGGGACGGGAACATTACACACCAGGGCCAGTCAGCGAGTGGGAGACAAGGGGAGGGAGAGCATTAGGACAAATACCTAATGCATGCAGGGCTTAAAACCCAGGTGACAGGTTGATAGGTGTAG
Source organism: Gorilla gorilla gorilla (assembly GCF_029281585.2). Classification (NCBI taxonomy): domain Eukaryota; kingdom Metazoa; phylum Chordata; class Mammalia; order Primates; family Hominidae; genus Gorilla; species Gorilla gorilla. The sequence goes on along the minus strand of NC_073228.2, from coordinate 129,207,018 downwards.
CAAACCACCATGGCACATGTATATCTATGTAACAAACCTGCACATTCTGCACATATATCCCAGAACTTAAAGTAAAATAAAAATAAAATAAAATAATAAAATAAAATGAATAAATTATCATGTGTCAGTTATAAACAACATTTTTAAAAGTTAAATTTAGGAAAAAGCAAAGGAAGGCAACTCACATTAACTGATCTTTCTACACCTTCTTCATTTAATCTTTTTTCCCTCTTTGCTTGGCAACCACTAAACATGTTGTTATTGCCACAGCTGATACACAGCCAGTGTCTTCTGTGCCAGAGACACATTCGAATGACAATGTGACACATTTTATTATGAAAGAATAGCCCGGTGAGCTGGAGATGCCTTGCCTACAGCTGCTTTGCTATGTTTAAACTGTCCTTTGTGCATCATTTATTCTGAACACATTTGAGGACAACTGGAAACAAACTGATGAGTAAGTCTGAGTACTGAGAGAGGTGAAGGAATGACATTTTAAAGGCAAACATTGAGACTTTTCAGCCAAAGAAGCAGCAGCTGCTACAGATGTTGATATAACAGAGGACACTGGGAGCAGTGAGCAGGGCAGAATGTCGGTTCAAGACAAGAGGTTGCCATCAGAGAAAACAATCCACTAGAAACAAAAGCTACAGTGCCAGGCGGTGCTGAGGGGCTGGGCCCTTTTCTCAGCAAGATGGCTGGCAGAAAGATAAGTTGAGCACCAGTGAAAATTATCATTGTAGGAAAGAGAGAGAAACAGAGAGAGATTTGGAATGCATCTACCTCTGTGGCAGAAAAGACATTTTAAGTAGCATTAAAAGCCTGGAGAGTGTAGCCTCACATGCTTCTTTCTTCAGTGCAAGCTGTGCACACCTCCATTGGAAGCAAAAGGCTTTTGCTTTATGTTCCTTGACCTTAAAGAAACTCTACTTTGGTACCTTCAATTCAAGAATTCTTTGCCAACACCTCTGGTTTTAAGTCATTACTAATAATAGGGACAAGTGCCAAAACATTTGACTAGCTGTCCAATGTATTTGCAAGTTTAAAAATATAGTCTTGTTGGTTGAAAATGCCAGTTAGTCATCAGTTAACCTTGAAGTCTTCCTGACCCATGTCCTCTGGAAGAGTTCATGGAAATAAAAACAGGGAGAATCAAAATGCACCTAACTCAGGATCTGCAAACCCCACGAAACAGCAAATCAAAGGGTTGACTCCAAGTCAGTCTGACATTTTAAAAAGCAGCAGGGCTTACATCAGGTGAGACATCAAAAGCAACAAAAAGGAAGTCAGGCTATCACAGCCTTATCTGGCCTTTGCTAGGAGAGAAAGGCTGGAAAATCTGAGACATCCATTTCTCAATATGTTCACTGCAAGTCAGATGCTTTCTGTTACACAGAGAAGTTACAGAGGCCCAATTTCCATTTGGTCATTCAAAAACCACTTATTGAAGCACTACTATGTACCAGGCATCATACTGGGGACTGAAAAGTAGCTGCAAAAGACACAGTGCCTGATAATAGACATATATAACTAAACAATTTCAAAGAAGCACAACAAATATTCTAAAAAGAGCTGCAGTGCTTTCAGAATAATAGAAAGTGATTTTAAACAATCATTCAGAGGAATCTAGTAAATAATAATAGCAATATAATAATATGAGAAAGTTCCAGGTTTTTGGTAAGAATAAAATGTAGATTGTGCCATTAATTGAGGGAGCACATATAAAGAGGAGTACATTTAAGAGGGAATATGGTGAATTCAGATTTGAATATGCCTTTCGGATATGCACAGTTTTTCCCAAAATAAAAAAATGGCCCAAGTTGCATTTATGTCCTTCTTTCTGCCACCATCATCACCTTCGATGTTATAACACATAAATAGCAAAGTGAACAGAATGGAAACAGAAAGAAAAGAGTGATCTTACAATATTAAGAAAAAGCATTTAGGATACCTGAGAGTTTGGGACAATTTTGCCAGACACTCAGACATTTTTTTTTCTTTTTTCCCGTCCACATTCTCTATAATTTAAGTGTTAGGAGTATGAATTCTAGAATCTACATAGGTTCCAGTTCTGAGTCTACTACTTTCTGCCTGAGTGACCCTGTTGACTTACTGAGTCTTCTAAGGGTCTGCTTCCTCCTCTCTAAACAGGGATACCAGTACCTGGTTCATAGAGCTGAGAAGATCTATGGGATGCTGAATATAAAAAGCTTAAACCAGTGCCTGGGGCATAGCCAGTGCTCAGTAAATATAGTTACATTTGTCCCCTAGTCTTGTTTTTCTCCCATTTCTTGTGCTTTTATTTCCGACCCCCACCAACCCTCTCACTTTCCTATGAGAAACTTCATATAGTTTTTTTAAAAAAAGAAGAAAAAAAGGTTTAGATTGAGAAGACCTAGATTTCAATATTGGTGCTGTCACTTATTACCTGTGTGTTCTTGTAAAAATTCCTTAACCTTCTGGATTTAAGTTTTCCTAAGCATAAACTGCAGATATTAGTAATGTGTTTCTTATTAGGATATGGTAAAGGGTGAGTGAGATGTTATGTCCCCTGTGCAACATTTATTCTAGATATTCTTCATTTCCTTCTCCAATTCTACTTGCCCATCTTCTACACTCTTCTGTGCTCTAGATAGCTGACATTTATCAACTAAATCAATGGGCAACCTTGCCCTCTGGCTTCTAGCTTGGAGTGGCAGATAGAAGAGACCAAAAGGATTTTGAGAAGACAGGAAAGCGTAGTCAGGATATTGATTTCCCCCGTTCTTTTGCTGGGTCCTCTCTAGGTAAATGGTGCCAACCTATTGAAGGTCATAGCTTTTGTTAAGAAGCCCCTTCTCTCTCTGGAGTACTCCAGCTGCTTCATCTCCTGGTGCTTTGGTGCTCAAGGCTTCCCTACCTTTGCTAGTTCTGCACTGCAACATCCTTTGCCAGTTTCCCTAAAATAACCCTGCACACACCTTTGTAAAGCATCTCTTTATTAAATTCTCCTCACTTACCCCTGTTTGAGTGTGCCATCTGTTTCTTTCTAGGATCCTGACTGCTACAACATGTAAAGTCCCTGGCATGTCTGGCTCCTAAGAAATGAGTTTCTCCGTACAAACAACGCCTGTCAATGTCTTCCTCAAACCTTGCTTGGCTACAAAGTGGTGTTCACAGTCAAGGAGAAGAGTCCTGACCTCAATAACCTGAATCTGGACAACAATGAAGAACCTCTGAAAAAAGTAGGAAAATAACAGTCCCCAAAGTAGAGAATAATATCCACATCTTTCTTGGAAATTCAGCCCTGAAAGCGAACCTGCAATAAGTACAGTCTATATTCATTGCTCTTACATGCTGCCCCTTCTGTATGCCGCCATCTGCAACACTGCTTTGTTTCTCATTCCGTGTTTTGGATAACTGCAGAGTCCTCTAACACATATGTGATGGTTAATACTGTGTCAACCTAATTGGATTGAAGGATACAAATTATTGATCCTGGGTGTGTTTGTGAGGGTGTCGCCAAAGAGGATTAACATTTGAATGAGTGGGCTGGGAAAGGCAGACCCACCCTTAATCTGGGTGGGCACCATCTAACCAGCTGCCAGCATGCCTAGAATGTAAAGCAGGCAGAAAAATGTAAAAAGAGAGACTGGCCTAGCCTCCCAGCCTACATCTTTCTCCTGTGCTGGATGCTTCCTACCCTTGAACATCGGACTCCAAGTTCCTCGGTTTTGGAACTTGGACTGGCTCTCTTTGCTCCTCAGCCTGCAGACAGTCTATTGTGGGACCTTGCGATTGTGTGACTTCATACTTAATAAACTCATATGTATATAAATACTTAATAAACTCATATATATATTTATTCATACTTAATAAACTCATATATATATATATATTCCATTAGTTCTATCCCTCTAGAGAACCCTGCCTAATACAACACGAGGAAGAGGAGCAGACCACAAGAAAGAAAAGCAAAGTTTGTTTTCTGTCACTGATCTGCAAAATATACATCTCTAAAGGAGTTTCTCCCAAAGCCATTGGTTACATGATTGGGTAAAATTGGAACAAGAACAATCAGAGGTTGACTGAGTCCTTTAAAAACGGTATTTAAAAGTTCAGTAAGGTTTTACATGGACTATAAAGTCTCTAAACGGTTTTCTTATTTATAACTGCTCTACCAGCATCTCCTTCAGTAAAATCAAAATATTCATATTTTGGCTTGCAAAAAATAAAATGAATGTGAATTATGTAGCTGCCAAATAATACAGGAGGATTTATTTTTTTACGTGATACACTTCTCCTATTTTGTTTTCTTTTTCCTGTGCCCTGGCTTTTTTCCACCTCCACTGGCTTCATTTCTACATTCATTTTTCATGTATTCAAACATACTTTTCCTAAGCTTCATGTTATATTAGCCTCATTCCAAATACCAAACATTTTAAATTTAATCCTTGAATATATGCAAGATATTAACTTTTATGGTGCTGTTTCCATAACCCTTGACACTGCATATTTTAAAGGACTTTAAAAATTTCTTACGATTGTTCTTAGTTTTGAGAAAATATGTGCTCAGTATTTTAAATCATCAGTGCTAACATGCATCAATGTGATATTTCTTTTATATGTAAATATAAGCGATCTCTTTGGATGTTTTGTAGTCTTTTTTATCTGCTTCACAACTATTTAGCTTGCATATTTTAAGAATTGTGAATCTCACTGATGCACAGATAATAAATACTGATGTCTGTATTTTGTTTAAAGTTTGCAAACTCTGATTCTTTTCTTCTCTTCCCTTTTGACTGAGGGCCTTAATCTTCAAGTGCCTCATGAGAAGCTACATAGTTCATGTTCCTTCATAACAAATTTGACACACAATAATAATTATGGGACAGAATTATTTTTCCTTAAAGAGTTAAAGGTGTGCAATTTGCTCCGAGGAATCTGTAGCTTGTATCTACAAGACTGTGCTAATGTTTTGGTTTACTAAGGGGAAATAAAAGAGATGCTGACAGATGAAGTAGTCCTATGAGGAAACACTTTTTTTTTTTTTCAATTTGAGGCTCAAGGTTTTCTTTTCCTCTTTTTAAAATTTTATTTAATGTTTATACAACCAAATAAAAGTGAAAGAGCAACAGGCAGTATGAAGAACCCTCAATCTCATTCTGCACCTCTTTCTGTCTTATACTTCCAGCATTGATCGGTGCCTCAAATATTTGGCTATGGAGCAGCCATAATAGGATTTCAACTAGGTGCTGTTGGAGAATTTCTCCAGGGGTTTGGACCAGTTCTTCACAGACAACCTCAGCCCATTAGCTTTGCAACCAGACTGATGCACTTGGAAGAATCATTAAAAAGACATGGTATAGAACAATCTTATCAAAATGTACGAATACTCTATGTTTAATACACTTCACTGCATGACTATAAAAAATATTATCAATTCAGCAAGTTACTTTTCTGGATAAAGTTTTTATGGATACTTTTTAAATATGCATTCTGTCACTTGTAAGAAAAATCTTCCTATTCATTGCTTTGGATGGTGGCCAATGTCTAAAGAAGGCAGAATCTGAGTGCCACATGTTTAGTGAGCTGATTAGTTGCCAGTTGCCATGCTCTATAGAGAGAAAAAGAGGAATTGCAATTTTAAGATAATCTTTTAAAATCTGCCATCATTTCCCACTACAAAAACTGTGATACAGTCTGTTAAATAGAAGATAATTAGTCTAGTGAAGGTCTGGTAATTGTAAACTCATTCCTAATTAAAAAAAAAAAACACTTATTTTGCTGGGAAACCATCCTTATCACTTAGACAATTCAGGGTTATAACAAAAGTGTATGGGCTCGGTAGCTAGAGGCATAAGAAGGGGAAACTAGAGAATAGCTTTGGAGCACATCCTCTGCTCAATATATTTCATATAAATAAGGATTGAGTAAATCAAATTAATTCAATGAAAATAGTGCAGATTTTGTAGCGATAAACAGTTGCAAATTCTGACTCAGCTCCTTATTAGCTGTGGTCTTAAGCAAGTCATTTAAATTTAGTCTCATCTTCATCCTCAGTAAAATGAATAATAATAACATATGAGGATTCACAGCACACCTGCAAAGCCAGTGCAGAGATTGGCAAATAGAGTTGCACAATAAACAGTTTTTCTGAAAAACTATATTGTGTTTAATGTTTATCACAGTGTGCTATGAAAGACAAGAGTTCAAAGAGGAAAATATTAAATTCAACCAATACGACATCTGCTAATCTAAAATTGACTTTCTCTCTCCCTCAGTATTACCCCAAACTTTAACTCAGCCCCAATTTACTAGCTGCTTCTTCTTTGTTCATAAGAGGGAAGAGCTTAATTTTCCTGGCCAATTTACCACTTCCACAGTGACCAAGAGTTTCCCTGAACTGTTCCCTCAACACAGGAAAGACTGAATTATCTCCCATAGCAAGAATTTCACTTGTCCTTTTGCTCTCTGCTCCCCTAGAGTGCCTCCGCCTCCTGGCTAAAAAAACAATCTGAACCTGAGAAAGAGAACTTGGTGATCTTACTTTTCTTCTGATTTACCAACCCTAGTTAATATTCTTCACCCTTGACTAGCAGTTGATTTTTATTTTACAACTTACGTAAATCGACAGGGAAAAGATAGATACACTCTTACAGATAAATCATCTAGTTATGGACCCAGACTTTGCAGCCAACCTGCCTGGGTTTTCTGGGTTCCCTGTTTGTTGGCTGTGTGACCATGGGCAAGTGATTAATTTCTCTTTTCATCAGTATTTTCACCTGGAAAAAGGAGTATAAAAATACCACCAACCCCTTAGGGCTATAGTGAAATTTAAATGAGTTAATACATGCAAAAGACCTTAGAACCTATAGTAAATGCTGCATCAATTTTGGCTATGATTTCCCAAGGGTCTCTATTAAATCTATTTCATAGTTAATTTTCATGCATATATGTATATGTATATGTATATGTATATGTATATGTGTGTGTGTGTGTGTGTATTTGGAGATGTGTATATACATATATACATATATATATATATATATCTCCAACTACTGACGCGTAGTTAAGATGGCTGGTTTAGTCCAAGCAATGTAACCTGATCCCTCACCCTTCCCAGGGCCCCACTGAGTGCATGTGCTTGAAGAAAGTTGCTTTTAAAATGGTTTCTGTCCACATCAGGCCAGTTGCCTTGGGGACTTTCCCCCAAATCCTTCTTCATCCAAAACCTCAAAAATTATGTCTTTGCAATTAGATTCAATCCCTGTCTCTAACACAACATCCTGAAGGTCACAGGCCGTCTTTCACTATCCCAGAAAGGCACCAAACTCCAGCATTCCCTTCTCCCACTTTACATCCAGGAAGAAGCAAAAAGCTATCCAGGGTCACGGTGCTGGGGAGCAGGGATTTAGAAGGGTTAAGAGAACTAATCAAGAATGCTTGATTTTCAACTCTCTTTGGATTGTATTTCTTGATATCATTTCCTATTTCCTTTCCCAAAAGTTGCTGTATCTCCTGCTTGACAGGGATTTCCTTGTTCTTGGAAGGCTTGGGTGTCATTGGCTTGCCAACCTATACTGTTCTCCAGGTCTTGGGGCTGAGCTGGCAAACTGATTGTAGGTAAGCCAGACACCTCCTAAAGTTCACACAGAACTTTTAGTGTCTTAATTAGTTACCAGTATTTAAAACTAGTAGTATTTTGCCTAACAATTTGATTTTAGCTTCTCTTAAAAGTTTGAAAGATTTAGCAAAATTGGGCCCAGCATCTTTCATAGTAATAACTGTTTGGAACTCAATGTAAACTAAGCCAGAATTCCTACCACTCCTTATTATCTCAGCCCATCTGCTGTACACTCATTTATGCAGCCTGCAGAGGCCCCTAAAGGTTCTCAAATGTTTGACCTTTGTCTTAGGAAGAACCATTTTTTTTCCCCCTTGGTATATCCTTTATCTGTTCCTCCTCCTTCTTTTAATTTTTTCCCTTCTTCTTCCTTCTTCTTTTTTCTTTTCCTCCTTCTTCATCTATTCTGACCACTGGATAGCCTCAAGCACCATGGTCAAGAATTAGACCTGAGGAAAAGGTACACATGAGACTGACTTGAAATCAAAGATTTTAGGCCCATTTGCTCAAACTAAAAGAATCCTCAGCCATAATAGCTGTCCAAGATGAGCTAGGACACAAGAACCATCTCTTGTGTCCCTTTATTGCCAAGTGTGCCATCCCTGTCTAATTTCATATCTCCCACTGGGAGAAAAGAGGTAGCAACAACATTATTACCAATAATGCCACGCTCTTTAGAAACTGTTTGTATTGAAACAATATAGACCTTCTTGCCTCTGTAATTATCTAATACCATTCACTTACTGCTGCTTCCATCATTAGTCATACCAATGCATTATCCCTCCTGCTCTCTGTGGATAATGGCTTCCAATGACCCTTTCAACAGTTGTTACTGAGCTTTGTTGATGACGACCACAATACAAGAATATCCAGGGTATGCAGAAAAAAATGCGAACCACATTTTGTTTTCTGGGCATGTTAAATTTACCATACAAAAATTTACATTGTAAAAACATAGAACTACACATCTCCCAACTGAGTAGGCCATAATCATAGCATTCCTATAATCTGATTGGTTTCAATGTTGACTGCTCCCTCGACTTCCATATACCACAACCAGCAGGGACAATAAGCAAAAAGCCCTTAGGTAGGGTGCATAGAACATTCTCATTCTCACAAGAAATGTCCGTTCCTCATGTGGTACAGCTAAAGACAGACCAGGGTGAGTAAAACAGCACTGCATCAATAAGAAGCAAAAGAGGATATCAAATGAAGGGCCTGTTGGCTTTGCATAGCACTTGTCTGTCCTCTGAAGAGATAAGTCCGGTCCCCCAAGACTGCCTGGTGAGGGGGTGGACTGACAATCCTAGGTGCCACTGAGGTTACATACAGAGTAAATAACACCATGGCAGCCCCTCACCACCTTTGTGTGCTGGACTTGAGGTGATGCTGTGGTGAAAACTCAAAGAGCCAACACATGGCCTTCACGTGCATTTTAAACTTAAAAGTCAGCGGTAGATGGTAGGCAAGACAGAATGCTGAAATCGTTCTGCGCCTCATGTGAATGAGGATGTGTCAGCTTGTCAACACCATTCTCTAGGCCCAACTCTGCATGATCCTGCATGGAAAAAGCAGGCTGGCCAGTAAAAAAAAGCACTCTGCATAGCTCCACCATCCGGAAACAGGGTCCTGGACACAGGCCCCTGGGATGTCCCATAGATGAGGGTCTTGATGCTCCTTAGAAGCATCTGATCAACCCTTGTTAAAGGTGGGGTGGGGGTAAAATGGTGGGAGAATACCCTGAAAGGAAAAAACATGGACCAGGGCTCATGCATCCCTGGTGCAGATTCAGGTCACCTTATCCCAAAGGAACGGTTGGCCTAACCAAGCCCAGGCACCAAAAAGACCTCACTTGCTTAAATCTGAGGGCAGTATTGGCCATTTAAGCACTCCTTAGAAGCATTTCTGAGACTCTTTTGAGGAGGGTTGATATGGGCCACAGCTTTATTCTGTGGTTGTTGGTTACTCTAGCAAGCTGGTGTCTTGCCCCATTCTTTCTGGCCATCTATTGCTATCACATAAAATGATTCTCTTTTTTCTCTTAATATCGGCAATTTTATATTGTCATGTCACTTTGCTTTTAAGCTAAAAAACATTCCTCTCTTAAATTCTTAACCACAATCTACAACAAGGCTGTGGGGTTTAATAAAACTTTAGTAACAGCTCAAGAGTACAGAAGGGACATGAAAAAAAGAAAAGGAAAAGAAACAAACAGAAATAAATTAGGTAAGCATTCCTGCTCTTACAGTCTCAGGGCCACACCCAATCCCAAGGATTCTTTATGACCATTGCCCAGTTAGACAATGTCAGCATAAGGTAGGTGCCCAGTGAATGAATATTAGTTAAATGACTGAATGAAAAGTTGAAAATTCCCTTGCAGTGGGAGAGTCTTTGACTATATTCTTCTTAGCCTGGAGTTACTGCCCCCACCCTGAGTCTCAAGCCTCACAGAGGTGCTGACAGGCCATTCTCAGATCTGCCACACAGGTATAGAATTACCCTACTGTCTCAATTCCATTCACCGTGACGTTTACCTCTTTCATTATTATTCACAGACATTTAACTCTCAGTTTCCATTCCAGGATTATATCTTGAGTTTACCTTTATAAAAACAAAATCCCATTGGAAGTTTTTTGCCACCTCCTCCACCCCACCCCCAAATAAGCATCTTTCTAGGCAGAATTCAATACCAGCAACACTAATTTTGAAACTGCATTTTCTTCCCTTCCTTTTCTCCGCCGCCTTCCAGTGTTTCAATTGCCAGACAGGATTCAAGGTTCAAGTTTCTGGACTTTTCTAACCACCCAGCAGCCCCTGCAAGTGGTTACATTTCCTAAACAAATGACCAGTTTGGGGTGGGAAGCAGAGAGATAATTTGCGTGCCACTGCACTCCAGCCTGGGTGATAGAGCAAGGCTCCGTCTCAAAAAAAAAAAGAGTGAGCATTTTGCTTGGCTTTGCCCTCTGTGTTTAGCTCTTCCTCATTACCCTAGCAATGATGGCTGGTCAAAGATCCTGGCCATCTCCACATCTTTTTCCACTTTAGAGACAAGACTAACAATTACCAACGTGCATTATAAGTTCACTGCTGAAAGCCTTAAATTATTAGTTTAAATATCGAGTAACAAGGGAGCTTTCATTTCCTAAAAGTTGTAATTGTTTAGAATACACAGCCTCATATTTATGCTTCGACAATTTCTTGGGTGATAAATCCTCAGTTAGTATCAGGTTTTAAACTTAATTTACTTATAATCTACACATAGTGTTAGTTAAGAAACCCTACTTATAAATGATAAAACTTTGCTATAATTAGCAAGAGTGTGGAAGGAAGAAGAATTGCCTTGGGCCACACATACAATACACTTACACTAATGATAGCTGATGAGCAAAACAAAAAAAAAATCTCATAATGTTTTAAGAAAGTTTATGAATTTGTGTTGGACTGCATTCGAAGCCATCCTGGGCTGCGTGCAGCCTGTGGGTCATGGGTTGGACAAGCTTGTAACTAGAGTTTATAATGATTCTTCCATCATTTAGCCTCTCTTTTCAAAAATAAGGTATTTTTCCCTAATAGCTTTTGCAACTTGATAGTTAATTGTTAAAATAATCACTAAAATAGCCATCCTACCTATGACTCCATAAAGAAAATCCATTTGTATAAAGGAAGATTAAGTGAATAAATAAATAATTTTGCTTAATAGTAAATTCGCAGCTAACATCAGAAGTTACATAATTTAGGATGGGCTCCTCTAAATTACCTTTGGTTAATTATAAGACAGATCAAAATGTTTAAAAATATAATGGTTGGAGTTAGCATGCAGTCCTAGGCAATTAAAGAAATTGTGCCCTTTTTTGTATTTATTTAAATAAAAGTAAAATATTGACCTTCCTAACTATCCTATAGACTAGTCCTAACCTTGCCCGGAAGAGGGTGATGATTTGTGGAGTTATGATTGTTAATGGCCTTCAAATGCAGCCTGCACCGGCCCTTAACTCCCCAGTGTACAGTAAGGTTTAGCCCTTTCCAGATGGGAAAATGATAAGGACACTAGAAAGATAGTAGGTCATTCTTGGGCAGCTGCCAGAAACTTGCAGCAAAATGAATCATGTAGGGCTGTGGTGCTTTAGCCAGCATTTTTCCATTTTAATTTATCAAGCCAAAGCTTGTTGACATGAAAGTGAATGAAATTGTTATACAGTGGGCTCTAAAAAGCCAGCTCAAGGGTTTAGTGGAGAAGAGCTCTGACTATAAATAACAAAGAAAATACAGGGAATGTTCTTTCCACTAGCACCTGCTCTGTTGTTTGAGATGCATCGGCAATTAACTCAAATCCCAATATCAGCAGGAACTGGAAAAAGACCAATTCTTTGAAATATTACAGAGGCTCCAAAATCTGTTGTAGATGATTATCAAAGGGCTGATTCTCAAACTGGTCATTTTACTTTTTTGATATGTAGGGCTGTATTTATTTGTTTATCAAATGTAGTAAAGTAACTGACCGAAATGACAGAGTATTACTGATATTGCTAGGAGAGTGGCTTTGCAATCAGAAAAGGTTAATGCCATCCTGCTTGAAAAAAAAATATTTTGCTGTGACTTGTCCAAAAAAGAAAACAATGAAATAAATCACTGACTAGCATTCACAGATGAAATCTCTGCATTTAGCTGAAGCATATAAATCAGGTTTTACAGTAAAAACAAGATACCCGCAATTTCCACTATGAGTAAAAGAAAAAAACTAGCTGATTAGAGTAAGATTTAACACGTGCATTAAGGAAAAAAAAAAAAACAAAACAAAACCTTCCTTGATGAAAGAGTATTTAACATTTTAAGCCTCTACTTAATGTTTTTGCACATAGTGACTCCTGATTAAATATATTTCTATTAATAAAGAATGTTACCTGTACTAGCAAGAGACGAAGTATAATACTGTCTCTTTTCTTCTGAGGATGGAATAACACAATGTTTCCACTGCATATGCTTGCATCCTGTGGAATCTGGAAAAAAATATATACTCTCTGAGTCCATTTTTTTCTTAATCGTTGGGTTTATTTGTGCCTTTACTCAAACGATATTTATTGAATGTCTTTTTGGGGCAACACACCATATAAGGTTCTGTCAATTTTCTCAACTGACGCTGCAGATCAGTCAACTGAGTATGATGCCTACTTTTTTAAAATCAGGAAAGATAAAGCGTAAATAAATATTTAGGATATAAATACAAAGTAATAAATATTTCCATTAAAGAATGAAATATTAATCAAAGCTTCCTACTATCATCATTTTCCAATTTGTGAATTCACTTATATTTATATCTCACAGAAACATAAAATTAAGTGCCATCTAGATTCATAATAATTTATTGCCCTTATTTAAAATAATAAAATTGCACGCTGTGGTAGCTCTAGAAAATCTAGACTATATGTTCACTATACTATAATCAGTACTCTGCACATAGACCATTAGGCCATTCCACATATCAACATTAAAAGTCATTTAAAATTGCTATTAATATTATTTAATGATGATAATAAAAGACTAGACTCTGCAATTAACTTTGAGAAAAAATAAGACAATGATTAACATTTGTAAATGCTTATTATGTTCTCGGCATTTTGCTAATTGCTTTGTACACTTACTAACTGGATCATCATATTATCCCTTTGGGGTAAGTGCTGCCCTTCTCAGCATTTTACAGATGAGAAAACTGAGGATCAGAACGTTTCACTAACTTGGCAATATCTGATTTTGGACCCAGATGAGCAGTACTACCAACAATTATACTAATCTGAAACAGATTATAAATATTTAAAAATAAAAGATAAAGTGTTGTTTACAGATAATATAATTGCAAAGGTGAAAAAATAGAATGAACTAGAAATCTGTTACAAATGAAGACATTATGATATTTACATAGTTAATAAATATAAACTCTCATATATAAATAATAACCAATTTAAAAATATAATGGAAGAAAAGATCTCAATCACAGTCCCAAACAGAAAGATCTTTACAAAAACAAACTCTATATGGAATGTGTAGGACATTGCAAGGTGAACATTTTTCAGAATCTATGGAAAGACATACTGTATGCCTTCAATAAATTGCAATTTATCTTGTTCTTAGAAATAAGAGCTCAATGTTAAATCATCATTTCTTTTGGGGAAAAAAAAAAGAACACTCTAAAATCTACAAAATAAAACTGTTACTACAGTAGCCTGAAAAGTAAACATATAAAACCAGCTGGATTATAAAGAGGAAGAATAAGGACTTGTACCAGATAATAAAACATACGGTAAAACTGCAGTTCATATCACTTCAGTAATAGGCCAGGAATACACAAAAGCATCAATGGAAAAGAAAGTCCAGAAACACACCCAAATACATACGGAAATTACCATAAAGAGAGCATTTCAAACCAGCGTGGGTAAAGATAAAATTTTCAATAAATCTGTGATAACTATATAGTCATTTGGAAAAAGTAAAGCCACATCTCCAAATCACTACTTAGATAAAAATAAACTCCAGATGGATCAAAGATTTAAAGTAAACAATGAAGCCATTAAAGAACTGGATGAAAACGTGACTGAATTTATTTATAACTTAGGGTGGAGATGGTCTTTCTAAGCAGACACAAAATTCAGAAACCATAAATTTGATAATTTAGACAACACTTAAAAAAAACACTCTTTCAGCAAAGCTTAAAACATTACAAAAGGAAAAAGCATTTAACAAACAAGAAACACAGGACCCACAGCTTATTACCTAAATTTAGGGAAAAAGCTTTACAAATTGATTTTTAAAACAGAGAGCAAACTCACAAAAAAACAAACAACAAGAAACATCAATGAACAAAAGAGGGCACTTTATAAGAAAAGAAACAAATAGCTAGTCAGCATATGAAAAAGTCTTAACTTTCCTGACCCTGAAACAAATACAAATTAAAAACAAACACAAATTACATAAAAACATAATGATATATAATTATATTAAAACATGATAATTTTAAAATGGGGAATAACTTAAATATCACTCAGATTTTTTAAGTCATGGTATATCTAAATAGTGTAATAATGTACAGCCCAGCCAATTAAAAAATTAGAGTAGATCCGGGTAATATGAAACATTTTATCACTTAACCAAATATTTAAATCATTTTAAAGAGTGATAAGAACCATAAAGCGAAAAGGTGCTAATGGTAGATTATTTCTAGCTATAAACATTCAAAAAAGGTGACTCTTAGAGAGTAAAGAGATTTTAAAGAAAACTGGAGAGAAAAGAAGGAAATTGTATTTCACGCTTTCACAAAAGCCATTCTTACAGGTGTGAGGTAATATTTCATTGTGGTTGTAACTTGTGTTTCTCTTTTGATTAGTGATGTTAAGCATTTTTTTCCCATTACCTGCTAGCCATTTGTGTCTTCCTTTGAGGAATGTCTGTGCAGGTTATCTGACCATTTCCTAATTTTTTTAATATTAAGTTCCATATATATTTCGGATCTTAACTCCAAATCAGATGTATGATTTGCAATATTTTCTCCCATTCTGTAGGTTGTCTCTTCACTCTGTTGATTGTTTCCATCAAGCTTTTTAGTTTGATGTTATCTCACTTGTCTATTTTTGCTTTTGTTGTCTGCACTTTTCAGGTCATATTTTAAAAAATATTTTGCCAAGACCAATGTCAAGAAGCTTTTCCTCTATGTTTTCTTCCAGTCGTTTTATACTTTCAGGTCTTGTGTTTAAGGCTTTAACCCATTTTTAAGCTGATTTTTGTATATGGGGTGAGATAAGGCCCTATTTCATTTTTCTACATGTGGATATTCCACTTTCCTGGCACCACTTATTTGAGATTGCTTTCTCCATTATGTGACCTTGGCACCTTTGTCACAGATCAGTTGACATAAATTGTCATTTTGTAGTTTAAAATGAATTATAAATTTTAAAGGCTTATATATATTTGGCATTTTCCTTTACCTCTTTTTTGCCATATGTGTATACATATATATATAATTTTTTTTTTTTTTTAAGACAGGTCTTTCTTTGTACCCAGGCTGGAGTGTAGTGCGCCGTCTCAGCTCACTGCAACCTCCATCTCCTGGGCTCAAGTGATTCTCCACCTCAGCCTCCCTAGTAGCTGGAGCTACAGGCACCACCATGCCCAGCTAATTTTTGTATTTTTTGTAGACTTGGAGTTTCGCCATGTGGCCCACGCCGGTCTTAAGCTCTTGGGCTCAAGGGATCCTCCCGCCTCAGTCTCCCAATGTGATTACATAGACTTAAGCCACAGTGCCCAGCCATTGCCAGATATTTTTTATTGCTATTTTAAGCAAACTAATTTGTGGCACTCAAACACCAGATGAATACAACTGATGTTTCAAGAAACTGCCAAACACAAACATTTTCACAGAGGCCATAAATAGCAATGCCAATTAATTTTCTTGCCTTCCGTTTTCCTTTCTTTCTTCCTTCTTCCCTTCTCTGTCCTTTCTTCCTTCTTTTCCTCCCTACTCTCTCCATCTTTCATTTTTCCACTCTTTTTTTCTTTTTCTTCCTTCCTTCTTTTCTTCCAACAAATTGGCCAATACTGCATGGCAGCCACAATTCCAGGTAAAGTGAATAGAGAAGTAAACAAGATAAGGCTTCCAACCTCCTACTGCTCACATTCTAATGTGAGAAAATACAAATAAATAGTACAAACTATTCCAAATAAAACTTTTTTTAAATGTAACATGAAATAGACATTTTTAGATAAACAAAAGCTGGAAGAACCTGTTGCCAGCGGACCTGTGAGAAATAAATTTCATAGTTTATAAGCCACCCAGTTTATTGTATTTTGTTGTAGCGGCCCAAGCTAGCTAAGACATATGCTGTGTTAATGGATTTGAAGACTCAATGATGAAAAAGTGTCAATTACTCCCCAAATTAATGTGTGACACAAGTCTAATCAGAAATCTAACTAGGCCTTTATGGAGAAATTGACAAGCTGATTCTAGAATATACAGGGAAATGCAAAAAATCTAAAATATCTTTGAAAAAGAGGAAGATAGTTGGAGAACATTCACTATCGTACTTCAAGACTTATTACAAAGCTACAGTACAGCAACAAGAAAGTTACAGACAAATAAGGACAGAGATGTAGTTCAATAAAACAGCAGAGTCCAAAAATAGATGTGTATACGTACAGGTCTATTTGTTATTCAACAAAAGATCGAGGGGATTTAATATGAAAAAAAGGTTTTTCAGCAAGTAGCATTGCAACAACTGGATAAATGTATGAAAGAAACATGAATCCTGACCCCTGTCTCAAATAACACACAAAAATTAAATCAAGATGAATCATAGACCTAAATGTAAAAGCTAAAGTCTTAAAATTCTAGAGGAAAATATAACAGAATATCCTTATGGCCTTGGGGTAGGCAATGGTTTCTTAAAGAGAAAATAGGGCCAGGCACGGTGGCTCACGCCTGTAATCCCAGCACTTTGTGAGGCCAAGGAGGGTGGATCACTTGATGTCAGAAGTTCAAGATCAGCCTGGCCAACATGATAAAACCCCGTCTCTATTAAAAATACAAAAACTAGCTGGGCAAGGTGGCAGGCACTTGTAATCCCAGTTACTCAGGAAGCTGAGGCAGAAGAATTGTTTGAACCCCGGAGGCGGACATTGCAGTGAGACAAGATCGCTCCATCGCATTCCACCCTGGGTAACAGAGCTAGCTTCTGTCTCAAAAAAAAAAAAAGAAAGAAAGAAAGAAAATAGTAAGCACCAACCATAAAAGACAAAAGAAAAAAGAAAGAAAAAAAAAGAAAAATTTGATTTCAGCAAAATTAAACCTAACAACCCAGCTTTAATAAGATAAAAATACAAGGCTCAGACTAGAAGAAATATTTGTTATGTATATATAAATGATAAAGGACTTATATTCAGAATATATGAAGAACTACTAAAACTCAAATGACAAATACATAAGAAAGAAAAACTTGAACAGACCTTTCACAAAAGAAAATATATGAATGGCCATAAAGCACATAAAAATCTCAAAATTGTTTATTGTCAGATAAATGCAAATTAAACCTTCAATAAGATACCACTTCACACCCTCTAAAATAGCTACATTTAAAATACTGGCAATACCATGTTGTCAAGATAGTGGAGCAACCTGAATGCTCAAATATTGATGATGGTGAGAGTGTAAAATGGTACAAGCATTTCAGAATACAGTTGAGCATTTTATTATATGCTACATTTATCATACGGTCAGTGAATTTCACTCTTAAGGATTTATCTAATTGCCCCAAAACACGTGTACTTAAAAGTTTATAATAGCTTTACTCGTAGCAAAAAGTAGGAAACAATCCAAATGTCTATCAACAGGAGAATGAACATATTACAGTATATTCATAAAATGGAATTCTAATCAGAAATTGACAAAAACATGACTAATAATGCATATAACAACCTGGATGAATCTCAAAAACATTATAATGAGTAAAAAAGCCAGATGTGCAAAGATACATACTGTACAATTCTATTTATGTGAAATTTAATAACAGACACAATAAATCTGTGGTGTTAGAAATTGGAATGGTGGTTGCACATAATGGGTGGAATTTGACTGAAATGAATGGACATAGGAGATCAAGGTGTTGGTTACATGGGCAGATAGGTTTGTCAAAACTCACTTAAAATCTGTGCATATCATTGTATATAAATTTTACTTCAATTTTAAAAAGAGAACAATAGCAATAAAAACATTTAGGAGATGACTGCAAAAATCCAAGTAAGAGAGGACCATGGTAGCAATGGAAGTGGTGAAGTAGTTGGCTGTGAAACATGTTTTGGAGTGTACAGATAAGACTTATCTATGGATTGGATGTCAGGAAGGAGGAAAAGAAAAGATTCACAGATAAGAAAGTTGACAGGTGTCATCTTCCCTGAGAAGCTTTCTCAAAGCACGGCTGATCATCTCCTCCATCAATCGTTCTACATTTTCCTCTTTTCACCTTTGTTAAAGGAGGGTATTTCCTGACTTGGAAAGTTAGTGCTGGTCTTCGACCGAGTATCTGTTCCTTGCCCTTCTCCAGCTCTGCTCTTTGTGACATTGGGAAGGAAAGAGTTGCTCCTCCCTCTAGACTGTGTGTCCCAGGCTACCTCATCACAAGGCTTCTGGTTAGGTCTGGCCAATGGAAAAAATTATAGGAAGATTAAAACATATGAGGCAGAGAGAGAAGTCAGGATTATTTCTCTTCCTGTCTCTCTGTGGAAGCATTTCTCATCATGGTTACGCCTCCTTCAGGGCCTCAGTTTGCATGAAGTGACTTCCACTCCTGGGCTCCCATAACACAGCACCACCACTTTGGTCCTTCAGCCTCGTAGTGGCTTCCTGTTGTTGCTAATACTTGGGTTGCCTCAGGGTCTCCTGACAGCTTTTCAGGATTTCTATCACTTGTATGCCCAACTTCCTGCACTGGCTTCCCTCCATTTAAAAATCATAGTATGATTTCAGTTTCCCGGGTTCAATCCTAATAGTCAAGGGGAAAAAACAGAGTTAACGCAGGGAACTGCAAACCCTTAAGACTAGGTCTGGTTATGATCTTATTATTGTGGTTTGGTGCACATTCACAATATATACTTGTAGGAAACATCAAATTAATAATAATAATAATAACAGCAACTTTGCCTTACAGAATGTTTTATGAGACCTTTTATTATCTAATTTTTCCCCTCAAAATGTGCAGTAATTAGCTTAGTGCTTCTCTCAGAAGAAATAAATGTTAGATATTATTATCACTTATAAAGTTTCTTGTATTTACTAGTCCTCAATAAACTGTCCTCTGAAATCTTGAATCCTGAGGAAAATACATTCATAATGAACCTCAGGCTTAGGGATTCATACATAAACAATTATGTTAAGAATATGATTTAATGAACCTCATGTAAGAAAGACAGAAATGTTTCCTAATGGACTAAAAATGTGTGGTTGTTTAAAAATATGTCTAAAAGTTTGGAATGATGAAGAGTTCTGGAAAGGGATAGCGGTGATGGCTGTATAATATTGTGAATGTACTTAATGCCACTGAATTGTGCACTTAAAAATGGCTTAAATAATAAATAATATTATATTTTTACCACAATAAAAAAGCAAAAACAAAAAAGACTAAGGAAAGTAAATGTGGGGTTTAGAGGTATCTGATGAAGTGCATTTTTAAAGGTTAGAATTTAAAATATGTGTATAAATGTGTGTTAGTCTAGTGTTCTTAATTTCAGAGCATAATACAAAGAAAACGTAAAGGAAAATGAGGCATAGTTTATTTCTTTTCCACTTCCACCATCTGTTCACATTAGTCACAAAGAAACACCCTTATAAAATTCATTAAACTACTGAGGTATAATTCAATGTGGTAATAAGTCTTCAACACAATGTACACAATCGCCAAATGACTATGGCAATGACATCATTGTAATGGTCATAATTACATGACAATTCAGATATTTGATCATTCAAAACATCAGTAAAATAACTATTCTTCTTTTTTGTCAGCCTCTAAATACCTCTATTCATTCTTTATTCAAGAATCTGTGGCTTTCAGAGAGGAGAAAGAAACCCAATCCAGCAATGGGAGAGACAAAGCTAGGGGGAGGGGAATAGGGTTTGGAGGGGCAGGCAGGAAAAACACCGCACCACGCACTTGGAGAGTGGAGGGAGGGAGATGAAGCCAGCCTAATTATCGGAGAGTGAAAGGTCATCAAAATCAATTTGCAGCATGATGTACAAAGGTCATTATCAGACTCAGATTTTCTCTGCCCGTTTAAAACACAATAAAAATAAAGTGAGTGCTTTAATAACTATGATTAGTAAAGAAAAAAGCATATCATTGAGCCATCTGTTTAAATATTTGTGCTACCTTAGTTTTACTCAAAACAGCATGAAAGATGAGCAGGAAGGCATTTTTTTTTTTCTATTTGTTTGCTTTTAAAATCCTGACATTTTCTCCGCTGGTTGCCGAGATTTATAACACAGATGAAAGAGCTCCTCTAAAATTACTGCCCTTTGAAATCAATAGCACGGTATTTGTAATGACTTTCTTTTTATTATAGAGCACTTCATTATTATTTTTATTATAATTTTATGGGACAGTCTGGAACAGAATTCATCATTCACTTATTTGAAGTATCTCACTTACTCAATGGCACAGATGGCCTGAACTGAGGAGGAGATTTAATCACCCCGTGTTAGGCCTGCCTGGATGCTAAATAAATGTAAACCATGAGAGAGACAGGAAGCAACGTGCAATGATAACATTATCTTAGTCTCCATTAAAAACTTTGTGGAAACTAATTCATTGGGGAACTTTGGAAGTTAGAGTTATAAAGCTGGATTTTTTTATTTTGTTCTTATTTTTCCTCTAAAAATTAATATAATACTATGACATTATGGCGCAGGACTTTTGAAGTTTTTCAATTGTGTCTATCAGTAAAAAGTACATTTTACATTAGGACTCAGTACATGTGCACACATGCATACACATGTACACACATGCATACACATGTACACACACATACACGCACATACACTGAAACAAACATTTTAAGAAGCAGTATTTGCTATTATTATATAAGATGCACGATGTTATTTTCCAATCTAATTTATTTTTTTTAATGCTAGTCGTGATCCACTAAACTGTTTTAACAAATGGATCTGGACTCTCCGTATGAGAAATAGATTCAGGAGGTCCTGTGTTTTAAATGAAATACGTCTGTGAGTGCTTAGTGTAATATCTGGCACATAGTAAACATTCCACATTTACAGCAGTTTTTATGAGAAATGTCTTGAACAGATTTTGCAACTTACCACAGTTTAAAACAACTAGGAAATGCTCTATCTATAAAGGTAACATCTCTGATTTTTTTTTTTCTATTCATATTGCTCTAGCCTTGATCCAACCACCTGGTTCTAAAAAAACTGACCAATTATTGATTTTACGTTGTGGACCTATATTGGTAGATAAGAAAAATACAAACATGAGGAAAAAATATTAGTGAAAGAATGAGGTTTCCTTTCTATCCTCAGCCTTTCGCTTCACTTACTATTTAGCTTTTGTCTATATTACACAATGTAGGCAAAAAGGTAATAGTATGAATTCTGTAAAATCCCATCATTTTAAAGAGTCAATGAACTGTGACCACAAAGAAGAAAGAAAAGAAAGGAGCAAAATGAAGACTTCTCTAACTTCTATGTATCATGTCATGCATGTACTTTCCATAAGCCTAGAAGGAGACTTTTGAAATTTTTTAGCTAACTGAAGTATTTTCACACTTAATTTATTCAATCAATAAATATATATTTATTGTAAACCTGTATTTCTACCTTACGAGAGTGTAAGTTTTATTTTTTTGTGGCTTAGTGAAATTACCCTTTCTTAAATATTAAATTTTATGCCTCTCCTGTGATGAACTAGCCACAAATCAAGAAATATATAAATATGTTAAGAAATTTTCTGAAACTTGTTCTTTTAGTTAAGAGTGAGAATCTGAAAATCACACCAGCATGCAATTTGAAGCTAGACTGAGACAACATTAATCTGTATTAGCCACAGATTGAGGGAGGGACCTCAGAACCATGCAAAATGCACTTGTAGAGAAATAATTACCAAACATCAAGAAGTGATAAAAGTCAAGTAGGAAAGGCAAGAAAAGATAGCTTTCTTTTCTATATACACTGGTGTTGTTTCCATCCAGAGGATGAAAAGATGAGAATTTTTCATTGTGCCCCTTAATATTCAGTATTCAATGAAAGTTGAACATTAGTTGTTTAGCTTTGCTATAGCCATAGACCTGTGAGATGTGTACTTTGCACTAACCTTTGTAAATGGCAAGAAAGCAATGACAAAAATCATGAATGGGCCTGAAAAGATAATGGGGCCCGACAGAAGCATGCTGTGTGTAATGGAGGAGTTTGAGTTCATATGCAGGAATGCGGCATCAGTGGGAACACATAAATTCAGATATGAAGGGAAAATGTCAAACATTTTTCTCATTTGCTTTCATTGTTTAGCCCTATTTTTGCCAAAAGTGGCCATTCTGAAACTCCAATGTTCCATTTTCAAAAATTCACATGAATAGGATTTTCAACATACAGTGGGTTTTATAATACACTACTTGATGAGTGTTGAGGTTGACTGAATTAACGGCTGTTCACGTAGACAGTTTGAATACTGAAGCCCAAGTACAAAGATGAAATAGTCAGAAGTGGAGGCACCCAGAAAAGCACCTCTTCTCCTTCCCCACTCAGTTTATCTAAAGATAGGAATTCTCATTGTAACTGTCCTGTAAATCAGGGTTCCAAGTTAGAAACAGTGAGTGTATGGATGAAAGTGAGCTCTTCTTAGGCTGATTCTAGCCGTTCTGCTGTGCTAGCCAACCACCGTGGCTAGTCATTTGGTCACAAAATGCAGGGGTCACATTCAGCAGAAAAGTTTGGGCTAAGAACAGATATGCATTGTGGTATTATTGGTCTGATGCTAGGCACCTTGATATGGTTTTCCTCTGTGTCCCCACCTAAATCTCATCTCAAATTGTAATCCCCACATATTGAGGGAGGGACTTGGTGGGAGGTGATTGGATCATGGAGGTTGTTTCCCCCATGCTGCTCTCGTGACAGTGAGGGAGTTCTCATAAGATCTGGTTGTTTGATAAGTGTGTGGCAGCTTCCCCTGTGCTCTCTCTTTCTCTCCTGCTGCCATGTAAGATGTGCCTTGCTTCCCCTTTGCCTTCTGCCGTGATTGTAAGTTTCCTGAGGCCTTCCCAGCCATGTGGAACTGTGAGTCAATTAAACCCCTTTTCTTCATGAATTATCCAGTCTCAGGTAGTTCTTTATAGCAGTGTGAAAATGGACTAATACAGATAATTGGTACCAGAATAGTGGCATACTGCTATAAAAATAACCTGAAAATGTGGAAGCAACTTTGGAACTGGGTAACAGGCAGAGGATGGAACAGTTTGGAGTGCTCAGAAAAAGACAGAAAGATGTGGGAAAGTTTGGAACTCCTAGATACTTGTTGAAAGGTTTTGACCAAAATACTGATAGTGATATAGACAATGAAGTCCAGGCTGAGGTGGTCTCAGATGGAGATAAGGAACTTGTTGGGAACTGGAATAAAAGTGACTCTTGCTATACTTTAGCAAAGAGACTGGTGGCATTTTGCCCCCTGCCCTAGAGATGTGTGGAACTTTGAACTTGAGAGAGATGATTTAGAGTACCTGGCAGAAGAAATTTCTAAGCAGCAAAGCATTCAAGAGGTGACCTGATTTTTCCTGAAAGCATACAGTTATATACACTCACAAAGAGATGGTTTAAAATGGAAACTTATGATTAAAGGGGAAGCAGAGTGTAAAAGTTTGGAAAATTTGCAGCCTAACCATGTGGTAGAAAAGAAAAGCCCATTTTGGGGTGGGGGGAATTTAAGCCAGCTGCAGAAATTTGCATAAGTTAAAAGGAGCCAAATGTTAACAGCCAAGACAATGGGGAAAAATGTCTCCAGGGCACGTCAAAGACCTTCATGGCAGCCCCTCCCATCACAGGCCTGGAGGTCTAAGAGAGAAAAATGGTTTCATGATCCAGGCCCAGGATCCCACTGCTCTGTGCAGCCTTGGGATGTGGTGCTCTATGTCCCAGCTGCTCCAGCTCCTGCCTGGCTAAAATGGGCCAATGTACAGCTCAGGCCATTGCTTCAGAGAGTGCAAGCCCCAAACCTTGGCAGCTTCCACATGGTGTTTGGCCTGCGGGTGCACAGAAGACAAGAGTTGGGCTTTGGGAGCTTCTGCCGAGATTTCAGAGGAGGTATGGATTGGATGTCCAGGCAGAAGTCTGCAGCAGGGGCAGAGTCCTCATAGAGAACCTCTGCTAGGGCAGTGCAGAAGGAAAATGTGGGATTGGAGCCCCCACACAGAGTCCCCACTGGGGCACTGCCTAGTGGAAGAGGGCCACCATCGCCCAGACTCCAGAATAGTAGATCCATTAACAGCTTGCACCATGTACCTGGAAAAACAGCAAGCACTCAACACCAGTCCCTGAAAGCAGCCAAAGGGGTTGTACCCTGTAGAGCCACAGGGATAGAGCTGCCCAAGGCCTTGAAAGCCCATCCCTTGCATCAGCATGCCCTGGATGTGAGACATATAGTCAAAAGAGATTTTGGAGTTTTAAGAACCCTGGCTGGGTTTCACACTTGCATGGGGCCTGCAGGCCCTTTGTTTTGGCCAATTGCTCCCTTTGCAATAAGAACATTTATCATGTGAATGTACCCCCATTTTATCTTGAAAGTAGCTAACTCGTTTCTGATTTAGAGTCTCATAGGCAAATCCTGTACCCCCATTTTATCTTGGAAGTAACTAACTTGTTTCTGATTTTAGAGGCTCATAGGCAAAAGGGACTTGCCTTGTCTCACATAAGACTTTGGACTAGGACATTTGAGTTAATGTTGGAATGAGTTAAGACCTTGGGGGACTGTTGGGAAGGAATGAGATTGGTTTTGAAATATGAAAAGGACATGAGATTTGGGAGGGGCCAGGGGCAGAATGATGTGGTTTGGCTCTGCATCCCCACTCAAATCTCATCTCTAACTGTAACCCCCACATATCAAGGAAGGGAACTGGTGATTGGATCATGGGGGCAGTTTCCCCCATGCTGCTCTCATGATAGTGAGGGAGTTCTCAGAAGATCTTGTTGAGTTTCCCCTGCACATTCTCTCTCTCTACCAATGCCATGTAAGATGTACCTTTCTTCCCTTTCCCCTTCTGCCATGATTGTAACCCCTTCACCTTCTGCCATGATTGTAAGTTTCCTGAGGCCTCCCCAGCCATGTGAAACTTTGAGTGAATTAAATCTTTTTTAAAAAAATAAATTTCCCAGTCTCAGGTAGTATCTTTATAGCAGTGTGAAAATGGACTAATACGTATCTGTACTCCGGAAAAAAACAGTCTAGGTTTGAATCTTGGCAGTGTTCATTATAGTTGTATACAACGACCAAGTCTTGACTTCATCATCAGAAAAATGGGAATAGAATATCTCTCAAGGTTGTTGGGAGAATTAAATGAGATATTCCAGATAAATCCTTGAATCACAAACAGGACATAGTAAGCCTATAATAAATATGTTGTATCTTTTTGATCACAACCAAAATTTTTAATTATTAGTGTCTTTTTATTATACTTTCTAGGCTTCTTGATGTAAGAGAGAGGAGGATAATTTCAGATTGTCTAGCTTTCATTTGTGTCTTCTGCATGGGGAGAGACCCAGACATATCAGATCATAGATTCTCTGACTTTCCAACTTTTAAAAAATGTAATCTTAGTTTCTTAAATAATCCTCCAGTTACACATTCAGAGAATCTTGGAATATATTACACATATTCCTGGAATATGTTATACAAGATATCCAGAATGGAATTTTGAATAATATGACTCAGACTAGGAAATCTGAGGACAAAAATTCATGAGCTGTTTAGTGATTCACTAACACTACTAGTTTGTTCTTATAGTTATGATTCCAAGTCATTGGTAGGCATGAATAACTGGACACAAATAATACCAATAGTGAGATGTTTTAAGTATCTACTACTGTATCACAAGCCATCTCAAAATGTAGTTACTTAAAACAATGACTATATTATCTCTCATGACACTGCAAGTTGGCTACGCTCAGTCAGTTCTTCTGCTCCATGTGATACTCCCTGGGGCTGCAGTCATTGGGGGGGTTCAACCTGGACATCCAGAACGTCCAAAATGGCTTACAGTTGGTTCTGGCTGTCCACTAGGAGCTTAGTTAGGGCTGCCAACTGGAGCACCTCTGTTCTCCTCTACGTGGTCTTTCCATATGATCTGGGATCCTCACAGCATGGTGACTGCGTTCCAAAAGGCCAAAAGTAGAAACTTCCATTCCTCTTAAAGCCTGGACTTCAAGGTCTCAGAACATCATTTCTTCTTCTGAAATTGCTATTCTCTTGGTCATATTCAGTTATAAGTCAGAATTCAAAGAGGAGGAAAGTGAGCTCTACCTTTTGATCTGAGAAATGGTATGTACAGACAGGGAGGAGAATAAACTTACAAGATAGATATTATGTAAGCTTCATCTGGTACTTTATAATTTTTTACCCCATTAGATCAGAGGTTGGCAAACTATGGCCTGTGAGCCAAATCCAGCTGAATGCCTGTTTTATAAATAAAATTTTATTGGAATACACATTTGTTTGTTTACATATTGACTGCAGCAGCTTTCAGGCTACAATGGCAGAGTAGAGTGGTTGTGACAGACTTTGTGGCCAGCAAAACCTAAAATATTTATTATCTGGCTAT
Organism: Gorilla gorilla gorilla; assembly: GCF_029281585.2. Classification (NCBI taxonomy): domain Eukaryota; kingdom Metazoa; phylum Chordata; class Mammalia; order Primates; family Hominidae; genus Gorilla; species Gorilla gorilla. Next base: position 129,180,065 of record NC_073228.2, on the reverse strand, counting down.
TTTCAGAAGTTTGCCAACCCCTGAGTTAGACTATTAGCTAGTTCTTGCAAGCAGGTAATACACACATACACACACACACACACACACAGACAGAGAGGGAGAGAGAGTGAGTCACTGACTTAACAATGGTTTGACTTACAGTGTTTCAACTTTACAATGGTAATGAGGTGATATATGCTCAGTAGAAACCATACTTCAAGTACCCATACAACTATTGTGTTTTTCACTTTCAGTATAATATTCAATAAATTACATGAGTTATTCAAACTCTATTATAAAGTAGGCTTCTGTTAGATGATTCTGTTCAACTATAGTCTAATGTAGCTGCTCTGAGTCTATTGAAGTTAGGCTAGGTTAAGCTATAATGTTTAGTAGTTTGGTTGTATTAAATAAATACATTTCAAGTTGATATTGTCAGCTTACAATGGCTTTATCAGGATTTAACTTCATTGTAAGTCAAGGAACATCTGTGTCTGAGGGCGTGTGTGTGTGTGTGTGTGCATTTTTTCTTAAATCTGCAAACAGTACACCTGCCCACCAGAATTGTCCAGCAAATTAATACTCTAATGTATTTTTTGATATAGGTAGCTATTTTTGACTACTTGGTATTAATTATTCAAATAATATATTTGTGTAATTTTTATTAAAATCATAAGACTATTCTTGTACTGCAGTTCATTATATTTACTTGTGCTTCAACCCGCTGAAGTTTTGCTAAGTGAATTTCCGTGCAAAGCAAGTAATCAAAATTCACATTTCAAATTAATCTTCATGGAAGTGTAAGTCATGGTAAAAATGGGGGAAATGTTATATATACAATGTATCAGATTGTATCTTTAATATAGTTACAATGACTTTAAGAGGATATAGCATCACATTTTTGAAATTCTTTTGTAAAAGCTGTTTTTATTCCAAATAGCCTTTCTCTTTCTAAATTGAGCAAACTGTCATCAGAATCTTGCAGTGGTTTAAATTTCTGATATATTTCCCTGGAGAGCAACATAATCTTGACTTATGGAGACGTGTATTTATGAGTGTTTACTATATACTCACAAGTATTAATTAGGTTGTTTTTAATAATCTCAAACATAACTAAAATATTTGCAAGACTCCTTATTATATGTGGTGGGAGAATATAAAGATATGTACTCCATGAATCTCAAATGTATTACCTAGGTTAGGACTTCCCATACTCCCCTAATCATAATTCTGGCCGTGCGCAGTGGCTCATACCTGTATTCCCAGCACTTTGAGAGGCCGAGACGGGTGGATCACCTGAGTTCAAGAGTTCAAGACCAGCCTGGCCAACATGGTGAAACCCCATCTCTAGTAAAAATGGAAAAATTAGCCAGATGTGGTGGCATGTGCCTGTAGTCCCAGCTACCTGGGAGGCTGAGGCAGGGGAATTGCTTGAATCCAGAAGGTGGAGGTTGCAGTGAGCTGAGACTGCATCATGGCACTCCAGCCTGGGTGACAGAGTGAGACTCCATCTCCAAAAAAAAAAGAATTCCCAGAGGTGATCATTAAACATGGAGATCATCAATTTACACATAAGATTATTATTCAGAAGGTCCAGGTTGAGGCTTGAGAATTTGTTTGTTTAGCAAATACCTCATATGAGTCTTCCATCAATGAAGCTGGAGAAAGATGGATATGGGTGATTCCTGAATATTTATTATTATTGGGAAGCTTGTTGATATGAAGGGTTTAGAAAGCTGTTATACATAAAATGGGTGCTATTCACAGTGGTTACCAGTCACTAAGTCAACTCTTGGTAGTAGGATATAATTTAGTCAGAATAAATAACTTGAGCAGTTATAAATATACTATTTAATACAAGCATGGTCTGAAAGAATTACAACCCCTTCAAGGATGTTTAATATTTTACCAAAATATTACTTCGACACCAGAGAAAATTGTAGACTTATTTAGGGAGTTGGAGAAAAACATTTTGATAAATACTATTTATATTTAGGTTTCGTGGTCAAACTTTCTGATCTTAATTTAACTACAACATAAAAATTATCCATCAATATTTTAAATGCAATTCTAATAATAAAGTGTGTATCATTTCATCAATTGGGTATTTAGGTTTGAATCGTCAATAACATTCATGTGGTGCACATCATTTCTGAGACATTCACCCTGTTGTCCTTTTATATTATTTATTCTCTACCTACCTTCACACAATTTCTTTTCTAGGGTTTAGTCATTAATTTACTCTCTATACATGTCTGTAAGCTAGATATGAAAACTTGAAAACTTTTTTTAATTGTTGTGCTCTTGAAATCTAACTACGCATTTCTATACACAAATAATTTTCAAGCTGAGAACCAAATCAGGAACTCAATTACATTTACAATAGCCAAAATAAAAATAAAATGTCTAGGAATAAATTCAACCAAAGAGGTAAGTTATCTCTACAAGGAGAGCTACAAAACACTGAAGAAAGAAATTATAGATGACACAAACAGATGGAAAAACATCCCATTCTCACAAATCAGAAGAATCAATATTTCTTAAATGATCATACTGCCCAAAGAAATCTACAGATTCAATGAAATTCCTATCAAACTACCAATGTTATTCTTCACAGAATTAGAAAAAAAATTCCTAAAGTTCATATGGAACCAAAAAAAAAAAAAAAAGCCCAGTAGCCAAAGCAATCCTAAGCAAAAAGAATGAAGCCAGAGGCATCACAGTACCCAAATTCAAATTACAGTACAAGGCTATAATAACTAAAACAGCATGGTACTGGTACAAAAATAGACACATAGGTGAATGGGACAGAATAGAGAACCTAGAAATAAAGCCATATACTTCTAACGAACTGATCTTTGACAAAGTCAACAAAAATAAACAGTGGGGAATAATGGCTAGCCACATGCAGAAGAATGAAACTGGACCCCTATTTCTCATGATACACAAAAATTAACTCAAGATGGATTAAAGACTTAAATTTTAAAATCTGAGACTATAAAAGTCCTAAGAAAAACTCTTCTGGCCTAGGCAAAGTATTTATGACTGAGACCCCCAAAGCAAATGCAACAAAAAATAATAGACAAATGGGACATAATTAAATTTTCAAAAGTTCTGCACAGCTAAAGAAGTAACAGAATAAATGGACAATCTACAGAATGGGAGAAAATATTTGCAAATTATGCTTCAACAAAGGGTTAATAGCCAGAATCTACAACAAACTCAAACATTTCAACAAGAAAAAAAAAACCTTATTAAAAAGTGGGCAAAGAACATGAACAGAATTTCTGAGAGGAAGACTGAGAAAGACCCTTCTCAGAGGAAGACATACAAGTAGCCAAGAAACATTTAAAAGGCTCAACATCACTAATCATCAGAGAAATGGGATATCAACTTATACCAGCCAGAATGACTGTTATCAAAAAGTCAAAAAACAACAGATGTTAGCGTGGATACTGAGAAAAGGGTATGCTTATACACTGTTGGTAGGAATGTTAATTAGTAACACCTCTACGGAAAACAGTAAAGAGATTTCTCAAAGAAGTAAAAATAAAACTACCATTACACCCAGCAATCTCATTGCTGGCTATCTACTAAAAGGAACAGAAATTGGCCAGGCACAGTGGCTCATGCCTGTATTCCCAGCACTTTCGGAGGCCGAGGCAGGCAGACCATGAGATCAGAAGATCGAGACCAGCCTGGCTAACACGGTGAAACCCTGTCTCTACTAAAAAAATACAAAAAATTAGCTAGGCATGGTGGCAGGTACCTGTAGTTCCAGCTACTTGGAGGCTGAGGCAGGAGAATGGCATGGACCCAGGAGGCAGAGCTGGCAGTGAGCCAAGATTGCACCACTGCACTCCAGCTTGGGTGACAGAGTGAGACTCCATCTAAAAAAAAAAGAAAAACAGAACTCATTATATTAAAAATATGCCTGAGCTAGTATTGCAGCACTATTCACAATAACAACAAAAAAAGGAACAGAAATCATTATATTAAAAATACACCCACTAGTCACAATAGCAAAGACACAGAATCAACCCAAGTGTCCATCAACAGTTGATTACATAAAATAAATGTGGTATGTATACACCACGGGATACTATGCAGCCATGAAAAAGAACAAAATCATGTCCTTTGCAGCAACATGAATAGAGCTGGAGGCTATTATCCTAAGTGAATTAACTCAGAAACAGAAAATCAAATACTACATCTTCTCATTTATAAAGTGGGAGCTACATGGATAGGAAGAATCAATATCATGAAAATGGCCATACTGCCCAAGGTAATTTATAGATTCAATGCCATCCCCATCAAGCTACCAATGACTTTCTTCACAGAATTAGAAAAAACTACTTTAAAGTTCGTTTGGAACAAAAAAAAAAAAGCCTGCATTGCCAAGACAATCCTAAGCCAAAAGAGCAAAGCTGGAGGCATCATGCTACCTGACTTCAAACTATACTACAAGGCTACAGTAACCAAAACAGCATGGTACTGGTACCAAAACAGACATATAGACCAATGGAACAGAACAGAGCCCTCAGAAATAATACCACATATCTACAACCATCTGATCTTTGACAAACCTGACAAGAACAAGAAATGGGGAAAGGATTCCCTATTTAATAAATGGTCCTGGCAAAACTGGCTAGCCATATGTAGAAAGTTGAAACTGGATCCCTTCCTTACACCTTACACAAAAATTAATTCAAGATGGATTAAAGACTTAAATGTTAGACCTAAAACTATAAAAACCCTAGAAGAAAACCTAGGCAATGCCATTCAGGATATAGGCATGGGCAAGGACTTCATGTCTAAAACACCAAAAGCAATGGCAACAAAAGCCAAAAATGACAAATGGGATCTAATTAAACTAAAGAGCTTTTGCACAGCAAAAGAAACTACCATCAGAGTGAACAGGCAACCTACAGAATGGGAGAAAATTTTTGCAATCTACCCATCTGACAAAGGGCTAATATCCAGAATCTACAATGAACTCAAACAAATTTACAAGAAAAAAACAAACAACCCCATCAAAAAGTGGGCAAAGGATATGAACAGACACTTCTCAAAAGAAGACATTTATGCAGCCGAAAGACACATGACAAAATGCTCATCATCACTGGCCATCAGAGAAATCCAAGTCAAAACCACAATGAGATACCATCTCACACCAGTTAGAATGGCGATCCCTAAAAAGTCAGGAAACAACAGATACTAGAGAGGATGTGGAGAAATAGGAACACTTTGACACTGTTGGTGGGACTGTAAACCAGTTCAACCATTGTGGAAGAGAGTGTGAGGATTCCTCAAGGATCTAGAACTAGAAATACCATTTGACCCAGTCATCCTATTACTGGGTATATACCCAAAGGATTATAAATCATACTGCTGTACAGACACATGCACATGTATGTTTATTGTGGCACTATTCACAATAGCAAAGACTTGGAACCAACCCAAATGTCCATCAATGATAGACTGGATTAAGAAAATGTGGCACATATACACCATGGAATAGTATGCAGCCATAAAAAATGATGAGGTCGTGTCCTTTTTAGGGACATGGATGAAGCTGGAAACCATCATTCTCAGCAAACTATCACAAGGACAAAAAACGAAACACCGCATGTTCTCACTCATAGGTGGGAACTGAACAATGAGAACACTTGGACACAGGAAGGGGAACATCACACACCGGGGCCTGTTGTGGGGTTGGGGGAGGGGGGAGGGATAGCATTAGGAGATATACCTAATGTAAATGACGAGTTAATGGGTGCAGTACACCAACATGGCACATGTATACATATGTAACAAACCTGCACGTTGTGCACATGTACCCTAGAACATAAAGTATAATAAAAAAAAAGTGGGAGCTAAACAATGGAAATATATGGACATAAATATGGAAACAATAGACACTGGGGATTCCAAAAAGGGGGAGACTGAGAGGGAGGTGAGGGTTGAAAAATTACCTGTTGGGTACAAAAGTCACCGTTCGGGTTATGTGCACACTAGAAGCCCAAACTCCACCATTACACAATATGTTCATGTAACAAACCTGCACATGTACCCACAGAGTCTAAAACAAAATTAAAAATTAGTTACTATATGAAGAAGCTGAGCTAACCTACAAGGAGAAAATCAAGGTACCCTGTTTAACAGTCCAGCCACTAGCTAGATATGAGCAAGACCATCCAGGACAGTCCCCTCCCATCCACCTGACAACTGACCATAAATGCATATGTAAACTCAGCCAATTATAGGTATGTGTGTATATTATATATATATGTGTGTGTGTGTGTGTGTATATACAGGCCTTCTCAATGGTCAATAAATTATGACCAAAATAAATGAATATTATATTTTTCCACTAAGTCTTTGGGTATTTCTTTATATCACGATAGACTCCTTACATAGAAATTGTAATCAGAAGTGGAGTGTTGCCAAAATAAATACCTGAAGCATTAACAATGGAGCTCCGTGGGTAAAGTCCAGACAAGGTAAAGAGACTATACAGCTCATCCCATTGAGAGATAAAGCCTCCTTTCCCACCAGTTGGACCTGGGCTGTCTTTGTGATTTACATTCATCAATAGTATGTGGCAGAAGTGATATTGTGCAATTTATGCTCAGGTCTTAGAATGTCTTAATATTTTCTGCTCTCATCTTCTTAAAATCTAGTGGCCATGTGAGGAAGCCCATGGTAGCCTGCTAGAGAAGCCGTGTAGAAAAGAGTAGACTCACTCTGGAAAACAGCTCTAATAAATGCCAAACATACAAGTGAGGCCATCTGGGACCAGTCAGTTACCAGCTAATGTAACTGATAGGGCTGCAAATGTATGTATAAGCCTAGCCAACCCCTCTTCGACCAGAGACAAGTCATCCCAGGTAGGCTCTGTGCAAATTATTATTTAGACACAGTATTTTTCTACATAGCATTAGATAAATAATACAAGGACCAAGACTCAGATTTTGTTCATTGTTGCTCTTTCATAGATATACAACCAACAGCAATGAGCAGTAGAAAGGATTTATACCAAATGTGAATACAAATGAGTAGACTCAGCTGCCCATTACTTTCTTCATTACTTACAGAAAAACACACTCAACCGTTCTTTGGTCAATGGAGCCCAGAAGGAATAAATAAATAACCAGTCTTAGGAGTCTTGAGCTGTGGGTTTACTGCTCTAGAGGAGGACGTAATACCATAAAAAGAAGTTCTTGATATACCTACTTACATATTTCTGTGTTCTATTTCCTTCATCGTCATTGGGTCTAAGCCAGTCTGGTCATGTCTTATCAACCATCCATAAACAGTGCTTATTGTTCAAATTAAATTTTCTTTTCCTTTTTTTCTAATTTTTTTTTTGAGAAGGAGTGTCACTCCCGTCACGTAGGCTGTAGGGCAGTGGTGTGATCTCGGCTCACTGCAACCTCCACCTCCCAGGTTCAAGTGATTCTCCTTTCTCAGCCTCCCAAGTAGCTGGGATTACAGGCATGCACCACCACAACCGGCTAATTTTTGTATTTTTAGTAGAGACAGGATTTCGCCATGTTGGCCAGGCTGGTCTCTAACTCCTGACCTCAGGTGATCCACCCACCTTGGCCTCCCAAAGTGCTAGGATTACAGGCATGAGCCACTGTGCCTGGCCCAAAATAAATTTTCAAAGTGCCCTCTAGGGAAAATAAATAAATAAAAGATATTTTTACACCTATGAAAATCCACCAACTGGAATACAGGTTCCCATTTGAAGAAAGATAATTGTGGTCAATAAATATTGATAACAAAATATTAATGGCAAAATTTGATGAAAAACTGTGCTTGTTTATAAAAATAGCTCCTTCATAAAAGTTCTAATGAATTGTTTCTACTTTTTAGGTCTAAAATTTCCCCTTTCAAAAACATTCCTAAGAGAAGGCATTGTGAAACCACTGACTTAAAAAGAGAGTGAGAAACTGTTCAAGATACGGAAAAGTAGGCCTGGAAGGATTAAAATCCCTACCTAAGATTGCAGAGTTGTCAGTTAAAAAAAAGTCAAAACCCAGCTCTTTTGATTTTCGGGCCAGTCCCATAACCATTGCTTTATTTGGTCTCCAATGATTATGAGCAAGTGTACACACACTAGAGACAGGCAGTCACATGACATAGATAATTGTGTGTGTATAGCATCCTTGCTCCTTCGTGCTCTTTCCACCTCTGCCCACATCACCACTCTTGGCACATTTTTCATCTTGTCAGCAGTTTAATATTTCTGCAGCTTACTGTTTTAAGATTTGATTCTGCCTGAGGCAAATCAAGTTGGGAGTTAGCAGTTCTCTGACCACAATTAGACATTGAGTCAATATTGTTGTAAAAATACATGGTTCTCCGTTTTGAATAGAGACCGAGCATGTCAGTGTCCTCCCTGCAGAGGGGTGTGTACAGAAGGACTTTCCTGTACATCTGGCTTTTCAAAGGAGGCCACCATATTGGTTCCCAAATATGTTGCTAGTCCTTCTCAGCTTCTAATACGTACCTGTTGGTGAACAAGTCACCCACCCTTTGAAAACATAACCTGTTTTATGTGAGAAAATAGGAAGGCTATATCATACCCATGATTTTCCTCTGTTGGCACATGGATTTTTATTGTCACAAGTTGCTTCAGAAAAATTTAAAATAATTAATAATACCTGTATACCTCTTATTTCCTCCAGTCCTTTCCTTCTTGCCTTGGCAAAATGGCTTAAAAAGGGATAAAGAACATGCCTCACCAGAAAACAGGGTTTTCTGTACAATAATTTGTGCTGTATGTCACATTATAGTGATGAGTGTAAATTTATCTTTGAGCCATGTTTTATTAACTTTTTCCCCCATAGAGTTACATCAAAAGACTCTATAAATAAATGATGTGCTCAGCCTGCTAGTTCCTACATGCATACCAATTACTTCTATTGGTTTCAAAACACGTAGTCAGTACTTTAAACAACCATGATAATATCACAAACTAAAATATTCAACATCTCCATCTCAGTATGCTGTCACCATGCAGACAACGATTAGAATTGGTAATCAGTTTCACTGCTGGTAAGTTGAGTGGCACGATGCATTTTATATCCATGCTTATGTCAAACTCAATTAACATTCTAATACAGTGTATTTCAAAGACACTGACCTAATCTCAGAGAACAATGCATTTATTTATTCCATGTTAAAAGCTCTTACATTTTATGCAGGATTCTTGAAACAAAGATATTTATTGTCACAATAATATTTTAAGTTGGAGCTTGTGAAGAAATGCAAAGAAATACACGTAGTTTAAAATTCCTGCTGTAAGTGATGCATGTCATTACTGTGGAAGAAGAAAAGAATCTCTCAAGCTATAATTCTTCAGAATTTGAAAATTATATGAAGATACTGTCACCTAACAAATAGTACATTTCAAATAAGCCCGAGGTATGGGATTTTTTTGTATACTCCAAAAAGAACACTCGAAATTAAATTGTATCACAGTGAAATTTTAGGCTGTGTATGTATGTATGTATTTACCTATTTATTTATTTACATGTCAAAGACTCATCAGTTATTAATATATAAGCCAATTAATGGAATAAGATTTATATATGAAATGAAAAAGCCCACAGTGTTCTATGTAGGCATACATATGTATGTATGTGCATTACAGCTTGCTTTCTCTATTAACAGCATATTAGCAGTACATCATAAGCTACTCAACAATGTCAGAATCGTTACTTATTCAGAATACTTATGGGTAAATATTCAGGAAGTTTAAAAATCAGTACCAGGTGTGGTGGCTCGTGCCTGTAATCCTAGCACTTTCGGAGGCCAAGGTGGGTGGATTGCTTGTGCTGAGGAGTTCAAGACCAGCCTGGGCAACATGGCAAAACCCCGTTTCTACAAAAAATACAAAATTAGCTCAGTGTGGTGGCATGCACCTGTAATCCCAGCTACTTGGGAGGCTAAAGTAGGAGAATCACTTGAGCCCGGGAGGTTGAGGCTGTGAGCCATGATCACGGCCCTGCACTCCAGCCTGAGCCACAGAGTGAGACCCTGTGTCAAAAAAAAAAAAAAAACAGGAGTTTTTCAGGGAAAACTACCAAATGTAACTATATTGATCTAAAGTTTATATCCAGTATTGACTGTTAAATGCTGGTGAAAGGTGTTGCCAACAGGATGGCAGAATATCCAGATTAAAGAAAAATGAATGATGCTGCCAATTATCCATCTGCTTTGTCTCCACAGGGTGAATAGCCATATACTCAAAACATGGGGCTGGTTAGCACAGTATAGACAAAACATCCCAATATTTAAAATTTTTTCAGAGTTAACGTTTGTATGGCTGAACATTTTTCACAGATATGGCTCTGGCACAAAATTACCACTGCATTTCTTTGTAAAATTTTTTCATGTATAGTTCACTTGATATTATATTTTTAAAATCGCATCTACTGAAACCACATATGTGTAGAAACACATATCAGAGAAAAGCTGGAGGGATGAAAATCAAAATCTTCTGTCTCTCCGAATAAATTTGATTAAACATTTATAGAAAGGAAATGGTAAAACAATACTGAATGTAGGGTTAAAATTTTTTTTCAAACTTGTTTCCCTAGTTGTGTTGGTATTTTGAACCTGGCAATTACAGCCAGAATTCTGTTTCAGGGAAATAAATGTGATCATGTCTTTGGGGTGTACACAGAAAGAATATTTTAGAGAAGGTTGAGGTCAGAGTTCCTTGGCTTTTCTCTATTCTTCTTAAGTTCTTGAAGACCTATCAACATTTACTATATCATGTTTGGAACCTGAAGTAGCCAACTTCACCAAGTAGGAGACTATAATATAATTAGTAATATTATAATATGACAACCCAGAGGGAAAAAGAAACTCTCTAGCATGATCGCCCCATAATTTTTTTTTCCTCCAAAGTATGGCTACATTAAAGTAAGCTATTTTCGTAAAGATTCATTGCCAGAAGAGAGAGATCTTGATCCGCTTTCTTTATGTGCCCTAAAAAATGCTAATTCTCTGTAAAAAAGATGTATTTAAAATTTAATATCAGGATACAAAAAAAAATCTTTGTAACCTGCTACTCTCTGCCAAGAGAAAAAAAATCTCTTTTTATTTCTTGTTCAGTAGTGACATTTCTGATGAAAGCATTTGTTTCAGGCAATTTATTTTTGCAGCAAGTTTGATTTTTATGTAGCATCACATGGCTCACTTCAATTGAATCCTTTTTTTTTTTTTTGTCGTTGTGAACAGGTACATCTCCAGAACAAAACTAAGGTCCTACTTGAAACTGAATGCAGGTGTCTTCAACTGTGTGTTTAAAACAAAGAAGATCCAGGACACACTGCTCAAACTGTTAGCATGAATCTAACATAAATCCAAAGCTGTTCTCCTGGCAGAAAAGTAGCACAGCCCTGTGCTGAACCCACTCAAGCAGATTTTATTGATGCAATTGCCTGGGGTACACTGGGCCACTATGTCCATAAAAATAATAATTAAGCTGTAGGATGTATTACACAGCTTAGTACCTGAACTAAGCTCAGAGCATTGATTAATATTTCTATTTATATGTCTTGTTTTTTGTCATTGAGTAAGGTACCTCTAATCTATTTAGCATCTTTCACTTCCATTTGACTTTTATCACCACCTCCAATAAAAGAGAATCAAGAAAGCAATGGAGTTTCCTGTCAATAAAACAATAAGAAGGCCTATATCCTGAATGTGTTTTTCAGATTGAAATCATTTAGATTTACTTGCATTTTTATTTGACACTGATGAGTTATAGTCATGCTGACTGATTCTGTGAATAGCATGATGGAAATAGAATGTGAATAACACAGCATCTACAGCTGTTTTGTTTTGGTTTGTTTTGTTTTGTTTTAAGCAGTGCTCACAACTCAACATCCCACAGATCCAAGGGATTCCACCTCCCAGCAGGATTGATGGCAACTTCTCATGGCCACAGAGATCCCTAGGTCTAGAAACTAGCTCTCCCAGACAACTCCTGTAAATAGCTGTGATGTAAACTCAAACCGCCTGGCACATTCATACTCTTTTTGTACCCACACTGATAATGATACTCTCATGCCTATCCTGTAAGGATAGAGAACAACTGGAGTAAGTCCCTGTGCACCCAACAGATTGCCTGGGCTGTCTAGAGCACTCAATAAACTGCTGAGAGGGAGGAGACTGTAGGGCTTTTCTCTTCTTCATGATCCTTGCTTACAAATTTCCCTAATAATCCATACTGTGCAATACAGTGGAATTTTTTTTCCTGTTTCTGGTGCACAATATGTAGCAAAGACAAAGAAAGCCACCTTACCTGATAAGTATGGGGCTGCATTCCTTTTGAAGGCTAGGGTGAGGATCCCTAAGTTCAAGTCCAGATTAAGTGCAGGTATAAGGCAGAAAGGGCAGCTAGGAGGCCTTCATGTCACTTCTGAAAGGTGAGAGTGACAGCCAAAATGCAGGCTGACTCAGCTACATTGATGATGTCTGGTGTTTGTTAAGAGCAGGCTGGAAGTTACCAGCAGGAGCTCCAAAGAGGAGCTGGAGAGAATGGCAGAAGCCAAATAATAAACTCAGACAAGAGCCTGAGACAGAAAGTCAACAATAAGTAGGCAGGATGATGAGGAAATGAGAACCAGGTAGCAAAATTGTTAGGATCAGGAAATTCTAAGTCATCCAGAAAGCCAGTTCTAATAACAAGGAATCCTTAAGAGCAATGAAAACAAACTAGCAAAACCAGGAATAAATTACCAGAGAGAGAACTTGTTACAGAGGTCTGAGGAGACAGGCAAGAATCATTAACAACTCATTAGCTATTTGCTATAAAGGCAAGAACAAAATTTGCAAGATCCCTAATACCTATTATCTAAAATTGGTTTGCCCATTTCCATCAATCTTTAAGAAAGCCCCAGGGGAAAAAAAATCTTTAGTGATAAATGATGATATCCCTCAGCTTGGGTGGAAGAATCCCAGATTATGCCCTTGTCCTGGCATAACAGTCAACAGCACCTCCTTTCACTGTAAAGTCCTGGTTTCAATGACAAACTTTATGGTGACCTTATTTAGAGAGCTCTGATGAAGAAAAAAAGAGAAAGAAATAAGGAGACAGCCACTATCCATTTATGCAACAAATATATATTGACCATCTGCTCTCTGGATCAGGCTCTGGTGACACAGCTGTAAATTAGCCGTATCTGCCCTTCTCACAGAGCCAGCCAAGTAACTGGGAAGAGAAAGAGGCAAAAGAGAAAGTAAATACCAGACACAGCCCAATTAAAATTAATTTAAGAAAAGGTAGCCACCTGGCAATTAGGAACTGATATCAGAAAATAATATAGATATTCCTAAAGTGGGAAACCTAAAAAAAATCAAAAGCTATGGAAAAGAGGATGCGTTACTGACCTTCTGGCCCTAGCAGTGAATAGGACATCATATCCCCTTCCAACTCCACTCCCAACCTAACAGATATGAGTCAGTAAAAGTTCTCTATACAAGATCTATTTCATCTGTCAATCTGTCCATCTACACATATTTATTAGTTCCATCAATGCTGAGAACACCGTGCCAGGCTGGCATGCCGTGATGACCAGTGGGCAGACCTTATCCTCACAGAGCTGAATCACCTGAATTCTGAATGCTCACAGCTATCTCAAATACTTACAGACTAGCATTATTGAATATCTAAGAGTCAAACTAAGCATATGTGTTTTTGGAAAATCATTTATATATCATATATATTTTTTAAAATTGATGTAGTAATCATAAAAAAACAACTTTTTGGGAACTGTAGTATGTATCGGGTTGGTGCAAAAGTAATTGCATTTTTTGCCATTACTTTTAATGGCAAAGACCAGAATTACTTTCGCACCAACCTAAATAATATGTTGTACACATTACTCTTGCCCTTATGTTGAAGAACACATCGTATGTTTTGGAGTGAAGGGGCAAGTGCTTACTTTTGTGTTTAAAGACTCAGAATATCTTTATCTAGCCCCAGGAACTGACGTCTTGGCCCAGATTTCCTTCACTAGGATATCCTGCCTCTTTGTTTTTCCTTTCAAAATGACCTCTTAATGCCTAGGTCAGCATCCTTTGCATCCTTATCTCCCACCCAACTGCTGGCTTCTAAGAGATCAAAGAAGGGTTAGGGCTTGGACCTTCAGCACTATAACTGCACTATAACTGCCCCTCCATCCCCTCCATCCCCTCCTCCACACTGGTCTCATTAGTAGCATCCCAGCCCATCTTTTCACCAACCTCTACCTATGGACCACATACCTTCCCTTTTGTACCAGCATACCCACAATAGCCAAGGTCTGGAGGAGCAGCTGAAATTGAGTTAAATCTTATCATTTAAGCACATCACCATTACTAACTACTATTATTTTTAAAGAATTACTTTGGTAGAATAAACAACAGAGGTTAAAATCTCTATGTACAACTATATTTCTTTCCCAAAAAGAAGGAATTATTTTTTAGTTTAACCTGAGTAAATAACTATATCATAAACTCCAGTTGGTAGGAGAGAAAAAATTATATATATATAAAGAGAGAGAATGAGAATTTCAAATTAAACAACTGATTGACTTCTAAAAGAGGTTTTGGAACCAAACTTGTAAATCATTCAGTTCCTTTGGGTTTGACACATTAATCACCAAGAGGGCACCTATCTTTTTTTTTTTTTTTCTTTTTTCAGAGACAGGATCTCACTCTATCACTTAGGCTGAAGTGTAGCAGTGCTATCACAGCTCACTGCAACGTCCACCTCCCAGGTTCCACCTCCCACCTCAGCCTGCTGAGTAGCTGGGACTACAAGCATATACCACCATGCCTGGCTAATTTTTTTATTTTTATTTTTTAGAGACAGGGTCTTGCTACGTTGCCTAGGCTGGCTTTGAATTCCTGGACTCAAGTAATCCTCCTGCCTCGGCATCCCAAAGTGCTAGAATTACAGGCATAAGCCACAACTTCGTCCCAAACTTCTGATCTTAATTTACTTTCCCCAATGGGAGGAGTACCTTGATGGGTTGACTGAAGTATTCCAAACTAGTAAATAGCTAAAATTTCCAGTGTATATCAGTAACTTATTGCTGCGGCCTGCTGAAAGTGCCCTAAGATGGTAACTGCTGTGACTCACTTCTCTGGGGACTGATGACAAATCCCCCAAGTAAACTGATTATTGGACGAGGTGCAGAAGTTACCTTGCTTCTCTTCCAAGGTACTCACAACATTCAGGATTTAAAGAGCTACCATATCATTCACATCCAAAGAAAGCCAGTAGTTGATTAAGCTGACTCATCTCAAAACTATAGCTGACATTAATGTGAGAGTGAAACTTGGATGAAATCCAAGAAGAACAAGAAAAAGAATGCAAGTTTTTTCAAGGGTAGAGACTAGTATATATTTATCTCTGCATCCCTATAATTTAACATAATTTTCCTAAACTAATTTATTAGGTTGGTGCAAAATTAATTGCGGTTTTTGCCATCAAAAGCAATAGCAAAAACCACAATTGCTTTTGCACCAACCTACTTTCTAACTGTAGGATTTTTGCCAGTTATTTATCATCTCTCCTATGAACTTAGATATTTTTCTTTAAATAGACATTAAGTTAAATTGTTTATTGTACTTAGCCAAATCCTGTGAATTCCTTCAGAATTTTATGTGCTTGTTAAATTTTACTCTGTATAAATCAATTATATAGACACATACATTATACGTAAACAATCATTGTAATAAAATCATCACATATGCAATCTGTGAGGCACACAATTACACTTTAAGATATACTGGCTCACCTCGGTGCCTGGAAAGCAGAGTAAAGGCTGACAGATGAAAGGATGACACAATATTCCAACCTCCAGCATCACCAAGCCAACCCTCCCTCTTTCCATGAACCTGGGGCTTATCTGAGAGTCCTTGTCAGAACATTGCTCCAGATAACTGCTTTGAATAATCAGAATAATCAGAATAGCCAAGAGATAAAACCAACTTGCCTTCCTGACTGTAGCAATTCTCTAGTAGTGCTCAAGTTGTTCAAGGTCTTTGCCAAGTGCTTTATATGGCAGTGGCACTCTTCACCCACCAACAGTCACTTGAGGCTATTCAGAAAATTTTCTGGAGCAGTGATATATTTCACTGATGAGCATACCCCCTGTTTGAAGAATGCATTTGCAAGACAGTTGGTGCAGATTACAGATGTTAGTGATAGACCACGCCCTAAGATTTTTCTTCATCAGATCTGGAATCCTACATATAAACAGACACATATAGTCTGAAACTGGGTGGCTTTTTTGTTTGTTTATGTATTTGTTTGATCGTATTAAAAAGCTAACAAAGCTTTGTTTCTTGCAAAAGGCTGCTCTTAATTTTATCAACCTGCACTGCAAATATATCCATGACATTGGTATTAGGTAGACTGGGGAGGACAGGGTAGAGATCACAGTTCCCATTCATCAAGTTATCAGTGCTGATATCTCATGCCTATCAGGTCCACCAATGCTATTTTCTAATGCAAAGGACATGTTATTTGAAGGATGATTCCCATTTCACCATTAGACTATCAATATGTCAGCCTCATGATGATGTCCGTTGACTGATAATGCCACAAAAGAAACATTAAGAATATTTTTTTATTTTGATACTTTATATCAAAGTTGTTTTACAGCCAAACATTTTCAAAAGGGCCAAATCTGTTTCTTCAAAATCCAAACATTTGCTTTAAATCGTAATTCTCAAGCTGCAAAGTGTGCAGTAAAAGGCAGAATTGAGCTAGAAATGAACATGACAAGGTGCAATATTCAGCGTGTATACCAGATTTAATTTTGCATAAGAAATGAATTTCTTCAGCTTATTTTTTAATTAGCTTAAGCAAGTGCATTCAGGAGCCAATAACACAGACTTACGGGAACTGAATTACTGAAAGGGTTCTGAGTCTAGCCTCTAAATCACAGGCATTGAGCTGATCTCATAATTAACACTGAGCTGAAGCACTGCATCAAATGCTGCAGAAACTCCTTTGCCAAAGAGTGGATGGGGAACATGGCAATCATTAAACCCAGGCAGTAGCATCTCAGGGACTACAAAGCTTTGTTGAACATAGGGAAGTCAGTTATGTCAACCTGCTAAGCAGTTAATGTCCTGGCAGGCACATCTGTGTTTACTACCATCAGATACTCCCAGCTGTTCACATTGCCTCTGTTTGATGGTCATTCTGGGACCTGCCTGATGTTGAGAAGTATGTTATTAGAGAAGTAAATTCCTTACTGAAGATTGATCAAGGAGGGATGTAAACTCCAGGATGCTGGAGTTGGTCCATAAAGTTTAGGACATAGACATGTACTGGCAATTACAGAAGGTGAATTTATTTAGGACTCTTGATCAGAGCTTTTAGGGATCTATTATTGCTTCAGTTTAAATTATATTTTAAAATCATTCCTGTAGTCAGGTACTTTTAGGGCACCTCAAACAGATATAAACCACTCCCTTCCTGTGGGGACTGGAAGTAGTCCAGTGCATCACTACTATACGGATAAGGAAGAAGGGACACTGAGCTGCCAAGAGCATTCTCTTAATCAAACAGCTGGTTGCTGATACCCATCAAGCCAGGTGCTATGGATTTAAAAGAAAAAGTGTGACATATCTATGCTAGGAATCCTCAGTTTGCTACTCCTAGATCCACTCTCAGCCCTTCTCAACCCTGCTCTCAGCTCAGCGAGGCACTCAGGACTCCTGAGCCCTCTGGCTTCCTATTGAACTCTGCCCATGGGGACGCCTGGCAGAAGAGCCAAGGAAGGGAAAAGAGAACTGTCTCTCCTTTGGCCCACCCTCCTCTGTCTGGTGTCTGTGAGGGGCCACTAAGCCTCTCTGCAGGATTCTCCTCCTCAGGCTTTCTTTGAGCTTAGGGTGGTAACAGCCCCTCTATTTATCCCCGGGTTGCTGCACCACCCCCTCCAGTCTTCTTTCACCTTGCCTGCCCTTTTCTGAACACTTCCTTTATTTGACCCTCCTTGAACAATCCTAGTTTGCATGTGCCATCCTGTTAGGGCCCTAACTGACACCATATTTCTGCCTAAAATGAGCTTATATAGGTTGTCTGGTAGGAAAAGCTACTGCATCATCAGTATAATAGCAGATCAAGCCCTGGGTTATTTGCAAGTGCGTAGCACACTTGAACACACACAGATCTTGATACTTCACCAGGTGATAAGATCATGAAGTCTATGCCATTTTCTCCTCATTCCCTCTCTTGTACAAGTAGACTTCAAAGATAAAGGAAAAGAAAAAAATCTACAAGTCAGCATCACTCTCAAGAGCTGGACAGGGTCTCACCCAAACTTTTATCATCTATCTCAGGACCTTTACATCTCATCTCTATTCTTGCCTTCCATGCTTTCAGCCTTTCCCCAGCCAGCCTGATGAGAATACTTTGGCAAGTCCCCTGGACACAGATGTAATCTATGACTTGAAATGTTCTAGCCCATCCAGAAACTATATACTCATTTTACAGTTAAGCTCTGAAATATTCAAGCTTAGACCCTCTTACTACTGCTTACATGGTTGGCCATTTTGCTGCACTCAAGCATTGGTTAGAAAAGATGGTTAAAGCAATCTAGCATAAGTGCAAAACTACTACACGAAGGGAGAGCCACCAACAGCTCTCCTACTTATGCTTAGCTGTTTTCTACTTATGCAATTATATCTGGTAGCCAATTTACCAGAAAAGATTGAGTTGCAATCATTGGCCAAAATGAAATTTAAAGATGGGCTGAGGAAGGAAGTGCTTCATGGCTATTGTTGTTTTCTCAGTAAAATGTTCATTGTTCTATAGGTAAGACTTGTATCTTTCCTGATGACCTAGCAAAGCCAAATGGCTGAGAATCCTCAGGAAGCTCCCAATGGGTTAAAAAAGAATGTCTGGCTGCTCTGTGCTGCCTTTATTATTGGTTATGGACCACCTCCGTGGAACTACTAAAAGTCTCCACAGGTACAGCAATTTCTTTTTTGGCAACTTTATTGTCAGACAACCTGCCTTCTGGGTATGTTGTTATCACTGTAGTCAATTGATGTTTCTGACATTGTTCTTGGCAGGCTCAGTTTTCCAGGGCACTGCTAGGAAGAAAACACGAAAAACCTGGCACTGTTTAATGCACTTTGCTGTCTTATGTGTTATATTTCGCAAGAAGAGAGGTGGGAAAATTATACTTTGAAAAAACAGGGTGCCACTGGATAAATATAGGGAGTAATATCAAATCTTGAAAAATCTTTCCTCGCCAGATTTTCCCACATGAGAGAGTCCTGGGGTGTATGGAATTTTAGCAGACAGTTTGAAATTGTTTGCTTTATTTTTCTTTTAATCACATGTAGCCGACTCACCAAATTTAACTCATAGCAAAACTCAGATATGCAAAGAAAACATAAATACTTCATTTTGTCTTAAACTATTTAAGCTTTCGGCCCTGTCACTGTGCACACTCTGCTCACCAACTTCCCAACTCCAGCCTAATGTTCAACAGGAAAAAAACTTGCTGAATGTCAAATCCTGTCTAAAGTACAATCTATTCTGATCATTTAAACAGCCCATTTGCACAGAGTTTAGTCTTTGGAGTCAGCATGTTTTGCTCAGAGGTTGTTTCCACACACCCCACCCCCCAACCCCCGCCCTTCGCTGACAGGTACAGCCTCTGAGAGCTTCCAGGAGTGAGTGGGAAAGAAGCAGAGCCCTTGTCCCCAAGCAATTTGTCACTTGTGCATCCATGTGCTGCTGGTCCTGAAGGTGTTCACAGCTGAATTCTGTGGCTGGGGTAACTTACTACCTTGACTTAGTTCAGTCGGGGCCTATTACCACTCTCTGGTGGTTTTGATCTTATTTGAGTTTGTGCATTTTCCATAGACTTCTGTAAGGTGTGGCTATGACTTCTATTCAGCCCAGTCTTGGTTATTCCCACAGTTGCCCTTGCCAGAGAGCCATCTTACCCCACACCAGCAATCCCTCCAGCCCCTTCTTCAATCAAACTCTCTCTCTCTGCTACTATATGTTCTGTCTACGCAACTTAGAAACCAAGAGAAGCAGCGGAAAACTAAATGTTAAGGATTCCCCCTGCCTGGACTTGGTGCAGCACCGGGTTGATGTGATCTACCCTTGAATGAAATAAGAAAGTCTCCTCCTAGAATCCCAAATACAAACAAAGGGAAGAAATGACTACCTGCAACAGTCCTTTCAAGTTATTTAAAGTTACTCCTCTTCTCCAAAATGACCCCCAGAGAATGAAACTCAGAAGACATGGATATGAACACATAACTCTCCTTTCTGCCCCCTCTATCACAATATAATTTTAACTGTTTCAGTGACTTTTCCCCAATATACATATGAATAGGAGAATGAATTAGAGAAAGGTAAGGATCACTGATAAAAGATGAAGATCCTGGTCTAGACACTATTTAGCAAAGGGGTTTGAAGCTAAATCCTGGTCCACACACAGGTCCAGCTTCACAGGCATGTGACCGATCCAATTGCACAGAGCCTTGCACACACAAAGGCCCATGCTTGGTTCTGTTGTCACCATCTTGAAATTCTTAATAATTTCAAACATAGGGCCCCACATTTCCATTTCACAGTGGACCTCACAAACTATATAGCCAGCCTGCCCACACATGAGTATGCACAAAGGTGATGAGATAGAGCTAGGCACTAAATGTCTTCAAACCACACTGTAGGAAGCCCGTTGGATTTAGTTGAAGCATCTCAGAGCCTCTGCAAGATGAGGGGATCAAGTAGATGCTCGCCCACATAATTTTATTCATTTTATGCATGATATTTCACATGAGGACTGCATTCTATTGCTAAAAATTAGTTGATACAAACTTATTTTTCTATTTTGGGATACAATATTCCTCACTACCTGGATCTTATAACAAAAAGTCAACTGCAGTGTAATCAAAAAATATTGAAAACTTTGTCTCAGAGCACCTGGGTTCATTTCCTAATTCTATCACTTATTAACTTTGGGATCTTACACAAGCTAAAACTTCTCCAAGTATCAGCTCATTTATCTGTTAAATTGAAATAATAATAACTTGGAATTATTATTGTTTTAATTGTCTACAATAATATATTTGTTTTTACTTTATACTTTAAAGTATAATCCTTTAAAAATAATAGTGCATAACCTATATAAATAAAAAGCATTACAATAGTTTATAAAACATTTTGAATAGGTTGTTTTGAAATTTATTTCTTTCAAAAATATAAAATAAATATGAAATTGAGATTAACTATAAGGGAGTGAGAAAAAAATGTATATTTGATTCCTCACTTCTTGTTGTTTTGCTGATTATAGGCCTTATATGACAGGTATTATTAATAGCATTGTTTTGTCAAGCCAGTAAAAACAGTGAAGTTAAATGAGCAAGATTTCAGTCAAATTTGATTTTCCAAAAAGTGTTTAATTAAATGGCATTTCTTACTATTGATGATAAACATCAATTCTGTTCCCTCATACTCCAGAGTATGTTAAAAGAATTAGAATCCTGGAACCCTTCATCACTGAATACCACACCCAGATATTTCTGAAGAATAGCTACTGCAGAAGAGATCCTCTCAGTGAGTGAACTCTTAATTAATTCTAGAGTCTCTGGACCTTTTGTGGTCTCCTACCTTGCTGGCTAAAGGAACACAGATCCCATTGGCCTCTCTTCCTTGGTTTTTGTCCTTGAGCCATAACCACATAGTAAAGTGAAAATCCTATGCATGGAAAAGTCCTTCCCCCTAGAGCACAGCTTCCCTTGCTTCTTTCCCATGGATCCCATCTGAGTTGTGAATCTCCCATTTCAGAAACTCTTCCCAAACAAGAGACAATGTTAAGTCCCTTACTTGTAGCTTAGGAGAGAAGGAGGGACAAACTAACATGAAGAAATTTGAAGAAGAAAATGCACATATTCCAAAGAGAAAATAAATCCTGAAGGAAACCAGTCTAAAGAGTACTCTTCCAGCAGGAACAGCCCGTGACCTCTTTCTTTGCGAGGTGCCCTGGAGTGAGGTGGCCCTGTTGCCCTTGCCCTTGATGCATATATCAGAGTTCTCACTGGTTGGGGGTGGAATTAATGCAAATAGAGGGATAAATCCTTCAGTTCTTCATAGAAGTTAGAGTTTATAGTTAGCACATGAAAATTTCTGATTTAATTTTCAAATGCCATTCTTCTGCCTTTCTCTTGTGTGATGGTTCCCAGGCATGCAACTGGTAGACTTGGGGTCTCATATGGCTTACTTACAAATTGCTATGGTGACTCAGTATTAAAAGATTGCCAGGGGTTGGATATTGGTAGGGAAACTAAAACATTTAAAATAAAAATAAAAATCTAATGTTTGTGATCTTGTATTATACTTTTTAGACTAAGAGTTGTTGCATTAACTATCTTAGTTAAACTTAATGTCAATCTATTATTTAGGTATTTTTATAATAGTAATTGCTATTTTCCAAATTTCCTAATGAAAACACAGGAGCTCAGAAATACTAAATTGCTTGTCCAAAGCTGTATAGTTCATACATGGCAAGGGTCAAGACTCACACCCCGGACTTCTGGAAGTCAGAGCCCATGCTCTTAGCCCTTTCTACCCTGCTGCTCTCAGAGTACAAAAGTAACATGACTACAGGAACCATAAAAAGATAAGCCCACTAGATTTGGCAATCCCAGTGTTAAATTTTTGTCTAGGACTAACAAAGGGCAAATGTATTTTGGCAATATTCTGGTGAATTTGATCTGTGACTAGAGCCAGAGAAAATTAATCAGTCCTACCCAGTGGTCTGATGGTTGCTAATTTCTTACTTTCTTTGATCAGAGTCTCAAAGCCATGTCAGTCAGAGACGGCATTACTCGCTGTGGGAAAGGGGATGATTTTCCTGATTTTCTTCCATCTTCAAAATGGAAAATGCTGCAGCTACAATTTGCATTTATATGCTGGCCCTGCGAATTCACCAGAGGCCCCTTTTCCTTGGCTATGATTTTCACAATAAAATCATACCACTGTTATTCAGACCATCAAGAGAGGGTATGTAGCTCAAGCATTAAGCATAAATCATACTCTTTTACACTTTGTTCACTTCTCGTTAGCATTTAAGAGTTTGTCTTTGAAACAGCTAATATGAAAATCTACTATAATTATCTTTTGGTGTCTTTGATTCAAATATGAAATGATAGCTTTAAACTATTATGACCCTCAGAGTGTAATAAACATTTTAAGCTAAAAATACTGGTTCTCTACCAGAACCTCGAACATAGAAAGCCCATCAAATCTTCAAATGAAAATTCCCCATCATATTATAATGCTCTTGAACAAGGAAAATATTGACGTCTTTCACCACTGCATTTCCCAGGCCTAGCAGAGATGATCACCGAATAGTTTCGGAAGAATTAATACAGAGCTACAACTCCTACTCGCTCTCTTCAGAGCTCCTTCCCTGTATTCTAGGACTGGCATTGTAAGCTCGTGCGGAAGAAATTACCAGTTGTATCTGGTTTTAGTTTACAAACATCTTCTCTTCATTTTTTTTATAAAAACGAAATTTTAGTTCAATCAAATGACTCTGTCAGACAATATCATTGATCAGTGATTAGAGTAAAGAAATTGTTCCAAATTACATGTGGTTTTTATGTGAAAGTAGTTTAAAATCTCTATGGGATTTTGGTTTTTTGGCCTCCACTGGATTCTGACATGCTTCCGACTAACAGCCACTTGCCTTCATACATTGTCTGTTTAGACTCTAGGTACACTGGCTTAATAGAAGGCGGTTTTAGAAAATTTGGGATTGGTAGGATGATGCCAAATAAAATAATTAGATTTTAAATCTGTCAAATTACTTCGTATTTATGACTTTTCTTTGTAAGCCTTTTGTTTCATTTTTTATGAACTGCAAAGTTCATTTAATTTCTTGTATTTCATCACTGGGTGCAAATACATAAACACTCCCAATAATTCCTTATCATATAGATACTGATAGGTAGTATATACGGCAGGAAGAAGAAAGAGGTCACAGAGTGTACTTTTTTTTCCTCTTCAGCTCCTCTCATAGGTCTGTCCTGATTTTTTTTAGGCCTATTTTCAACGCTGCTTTCAGCTTTATGTAATTCTAATGGTTCTTTCTTTACTCAAACTCCACATTACACATTGTTAATGCCGAATAAATGTTTTGCCATTCTTGTCACCGGGGCTTTCTTACTGGGTTTGTGTGCATTAGTAAGTCCAATGGTAAAATCTCATTTCTCTGAATGGCTTTACAGTTTCGTGCACCTACCATAAAAACAAGCAAATTGACACCCTGCCAGGAGTAGCCAGAGGAGATCTTAGAAGAGAGTTCATAATGACACTGTTGCCATATTGCATGCCTGTAAATAATTCATTAAATCAACCACCCTTTTGTTTTAAGCAAACACAAGCAGATGCCTTTTTAAACTGGATGCAGACAACAGTCTTCAGAAAAACATTATTGTAATATGACACTTAAAAAGAATAACATATTTGCTTTATTGATTTTTGAAGTAGTAATACACAGTGATTACTTCTGTTATCCATTTTATCTTACTCATGGGCTTTGTCCTCTGCTCTTATTATTTTATACTTGTGTGAATATGTGTGAAATTTTATTAAGAGCAAGAGTGTGGAAAGGTAATGAGATCAATTCATTATCAATCAAGTAAATCCAGGTGATTTTCCTGATCAACGCTCTTTGCAGGTCTGTGATATTAGCACCCCATTCACAACCCTACTGACTTATTGACTAAAAATAATGTGTATAACTAAATTATTAGGAGAAATGGAAAAATTTCCCAAAGACTAGAATCTCTATCATATTTCAAAGATCGATGAGTTATTATCTTTTAGATAAACCAGTATGTATATAAGAGTCAAATAAAGTTTAGGGCCAAAAATCATTATGTTTATATTTTCTAAAAGGTAAGCTTTGTCTGCACTGATAGGACATTTTACTTCATGAATTCATGCATTTATTAATATTCCATATTGTTCCAGGAAATATGTTGTCTGATTTACTCCTTAAACGGTCATTTAAAAAATATCTGTGTCCAATAAGCTGACTCATGTTGACTGTTGCAGTAGTTCACAATCTTTGCTGTACATTAGAATCACATGTGGGAGATTTTACAAAATATATATGCCTGCTTCCAGGGTCTAAATTTAATTGGTTTGAATGGAACCCAGGCAATACATTCTGTAAAAGTTCCCCATATATTTCTTATGTGCAGCCAGGTTGAGATTAATGCAAATGTCTATTGACTAGATATTCTCACTTATTTGGGGCTAGTCATTGTAACTGGAGAACTTTGAATATATTTGAACCTACTTAGTAGCACACAGTGGGTTATAATTGTTATTCCCATAAAGATATATATACTATTACAGAATGCCATAACTGGAAACAAAATTGGCTATATGGCTTTTCCACTGTATAGACGAACAGAAATCCCAGATCAGAATGCTAATTATGGTAAGTCCAAAGTAGAATCCACATACCTCAGAATTCTGCTCTGAGAATTCTGCTATACTTAATTAGACTTATAATTTGGATTGGCCAAAGGAGAGATATCTATCTATCTGTCTGTCTATCTATCCATCTATCTATCTATCTATCATCTATTTTAAACTCTTGGGTCCAATCCAAGCAGGTTAAGAGGTGTAGAGAAAAAGAAGCAATCAAGGGTCGCTAGAGAAACAAGAACTAAATCTAGAATGTCTGAGAACACAGAGAAGAAATATTGAGGAGGGTGAAGAACCAAGGGTCAGCTCCCAAAGTAGATTCTGAGCAATATGGTAGCAGAAACCCAAGATAGAGTCTAGAAAACAAGAAATCAGAGTTTAGACAAAAAGTTTAAGAACAGGCACAAAATTAGGAGAAACTGTGTTTGGCTCTTAGAATTAATGAATTGCATGCCTTCTATGTAAGCTCAGATAAGATTCAGAATGTGGGTTGGTTTGGGCTGTAGGCAGAGGTAAGGTAATATGCCTGGCTAGAGTTAGACAGAGACAGGATGGAGGAAGCTGTTTTTGATAGTCAACACAGCTCAACAGGAACTTCTCTACCTAATACAATCTTTGCAGGAGACCCTAGTAAAGGAAAACCCTAACCAGATGTTCTGATTATCACCATTAGTGAAGAGATTGGAATGTTAGTACAGGGTTTATTGGTTCCTCCATGGTGGTTAAAATTAGTGCCAGATGGCTCACCTAACCCATACCCTGTTTTCTGTTCTCATCTATTTAAAAAAATAATAATAATAAAAACAAAAATTTTAAAGGATCTGCTATAGCTGTCACTTCAAACGCTGATATAATATTCATTTCAGTAAGATTAGTAATAATTTGTATCATTCTATAGATCTCATGCATTGTGCATGCACTTCCCTTTCTTGATATTAATCTAATGAAACAACTTTATCTCTTTTTGCTTATAATAGCTTATAGTATCCATTTTTCTTCCTGAAAAATAGAAGTCTTAGAAGTGAAATATTGTAGGTGAATTGATAGAGACAAAATAGAAAGATAACTACATTTATTTTTTAAATACATGGAATAAATATGTAATCTCTCTAGACATTTCATAATTTAAAAATTATTCCATATTTTAAAAGACTCATTCTATGACATTTATGCAGGATTTTCAATTGTGTGATCATATAGTCATAGGTTTCCAGAAAAAAGAATTTAGATGACATTATAATAACCTTTGGCATAAAACTGCATAAATTAGGAGAAACCCTTCTTTTTACTCCTACCCAACTACCCCCTTGCAACTTATAATTACACATAAATAGTTGTTTCTAATTTCTTTGAAGAATTTGATTCAATAATATGGTCATCATCCTTGTATAGTCTTACAGAAGTCAAAGTTTCAAATATTCAGGTGGCCCATTTGAAACGGTCTAACTAAACCAGCAAACTTTGTTACAATACTTTCAGTTATTTAAATAAATATTTAAGAATTTCACAATTTATTTTAGCCCTGGGCATTAGAAACAGACTAATCTTGATAGAGTTTGAAATTGTGTCACTTATATGAGAGCTATACTTTTGTTTTGTTTTGTTTTTTGAGAGCAAGAAGAACAAGCACTGAAATCTCTTTCAGAAAGATTTACAGCATTAATAACTCCAGGCTATTTTAAGTCACAGTCAATCTTTATGGAAGAAGTACAGAGATTATACAACAATTCTTTTATTTTTTTTTCCTCCTAGAATTGCAAACTGATATTTCACATAGAAGTTATTTGACGAAAACAGTGCATTCACACTTCAAGAATATGCCTAAGGTCATTACTTCTTCTTTTTTTATTCTTTCCATCTGTGCTCAAATGCTTGATGAAAAAAAAAAAAAAGTGCTACACTGAATTTATCAAGCCCAAGCAGGGCCTGAAATGGAAACTTATTTGGTAGTCTGAAGTACACAGTTGTCTACGTAAACCCAAGAGAGACTGGGAACCTGAAGATAAGATGCAGGATCTAAAGATCTATATAGAAATGTCCACAGCAACATTATCCATAATAGTCAAAAATTGGAAACAGTGCTGGTGTTCATAAATAGAATGAATAAACAAATTTTGGTATAATCATAACAGAATCTCCCTCTGCAATAAAAAATATCAAACTACTGATACACCAAACAACATGCCAATTGAAAGACGACTTATGCAAGAGCAGAATTAGAATTAATGAATTGCATGCTTTCTATGTAAACTCAGATAAGTTTCAGAATGCAGGTTGACTTGGGCAGTAGGCAGAGTTAAGGTAATACATATAATTCCATTCAAAGGATGTATAATTCCATTCAAAGGATGCTCTAAAGAAAACTAATCTTTGGTGGGAACAAAAATAAGAACAATGATTGCTTCTGAGGGGCAGAAAGTAGGTACTGACTGGGAAGGGGTGTAGGGAACTTTCTGGAGTGATGGTAATATTTAATATTGTGATAGTTCTGGTAACACTGATGCATACATTTTTCAAAACACAGAATTCACATTTAAGATATGTGTCTTTTATTGATCATCAATTTTAATCATAAGAATAAAACTGTAAAGAAATGTTGAATTCTAGCTAATACACCTAATGAAGAATTGGGGGAAATGTACTGAAGTCTGCAACGTACTTTGAAATGCATCAAGAAATAAGATGGATTGATTGATATCTAGGGGGATGGACAGACAAATGAATAGAGAATAAAGCAATACAGTAAAATGTTAATGGTAGAATCTAGGTGATGAGTATACAGATGTTCACTACAATACTATTTTAACTTCGTGGCATGTTTGAAATTTTTCATAATCAAAATTTTTTAAAATAGGAGAGAAGGGTCAACGTTGAAAGAAAGATATCTATAATCTAATGGTGATTTTGTCAAGAAATCTTAGTCTGCTGATGTGCCATTTTATATATTTAAATATATGAAGACATCACAAAACAGCATTCAAGTCTCAATATTCATCTGAGGAATACTGAGTTTCTTATCGTGTATGTCTTCATTGTGAGCCTTACTGAGCTAAATAAAATTCCAGAAAGTCATTTTTCTATACAATACAAACATGTCCTTTGATTTTTATTTTTTATTTTAAAGTACACCCTACTAACTGATGATGTTATTTTTTTAAATTAGAAACCAAAAAGAAATGAAAACATTCTTAGTTCTAGAAATCACCTAATGGTTACTAATATGCTTATTGTTTGGCTTTTAGCTAAAAATGGTGTTTGACTTTCTTGGGGGGAAAAACAAACAACAACTTTTTAGTTACTCTTGGAAACAGTCATCCAGAACTCTCACAGGTTCTTTCCATGTCAAAAACTGTGGTCATCAAGATCCTCAACAATAAGTGAAAAATACTTAGGCTGATTTATCTAGAGTCTGGTTTGTCTCAACATGATTCCTTCAAACATCTCATTACTAAGTTGCTATTTAGTTTTCTGCAGGTTGTTGCTGTCTGCAATTTTCATTGCTTTTAGAAAATGAAGGACAGTATGTGGGTTTTGGGATAATGGACAGCAGAGTCACACATTTGCAAAGTTTGTGACAAGAATGACAACTCTCTCAAGACATTGTTCATTGTGAGTCGAATTCAACATAAACTGCTCATTCTAAATGTTTTTTTGATCTAGATTTCTCTGTTGCTGAACACAGGATCTTTCCATATTGTTTTATAGGATATAAAATGTTTGCACAATGTTGTCTCTGACCTTAAAGCCTCCTTGGCTATTCCATAGCTGAAACTCTGCGCTGCAAGTCAAGGATGGAGCAATTTTAGCAGCAACTGGAATCTGTGCCCTCAGTTTGTGCTGGTTTGTTGTTGATGTAAATAATGTGCAGTAGCTTTGCCATGGCTTCATGATACTAAGTTAGCTACACACTCATCAAGAGCTCAGAAATTGGATGCAAATCTACTGATAATCATATCAATTTATGCCATTTCATTTTTTTTCTGTCCATTACCATCCAGGCACTTTGGTGGTAGATAACTAATCTGTTATCTTTTTCTTTCTTTCACTTAATGTGAAAGAATTCACTTAATGAGAACAAGAATTGATTTCATGTTTGCTATCCCTTCATCCCCTTTCCCCCAAGTTTTCTGTGCCAGAGACATAGAGCTGACTGAATCAAGAAAAAGTCTCATCAAGCAGAAGAAATAGCAACTAATGTGTTATTTATGTGATACAGTGTTTTTTGCATTTTGTGTTTTTTATTTTTCATTTTTATGAAAAAACAGTTGGAATGCCAAAGATGGAGAGTCTCAACACATGCTCCATTTAATCTCTGATTGTTAAAAGTCAGACTGTTAAAAAAAAGTGCTGTTTTTAGTAGGAAAATCCAGAGCTTCTACACACATTAGCTGAAATAGTATTCAGTCTCTACAAATACCTTGTAATGGATCCAAGAAGGAAAAAAAAAATTCTTTTTATCTGTCATTTTCACTAATGCATTGAACCTTGAATATATGAGTTACATGTGCTCCTTTATCTTATTCTGTCCTTCACTTTTCTTGTTTCCTTGTTTATAAATACAAGTTTCTACACTGTAAAAAAAAATGCATGGTTGTTCTGATTTATTTCACACCAAGTTTATGTCTACTCTTGCCATTTTCATGTGCATTCACAGAAATCTTCTATTCAATTAGCCATCTGGAGCAAAGAGTCTTTCTTTTCTGTAATATTTGGTGTAATAGGGACCTCAGTTTTCTCTGTTTTATCATAATCTGAATTCTCTTTGTCCATAGTATATGTTACCTATTTTTGTAAATTTTATACTCCTATAAAAATATTTTTTCTCTAACATGACATTTTAAAACTAGAAGAGGCCTTTGAAGCACCTAGACCAAAACCCAAAATTCTTTTTTCTAATTACAAAGAAAGAGTAATAGAGCCATGAAGTCATACCTGAAACCCACATATCCTGACTTCCCATCTAGCTCTTTTTGTAGGCCTGTGTATAATCTCAAACTATTCTTATTCCTCAACTTCTGGCTTTAGTCCATAGGTAAGGCAACTATTAATTTTCTGTAGGTAAAAGGGTTATGTACACTCAAATTTCGAACAATTTCCTTGGAATTAATTTTTCTCCTGGAGTCCAAGAATATAGCTTGGAAGCTAAACTTTTTAAAGTTATTTGAATGGCACTGTCTCATTCTGTCTCTCTTTCTCTGCTCTTTCTGTCCCTTCCCCCTTTCTTTGCTCCCTTGCCTCCTCTCATCTCTCTCTACTCCCCTTTTGTCTTTCCCTGTCCCCATTTCCCCCACCCCTCTTTCCAAAACCTTCTAAAATTTGATCACAAAAGTTAGTGCAACAAGTTTTGTTCCTGTTTTAGTTCACAGCTGATTATAATGCGCCATTATACTTACGACTTTTGAATTGTATTGCTTCTTCATTTGTGTAAAACCCCTACTAAGCAGCAGTTTGTACTCTGGTGACAGCAACAGAATCATGTGTTATTTTCTGAAAGATGTGGTGAGATGGAAGTACTGGAAGTATGCTACCAATCTGGCATGACACATTCAGTTTTCCCTTGCTAATTCATATATTTTTTCAATAAGCTGTTATTAGCCAATCTTGAGGAGCTGAGACAAAAGATGATGTGATTCAGGATCTAGTGAAATGCCAAAATATGCATCTTTCAGAGTTTTGCAGATAGAACATCGTCCATTCATTAACTATTCAAGGAACTACTCTGTGCCAGGTACTGTACTAGCATATCACTCAGCAGAGGAGAAAGGGGACTTTAAAAATTATCAGGAATGATTCCTGAAGGATGTCACAGTTAAACTGCCTCTAAGGATGAATAGGGGTTAGCATGTAAAAGACAGAAGAGAAATCTAGGTCGATGAATATCATTTGCAACAAACTGATGTTATGACAATAAATGTCCTTCCTGTTCTTGGAACTGCAATGAACAAAAATTTATAAATTTTAGGCAATGTTTTTCAACTCCCAAAACAAGGTAAGGAAATTGCAATGATGTCCTCTGTACTAAAGAATCCAGCTACAGAGTTCTAAGCCTGCTCCCTTTTTATGTCCAATTGGATAATTCCAAAAGGTATTATTATTTGCCATACTTGCTCTATTTACCACTTTTTCCTCACCAAACACACATAATCAGCAGCTGATAGTGGAAGAGATGGGGGAAGGACACAAAGGGGAGTACAATGGAGAGATGACTGAGCATGAAGTCAGCAGTCTAAAGCCCACCCACAGCTCCAACCGTCTCCCAGTCTCTGATCTTGAAAATAGCATTGAACCCCTCTGCACTTCAGTCCGCTCAGCTTTTCAATGGGACAGAACAATATCTTTACTTCTTGACAACACAATGGAGAATAACAAATGAGAAATAAGGAAGTAATATAGAAAGTGCACAGCATTCTACAGATATAAGCTATTACTATCTATATATAGGGTACATATAACAGCCCTGTCTGTGCAGAAATAATGCACACATCCATCTATAAGCCAAGGGAATGAAGAGAGCATGTGCTGTTTCCCAAACTGATAAACCCCATGTCTGTTCAGTACATAGGTTCTGTACATTTCCTTTATAGTTCTTCACACCTGTAATAGTTAATGTTCACTTTCTCTGTTAGGTCTGAGATTGTATTATTCACTACCATATTCCCTGCACCTAGTAAACTGCCTGGGAATATGCTGGAGGGGAGGAACCGACATAGTTCTCAGTAAATCTAGTCTGACTAAAGAATGAAGGTTTTAAACCTGAATTATATAACGGGTCAGTATTTTACTAGCTCTGGAGACATAATATTTTAATTGTACACAAAGCAATATTTGATTGAAGAGATTAATTTCCAGTGGCTTTTCTTACATGGTAGTTTTGGTCAGCTTTGATCCTTTTTGAACATGCATAGGAGTACTCTTAGCCACATTCCATTTCTTCAATGCACAGTTGTTAGATATCTACAATATAGGTTTATGGCATTTAACTATATTCTGTGCAGAGAAACAAGAAGTATTTAATTGGAGCCTCCTATCCGTATAAAGTTATCTGGCCACACAAATCAACGAGTGTTCAAGAGTGCAATGAGGAGTTCAGGCCAAAACAGTACAGTAGTTTAAAGGAAGGAAAGACATGGGCTAGTTGGGGAATGATTTCATGGTGCATTAAAATAATAGCTAATGTTTATTGACTTCTTGCCAAGTGCCAGGCATTGGCCTAACTCTTTTATACATATTAACTCATTTAATGCTCACAACAACCCTTGACTTAGGTACCATTATATTCTCATTTTAAATTCAAGGAAATCATGGCTGACTGTGGCTTAGTAACTTGCAAATTTCCATAGCAATAGAGCTAAATCTGAACCTACGCAGTCTCACTCCAGCACCTACACTCTAAATCACTATAATATGCCTCCTCCAATAAACCTTCAGGGCTGAGTCAGTTGTGATTAGTCAGAGAAAAACAAATAAGAATGGGGGAAGAGTGAGTAAGAGCAAAGGCATGGAGGTAGGATAAGAATAGCCCAGTCAGAATGTAGGGGTATTAGGCCATTCTTGCACTGCTATAAAGAAATACCAAAGACTGTGTAATTTATAAAGAAAGGAGGTCTAATTGGCTCTTGGTTCTGCAGTCTGTATAGGAAGCATGGTGCTGGCATCTGCTCAGCTGCTGGGGAGGCCTCAGGAAACTACAATAAGGGTAGAAGATGAAGGGAAAACAGGCACATCACATGGCTAGCACAGGAGCAAGGGGGTCGGAGCTATACACGTTTCAACAACCAGATCTCATGAGAACTCACTCACTATTGGGATGACAGTAGTACCAAGAGGATGGCGCTAAACCATTCATG
The DNA here is from genome assembly GCF_029281585.2 of Gorilla gorilla gorilla. Lineage (NCBI taxonomy): Eukaryota > Metazoa > Chordata > Mammalia > Primates > Hominidae > Gorilla > Gorilla gorilla. The sequence goes on along the minus strand of NC_073228.2, from coordinate 129,146,735 downwards.
AGAAATCTGCCCCCGTGATCCAACCACCTCCCACCAGGCCCCCTCTCTAACACTGCAGATTACAATGGAACATGAGATTTGGGTGTGGATACACACCTAATCCATATGAGTAGGATTACAGCTGAGCAATAGCAGAAGTCTGATCTGGAAAGTTCAGATGAACTGATGCTATGAAGCCTTGAAAGATAAACTGAGTAACTAGTAGAGACTGATTAATGAGAGTTCAGCCAAGTTTAAATACATTAATACAGTGATGTGCAGAGGTATGCAATAGAATCTGTGCCTTCTGGCCTTTGAGGCAACCTTTACTTTTCCAGAAAGAAGAGCATGCCCGTCTCTGAACATCCTGCTTTGGCTGCCTCACCGCCATCCCTTGCCCTCTTCCTAACAGCCCTGATTTCCATGTGGGCATCCATCAGGCTCCATAGCTGGAGACGGTGAATGAGGCTAAGCCAATCAGAGACTTTGGGCTCTCTGACAAAAGAGATAGTCAAATCTGCATTACCTTCAGACTTTTCCTTGAGGTGTTTAGACAAACAATGGGGTTGAGAGTAAGAATATAAGGCCAGAGGAGCTAGGCCAGGAATATACCCGACTCTCAGGGTAGAGCACAACAATGAGAAATGGAGCTCAGACTCTCATGATATCATTGATCTATGAATCCCACATGCCTGAAGCCCACCCAACTTCTGAACTTTTCAGAAAGGTGAACCACTATATTCTCTTTGTTATTTAAGCAGGTTTGAGTAGGCTATCTATTACTACAGTAAAATAGTAAGTAATATACTGCTTCATGCTAAGGATTTCACCTTGATTTTAGGACAACTAGAAGCTCTCTCTGAGCTGGGTGACACAGCTCATAATGTTGTCTCCTTCTTTTCATGACCTACTCTTCAGGACATCACCTGGACAAATCCCAGTGATTTTTTATAGTTCAGCCCTGACGCCTCAAATCCCAGGTCAGTATCATCTTTCGCAGGACTGCTGACATCTCTGCAATCTGGAGCTTATAAAGACACTGGGGTGACTGAGGAATAGCTGTATATCATCCCCAGGGTTTTCACATCAAAGGACCCAGTGGAGGCCTCATCCTGTTCAAAATGACAAATTAAAATGAATCCCAGAGCTTTATTCTCTAAGAACATAAGACATGTTTTCTTTTTGAACATTTCATTGCACTGTCTTCAGAATCAAGCTCTCTAAAGAATGTTATTATACCTTGAGCTTCTTGACACATTTCCTAATAATTTGAAGCTTCTGACATTTATACAATAAAAGATTGCGCTCTGCAAAAGAAAAAAAAAAATCAATGAATCTTTTTGGCAATCGTCCTAAATCTGTAGAGATTAAGTTCACTTCCCAGACATTGCTATTTCATATCAAACACAGAGTCACGCAGTATAATTAAGATAGTTGTAGAACCATATATTTCATGCCCTAGCTGTCTGCTTTAAACTATCTTGGGAAGTTCAGAAATAATAGGGAAGCTACATCTTAACCAGAGTAATTACATTTGCTAAGCAGAATGGGATGAGCAAGAGCTATGTAAAAGAATAAAATAAATCCACCACAAAACCAAGAACTTCTAAATTCATTCTGATATATAAACCTTGCTGATAAAAAAGAAAAAAAAATAAAGGGAATAAAAAGAAGAAAGGCTCACCTCCAGTTACAACTCCCAGGAGAATGACAGCTATTATTTCCTATTGAGTTGGTACTTACCACACAGAGCCTGAACAATTCATACAGAAAAATAAACCATAACATTCCTGTTTATTATTACTTTAGCTGAGAGGTGGTGACATTAAACAGTTCTGCACTGCTGCTATAAATCAGCAGGCTAGAGATGTTCTCAGCAGGGGACTAGGACTCCTTGGAAACCACTCTCATCAAAGCAACCAGCTGTCAGAATTCTTCAAATTAAACTGTTATTACAGTAGTATTCATTAGTCAGTTACTGGATATTAAGATATTTTTATATCAGCACCATTGACATTGGCTGTTGCTTTTTAATATGCAAGTTATATATAAACATGATTCAGTGGCTCATGTGAGGATGACAGCCTCTATTAGAGCTTGGTGTCCCCTGTCTAAAGGCTGCTGCAAAGGGTTGCTGTCTTATCTATGCATACTTAAATTTCTCTGGGAAGCTGGATGTTTGTTCTGGTGGTCGGAGTGGGGAGAGGGCTAGTAATAATATATTTCAACACTAGTATTTGCTCAGAAAAGTGATAGCTCAACGTCAGAAATTATAACTCTTAAAACTCTTACTGAGCCCCTGATGACAGTGGTTTATGCTCCTCCAACTTGACACTTTGGGTTTCTGTTTGTCTGAGATACTGGGCATGTGTTTAACTTTTGCCTGAAGTCCAGAATTAAACAAAGGATGTAAAATGGAATATGTGGAGAAGTGAAGAGGAGAATCAGTCTACAGGCTCTGGTAGAAATAAAAAGTATGACAGGTATTAATTGAAACAGTGTTCTTAGCATTTGGAAAAGTTCTTAAGTCTCAATTTAGTTTCAGGGCAAATTTAACCTAAATCATTTTATTCCAACAAGGAAAAAAAACATATACTAACTATTAACTAGCTTAGAAAGATTAATATAATACTTATATGCATACCACAAACTCATTCACACATGGAAACCACAGAGTTTTTACTTTTCCCCAATCCTTACTTTAATCTTCATACAGCATAGGGAATACTAGCCTATTTAATTGAAATAGAGAGAATTCAGTCCAAATTGTTTATTTTGTAGATGACAAAAATGAGATTCAATGAATTAGTTTACTGGTATCAGCCTTAATTTTGTTTTCCTCCTATTTTCTAAAACATGTTGGAGCTCCCTCCTCCACTTGGAAGATAAGCCATTTCCTGATCCTCAGACCCATAAGATGCCAACAGACAGTATATAAACAATCTTTGCCTCTGCTGCAAGGAATTTTAGCATTTGTCATTCCCTCTGACTGAGAATCTGAGGTGCCCAGGGTTCAACACTGGGGTAGAGTTTGATTGGTTGTAACTGGCTTGTACAAGCTCTTAAGAGACAATTGTTAAAGTTTCAGGAATTTTGTGATCAATTAACATCATGTTAGTAGTATTCAATTGATTATTTATACCACAAACACTACAAATGGACAAAAACCACAAATCAGGGTTGTTGTTGTTGTTGCCGTTGTTGTTTCTTCTGAAGATCCAGTTGTTACCCATTTACCAGCATACCACTGGTTCACTGCTGAGTCTCTTTGCTGCATCCAGACCAGGGAGAGTATGCTCCACTGATGAAAATGGACACAACCAACCCCCTGAAGTTCATTTATTAAACAAATATTTAATGAATGCCTACCTGATTTCAGATACTTCGGCCACCTCCTACCATCGTGTAGAACAAGTAAGGGCTGAAATTCAGCCCACTATCTGCCTGCACACCTCAAAGGAGTCTTAAGATTGTGAAAAATGTGAAAACACATTATTCCAAATCTCTCAAAGAGATTCATGGAACTATGGGCTTGTAGGCTGCAGTCTGTCTTGGTGTCTGTCAAGAGGGGTGCTTTTTCTTATTTACTTAAAGGGACATTCTGGACCAACAGTGGGCCCTGAATTCTGTACATATGCTGAAGGCACAGGAGTGTGCAAGCCAGACAAAGTCCTGTCTGCAGAGCTCACCTTCCAGAGCGGGAAGAAAATGAACACGATAATTTCAGAATGTGACCGCACCTTGAAGCAAAGCCACCAAGAAGATGTGAGAGAGACATGGAGGTGGTGGGAGGGGTACTGCTTTGGGGCAGGAGTTCAGGACTGGTCTCTGTGGTCTGCGTAAAGTGCACTCCAAACAGAGAGAACAAGAGCAAGTGCCCAGAGTGAAAAGGGAGCGTGTGTTACTAAGGACAGACGACAGCCCATGTTACTTGGAGCAGAGTGAGAAACACAGAGAAGTGTACAAGTTGGGGAGAAAGAGGTAAACAGGGGCCCTAGTTGTCCATGAAATGGAAGTTAGATATTATCTTTGGGTAATGAGAAGCTATTGGAATGTTTTAAGCAGAGGAGTGATTTGCATTTTTAAAAGATCATGCAGGCTTTCATATGAAACTAAGATTGTAAGGAAACAAAAGTACATGCAAGAGACCAGTTACAAGGCTGAATGCCTCTCTCCCCAAATCTGAGTGCACACTTTCCAAGATGGGGTTTCTCCTTTGTGTTTTCATTTTTATTTATTTTAAAATCTTATCCCTGCACCCCAGCCTAGACTTCCTGACTTAACCACCACTTACCAGTCCAAGACCCAACTTCCATCTGTGAAAGCTTGTGTTTGGTTTTCTTTGAATTAGTTCTCGATCACTATTTATTAACAACATATCATATCATGGTGTCTATACCAGAATAATTCAAAAGGTAATTTAAGGAACACAAGGCATCCAAAACAGAGCAGCAAGACAAAGGAAAAATAATCCTGGTACATACCAGATTCAATTTTGAGTTTGAGATTAGATTTCACACTGGGCTTATTAGCCTTCGTTAAATCAAGTTTAGCTTAAAGCTGCCTCCTTACATATTGTAAGTTTGGCTTAAATGTTTCTCTGTACAGCATGAACTATAACCTAAATGGGAGTGTAAACAGACTATAGTCTACACTTCTGCCAATCACCAAGTTTTGACCAATCAAATGTGGCCAAATGGTCAAACTGTGTTCAAATAAGATAAATGTCGAACTTTAACCAATCCAGCTGTTTCTGTACCTCACTTTAGTTTTCTGTACGTCACTTCCTCTTTCTGTCCATAAATCTTCCACTACGTGGCTGCCCTGGAGTCTCTGAGCCTACTCTGGCTTGAGAGGCTGCCCGATTTGTGAATTGTTCATTGCTCAATTAAACTCTTAAATTTAATGTGACTGAAATTTTTCTTTTAACACCTTACAGGGCTAAATATCCCTTTTCTAAATCGGTTCTAAGTCCTGGAGGCATGTTGGTGTCACCTAAAGGACTTTTAAAAATACCTATGCCTAGGTTCAATTCCAAGAGTTTCTGATTTCACTGGTCTATGGCAGAACTGTGATACTGTAGTCTTTTTAAATCTACCCAAATAATTTTAATGTATAACCATGGTTGAAATTATGCTTCTTATGCTTCTAAATGCATGGGCATTTAGCCAGAAAGAAAGGAAAAATGATATACGGAGCAATAGCAGCAAGACCTTCTCACCCTTGAGCCTGAAATGAGGAAGAGCAACACTATTTTCTTTTCCATGAAGGATGCAGGTGGAAAGTTAATTCGGCAATACAGAGACCAAATAGCAAAAAAAGGGAGTAGTTCCAGAACTCAGAGACTTAGCTAAGTCTAGATCAAAGCTATCTCAAAAAAGAAATGTAAGCTGTCTCAAATACTAGATTTCTGGAAGTGACTATTTAAAAGCAACTGGCTCTATTTTACACTTACAAAATTTAAAATACAAATCTAAAGTGGAATGATGTGAGATCTCTTTCCAAAAGACTGCCACTTACATACTCAAATCTTGAAAGGAAACACGCACCCAAATAAATATCAAAAGGGAAGTTCTCTCTTGCCTTCCAACCATCTGGCTCAAACACCTTCATCTTCCAAAAAATAAACATTAATCAGGAAATGATGCAGAAGAGCAGAGTTCTGGAGAATTCAGGAGAGGGAGAGGCAATGGCATGCACTGCTTTCCTACTATGTATCAAGCATTGTGAGGGACAGTCCCCAAATTTTCCCATTTATCATAAAAATAACCCATTGTTAGCATCACTTGTATTTCACGGTTGTTTAAACTGAGGCTTCAAGTATTAACTGATTTTATTAAGATCCCACATCTAGAAAGCAGGAGAGAAGGGTTCAGAGCTCCAAAACCCATATTCTTCATTATGCTATGCTTCTTCAGCCAAGATAAGGTGGGGCAAAGGGACCGAAGAAACTAGGCAAATTGGAAATCAGGAAGATACTGAAAAATGTACAAAATTAAGAAGCCGAAGACAGACAAATGCCAAAATTAAGAAGTTGAAGGGGGACAAATTTCTGCCTGGAATCCCTGATGTAGTGTCTCTGCTCCCTCCTTTCTGGCACAGAGACAGGAATAATTCCAGGTAGGAATTTAACATGGAATGTTAAGGGACCCCAGGCTAAGAATATGGCATGGACAAGAGAGTCAGCAAAATGAGGGATGGAAGAAGAGAGAGCCACCTGGGACTCATAGCACCAACTGCCAATGGTTTGCCTTGTGAGGTGGGAGACTCTTTTCTTCCTCCTCACCTATCCCAGGAAAGCATTTCACAGAGACCTACTTTCAAATGTCACTTCTCCCGCTTTTCCTTTGTAAAACTATCATATTCAAGAACACTTCCTGCCTTCTTGTATGTTTATTTTATGTAGGAGCTTGTTCATTTATGGTAATATAGAAAAAAAAGAGCTTTGGGATGTTTTTCTTTTCTCTTCTTTTCAATTTGCAAAGGGATTTTGAGAGTGCTGAGAAATAGTGTTGTTCTTTCTCCATGAAATAAGCATTTGCTGAAATGGACCAAGGAAACAGAAGTGAATATTTTCTGCCCACTGCAACTCTTCTCAGCTTATTTCGTTTGAGCCACTTAGACACCTTGCTTCTAGTTAAGCAATTTCATACAGAACTCTATTTTCCATTATGAAATCATTGTCGTTGCTTGAGGGACAATATATCTTCTCAGCAAATGAAAAACTTGATTCTAATCATTTACTCTAATCAGTAATTAACATTTTGCCAAACTACTAAAAATGCAATGACACACAGAAGAACATTTTCATGAGGGTTTATGAGTGTTTCCCAGCCTGTTTCTCTTTAATTTTTAAAACTCTCACAATAATTCTCTTAAAGATTCTATCAAACTACCTTTCTCAGTCTCTGTGAAATCCAAGTCATTAAGAAGACAGAGACTATTTATAAATGGCTAGTAGACATCAATATTCTGTCCATTCATTCAGTATATATGGGCCTTTTTCTTTGTTTTGTTTTGAGTCCCAAAGAACAAGACAAAGATAAAGTTGAACACAAAGCAGTCACTCTTTGCTGGAGAGTGGGATGATATCAGAGGCAGCCAAACCGGTTATCTGTTAAGGAGGCTATTTGAATCCTGCTGCCTCATTGGTTTCCTTGTTATAAAGGTTGCTCTGGCCTTTTCGCACACTTGGAGAAAATTTTATTCATTGCAATGTCACACCTGTGAAATAGAGCTCTTTGATAACAACACTGCCTCCAGATAGAAGGTAACCTTTGCTTCACTATCAGGCAGCTGGGGAAGTGCAGTCATATATCAGTGCTGTGAGTGATGTCATTGAAAGGCAAGGCTGCTAGAAGGGAAACCAAACACAAAACAGTGGATTCCCACTGCATTCTCTCCAATAGGAAGACATTCCATCCAAGAACAACTGTCATGGCTGGGTTGGATTACTCCGAAAGTACCAATGGCACGCCAGAACAAAAGGCATTAATAGCTGCCAGAAACCCAAACCGTGATACAAAAGCAATTATGTCATGGCATCATAGGTGTGTTTCCTCTTTTTGTTCTGTTGCCACAAGGAAAAGAACTTTATCCCTGTAGATAAAACTCGAAGGTAGAAGGCCAAACTGAGAAAAGATGGTGTCAAAGACTTTTTAAATTTCTAGTGAAATTCTAACCCACAACTCCTAGCTCAGACTTTGAGTTGGTAGTTACTTGGCTTACTCTTACTTTAACATAAAATAAAAGCAGTTCCTCTGTTTAGGGATGTATATGCCTCCATTAAAAAAATCGGAGATTTCTTTATGACCTGCTTTTTTCTGAAATAATAACTTTTCTTAAGTGTATGCTATTCTTAAGCTCAGTATAAAAGAAACTTTGAACTATTGACCTTACAGATGATATGGGCAGGTACCATTCACCACCTTTTCAAGCAGCCATTTCAATTTTCTGAGGGTGAATTTTTTCCCTCATATTAGGCAACTCTGGTATCTTTAAAGATAATTATTCACTTTGTCAATTTTCTGGACCTTTTTTTTCCTTTTCTTTCTCTCTCCTGCTGCATTATCATGACATGACTATTCACTCTGTGCCAAAGGGAACTCAAGGATATAGGAGTCACACCAGCCAGCATGACTCCTTGGAAACAAGTTTGGCAAAGAATATCATGGGTGAGGAAGTACTCGGAATTCCTAGCTCAAATACATTTTTAGAGTTTTCCATGGATTTTTTGGTTTTCTTTGGTCTCAACATCTCCAATCGAAACATAATTGAAATATCACTGTTTTATGTATCAGCATTTGAACACAGCAAAGTCCATTGATGTAATATGATGTTTGGAGTAGCAGAACATCTGGTAGGAAACAGGGGTTTTGACACTTGTCTAAACTATAGATGTTGTAATTCTTATTTTTCTATCCAGTGTTTACAGAAGAGTACAATTTTCCCCATTGTTGACATAATTTATATATTAAAATCATATGGAGACATTGTTTCAAAACATACATATGCAGTATCCACGCCTAGGATTCTGATTTAGTTGTCTGTGATGGGGATGAAGCATGTGTGCTTTTTAAAATTTTCTAGGTGCTTCTCAACTAGACCACTAAGTGAAAACCAATGGTGTAAAGATTTATTTTGCATACTTTTTTAAAATGACATTTAAAAAATTTTAAGCTACATCTCCACTATATATTTTATTTTATTTTTTGTTTGTGTTTTTTTGTTGTTATTTTTAAGACAAGGTCTCATTCTGTTGCCCAGGCTGGAATGCAGGGCCAGGATCTTGGCTCACTTCAACCTCTGCTTCTTGGGCTCAAGAGATTCTCCCACCTCAGCCTACTAAGTAGCTGGGACTACAGGTGTGTGCCACCACATCCTGCTAATTTCTTATATTTTTTGTAGAGACAGGATTTTGCCATGTTGCACAGGCCAGTCTCTTACTCCTGGACTTAAGCAACCCGCCTGCCTCAGCCTTCCAAAGTGCTGGGATTACAGGCTTGAGCCAGCTCATGGAACTCTACTATGCGCTTTAAAAAGAATCTCCTGGATACTGTTTAAATGTCTTATACATGGTATCTATATTTCCATGGTACAATTTTTTCAGGATCCACTCCATTAAGTTGCATGCTAAGATCCTGATTGCTGTATTCATTTTAGTCAGCAAAATTAGATTTCTCAATTTCATCGATTAGGGAACAGACATATAAATTCCTGTTGTCAAATGCTTAACTTTAAAATTACACACCGTAAACAAAAGATTGGAGTATGAGTCAGAAATGTGGGTTCTAAACACAACCATGCCACTAACTTAGAGCTCAGTATCTGCATTGGTTAAATGTGGGGTTGGTTTAGGTGTGGCCTGAGATCCTGTTCGGATTCAGCATATGTGATCCCATTTACACTCTGACCCTGTGTGAAATGGACTGGCAGTTGCTAACAGAAATAACAAGTGCATGAGAGGCTGCCTTTGCTGCTTTCCAGAGGGCCGCCGTAGCTATCAAGTCAGGAATACCCAGGAGCTAAGCTTCCTCTGTGCCATCTGCTCCAGCAAGTAATGGCTTAGTTCACACAACCTGCTATCTAGGTAGCAGGCCTTGGACTGTCAGCTCGCCCCGTCAACTTCAGTCCTGTTAGATTCATGACCCCTAAAGGTATTAGTTACCTAATTAACTGACTGATGATGACTGACATGTATACACAATTAACTCTTTAGTCTCACTAGCCCTCAAATGAGACCCATATGTTCCTAATCTACAAATATGCTTTAGTCTCTCCTCCCATGGTGAAATCACAATTGGGCACTTCTTGGGAGATATAGACCAGTGATTTTTAAGCACCTTTGCAGTCACGCAAAATTTCCACTCCATTGACTGATCCATACCACACTTGATAATGCCTGTCCTTTACATGTGATTTTATAGCCATCCATAGAGATTACACATAGAGAAGTACATTTTTTTTTCTTTGCCAAATCATTCTTAAGCTACCGTTGACTTAGTTTGTCTTCATTGTTTGCATCTGGACATTTGGGCTATAAATAATTTTTCTACTAAAACAATTTCTGTTAAAAATATTCTATACACATATCAACAACACTAGTTAAATACTAACACATCATACTATATGTATAATATGCAAATATGTGATTCACAGTAAGATCTGCTTATTTGTGCATCTGTGGCACAAAGTATGTAAGTTGAATTATCACTTTCATTTAGAAATGCCTACAATTTCTTGAATATGGAAATGAGTAAGGCTTGGATGGGTAGATTTTAGTGGACCTAACAGCCCTTTCTGAGTTTAAATATATGCCACCTACTTTGGTTTTCAGAATCCTTCCGAGCTGCTTTCTTGTAAAGAAGGAAGAAAGTCTGTTTTCTATATCATGCTCATTTCCTGAGGATAGTAAGCCATTGAGGAAAGGAACAATATCTAGTCTTTATTTGTACCCCAAAGTGGCAGTGCTCTGTGCTTCACACGAGTCAATAACCCAGATTATCATACATTCTCCCCACGTTTCCAAACATTGACCCACTCTTCATCCATGCATTCAGCAAAAATATCCTGTGAGTTTCTACTATGGATAAGTACTCTACACGGCTGTAACTATAGTACTCTACAGTGAGCAGTTTGCAAGGAGAAACCGTCCCTATGGCTCAAAGAATACCAATAAAAATAAGTAAATAAATGAGTAAAAAAGATATATTTTGGAGAGTATTAAATGCTAAGAAAGAAAAGAAGGGGCAATCTGATAGATGTAAGCTAGGGGATTAACTTTTTGTTTACTAATAAAAAACTGCATTTACTTAGTAGCATTCAGAATATCAGCAAAACAGCTGCAACTTTTTTTTCAATTACAGAGTGAGATTCAGTTAACAGAACAACCATTATTTCATATAAGCTGCATCAGAGATGACTAAAGATGAGAAAAACCACCATCCTTATATATAACTAATTTGTGCTGTGTACCACAAAGAACGTGTTTTATATTTCCAAGCCAATTTACAACCTCTGTACTGTACCAGGCAAGGTTAGTGGCTTTGGAAAATGCCAGCAGCATGGGCTATTTAAAGACACATGTGGTAGTATGTTAACTATATAAAAAAGACACTACAGTTTTAAAACAAGTCATCCAGTCTTACGTTTCCATTTTTGTTTTAATTCAAAGGAGTGAGTTGTGTATGGGGCAGGGTAAGTGCTTTTTAGAACAGAAAAAAACACTTTGGGCCAGGCGCGGTGGCTCACGCTTGTAATCCCAGCACTTTCGGAGGCCGAGGCGGGCGGATCACGTCTTGGCTAACATGGTGAAACCCCATCTCTACTAAAAATACAAAAAAAAAAAAAAAAAAATTAGCTGGGCGTGGTGGCCGGCACCTGTAGTCCCAGCTACTCGGGAGGTTGAGGCAGGAGAATGGCGTGAACCTGGGAGGTGGAGCTTGCAGTGAGCCAAGATAGCGCCATTGCAGTCCGGCCTGGGCAAAAGAGCGAGACACCGTCTCAAAAAAAAAAAAAAAAAAAGAAAAGAAAAAAACACTTTGCTAGAACCAACTTTTTCATCATCATCATCTTCATGCTTCTCATCTTCCTTCTTTTTCTTGCTTTTTTCAGCCTTGACAATTCCCTTTTTTACTGCATCAGGTAGGCAGTAGCACGCTTTTCATATTTTCGCATCAGCTTTGCACCCTTCTTTTCATAAGGCTGCTTGTCATCTGCAGCAGTGCTATTGCACATCTCTCCCAATTTTGTTGCTACATCATCAATGGATAGACCAGGATGTTCTCCTTTGATTTTTGAGGGATCCTTGAACTTTTTTGTTTCCCTTTTAGGAGGGACATAGGTTTTCATTCCTCTTTTGTAATGGGCCTCATATGCCATGGCCATGTCTTCACATTTTTCCTTTCTCTTTAGCAGACACGGTCTTCCACCCCTCTCAGCACTTCTTAGAAAATTCTGAGAAGCTGATTGAACCGTCTGAGTTCTCTTCTTGTGCTGTTCCTGACAAGTTTATACAAACAATATGTATGATGATATTTTCCCCCTTGGCTTCTTAGGATCTCTTTCTCCTGTGTTTGGTTATTTTGCCTCAGCAAGGCACAGTGCCTCTTACTTGCCTGAGTGCTGTCTCTATGGAGCTCAATGGACAGCAGTGGCTCTCAGAGTGGGAGATAGATGCCTGGAGGATTACTTTAGATTGAGAAGTGAAGAAAAGCTGTGCTGAGGAGGCAGCAATTTAAGTTGAACCTTAATGGGAAAAGGAAAACCAGCAGGTGAGATGAAGAAAGAGAATCCAAGGGCTGAGGCCCCAAGGCAGCCACAAACATCGTGTTCTTGAAGAACAAAAGGCCAGTTGTATCAGCAAGATGGAGAAAAGAGAAAGAGATCAGAGAGGGAAGTGTAAACCACAGCAAAAAGGTTGGATATTATTCTAAGTGCACCAGTGAGCTGTGAAGGACTAGTCTACATGTAGTAGACAGCCCTGAGAAGTATCGCCTGACTTACATTTTCAAAACTGACTACTTCATGGAAGTTGGATTGCAGGGAGCAATAGTAGAAGAAAGACATGGGAGACTGTTGTCTTCCTTGTGGGATAGTTATGAGGCACATAGAGGAGTCTTACATATTTTCAGTATTTAATGAATGCTAGGCATCAGTGTAATTTGTCTTCTTCCTTCTTTTCATTTTCCTTCTGGTTCTCCTGATGATGATAAAGATAATCCTAATTATCATTACTATTACTTTCATAGTTAACCTGGAAAGTGATAATGGGCTTGAACTAGGAGATTATTGCTGGAGATGAAGGAAAGTGGATGAATTTGGAAAATGGTTTGCAGTTCCTACTTATCTTTTGAGGCCCAGATTGTCCCAAATCTGTGGTGACATTTCCCCTACAACCATCACTTCTTCCTCAGTATACCTACAATAACAGTCATTTGGCTATTATGGACCATATCTTCTTGAGTCTTCTTCTAGCCAATTCTGTGTCTAAAACTCATTCAGAAAAAGAAAGCATTTGTAAACATTGTTGAGACAGTTTCACTCTTGTCGCCCAGGGTGGAGTGCAATGATGCGATCTCCACTTACTGCAACCTCTGCCTCCTGGGTTCAAGTGATTCTCCAGCCTCAGCCTCCTGAGTAGCTGGGACTACAGGCACCCATCACCATGCCTGGCTACTTTTTGTATTTTCAGTAGAGACGGGGTTTCACCATTTTGGCCAGGCTGCTCTCAAACTCCTGACCTCAGGTGATCCGCCTGCCTCGGCCTCCCAAAGTGCTGGGATTACAGGCATGAGCCAGCATGCCTGGCCATAGTTCTTACTCAGTATCCTTACTCAGTAGGGTGAGGAAGAAATCTGCATTTCAATACAAATACTCCAGGTGATTCAGATCATGGTGGCTTGTCAATCTCACCTGAAGGAATACTTGTCCAGATCAGGACTGGAGATATTTAGAAGTCATTCATGATACATAGCATTAAAACCAGGGACATGGATGCAACTATGTGGAGATAGTACATAGAGGAAGGAGAGGCTTAGAACATTACCTTGGGGAAACTTGACATCTAAGAGACAGGTGACAGAAGACCCTCAGGAGAATAAAAAGAAAGAAAGCCAAGAGCTTTGTCAGTAAAACCTAAGAGCAGGATTTCAAAAAGATGTAGTCACAATTCATTCATATAGCAATATTTTTAGAGGGCCTTCTTTGTGTTAGGCAATGGGATGTAGCAGAGAATAAGACAAACAGAAATCCCTGCTTTCAGAAAACGTGTAATCATTCCTCAGAATTCCTCAGAATTAGTGGGAGATAAGAAAGTAGAAACAGGAAATGTGATTTACCCTTTCTACATGGCCATAAAGCAGAGAAAGGAACAAAACCCTGTATGGCCTCTCTCTGCCACTTACCTTTGAGTTGTATAACCTCAGTGATGCTACACTTCTATCAATAAGTGAAAATTTAATTTTGAACTCTAACAAACAAAGTTATAGATTTTGAAAGAACTAACATACTTTCAAGTCCCTGGAACCAGGAAGAACAAAAATAGAATTATTTGTAAAATGGTCCCAAAAACTAGCCTATGACAATAACAATTCTTTGGCTTCCAGAAGAAAAAAAATTTCAGGATATTTGAAGTTTAGCAAAATAAAGAACAAAAGTGAATTAATAAATGCACAATAATCAAGCATGCAAATTATAAGATTAATATTCTGTAAAGTTGTGAGACTTTTTTAACTATATAAAAAATAGTGGTAGAAAGGAATTCAAGACCAATTCAAATATACAAATATATGATTCACACCCATTTCCTCCCTTCCTGACTCGTTTCCTCGTGCTTTTTTGTCTGCAAACTAAAAAGAGCACTTAGGTCAGGGAAATTAGTTGAAAATCCATACTGCCATTCTTTGTTAAACTCTTAAAAACTAGCTGGGGTATAGAAATGCCTTATTCTAAACTCAGAAAACCTAAACACCATTTCCCACTAGCACAATAAGATGTTCATTTTCGGAGGTATAGTCTTTAGTTATAGTCTCTCCAATAATAAATTAACATGTTTTAATCTTTTGAATTTTAATCTTTTTGAATTTTTCCATGATTTTAACATGAACCCAATCAAAACCCCAAATATTTTTGGAGCATGTGTTAGTATATTCAGCAAAATGATAATAAATTGATAACCAACCTGGAAAAAATATATGAAAACTATCACAAAATTTTATAAAGAAAATCAAAGTACATTTCTTCCTCATACTAAATGAATTTCAGATAGACCAAGAATACAAAGATGAACAATAGAACCACACAAAAGCAAGAAGAAAAAAGACAGAAATTTATTTATAATCATAGAATAGGTAATACTTTGTTTCAAACAGCATATAAAACCCAGAATTGATTATGTCTGACCGGATAAAAATTTAAAACACTGTATAATAAAACAATTACTGTAAGCTGAGTGACAAATACAAAAGAAGTACTTGCAATGGTTATGATAAGGAGTTAATTTTCTTAATTTCCAAAGAGTTCACATAATACATTAAGAAAAAGCAAAATAAACCATTAAAAAATGGCAAGAAATATGAGCAGAGGCTTCATAGCATAAGAAATATTATTGGTTAGTAAAATAAATATAAAGATTCTTCCCTACATTCATAATTAAGTCACAAACTAAAATAATCCTTATAACAACTGCATGACTTGGGGGTACTATTATTAGCCCTCTTTCAGATGGATAGTCAATTGTTTGAATACCATTTGCTTAAAAGTCCCTCTATTTCCTACTGATTAGCAACGCTACAGCTGCTATGCGGTAAATTCTCCTATGAACTTAGCTATTACTGGGCTCTCTGTTCCACTGGTTTAGTTGTCTATCCCTGAACAAATGTCACAATATCTTAATTACCATTGCTTTATAATAAGTTTTCATATATGATAAGCTAAGTTCCTCCATGATATTCTTCTTCAGAGTTTTGTAACTATTTAGGGGTCTTTGCATTTTCATAAAGTCTCAGAAAAATCTATTTTTTTCTGTTCCACAAAAGAAAACTTGTAATAAGAATAGGAAGTTATAAATATATTTGTGGAGAACTAATATCTTTTCAAAACTGAATATTCTCCTCCATGAACATGGTATAGCAATTCACTTATTTTGGTTTTCTATAATTTTCTTCAATAATATTTTATAATTTTTATGTAACTTGCAAAATATCCTTTTTAAGAACTATTTTTAGTTACAAAAGACTTTTATTTTCTAACTACCTTTTTCTTATGTAGGAAACATTAACCAACTTTTTGGATAGAATTGTAGCAACAAATACCACGCACTCAAAATTTATAAGACCTGGATTCTGGGAAGGAAGAAAGAAAGAGTTTACCAGCCGGAGTCTTTGCACATAAAAATAACAGCCTTTCTCTTTATATCTGCATATACCTGATCAACCTTACTTCCAAGAATGTCTTAGTGATCCACAGAAGGGAAGTTTCCTTCTTATTACAAGTAAACAAACTTTGAAAGAGTAAACTGGCAGTATCCAGTTGAAAAGAGGTCAAAAATATACATTTGAAAGGAAAGAGAATTAAATTATTCAAATAGTAGTATGCCATTAAAAGTCTGTATAAGAGTAATGATAATCGTTCAAGGGAGTAACACTTTAAGAATTTTTTTGCTAGTTGAGTTTTTAACTTTCAGAATCACGACATAATCTGTTGATTAAAGAAAATTATCTCCTCTTCGGTAGCACTCAAAAATCAGGAACACTTGTCCCAACTCATTTCTTTGTAAAGATGTTCACATTGCAAATTTACTAATGATATTATAGTGAACAGTGAAAGGAGAGGGTCTTAGAAGAAATGTGGGTTTAGAAAACAAATACAGGCTGGGCACGGTGGCTCACGCCTGTAATCCCAGCACTTTGGGAGGCCGATGCGGGTGGATCACGAGGTCAGGAGATCGAGACCATCCTGGCTAACACGGGGAAACCCTGTCTCTACTAAAAATACAAAAAAAAAAAATTAGCCAGGCGTGGTGGCGGGCACCTGTAGACCCAGTTACTCGCGAGGCTGAGGCAGGAGAATGGCATGAACCCGGGAGGCGGAGCTTGCAGTGAGCCGAGATGGCACCACTGCACTCCAGCCTGGGCGACAGAGCGAGACTTCGTCTCAAAAAAAAAAAAAAAAAGAAAGAAAATAATTAACACGAATTCTTTTTTACCCCTGAAATTCTACTGACCATGCTTGCTTTATTATATACAGTCTCTCTTTTCTAGCCATTCTCATTTTTTCTTAATGCCCATAACCATGACAACTTTATTAAATGACTACTCAATAGCACTGTGCTAACTTTAAAGAATATATAGGACTAAGGTAATTATAGAACCCCAAGAAGGAACTTAAAATATTTTTGTGAAGGAAAGAAATATCAATATGTACTAATTAGTGACCAAATATGCATAACATAGACAACAGATTTCAAAACACAAGTATTTGTCTGCTAGAAAACAAAACAAAAAAGAAAGAGAAACTTAGATTTTCCCACGGAGGTCTATGAAATATAAACTAAAAGGAAATAGAAAGAATATTTCTATTTTCCTAAAGTCTGGTGTCTAACTTCTCTGAATGTCTATGCCAGTTTTTTTTTAGGCCTAGAGCACCTGCATAGAAAGCTAAAGAGTTAATATGAAGGATTCAGTAGTACATTACTGCTTCCTTTTATTCTCCCTTCAGTAATAGGGAATGACCTACTCAAATATTTTGCCCGACACTTAGCTTGCATTTGCAAGAAGAAAAATGACCATTCTCCATTGCTTGTGTGATTACTGCATCATATCTAAGCTTCTGGAGTACACATTGTTTATTGATTAAATGTGCCCATGTTGGGCAAAATGTTGCTCCCATTGGGTTAAACCAATCTCTACAAAGTAAAGTTCTGCATGGTAAGGGTTTCTGTTTGTTCATTAAATAATGTTTTGCATGTAGTGGGTACTCAATAAATACTTGTTGAATAAACAGTAGTTTATTTAGACCTGTCACAGAAAATAATATTTGGCACATATTAGTAGGAAGGGCACATACAAGAGTAGGCTGTAATAGTGAACACATGGTTAGGCTATGTGAATCACGCTCCTTTGAAGCAAGGCTTGTAAGTGATATTATTGTTTCGTTATACACATCCTTAGATTTTTGATACATCTTTCCCTGGTTTGTCAGTTTTTTGACGAGGGTATAACATTTTATAAGAAGGGATTTCAAATCTATAAATATAGTAATTTCTCCTCACCATTATTCAATATTGAGGGAAAATAGTTTAAAACATAACACACTTGGACATTTACAAGTAGATGGTACCATTTTATTGGATGAAGATGAGCAAGGAATTTGATAATGTTTGTATCAGTTAACTTGCTTCTTTCTTTAAACAGGATAAAAGGTAACAACCCCTGCCCCTGCCTTCTTTGCTGAGGACATGCAACAAAGAAGGTGGTTTTGAGGCAGAGAGATAAGTAAATTTCAACTTTATGGATAACCTTTGTTATTGAACAAAAAAACAAACATAAAATCTCAATCTTGGCCTTCAAAGCTCTCTGATGTATAAGTTAATGTCAACTTCAGCCTTTGTCCAGCATTAACAATGACCATAATATTTAAATATTAAAAAATTATTTCAACATTGCAATAGCTAGAATTTAGGGATGCTCATGAATAATAACTTTTTAAAAAGAAGTCTCTATGAAGAGGAATTTACTCTAAACATATCCTTGGCTCTCCCTGCTCTTTAATCACGCTGTCCCACAAAAAGCGGAGTGATCTGCCTGAAAGGTGAGTCTGAAAGCCAGATCTGGGCATGCGCAGCTCTCTCAGCCCTTCTGCCTCTTGAGAGCCTGCACCCTTAGCACCTCCTGAGGCTATCTACCAGGGATGATGGCTGGGGAGCATGTTAGTTTCCTGAGACGGTTTTAACAAATTGCATCACATTTAGTGTCTTAAAACAATAGGAATTTATTCTCTCACTGTTCCAGAGGTCCAAAGTCTGCATTCAGTTTCACTGGGTGGAGATCAAGGTGTCCAGTGGCTGTGATATCTCAGGAGAAGGGAGAAGAAGTTCGTTCCTTGCTTCTTCCAGCTTCTGGTGGCTGCCTGTGTTCCTTGGTTTGTGGGGCTGCATCATTTCAATCTCTGCCTCTGCATTTGCATTGCCTTCACTTCTTGTCTGTCTAATCTCCACCTGCCTCTCTCATAAGGACACTTCTGCAAGTATTTAAGGTCCACCTTGATAAACCAGGAAAATCTCCTCACTTCAAGAAGATGTATTTAATCACAACCACAAGTTACAAGAATCAGGACCTAATATCTTTGGATGCCATTAGAGGGGGAAGTCTGCCCTGTCTGTATAATTATGACAGACCAGGAATCTCCCAAATGCTGCTCTATTTGGCCCACAGACCAAGTTACATCCCCCAACTTAAACTCTGTCCATGATAAAGCTGATATTTTGATTTATCAATCTGTTAATCCTTATTTGTCAGCATATTCAGAACATGAACAGAGAAAAGGGGTGCTATGTATTGGAGGCCCCCTTGAAACTGAATAGGGGAAATGAAATGAAAATAATGGCATAGATAATTGCAGCTGACTACTTGTGAAACCTCCTTTTACCATGTACCATTGCAAAGAAGTTAAGAAGCAAAAACAAAATAAGATGAGTGGACAGAGGGGAGGCAGAGCACTGAGATCTAGACCTAATTCAACTACTACATGCATATTCATTATGCACAGTGGAGTATCTACATATGGCACCTGAAAAATATCACTGAATTAATAATTTAAGTCATGATTATGCCTCTAATTTCCTACCATATTCTACTAAATAGACATTGTAATGAAAAGCATATTTTATTTACAATTATAGTTTATAAACCCAAATGTAAACTGACAGTAATGAGAAGATGGTGTCACTAAATCCATTTTAATGTAAATTGCAACATTTAAGATATTCTGAAAGCAGTGAGGGCAGTTAATGAACCTAGTCCTGATATCCTTGTCAGAAATGCCTGGCTTAAACCCTGATCTGTTTCAGACTGGATGATGATCACTTCCTCATCATTTAAGTGTTTATTGTTTCTCCTCGTGATACTCTAATTATAACTGTTTTTCTTTCTTGCCCCCTCCCAGCTATCAGCAAACCTGGTTTAAATTAGAAAGGAAAAACTCTTTGTCTATAAACACAAATCTGTCTTCCAAGCAAGAGCTCACTTGCTGTGTGTATAGCAGGGAAAGGGATGATGTAACAAGGGTAATTATAACCTGAGCTAGCTGGTGTCATTGAAGAGAAGGGCCTGTCAGCATTTCACTGTGAATAATCATACCCATGCCTCTGCTGACATGAAATGCCAAGCGTTAGTGCTTTGGTTCTCAGACAGCTTTAAGTCTAAGAATGAAAGTTTTAATTGAAGAATGTGCTACAAAATGCTCTACTTGCTGCAGCGATGCTATTATAAGGTACAGGGATTTTTTTTTTTTTTTTTTTTTGTCTCTCTCTAGAACTGGAAGCTACTCCTGTACTTAAGGCCAGGATTTTAGAAAGGAGCCATGAGAAGAATGATTCAGACTAAAGGTGAGAAGGTAAAGAAAGCAAGAGTTTATTTAACAGCTCTTCTTTTTTTTCTATTTTTTATTTCTTCCCTCAAAAATATGTTCTCTTGGTGATATTTTAGTTTGTGTTATCCAGAGACCTACAACAATCTGATGAAAATTTGTAGAAACTAGAGAAAATAATGACGAATAGGTCAACACCCACCCTTAAATTCACATAGAAAGTAAATGACTTAGGAAAAATAGTTGCAACTGCTATCATATATAAAGTCTTCATCATATGAATAAACTCTTAGAACTTGATTTAAAAAATATCACCAATCCAATAGAAATATGGGCAACAAACATGAACAAACATTCCTTTAATACAAATAAATATAAATGTTAAGATGTTCAATCTCATTCATAAAAAGAATAGTGCAAATTATAGTTGCACTGAGATACTCTTTCTCACCAATCATCAGATTGGCAAAAATCTCAAAGACTAGCAACACATTCTGTTTGTGAAGATGTGGGGGAACAATCTCGTCAATTGCTGATGTGATGAGAGTGCAAAATGGTCCCTAGAAAGGGTGTATTTGTTTTCTGTTGCCGCTGTAATAAATGACCACAACTTCAGAAGCTTGAAACAAGACCAACTTATAATCTTGTAGTTCTGCATATCAAAAGTCCAACACAGGTCTTGCTGGGCAGAGCGGCTTTCCTCACTGGAGACTCCAGAGGAGAATTCATTTCTTTGAAGTTACAGGACAATGCCCTTGTTTTCTCACTCATCCAGGTTGTTGGCAGAATTCTGTGTGCTGTGGCTATCAGCTGAGAGCCATTCCTAGCCTCCCAAGGCGGCCTGAATTCTTTGGCTCATAACCTACTTCTTCCATCTTCAAAGATAGCAAAGGCAGACTGAATCTTTCTCAAAACATATCTCTCAACAACTCTTCTGGCTTCTTACACTTTAAAGCACTCATGTAATTAGACTGGGCCCAGATAATCCAAGATGACTTCCTCATTTCAAAATCCTGAATCACAGGATTGTAATCACATGTTTAAAGCATCCTTTGCCATGGAAGGTAATATATTCACAGGTTCCAAGGATTAGGTTCTGGACATCTTTGAGGGGATGTTATTCTGCCTACCACAGATGGCAATCTGTCAGTATCTACCTTATTACAAATATTAAATTGGTGGAATTACTTTTGCACCAACCTAATATGTTTATCCTTAACTCAGTAATCTCACTTTTGGAACTTTATTCTACATATATAGGTTTGCACAAACAAAATGGCCTATGTACTAATTTATTCTTTGTAGTATAGCTTGTCATACAAAAGAATAGAAAAATCCCAAGTATCTACCAGTTAGGCACTGATTAAACTATGGTATATCCTCTTAATGCAGACCTAAAATAGTATGAATAAACTTTGTATTGTTATAGAAAGATCTCTAGAAAAAGCAAATTTATATAAAATATATTTCGTATGCTACTTTTAGTTAGTGAACTTAATATTCATAGCCTTGTAAAAAATTGCCTAACCTAAATCTTCATATATTCACTATATACTGTATTTATAGTTGTTTATCCATAATAAATATAAGACAGTCCATATACAAATTTATATACACATATACAGTCTACATACATATATTATAGAGAGAGAGAGACTGTATTTATATCTATTAACAAACAAAAGAGCATAATAAGCTAATTAAAGTGTGATTCCCTACAACGAATAAATAGGCATAAAAAGCTGGAGCATGTCAAGGGTGGGAATGTGATTTCTCAATAAACCACTCTAATATTTTGACATTTGTAACCTGTGATTGAATTACTAATACTGAAATACGACATTAAATTAAAAACTCAATGAGTAAAGAACCAATTTTCAAGAAAGCCACTGGAATTGAGGGAATGGATGTTGTTCTGCACCAGAGTAGCTTTATATTTTCCTTATGCATTAAACAGCATCTTGGGTAAGTTAATGGAGGGCAGGCATACTAGTTGACATGGGAGTTTGTTTTATATTATAGTTAGGAAAAAATGATCAAATGTAAAATAATCAGCAATAAGACTTTTTTGTAGCATTGGGAATAATGTGAGTTAAAAATCAAATATATTTGCACAGTAAATGTGTTTGAATGTCTACTGAGAGTTTTTCTTCTTTTCTAACATTCCCTGTACTTTTCAGTTACTATGAATTCCATTTGAATAAGAGGTTAAATGTCATTAATTACAAATTTAACATTTCAGCCTAGCATGAGCTTTCTAGTCTCCACAGAGTATAAGAAAAGAAGAGGAACTGAAGAACCATGACTTGGTACTCAGAGCCAGTATTGAGGTCAGTCCAATAAATATCTTCTGTTTTGCCAGTGTCTAACCTCAGAAATGAACCAGGGTAAATTACAAACTGCCTGATATGGTTTGTCTCTGTGTCTGCACCCAAATCTCATTTTGTAGTTCCCATAATTTCCATGTGTTTTGGGAGGGACCTGGTGGGATATGATTGAATCATGGGGGTGGGTCTTTCCCATGCTATTCTCATGATGGTGAATGGGTCTCATGAGATCTAATGGTTTTAAAACTGGGAGAGAGCACAAGCTCTCTCTTTGCCAGCTCCCATCCATGTAAGATGTGACTTGCTCCTCCTGGCCTTCCATCATGATTGTGAGGCCTGCCCAGCCATGTGGAACTGTAAATCCAATTAACCTCTTTCTTTTGTAAATTGCGCAGTCTCAAGTATGTATTTAACAGCAGTGAAGAAAAAAACGAATACAGTAAATTGGTACCAAGAGTGGGGTGTTGCTGAAAAGATACCCAAAAATGTGGCAGTGACTTTGGAATTGGGTAATAGGCAGAAGTTGGAACAGTTTGGAGAGCTCAGAAAAAGACAGGAAAATGTAAAAGTTTGGAACTTCCTAGAGACTTGGTGAATGGCTCTGACCAAAAGCCTGATAGCGATATGGACAATATGGTCCAGGCTGAGGTAGTCTCAGATGGAGATGAGGAGCTTGTTGGGAACTGGAGCAAAAGTGACTGTTGTTATGTTTTAGCAAAGAGACTGGCAGCATTTTGCTCCTGCCCTAGAGATTTATGGAACTTTGAACTTAAGAGGGATTATTTAGGCTATCTGGCAGAAGAAATTTCTAAGCAGGAAAGCATTCAAGATGTGACTTTGGTGCTGATAAAGGCATTCAGTTTTATAACAGAAGAAGAATATAAAAGTTTGGAAGATTTGCAGGCTGACAATGTGATAGGAAAGAAAGTCCTATTTTCTGAGGAGAAACTCAAGCCGTCTACAGAAATTTGCATAAGTAACGAGGAGCCTAATGTTAATCCCTAAGACAATGGGGAAAATGTCACAGGGTATGTCAGAGGTCTTCACAGCAGCCCCTCCCATCACAGGCCCAGAGGCCTAGGAGGAAAAAGTGGTTTCGTGGGCCAGGCCCAGGGTCCCTGTTCTGTGTGCAGCCTAGGGACTTGGTGTCCTGTGTCCCAGCCACTCCAGCCATTGCTGAAAGGGGCCAATGTAGGGCTCAGGCTGTGGCTTCAGAGGGGGCAAGCCTCAAGCCTTGGCAGCTTCCTCATTGTGTTGAGCCTGCGAGTACACAGAAGTCAAGAATTGAGGTTTGGGAACCTCTGCCTAGAATTCATAAGATGTATGAAAATTCCTGGATGTCCAGGCAGAAGTTTGCTGCAGGACCAGGGCTCTCATGGAGAACCTCTGCTAGGGCGGTGCAGAAGGGAAAGGTGGAGTTGTAGCTCTCACACAGAGTTCCTACTGGGGCACTGCCTAGTGGAGCTGTGAGAGGGGGGCCACTGTCCTCCAGACCCCACAATGGTAGACACTGACAGCTTACACCATGTGCCTGGAAAAGGCACAGACACTCAATGCCAGCCCATGAAAGCAGCCAGGAGGAGCCCATACCCTGCAAAGCCACAGGGACAGAGCTACCCAAGACCATGAGAACCCACCTCTTACATCAGCATGACCTGGATATGAGACACGGAGTCAAAGGAGATCATTTTGGAGCTTTAAAATGTGACTGCCTTGATATATTTCAGACTTGCATGGGGATTATAGCCCCTTTGTTTTGGTGAATTTCTCCCATTTGGAATGGCTGTATTGATCCAATGTCTATACCCCCATTGTGTCTAGGAAGTAACTAATTTGCTTTTAATTTTACAGGCTCATAGGCAGAAGGGACTTGCCTTGTCTCAAATAAGACTTTGGAGTCTGGACTTTGGACTTTTGAGTTAATGCTGAAATGAGTTAAGACTTTGGGGGACTGTTGGAAAGGTGTGATTGGTTTTGAAATATGAGGACATGAGATTTGGGAGGAACCAGAGGAGAAATGACTTGGTTTGGCTCTGTGTCCCCATGCAAATCTCATCTTGTAGATCCCATAATTCTCATGTGTTGTGAGTGGGACCTGGTGGGAGCTGATTGAGTCATGGGGGTGGGTCTTCCCCATGCTGTTCTCGTGATAGTAAATGGGTCTCATGAGATCAGATAGTTTTAAAAATGGGAGTTTCTCTACGCAAGCTTTTTCTTTGCCTGATGCCATCCACGTAAGATGCAACTTGCTCCTCCTTTCCTTCTGCCATGATTGTGAGGCCTACTTAGCCATGCAGAACTATAAGTCCAATAAACCTCTTTATATCTTTAGTATGTCTTTATCAGCAGTGTGAAAATGAACTAATACACTGCCAAAACTTCCAACTTCAGTAGTGTTATCTGTTACAAATTATAGGGTGCAGGATTTATTATCACCTTGGTTTTCTACACGCACAGGCCATGTGAGGCACTGGGATTATACTCAATGGGTTTGGACTCAAATGAGGACAGCATCTTACCTGCTTTCATGCCTCCCTATAAAGAGTGTTTTTACTCACACTGAGACCAGGTAAAGGTAAACAAAGGAAAGAACAAGCATTCAAAGGACAGAGCCTATAGGAGGAATATGTGAGTTCTTAGTCTTTTTTTTTTTTTTTTTTTTTTTACCTCTCAGTGATGGTGTGAAATTCCAAAATATACAACAGTCTTAACAGTATCATCTCAGAGTAGCAGGATTATATGATTTCTGTTTTCTTCTTGCAGATATTTTTCCAAATAAATATATATTACTTTCTGATCAGAAGAACTATAGGTTATTTAAAGATCCATTAGAAAAATTTCATTCTAGTTTTGTATGAATTTTCCATACCCTACTATAATAATTATAAAAGTGTGTCAGGTGTTTAACAATTATGCCTATCATGTTTCTGATCCTGAGCTTACTGACCTGATTCTGTCCTTTCTCATCATCCTTAATCAGCCTGATGCTTCTGCTGCTTTGCTCTCCTAGCACATCCCAGTGTGTCTTTTAAAAGTGAAGTCCAAAAATGAGAGAAAGACAGAGAGAGAGAGAGAGAGAGAGATTACACAAGAACAAGGAAGAGGAGAATAACTACTTTGCAGTGAAGAGCACACCCTACAAAACCAAAATGACTCCCATAGGAAGAAGAAGCAAAGAGAAAATCACATGGTCATTTGCAGTTTGATTTATGGTTTACAACACATCATCTATGACTACTTACTCACTTCTTTATAGATTGATTGCAAAACCAACCCTGTGAGTAGAAGGAACAAAATTTCCTATCAAAGATTCTGCTTAGCATCAGCATGGATTCATTTTTAAGTCAGAAAAGCATCCTTTCTCACCACCTTACAAATTTTGGCCAACCATCATCCTCAAATAATCTCTCTTTCACATACTACCTCTTCATACTGAGATCACATCCCCCAAATCCCAGCAGAGATCTTCAGACAGTGCAGTGGAAAACAAACAGCTCAAAAATTAGATTTGGGTTCATATTCCACACCTTCATTTAACACCTGGGTGTCTTCAGATAGGTGCCTTATCTCTAGATCTTCAGCAACTTTATCAGTGAGAAGTCTTCTTGCCCTCCAGAACCGTCTGGGGGACTTGAAGAGACAGCAAGTGCAAAACGCCTGTGGTTGACATTCAAGAAAGATCCTTTGCCTTGGCTTCTGGCCTTGGGACTCAAAAAAATTCACATGGACATAGCAAAAAAAAAGAAAAAAAAAAGAACCCATTTTTAAGAAGTACTTGCTACTACAAAAAGAAATTTACCAGAGATTACTTCAAAGCAAGAAATTACATTAAAGCATTCTTAGCCAGGAAAGACATTATTTCGCCCCACAACCTCAAGTTTTCTAAAATCCAAATTTGCATTGGTAGCTTGGCAAAGCCTCTGTTGATATCCTAGGCAGCACCTGAGAGGATCTCATGAGTGGATCAATTCTTCTTCTAGAGAAGACAAGCATTCATAGGGAAGCCCTACTTATGTAAACATAAGCAGAAATTTCTCTAAGATCTTAAATAAGGTCCTTGTGTAATCTACCCATGATTACCTATATACACACTTACACACATAAAAACTTTTTTTGTATAAGCCTGTGATGATGTGGCTCAAAAAATAAATACTTGTTTGAAATCCTATCGTTTTACTTAGACTCAAATTTATGAATCTTATTGGGATTCCAAATTAGACATTAGAGTGTAAAGATACTGTTCACACAGTAATGAAAAAATGGTCAAGTTTGGGCTCAGTATATAGATCTTCTTGGACCTCATTATAGGAGATGAAACTAGAATTGGACTTGGAATTGGAACTGGGGGGTGGTGGAGGTGGTAAGAGACGAGCTACGCTTGATGTAAACAATGCTTTTTCACTCGATTTTATTCTTTGGGGAAACACACAGATAAACCTCATTAAGTCAATATGGGTCTAGTAAAAATGGCCCCCAATTCTAAATAGCTCTGATTCCTCAGCCAAATAGATGCTCCCTTATTATTTAATTAAAACATCAGATAACTCAAACTGGTTCAGACAGTGGTGATCCATGCTTTCATATTGGTGAGGTTTTCCCTATTGTCTTGAATTGGAGTTTCAAAACACAATAGTGAAGCAGAATACCAAACAGTATAGACCCTACCTGCTCAGAATGTCCGTCAGTTTACACACATGTACACGCACACACAGGTACATGCACAAAGAAACATAAACACACACTGATATTGCTTGAGATTGCTTCTCAAGTGAATGAAATAACCAATAGGTAAAGCTCAAAATGTCAAACATAAGTAGAGAAAGCCAAGCAAATAAAGATCTATTCCAATTGTACCATTCAGGAAGCCATAGAGAGATAAAACATTTTCATGCAGTTTGTGAAAATGGGAAAGAGAAACTAATTCTTTTACTAGAAGCCCAAAAGTTAAAATATGCAACTGCAACTTAATTCTGAATCAATCATGGGACAAATTCACTTTTATGATGTTTGAGGTGGATTTCACACTGTAAATCACACTAAAACCTACCCTCCCAAACTGCAGCACACTCACGAACTTATCCATCTTGAAATTAGATTAAAGACTTTTTGTTACATCATTGAGTCTATTTGGAACAAAACTTTTGTGAACTCAGGAAGGTCAGAAAGAAACAGGAATTACAGCAAACAAAGGAAAGCTTGGGTGAACTTTTCTGAACTTTAGAGGTATTTCAATTTGGTTCATAATTACCCTCGAGAAAGAAGATCAAATACATTTTTATTTGTTTCTTCATCAAGACCACAAATAGGTCTTCACAGAGCAAAGCAAGGCCCAAGTGCATGTGATTCAGAAATGATGTATTTGTGTGGGTGGCCAGCTCTGTGCCTGGACTGCAGCAGGCATGCAACAAAGGTGTTTGAATGGAGTGTAACTTTTATCCAGATGACCCACAGTTCTAGGTCTGTTTTCAGCCTTTAAGTAACTGCAGATAACTGGTTTCAATATATATAAAAAAAAATCTGTAACACTGCTTTACTCTTGTTTTTTTATTTGTTCTCTTCTGATTTATAAGGCAGCAAATGTTTGAGGACTAGTGCCAGGCATTATGCCGTATGTTGGAGATACATGATCCATAAGATGAGTTTCCAACCTCAAGAAATGCACCAACTATCAGAAGAGCTCACAAAGTTTGTTTTCAAGTGCTAAATTATAGAGGTGAGACTGATCCTTGCAAAGCTTTGGTAGGACACTTCACACAAATGTTGCTTCTCTGCAGCATACTGACGGATGAAACACCTGAAAAATCTGGCTTAATCTCTTTTTTTTTTCTGTAGACAACTTAATGCAACAATTTAATGGTAACATAGTAGAAAAATTCCAAACACATTATCTAGTGAATAAAAGAAACAAATATGCTACTGCAATAAAAGGCACTGTGCAGAACTATGCATTGGATATTTTTAAAGCTTTTTTTTTAAATCTTGACTTTCATGTAAATACAAGAGTCACTTCTCTGGAAGAAGACCAACTTAGTTGCAACTACAACTAAATGTTTCTGTATTGAGTGGTTACACTTTTCCCAGAGGCAAATTTCAGATAACTCACAGCTGCTCATTACAAAATTTTGCATTTAAAACACAGAGAAAATATCTATGTTTGATAGTAGAAGTGGCGAATGTTTAAAAATGTTAATCGATTAAAT
Organism: Gorilla gorilla gorilla; assembly: GCF_029281585.2. Classification (NCBI taxonomy): domain Eukaryota; kingdom Metazoa; phylum Chordata; class Mammalia; order Primates; family Hominidae; genus Gorilla; species Gorilla gorilla. The sequence goes on along the minus strand of NC_073228.2, from coordinate 129,118,144 downwards.
TTGTATTTGAATATTTACAATGATAGAATATAATGTCCAAATAGTATTTTGTGTCTTTCTATTTTATGTGATGCCCACAGTCAGAATGAATTTCTTACTATCCGAAGCAATCTACAGATTCAGTGCAATCCCTTCACAGAAATAGATAAAACAATCCTAAAATTCGTACTTAATCACACACAGAAAGCTCACATAGCCAAAGCAATATTGAGTAAAAAGAACAAAGCTGGAGGCATCACACTACCTGACTTCAAAATATACTTCAAAGCTATAGTAACCAAAACAGCATGGCACTGGCATAAAAACAGATACATAGACCAATGCAACAGAACAGAGAACAGAGAAATAAATCCACAAAGGTGCCAACATTTGTGGATTTATTTCCACATATAAATGGGGTACATGTAAACATACACTGAAGGAAGGACAGCCTCCTTAACAAATGGTGCTTGGAAAACCAGATATCCATATGCAGAAGATGCAAATTAGACCCCTATCTCTCACCACATATGAAAATCAGCTCAAAATGGATTAAAGACTTAAATGAAAGACCCAAAACAATAAAATTACTCGAAGAAAACACAGGGAAAACACTTCAAGAAATTGGTCTAGACAAAGATTTTTTGGATAAGACCTCTGAAGCCCACAGGCAACAAGAACAAAAATAGACAAATGAGATTACACAAAACTAAACAGTTTCTGTGCAGCAAAGGAAACAATCAATGGAGTGAGGAGACAATCTGAAGAATGGAAGAAAGTATTTTCAAACTATCCATCTGACGAGAAATTAATATCCAAAATATATAAAGAACTCAAACAAGTAACAGCACCAGCAATAATAATAATAATAATAATCTGATTAAAACTGGGAAAATGATTTTAATAGGCTTTTCTCAAAAGATGACATACAAAATGACTAACTGGTTTATGACAAAATGCTCAAGATCATTAATCATCAGAGAAATGCAAATCAAAACCACAATGAGACATTATCTGACCCCAATTAAAATGATTATGACCCAAAAGATAAAATATAGCAAGTGCTGGTGAGGATGCAGAGAAAAGAGAACTCTTATATACCATAGATAAGAATGTAAATTAGTACAGACATGAAAAACAGCATGGCATTTCCTCAAAAATCTAAAAAAAGAAATATCATATGATCTAGTAATCCCATTACTAAGTATATATGTGAAGAAATCAGTATGTTGAAGAGATATTTGTATGCCCACGTTTATTGCAGCACTATTCACAATAATCAAGAGACAGAATAAACGTTAAGTGCCCATCAATGGAAGAATGGATAAAGATAATGTGGTATATATGCACAATAGAATATTATTCAGCCACAATAATAACGAAATCCTGTTATTTGTGGCAACATGGATAAGCCTGGGGAACATTATGTTAGGTGAAATAGGCTAGTCACAGAAAGACAAAAAACATGTTATCACTCACATATAGGAGCTGAAAATGTTGATCCTACAGAAGTAGACAGAATGGTGGTTACTAGAAGTTGGGAAGGGTAGTAGTAAGTGGGGGACAGAAGGAGGTTAGTTAATGGGTACAAAGTTACCATCAGATAGGAGATATAAATTCTAGTATTCTATAGCACAATAAGGTGACTATAATTAATACTAGTTTATTATATATTTCAAAATAGCTGGAAGAGAGGATTTTGAATATTCCTAACACAAAGAAATGATAAATGATTTATGGATATGCCAGTTAACCTGATTTAGTCATTCCACATTGCATGCTTATATCAAAATATCACATGTACTCCATTTAGTTGTGCAATTATTATGTATCAATTAAAAATAAAAATCATTAAGAATGAATTTTGTCAAGTACAGGATATTGTTAAATTGTCAAAATTTATCTTTTTCGTGTGTGACAAGGCCATTATTACATTGGTATTTTTGTTGTTTTCTGACTATTGACTTATTTTAATTCACTCTATAAGCTGTTTGCTGAAGCAGATAGTGGAATGTGTGCAATGTTAAAAGAAAAACATGATTGTATATACATGTATGCTAGGCTTATGAAGTTGAGTTGAGGGGTTTCCTCATTAATATTTTCATATAGTAGATTTTAAGGACTAGTATAGAATTTCAAAGTACAATACAGTTCTGTTATCAGTTTTTTGTTTAAGCTGTCATATGTCCTGAATTATGAATAATAAGTGTAGACAGATTTATCAAACTCCTTTCTCTTCATTCATAGAACACACATTAACTTCAAGTATTGCAAGCTAAGAGAGAAAACTCTGCAATAGGGGTGTTTGGCTCTCTTTTTGCACTTTCTACCACTCAAATGGAAGTGTACATCCAAGGTCTTAATCTAGAGAGAACAAGTGATTTTTTTTTTGTCTGATATTTAAGAATACTTTTTTACCACCTTTTCCTAGTATGCTTGCTGACATAATAATTATAATAATTAACATCTATTGAATGTTTACTAGCTGCCAGGCCTGTGACCAAGTTTATTATAGACATTTGTTTTTATTATAGTCATTTGTTTCATTTAATCTTCAAACTCAGCAAGGTAGGTACTATTATTAACCTCATTTTACAGATGAAGAAAGTGAAGTTTAAAGAGGTTAAGTAACTTGCCACAAAATCATACAACCAATAAACAGCACAGCATTTATTGGAACCTTGGCAGGCTGATTTGAAGACTTTGTTCCTAACCCCCATAATATCCTGCTTAAGAAAACTATTCCTGGAGAAACCATGTCAGGATCCATCAAGGCAGCAGGGGAGCGGAGCTGGGCACCAGTCTGTCTGGACTCAGCATGGAGCCTGGAGAACTTCTCCAATGCAGAAGATGGTGAGTGACTGAGAACCCCCAGGGGGATTCACACTTTCCACAGGGACATGTGTAAGACCGGGAATGAAAGAATCCCCCGGCCCTCGTGAATGCCCCACTGACCAGCAAAGAGACACCCGAACATTTCTAGACTTCTGAAGAGCCACCTAAATATTTTATGGGGGCAACTCTCGAGTCCAGGGACCCGCTATAAGCCTTGGGCCCCGGAACGGACCAGTACTGGTGCAACAGACCCAATAGACATTGTAGTTGCAGTGCCTGGGAACTGTTAAATTGCTCCATGCCCCCTTGCTGATCAGGAGTTGGCACTAGCTTCCAGCCCAGCAGTCTCACTTAGGCCTGAACTCAGCCGGGCTGCTCCACCCACTCCCATCACTGGTAGCAAGTGGACAGTGCTTGCTAGAGCTTCCAGCCCAGCAGTCCTGCCTTTATGTGAACTCAGCCAGCTAGCACAGCTTCCTGTTGTCCCGGGAAGCACCCTGAAGGTAAGGCATGTGATCCCACCCACCCCTGCCACTGATAGGCAGAAGGGCAACACCTGCTAGAGCTTCCCGCCCAGCAGTCTTGCTTCTGTGTGAACTCAGCTGAAGGGTTCAGCCTTCTTTTGTCCTGAGATACACCAGACAGCAGGGCAGGTATCCCCAGGTGAGCCATACCTGCTCATGTTTCCAGTCCAGTGGTCCTATTTTGCCTGAATTTGCCAAGGGGTGCAGCCTATTGTTGCCCTGGAAACAGACTTAAACTAACAAAAATCAAAGAAGGCAAAGAATGGCATGAAATAATGGTAAAGGGCTCAATTCAACAAGAAGCCCTTAGTATCCTAACTATACGAACATCCAACACAGGATGACCCAGATTCATAAAACAAGTCCTTAGAGATCTACCAAGAGACTTAGATAACCATACAATAATAGTGGGAGAATTTAACATCCCACTGACATTAATACATAGATAATTAAGGCAGAAAAAAAAAAGATATTCGGGACCTCAACTCAACACTTGACCAAATGGACCTAATAGACATCTACGGAACTCTTCAGGTAAAAACAACAGAATATACATATTTCTCATCTGCACATGGCACATACTCTAAAATAGACCACACAATCTTAAAACAATCCTCAGCAATTTAAAACATACACACATGAAATGATAACAACTGTACTCTCAGACCACAGAGAAAAAAACATCAGTGTTAAGAAAATTGCTCAAAACCATATGATTACATAGAAATTAAACAACCTCCTCCTGAATGACTTCTGGGTAAATAATAAAGTTAAGGCATAAATCAAGACATTTTTTGAAAATAATGAGAAAAATGATGCAACATAACAGAATCTCTGGGACACAGCCAAAATAGTGTTAAGAAGGAATTTTATAGCACCAAATGCCCACATCAAAAAGTTAGAAATACCTCAAATTAATAAACCAATATCACACCTAGAGGAACTATGGAAACACAGGCAAACCAACCCCAAAGAAATAACCAAAATCAGAGCTGAACTGAAGGAAACTGAGAAGTGAAAAACCATACAAAAGATCAATTAGTCAATAAGCCTGGTCTTTGAAAGAATTAATAAGATCAATAGAGCACTAGCTAGACTAATAAAAAGAGAGAAGTTTCAAAAAACATGATCAGAAATGACTCAGAGGACATTCCCACTGACACTTGCCCCCTACTGCCAATAAAAAAGACTCTCAGAGACTATCATGTACATCTCTGTGCATACAAGCTAGAAAACCTAGAAGAAATATGTGGAGCCCTGGAAACATACAGCCTCGTAAAACTGAACCAGAAAGACTGAACCAGAAAGACATTAAACCCCTGAAGAGACCAATAATGAGTTCCAAAATTGAGTTGGTAATAAAAAGTGTACCAACCAGTAAAAGCCCAGAATCAGACGGATTCATAGCCAACTTCTACCAGATGGATAAGGAGAAGCTGGTTCCATTTCTACTGAAGTTACACAAAAAAACTGAAGAAGAGGGACTCCTCCCTAACTCATTCTATGAGTCCAGCATCATCCTGATGCCAAAACCTGGCAGAGGCATGACAAAAAAAGAAAACTTCAGGTTGATATCCTCGGTGAACACAGATGCAAAAATACTCAACAAAATACTAGCAAACCAAAGTCAGCATCACATCAAAACCCTAAGCCACCATTTTCAAGCAGGCTTTATCCCTGGGATGCAAGATTGCTTCAATATACACAAAGCAATAAATGTGACTCACCACATAAACAGACCTAAACACAAAAATCACATGACCATCTCAATAGACGCAGAAAAGGCTTTCGATAAAATTCAATATCCCTTCATGTTAAAAACCCTCAGCTAGGCATTGAAGGAACATATCTCAAAATAAGAGTGATCTATGAAAAAATCCACAGCCAACATCGTACTGAATGGGCAAAAGCTGGAAGCATTCCCCTTGAAAACTGGCACAAGACAAGGATGCCCTCTTTCATCACTTCTATTCAACATAGTCCTGGAAGTCCCAGCCAGAGTAATCAGACAAGAGAAAGAAATAAAAGGCATCCAAACAGGAAGAGAAGAAGTCAAACTACCCTTGTATGCAGATAACATGATTCTACACCTAGAAAACCCCATAGTATCTGCCCAAAGGCTCCTTGACCCGATAAACAACTTTAGCAAAGTTTCAGGATACAAATCAAGGTACAAAAATCAGTAGTATTCCTATATACCAACAACATCCAAGCTAAGAGCCAAATCAAGAAGACAATCCTATTCACAATAGCTACCAAAGGAATAAAATACCTAGAAACACAGCTAACCAGGTAGGTGAAAGATCTCTACAATGAGAATTACAAGACACTGCTCAAAGAATTCAGATACAACACAAACAAAGGAATAAACATTTCATGCTCATAAATAAGAAGAATCAATATTGTTAAAATGGCCATACTGCCCAAAGCAACTTACAGATTCAGCGCTATTCCTATCAAACTACCAATAACGTTCTTTATGGAATTAAAAAAAGAACTATTGGAAAATTCATGTGGAATCAAAAAAGATCCCGAATAGCCAAAGCAATTTTAAGCTAAAAGAATAAATCTGGAGGAATCACATTACCCGACTTAAAGCTACACTAAAAGGCTACAGTAAACAAAACAGCATGGTACTAGTGCAAAAACAGACACATAGACCAATGGAAGAGAACAGAGAGCCCAGAAATAATGCCACACACCTACAACCATCTGATCTTGAACAAAAACAAGCAATGGGGAAAGGATTTCCTGTTCAATAAATGCTGCTGGGCCACCTGGCTAGCCATATGCCAAAGATTTAAACTGGACCCTTTCCTTACACCATATAAAAAAATTAAACTCAAGATAGACTAAAGACTTAAATGTAAATGCTAATACTATAAATCACAATGCTATAAAAACCTAGGAAGTGTAACCTAGGAAATACCCTTCTGAACATAGGAACTGTGAACTGGCAAAGATTTCATGATGCAGATGCCAAAAGCAATCGCAACAAAAACAAAAACTGACAAATTGGACCTAATTAACCTAAAGAGCTTCTGCACAGCAAAAGAAACTATCAAAAGAGCAAACAGACAACCTAGAGAACGGGAGAAAATTTTCACAAACTATGCATCCAACAAAGGTCTAATATCCAACATCTGTAAGGAAGTTAAACAAATTTACAAGCAAAATACAACCCCATTAAAAAGTATTCAAAGAACATCAACAGACACTATTCAAAAGAAGACATGCATGCAGCCATAAGAATATGAGAAAATGCTCAACATCACTAATCATTAGAAAAATGCAAGTCAGAACTACAGTGAGACACCATCTCACACCAGTCAGAATGGCTATTACTTAAAAGAAAAAAATAACACATGATAGTGAGGTTATCTAGAAAAGGAAACACTTATATACACTGCTGGTGGGAACATAAATCAGTTCAGCCATTGTAGAAAGCAGTTGGTGATTTCTGAAAGAAAGTAAAACAGAGTTACCATTCGACCCAGCAATCCCATAGTTGGGTTTATACCAGAAAATATATAAACCATTCTACAATAAAGACACATGCATGCATATGTTTATTGCAGCACTATTCACAATAACAAAGACATGGAATCAACCTAAAAGCCCATCAACAGTGGACTTGTTAAAGAAAATGTGGTACATATATACCATGAAATACCATGCAGCCATAAAAAAGAATGAAATCATGTTCTTTACAGGAACATGGATGCAGCTGGAGGCCATTATCCTGTGCAAACTAACGCAGGAACAGAAAACCAAATACTGCATGTTCTCACTTATAAGTGGTAGCTAAACACTGAGTTCATACAGACACAGAGAAGGGAACAACAGACACCAGGGCCTACTTGAGGGTGGGTGGTGGAAGAAGGGTGAGTATCAAAAAACTACCGCTGGGTGTGGTGGCTCACACCTATAACCCCAGCACTTTGGGAAGCCAAGGTGGGTGGATGGCTTGAGCCCAGGAGTTTGAGTCCAGCCTGGGCAACATGGCAAAACCCATCTCTACAAAAAATTCAAACATTAGCTGGGTATGATGGCATGTGCCTATAGTCCCAGCTACTTCAGAGGCTGAGGTGGGAGGATCACCTGAGCCTTGGAGGTTGAGGCTGCAGTGAGCCATGATTGTGCCACTGCACTCCAGCCTAGGTGACAGAGGGAGACCCTGTCTCAAAAAAAAAAAAAAAAAAAAAAAAAAAGAAAGAAAGAGAAGAAAAGAAAGAAAAAGAAAATAAAAGTTACCTATCTGGTACTGTACTAGTTACCTGGTTGACAAAATAATTAGTACACCAAACACCCACAACACACAATTTACCTATATAACAATCCACATGTATACCACTGAAGCTAAAATCAAAGTTAAAAATAAAAAGAATGTTGATTGTGACACTTTTGTAATTATAAAATAAAATGGAAATGGATTAAATGTTCATCAAAAAGAAATCAGATGTGATATAATGATGTATAGTCATTAAATAAGTGAAATAAATCTATATGTACTAACAAAAAGAAGAAAATAATTCTTTACAAACTAAAAAAGGAGATTGTTAACTTTGGCAATTTCATGTTCATCAGGTTCAGTTTAAAAAAACTTTAGAAAGAAAAACATGGCTAGTAAGTTTTCTCACATACTTTTTCAACATTCTGTCTTTCACCACTAGTTAGATATATGTTGAAAAATGGGAAGAGAAGCACTAGAGATGTTGAGGACTCTCCAGATTTTGAGAACTATCCATTTTTATCCAAATTAAATCTTTCATTTTAATATGTTTTGAATGGTAGGAAGAAATTTTGCCTATAAATTTTCAAAGTACCTAATTGCATGTATGTCAGCAAACAATACCTTAACTATTAGGCATACATAGTTAAAGCTGTTTGCAGATATACACTGTTAATTGAGCATCTTTAAATTTTTATTATGTAATATTTGATACATACAAAAGAATATACATGACAAATATAAGAGGTCTTTAAAAAGTTCATGGAAAATGTGTACTATGAAAAAATTATGCATTAATTCAAAATGTTTTTGTACCCAAAGAAACTTATACTAACTTATTATAACATGCCCAACCAGGACCTAGTTTGAGGCAATAGGAAAGATCAGACCTCAGTTTGAAAAAAGTCCTTTTCAGAGCAACATGGATTCTGCTAAAATTGAAGTAAGAACAAACATGAAATTTATGGTGAAGCTTGGGTGGAAGAATAGTGAAATTGTTGATGCTTTACAAAAAGTTCAGAGGGACAATGCCCCCAAAGAAATCAGCAGTTTACAAATGGATACATTTTAAGAAGGGATGAGACGATGTTGTAGAAGCCCACATTGGCAGACCATCTATATCAATTTGAGAGAAAAGAATAATAACCCTGTTTGTGCCCTAATTGAAGAGTATCAGTGATTAACAGCGCAAATACAGTCAACACTATAGACATCTCAGTTGGTTCAGCTTACACAATTCTGACTGCAAAATTAAAGTTGAGCAAACTTTCAACTCAGTGGAAAACTTTGGCACTGAGTCCCAAAACCATTGCACCCAGATCAGCTGCAGGTAGGATCAGAGCTTTCAATGGCAGAATTAGACAAGTGGGATCAAGATCCTGAAGCATTTCTTTGAAGAATTGTAACAGAAGATGGAACGTGGCTTTACCAGTATGATCCTGAAGCTTTACAAAACACAATCAAAGCAATGGCTACCAAGAGGGGGAAGTGGTCTAGTCAAAGGAAAAGCAGACTGGTCAAGAAGAAAGGTCATGGCAACAGATTTTTAGGGTGCTTAAAGCATATTGCTTGTTGACTCTGGAGCACCAAAGAACGATAACATCTGATTATTATGAGAGCGTTCTGAGGTCAGCCAAAGCTTTATCAGAAAAACACCCAGGAAAGCTTAACCAGAGAATGCTTCTCCACCATGACAATGCTCCTGCTCATTCATGTCATCAAACAAGGGCAATTTTGTGAGAGTTTTCATGAGAAATCACTAGACATCCACCTTAGAGTCCTGATTTGGCTCCTTCTGACTTCTTTTAGTTTCCTAATCTTAAAAAACCCTTAAAGGGCACCCATTTTTCTTCAGTTAATAATGTAAAAGAGAGTGCATTGACAAGGTTAAATTCCCAAGACCCTTGGTTCTTCAGGGATGGACTAAATGGCTGCTATCCTCACTTGCAAATGTGTCTTGAACTTGATGAAGCTTATCTTGAGAAATAAAGTTTATATTTTTTGTTTTTATCTTTAATTCCATAAACTTTTTGAAGTTCTCTTGTATATAAACTATGATGCATAAAATTTAAATAAACATCAGTGATGTCACCAGCAAACTAATACCATAGGTAGCTAGCTACATGGCCCTTAACTAATGCCTTTTCCAACTTCTTGCCCAAAAGGAGGTAACTGCCATCCTGAATTTGGTTTTATCATTCTCTTGCTTTTTATAGCTTTTTTAAATTAAAAAAAAATTTGTAGAGTTGAAGTCTCACTATGTTGCCCAGGCTGGTCTTATACTCCTGGCCTCAAGCTGTCCTCAAGCCTCTGCCTCACACAGTGCTGAGATTATAAGCATGAACTCCCTTGATTTTTCAAAACAATTATATCACATGGGTATACATTTCTAAGCAATATACTGATTAGTTTTGCAAATTTTTTTAGCTTTCTCGAATGGTATCACAATGTATAGATAGTCTATATGGACTTGTTCATTCACTGTTTCATAAAATTGTTATTATTGTATAGCTGCGTTTCATTTGTTTAGTACAAATATAACATTCCCTTTTATTAATATACCACTTTTTATCAATTCTCTTGGCAATGGGCATTAAAGTTATTTTCTCTTGTTGCCCTTATAAAAAATGACCGTATGAAAAAGAATTATACATATCTCCTTTCCAAGATTATCTCTAGATTGAGGATAGCCATAATTCTAGAGCAACATTTGGAAGCTCTTTCTAAAAATCAAGTTCTCAAGCTAAGACTTATTGACATGGTTTGGCTGCATCCCCACCCAAATCTCATCTTGAATTGTACTTCCCACCATCCCCACATGTCATGGGAGGGACCCGGTGGAAGTTTATTGAATCATGGGGATGGTTACCCGCATCTGTTCTTGTGATAGTGAGTGAGTGATCATGAGATCCAATGGTTTTATCAAGGGCTTTTCACCCTTTATTTGGCACTTCTCTTTCCTCCTACCATGTGGAGAAGGATGTGACTGCTTCCCTTTCCGCCATGGTTGTAAGTTTCCTGAGGCCTCCCCAGCCCTGCAGAACTGTGAGTCAATTAAACCTCTTTCCTTATAAATTACCCAGTCTTGAGTATTTCTTCATAGCAGCATGAGAATGGACTAATACACTTATGAGTGTTGTTTTCTTATTACAGCAAATGCTTGCAAAGTTGCCTTGTATAATAAAAAAGACATTTTGTCATTAAATGTGTATTCTGTTTACTGTGAGTATATATAAAGGCCAGAAGCAGGTACTTTTTAGTCATGAATATTTGCCAAGAAATTATTTAAATAAAATACATTTATAATGAAATAACAGAGTTGAAAAATGCCCATAATATCATTTGCGCTTTTGTAGTCTTTCTGACCAAATAAGAGGGCTAAAACAGTTTGTTTGTTTAAAGGGCTATTAAAAGTGTTAAACACATGCTTGCTTAGTGAGTCTATTGCCATACTCATTCTAGCAAAAGAAGTACAAGTGATATTTAAAATATACATATGAACAGGTAATGAAAATATCATTCAAAGCTGGAAAAGGTGATAAGAAACCAGGGGTGATGTCAGGTATATTGTTTACAGCCACAGTCTAATCTCTTCCTTTATAGTTCGTTGATATTATGGGTTCTAAATTCAGTATCTTTAGGAGAGGAAAGAACTTTAGTGATTGCCTTGTTCAATGTTTTTAAGACATGTACATTTTCAGATAAAACAATCTAATGATCATATATCAGAACCCTTTCCATTGCAAGTGACAGAAAGCCCAACCTAAATCTCTAAGCAAAAGGGCAATTTATTAGGTCACGTTATTCAGAAGTCTTGGATAGCTCTAGCTCTAGCTGTGGCTTGACTCAGCATCTCAATGGCTGAGGACTTGGTCCTTCTTCTGATCTTGGCTTCATTCATTGCTGTTGGCTGTCAGAGCTACACAATTGCAAATTTAGGGCTGGAGAGAATAATAAGCATGCATTTCTCTCAGCAATTCCTGCCAAGTATCCCGCATTTCACTGGCTGTCTTACCAGGTCACATGCCCATCCAGGAGTCAGTCATTGTAGCCAACAGAATGCAAGGTTCTGAATAGTCAGGCCCTCCTCACTTGCCTACCTCTGGTGAGAGAACAAGTCATCTTTATCCAAAACACTCAGCTGAGCCACAGAAGAGTGTTGAAAAGATGCTAAGTGGCTGATTTTCACTTCAAGGTTTTTTTCCCTCTGTTTCTGCAGAATTTCATTTCAGATTCCATAACTCATTCCTAATTACCCTTCTCTTTCTGCTTTGCTTTCAGTAGAGTTATTTCATGTTCTCAAAGTTGAGTGGGATATGCAAATCACATTGATTTGGGTACCAAGCATCACCCTCCACAGTATCATTACAGAGAATTATAATATATTCTGCACACTTTCATTCAGTGTAACTCACTACAGCAATCTGTAGCTGTAGAGATGAATCTGACATTCCTGCAGTCTCCCTCTAGCAAGTCTGAAGGGAATAATTACCTCATTCAATAGATTCAAAATGTCCCAAAGCAAGTTCAAAACATTTCATACTTAATTTTTTTTAAGTTAGCTTATAATTATCTCAGCTTTGGTTTCAGTTTTCTCGTCATCTCCACAAAATTCTTTTTATTATGTCATGCCAGGAGAGATCTCCCCCTTGGCACCTAAATAGTTTAAAATCTGACATTCTACTGTGGCTAAAATAACTACAAAAAGAGTCCTCACACACTCGTACTTCCACCGGCTCATTCCTGTGAAACACACATGAAACATATGCTCATTAGTTACAGGAACCAATTTAAATGATAATTTTTTCAAATGGCCAACATCAAATAAACTTAGGGAGTAAACATCATTGCAACATGGTAAACAAGCTATGAAGTGCAGCTGAGTGTGAAGGTAATTGTCAAGGGACAGGGCTGGTGAAAACAAGGCAAGCAAAGCAATCTACTACTGGATAATAATGCAAATTTCTCATGCAGTGCACTTGATTACTTCTCCCTCAGCTCTGCTGCTATGCTCCTCTCCCCTGCAGGATTTAAAAAAAAAAAATCCTAACCTCTCACTGGCACGTTCAATGTCTGCTAAAAGTAGGGAGAGATATTTCACACAGGGGAGGTCGGGCATGAAGGGTTCGTGTGTAGCCACATTGCTCTGCAAGGTGTTTCTGAATAGGGACATGAGTATTGTTATGCTATTGCTATTATGTGTCTTCAAAATTCTGAATATCACAGACTTACTATATAAGCTAAAGTTCCTATTCTAAACTTCACATATAGAAGCATGTAAAAAACAACTCTCTTCATCTCCTCTAGTATTAAGCATATTTTTCAAAGATGCCATAATACTTAGAACATTTTAGGAAAAATCTTAATACCAAGTAACATTTTCTAAGCACAAGGTTAAACACTAAAAATACAGAGTAAAATGGACTTACAGTATTTGAGTTGGTATAAAATAGTAAAAGGGGAGTTTACCAGATTGTCAAAGGAGGAGGAAGATATTCCCAGCAGAAAACCCAGAGAAATGAAAATATATGACCCATTCTGAAAGTAGCCAGTTAAGGAATGGGAAAAGGAAAAACATAGGAAGAAATGGAGCTAAAAAGGCAGGTTAGGCCTTATTGGTTGTTAATTTTAAATAGCAAGTATTTCAAATTCTTTAGTAAATTACGAGTAAGAAAAAAAATCATAATCTCAATACCCAATTAACCTTGTTAGTAACTTTCTAAACAAAACCATAAATATATATGGGCTATTAAAATTATCCATAAAAATACAGGAAGAAGGTAAAAGCCCTTCTCTCTGATGTCTCTCCCCAAGGAAATTTCTACTAATTGTTTCTCGAGTTTTCTTAAAGAAAGAAGTATTTTGAACAATACAAATTTTCATATAAGAGAAGTCATGTTATATGAGCTGTTCTGCATCTTGCTAGTTTTTTGGAGGAATTGTGATATATTTGTAGGATCCTCTCCTGGTAATATACAAAGTCCTAACTCAATATTATTAGCACCATAATATCTTATTGTAGCATTAAAACAACTTAACTGATTTGATTGATGACTAGGTAGTTTTCTGAGTTTTTTGTAATTACCATTTTACATAAATACCTCGGTAAATAAATGTCTTGGCCAAATAGATCTCTAGACTCTCCATTCTATCCTTTCATCAACAGTTTATCCAACATGCTCTTCTATCCACAGACCTGCCAGCCATCAGTATCATCAAACCTCCTAAATTTAATTATGTAATAGGTGGAAATTTCATGTCTTGATCATTTTACCTATATTTCTTCTTTGAAAACCATCACTGAGAATCTTTCCATAATTTAGTTAGCTATTTTTGGACACAGATTTTGAAGAAATTTTTATTCCACTCTAATAGATTTGGACGTTATTCTAGCTTTGAAAATTTTTGTGTCTTTAAAGTTAACTTGATAAAATCTAGCTGATAAAATGGCAAGGGAAGTAACTAAATTCTACTTTATGATTCTTGTCATTTTATTTTACTTTAAGTATTCTTAATTACTACATTATAAATATAAAAATGTCAAGTTTACTCTCGAGGTGTGTGGAATAAAAACTAACTAGAGGAGGAGCCCCTCCTTCAAGCTTTAGTATCAACCTACTGAAGAGAAGCAAGAGGAATAGGAATGGAAGCTCTCATGCATGGAGTAACCGTGGTGGGAAAGGCACTGCCATGTGTATTTAATGATATAAACTCACTGAAATCAATGTATTTATCATTGACTTCTCAACAAATATTGATTCTTTTTTATTCTGATTAAATCAATCTCATTGCATGAACAGGTTTTAAAAAGATCAGAACAAGAACAGTGGTTAACTTTTAAGTCATTTATTCAAATACTTATCACATTCTGATTCAACAGCAATGACACGGGCTTTTGCTTTGTTATCACTGCACTGAGTGGTAATAGAAACCCAGAAAGACTAAGCAATATTTTCAAAGGGACACTAGAATCCTCATTGCCTGTATCTGGAGAGGTCAGCCTTGCTACACCACATATAATAGAATCCATAGCAGTCTCTGGCCTTTGTATGCCACTTTATTATTATGCACATGACTTCATCTGTATTTCTAACACCAGGTCTCAGAGGCAGACTGAACTTCAGCATATTTTATGAAGTACTTGGGGTATATGCTTTTAACACTCTGCCTTGTTGACCCCCATACCACCATGAAAACATGAATTTATGTTCAAAAACCAGGTACCCAGTTTGCCTATGTGATATGTGACTCTACTAGAAACTAAACTCCATTCTCAGTAATGTTGTCAGCAAATTGTCAACATAGGATATGGGCAATTTTTCAGAGGACAAATCAATCAGGAGCAGAAAGGAATTGTTTCTGTCAGAGTCACCATGTCCTTCTATAAATTGCTGCTTTTATAGGGAGGCAGGGACCCCATGCTTGCCTTCAGTTTACCTTCCGTTTAATCCAAATATTAAACAGAAGTAAACTTCTCCTTTTAGGATAAATAACCATAACTTAAACTGAGCTTTAAGGAAATACTTCTGTGCCGTATTATCTAGTCAATCTCATGAAGTTTGGTTTCAGCTTTAGTTTTTTTTTTTCCATAATGAGCCACACATTCAACATGTTTTGTATTTACAAAAAACAATAAACTGAACAACTTCTATTTTAATATTTTTTAAATAAAACTGTTAGGATAGAAAATCTTACTGCATTAAATTATAATAATGTTGATATCCCTCTCCATGATTCCTCAACCTGATATTCTATTAAAGGGTTATTTTATGGTCCTTTTAAACCTCCTCATAAATTCATTATGGAGGCCAAAAGAGATCACTTTCATATTGCTCAGCAATATCCCTCCCTTTCCCGTTTTCTTTTTCTTTCCCTAGATTTGTAATCCAAAAATCAGGGATGCAAGAGCATCATCACTATGGAGATTCTCATGTGCCTTATTCTTCCTTCTCTCTGACTGTGAAAAATAAGTCTGTGTAGCACATACAACACTGTAATTGACTCTCTCGTGCAGCTGCCATTGGGTATTTCTTACAAGAAATTATATTAGCCTTCCTTTTAAATGTGTTCAGGGTAATAAGTCATCCTTGACATTCACCATTCATACAACAAAATGTCTGTGTTACAAAATCAGCCCCAAGCTTATCAAATAATTAATACCAGATTTGTAAGTGACACAGATGATGTCAGGTTTTTGTATTAAGTAGGACCTTGATCCCTAGCATTTACTGGTTGCAAACCTTTTACTAACAGATAACATCTGCCAATGAGTAATACTTGGTTTCAGGAAAGAACAGCTTTTAGTGATTTTGTTCCTATGACATTCACGAGGTTGCCAAAACTTGAAGCCAAATGCTTTTGTTTAACCACCATAGAACAAGAAATGGCCATGCAATCTCTCTCACAGTTTTTTTAAGCCTGAGGGAATCATGTTTAAGGATAAGAAGAATCCTATTCAGTTCCTGGCAAGGACTTAGTTCAGAAATTATCATTGAATTAATTAATTGCCTGTATAGTTTAAGGTAATATCAATCTGTTGAGTAGAAAGTGGAAATATATTCTATTCTACAACCATGGTCAGATAGAAATGACTGAGTTACTAACTATGCTAGCTAGATGTCAAAAGAAATGTAGAAAGGGTTCCCAAATTGACCAAGTTTCTCACTGTTGGAGTTGAAAGTTACAGATAAGCAAAGAAGAGTCTAGTATGATCTATGAAGATTTGACCTGGAGACCCTGGTATAAACTCATGTTTCACTTACTATAAATACATATTGTTACATAGGTTAATATTTATAGATATGTGAATATATTAATACATGGGTTATACATACATATATTTCCTTACTCTGTCAGCTGAGAGGACATAGAACAGTGATACTTCAGTAGCAACCAACATACCTCGCACCAGATCTTGTTCTCTAAATCCATTCTCCAATAAAAGAAACAAGGGCTCCTTGGAGAAATGGCTGATCCTAAAACTGGGGTGGTAAACATACAAAATGAGGCTCACCAAACAGCCAAAGTAATACTAAGCAAAAAGCACAAAGCTGGAGCCATCACATTACCTGACTTTACACCATACTACAAGGCTACAGTAACCAGAACAGCGTGATACTGCTAGAAAAACAGACACATAGACCAATGCAAC
This sequence comes from Gorilla gorilla gorilla, assembly GCF_029281585.2. Lineage (NCBI taxonomy): Eukaryota > Metazoa > Chordata > Mammalia > Primates > Hominidae > Gorilla > Gorilla gorilla. The sequence continues at coordinate 129,101,424 of NC_073228.2, read as the reverse complement.
AGAAGAGAGAACCCAGAAAAAAAGCCACATACCTAAAATAAACTGACTTTTGACAAAGTTGACAACAAAAATGGGGAAAGAGCACTCTATTCAATGTATGGTGCCGGGAAAATTGGCTAGCCACATGCAGAAGAATGAAAGTGGACCCCTACTTATCACCACATACAAAAATTAACTCAAGATGAGCAAAAGACTGGAATGTAAGACCTAAAACTATAAAATTACTAGAAGGAACCCTAGGAAACACCCTTCTGGACATCTGCCTTGGCAAAGAATCTATGACCAAGTTCTCAAAAGCAATTGCAACAAAAACAAAAATTGACAAATGGGACCTAATTAAACTAAATAGTTTCTGCATGGCAAAAGAAACTATCAACAGAGTAAACAGACAACCTACAGAATGGGAGAAAATATTCACAAACTATACATCCAACAAAAGTCTTAATAGCCAGAATCTATAAGGAACTTAAACAAATCAACAAGCAAAAACCAAATAACCCCATTAAAAAATCGGCAAAGGACATGAACACTTCTCAAAAGAAAACATAGAAGCCAAAAAAAAAGCAAAAATGCTTGACATCACTAGTCATCAGAGAAACGCAAATCAAAACACAGTAAGATACCATCTCACACCATTCAGAATGGCTATTCTTTTTGTTTGTTTGTTTTCGTTTTTTTTTGAGACTGAGTCTTGCTCTGTTGCCCAGGCTGGAGTGCAGTGGCGTGATCTTGGCTCTCTGCAAACTCTGCCTCCCAGGTTCAAGTGATTCTCCTGCCTCAGCCTCCCGAGTAGCTGGGACTACGGGCGCCCGCCACCACACCTGGCTTTTTTGTATTTTTAGTAGAGACGTGTTTTCACCATGTTGGCCAGGATGGCCTCGATCTCTTGATCTCATGATCCACCTGCCTCGGCCTCCCAAAGTGTTGGGATTACAGGCGTGAGCCACCGCGCCCAGCCCAGAATGGCTATTCTTAAACAGTTAAAAACAAAAAACAAAACAAAACAAAAAAACAGATGTTGGTGAGGCTGTGTTGAGAAAAGGGAACATTTATACACTGTTGATGGGAAGGTAAATTAGTTTAGCCACTGTGGAAAGCAGTTTGGAGATTTCTCAAAGAACTTAAAACTACCATTTGACTGATCAATCCCATTACTAGATATATATCCAAAGGAAAATAAATCATTTTACCAAAAAGACACGTGCACTTGTATGTTCATCACAGCACTATTTACAATAGCAAAGCCATGAACTCAATCTAGGTGCTATCAACAGTAGTGTGGTACATATACACCATGGAATACTATGTAGCCATAGAAAGGGACAAAATCATTTCCTTTGCAGCAACATGCATGTAGCCAGAGGCCATCATCCTAAGCAAATTAATGCAGAAATGGAAAACCAAATACTACACATTCTCACTTATAAGTGGAAGCTAAATATTGGGTACACGTGAGCATAAAGATGGAAACAATAGACACTAAGAACTACAAGAAGGGGGAGGGAGGGACTGGGAAAGGACTGAAAAACTACCTATTGGGCGCTATGCTCACTACTTAGGTGACAAGTTCAATTGTACCCTAAACCTCAGCATCACACAATATACCCTTGTAACAAGCCTGCACATGTACTCTCTGAATCTAAAAGTTAAAAAAAAAAATGAGGCTTAATTATCTTGTACTCCCAGAAAGTAAAAAAAGTCTTTTTTTTTTTTTTTTTTTCAGAAAGCCCCACAACAATGGAGACACTTTCAGATCAATCAAAAAATTTCAAATGGCCAAAGTTGAAACAATTTGAGCAATAAAATAACATGGTATATTATACCCAAAGTAGAAAATAAACATCCATGAGTTTATATTGATATAAATATATGGTTGAAAACTAAATGGGGAAGACTAGACAAATCTCCCATGTAGAAGATTCTGTATAATTCGGGTAGATATCCCATCCTCAAGGAGGTAGTGCAAGACTCTGCACTCTTTAAGCGTGGGCTGCACAGTGACCTCTTTCCAATGGATGTGATACGGAAAGGGGGAAAAATGTAACCCGACAAACACTATGTCAGCCAGGTGGTCAAGGTTAACGTCCACAGTGAGACGTCATGGTGATAGCATGAACCCTTGATATAATGTGATACAGATGGCATTCTCCTCTGTGGTCTTCCAAAAACCACAACCTGAGTCTAATTACGAGGAAACCATTAGACAAATCCCAAATTGAGGGACAGTCAAGAAGACACTTGATTAGTTCTCCTCAAAACTGTCAAGGTCATCAAAACAAGGAAAGTTTGAGAAACTGTCACAGGGAAGAAGTGCCAAAGGAGACATGACAACTAACTACATATCATGAGATATCTTCGATAAAATCCTGGGACAGAAAAAAGGACAGTAGGTAAAAACTAAGGGAATCTGAGTAAAGTGTGGACTTCATTTAATAATCATGTATCAGCATTGGTTCTTCCACTATGGCAAATCAACCATTGTAATATAAAATGTTAATAATTAGGAAAATTGCATGTGGGACCTATGGGAATTCTTTGAACTATCTTCACAATTTTTTATAAAAATATAATTTTATTCTAAAATTTAAAAAGCTTATTTAAATTTGTTTAAAATACTCCCCAGTTTACTCTTTTTATTATTCATCTGGACTTTAATTGGATGTCAATATTTTTATGACAACCAACCTAAATTGTTAGTCTCTGATGCCCCACAGATTGAGTTGGTTCTTCTAAGTGCTTCAATCAAAGCCTTAATTTTACCCTGAGAATAGTCTTTTCAATTGTTAGGAAAATATTTTCTAAGTTGTTCACATGCTGTCATTTTGGTTATTACACCATTTCTGATAAAAGACTGCTATAGCTTGACTCTCAGTTTTATTAACACTCTATTATGATTATCCTTTTAAAAACACTCTAAACTCTGGTCAGCCTCACTCAGGGTAGTAATGAGGGTGAATGTATCATTGCAAGCCTAATTCAGCCCATTATATTTCTGCCTCTCCATTTATGCTAGTCTAAAAGCGTTATTTGAGCCGGAAGATCATTCTGTGACCTTCAGATTACTGCTGGGTGGCTTCGGCAAAAAAGGAATTACCAATGCATTAAATTTGAATTAGCTCTGAGAAATCATGCAGATGTATGCACAGAACATTATAGCAACACTGTCTCCCAGGCACAGCAGAATTGCTTTTATGCAGTTTTAGAGAATCACTTGAGCAACCCTTAAATTGCAGACATGATGAAGCTGAGCCAGCATCTTCTGTTGAAAAAAAAAAAAAAAAATATATATATATATATGTCCTGCAGCCCAAATATAGCCTTTCAGGGAGTTGTCTTTCAGAGAAACCTGATCATATAGGGACTGCTGCTGAGTGGACTGTTTGGGCTCCAGCCCCACCATATTAGAGTGCCCTGGTAGAGTGATTGCAGAAGTGTCACTTAGACTAATGATTATGAATTATGCAGAGGGTCATATCCTCTTAGTTACAAGTCATTTACACGGTTTCCCTCTAGACTGCCTAGCCTGGTTCAATTTTTTTTCCTCCTACTAGGAAATAACTCATTGAATAGATGTTCGATGTTGAATTTATTGACATTCTATTTTTCTTCCACAATGCTAAGCTTGCAAAACAATCAAATGAAAAAAAAAAAACAAAACAAAACAAGATACCTACCCTCAGTGAAATTATAGCATTAACAAGTCTTGGTTTATTTTTTTTTCTTCTAGTCTGTCAGGGTGCTTCCCATTTTAAAGTTCTGACAGTTCTAATCTCTCTCTGTCTTGCTCTTCTATCTTCAGTTACATTGAAAAGGTGGTGTAAAGATGTGTGCATGGGGAAAGAGAACACAGTTAACACTAAAATCCACACTTCTCAATCTGTAAAATGTATAATGTTTCAGTGAGCTACTTAGAAGGAAGAACAACAGAAATATCAGAGATTCTCATTTTTGGAATTAAAGCCTGTCAGATTTCCCCAGATTTTTCTGAATCTAAGCCCTTGAGCCTACACTTAAAATGAAAGAGACAGGCCATAGAAAATTCTGTACATTTTAACAAGTGATATGAATAGGGATGTGACTCATTAAGCATGACCGTGTAGACGCGTGATGAAGTCAGCTGAAAAACAGGGATCTGCTTTTTCTATCGCTTGCTGACCTCAGTTTCAATGGAAAAAATAAAAGAAACATTGACCTCTCCCAAAAAGTGGACCATTCATGACCATCTTCAAAGTCAGAGGCTATTTCTTACAGTAAAGCCAGCCTGGAGAAAGAGGAAATGTCTTTTCCAAATTGACCTGGCAGATTTCATCTTGATGAGAGCTGAGCAGGGCAGAGCCTCTCATGCCTCCATAACCAATTTCAAAGCCAACAGGCCTTGTTATTGTTTATATGGTGGTGGTCTTTCAGCCATGCAAACTGCCAGGCAACACCAACCTCCAGGCAGAGGAGCTGCCCTGACAGCCAGACCACTTCGAAAGGAGGCCCCTTGTGGCCAGAAATGGAAAGAGAGTGCTCTGGAATTGCTGTTCACACTTTCAATAACTTGATTTTTGAAGGTGTTGGAATAATTCGGGGATGGCTTCAAGCAGCCACATTTTGCTACCCCTGGGAAACCTGAGGCATCTAGGAAGATCCCTCAGGAGCACAAATATCTCCCCAAGGAGTAACCATCACATTGCAGCAGCTGGACCTCATTCCCATTATCCCTCTGTGCCCCAAAAATAAACCCAGAGAAGCTTCCAAAGGGCAACTTGTGCTAGCACAGTGGGGTTTAATGGCATTTAAGGGCCTTCCATGGCAGGATGCTTCATTGATATAACAGCTAGAGGGATCCTTGTGTTTAACACAGAACTCTTGCCATGCCCCTCCTCTTCTCAAACCCATCTTCTCAACTCTCTCAGAGAAAAGCAAGGTTGTAGAATGACCTACAGGTGAACAGCTCTGCTCCTCCCAACTGTTCGACCTCTGCTCTCACCTCCACATAATCCCACTGGCCCCTCGCCCTCCCTCACATGTGCGGAGCTTGCTCCAGTCCACAGCCTCTACTTGCAATGCTCTGCCCTCAAATGTTCACCCACACGGGTGAAGGGGTTTCTTCCCAAAACCCCTTCAGGTCTCAGCTCACACATCATCACTGACATTAGGGACCTCTCTCTAGCAGATAACAACCCCCCACTAGACATAGCCTATCCCCTGTACTGCTTTGTTTTTCTAAATAACATTCCCCCTGAACGCACAGCATATTTTATGTACTTGTTTGCCCACTCTTATCTCTTCTAATAAAAATGTCAACTGCATGAGGATGGGGAGTTTGTTTTGTTGACTGCTTTATTCCTAGAAACTTGAAAGTACCTGACACAGACTGGGTGCTCGGTGACACTCATTCAACTAAGAGAGTGAGTCTCAACGTGTGTTATCGCTCTGCATTTTCCCCTTGTTACCCTATTTCCCCCTTCATCCTCTCTCCCATCACACACACACACAGACACACACACACACACACACACACACACTCCAAAACGACAGCCCAGAAGATCCCTTGTCTGGGAGACAACTGTGTTACCAGGCAGAAAACAGAAGAATCCCACTTTCCGGATTTTGCTTTCTGGAAGCCTGAGCTTCTTGAGAACTTTAGGTGAAGAAGAGAGAAGAGTCTATACTCCCATAGCTGGGAAAGGAGACTGTTCTGTGGATTTCCAGATCTTCGGACTCAGGACCCACAGTCCCAGCAGTCACCGGCAGAGGAGCAGAACCTCACAGTGCATTGGCCATGGGGGCATCTGGGAAGACAACTGATCCTTATGCAGCCGAAGACCCTCTAGGACAGGGAAGCTGCAGAGTACCTACCCCCAAGATGGTGAACAGAAACGCAGCAGCCCCCCTTGATGTTTGTTCTGTGTAACATCCACGGGACCGTTATTCATGGGAGGAGGCCTCCAAAAGGGTAAGGGTAATTTTTGATGTTAAGTTTAAAGGGACCCTGACTGAATGTGGGTTGGTTTAAAGTCAATAAAGAAATATGACATTACTGAACACCAAGACTGCAGTTGCACATCCACCCCTGTGCAGGCAGCCCTTCCAGACTAGCTGAGAATCCTTGGCTGGGTTGGCTGGCTTCATGGTCCTGCAGACTATAAGGTCACACAGGGCCCTTCTCAGCTACACTTGGTTTAATGCTCTGGTATCACCCTCTTGAAATGTTTTATTGAGCCTGTGAAGTTGTGTTTTGTGAGTAAGTCTGACTAGACGATGGAGCCCCAGGTGAGCAGGGGGAAACACTCTTGGTGCCCATGCTGGTGCTCAGGCCTGCAGGTGCAACAGGCAGCATGAGCCCCAAGTGGATGGCCAGAGCCAGGTCCTGGGCCCAGATTGCTGGTGACAGTAGTGGCAGCAATGGCAGAAGCTGCAAGAATGGCGGCAGCATCCACTGACCCATGAGAGAGGAGGGGCTCTGCCTGTGCCAGTGAGGGGACCTGGGGTGTCTGTTAATTCCCAGAGCCCACCTCTATAGCATCTGCATGAATATTAAATCGATGGTCTGAAAACCAGGACAGGAAGTGTGGTGCTCAGACAGAAAACCTTGTCAGTAAATTCTTACAAAATAAAAGTGTACTCATGGACATGGCAATAAAGCATATCAGGGAGTTACTAGGATTCTTCAAAGAGCTAGAACCTCTGGTTTCAAAAACTGTTGCAACATTAAAGAGCAAACATCCACAGAATTAGAAATAGAGATTGAATTTAACCATTGTCAATTTGACAGAAGAGTACACTCTTTTCATATGAAGAGTTGGATGAATCAATTATTAATGAGGGAGACAATTTTAAAATTAAGTTTTTCTTGTAACTGAAGAGACGATGATAGAATATATAAACAGGCTCTTTGAATTAGAGACAAATCACAAAACCACTTTCGGTTTGTTATATGACCTCCTCAAGTCATAAGAAATGTCAGAGAAAATATCAAAATGCCATTATGTAAACTTACATTTAAAATTAAATTCAGACAACTGAAAACTGACTTATATGAAGAGTTAAATTTTTTATTTAAAAAAATGGGTACATAAGAATCGTCAATGCTCTAAACATACTAAAATGTATATTTTGAAATAATTTACCAGAAACTGATCCTAATGTCATCATAGCCTTTAAAATACTCTTAACAGCTTTAGTAATGGTTGCATCAGCAGAAAGATACTTCTCAAAATTAAAAATTACTTGCAATATCACACTTTCCAGGAGCAACTGACATTGCTTTCAATTATATCAATTGAAAATACAGTAGCTAAAGTATAAATTTAGAGATCTAATGAATAAATTTGTACAATTTATTGTACAATGTAGGAAAAATCCTACATTGAGACATCATGTTAATCACACATCTTTATTCTGTTATATAAAATTGTAATCCCATAGTTTTTTTGTAACTTATAACTTTATGTTATTTACTCTCATATATTACTAGTCCCCCATTATGTTTTATAAGCAAAAGTTATTTTTAAAAAGCTCCATGTTTTCATTTTTTCCTGTGACCCACAAATTACATAGCCAGCCATTCAGCAAAGAAGATACTTTGATTATCATGGCTAATGAGGGACTCTCTTAAATGTGGCATTTAGCGGGTAGAGGCCAAAGATGCTACTAAGCATTCTACAATGCACGGGATGCTCTCACAATAAAGAATTATTCAGCCTAATGTGTCAAGTTTGAAAAAATTCTGCTGCAGACTAATTTAACTCATAAAATTGGAGCAGATTAATTTAACTCACAGAAGTGATTTAGAGTCCCAATTGTGATTGACATCAAATTGCCTGACCTTCATCGTCTGCCAGGAATGGGTGGGGAATGGGGGTTGGGGTTCTTCGCTGAATCTGACTTAAGTTGACTTGAAGAAAATAAAGAACAGCAACATTTCTTGAATATTTAAGATGTGGCTACAAATGTATATCCACAGGTGTAGCTTTCATCCAGGATTGCTGATATACTGCATCACCTAAGACTTAGGAAATGCCTAAAACTGTGACCCATGTTTCAAAACAATGGAAAAATAGCTATGATCCTCCTGAAGAACAGTGTGTTGATTGAGGGAATGGAGTGACTTGGTGAAGGACTGAGTTTGAAAGAGTAATATCAGCACTTTCAAACTACTAAGGGGTTGAATACAGGATGGTGATTAAAAGTATGAATAAAAGAATAATTATTCTTTTATTATTGCTAATCTTATTAGTAAATACAATATTATAGGTATTTGCTAATAAGATTAATTTTTAGTAGATAATACCCACCCCAATCAACCTAGCTTAGGGATATCTACCAAAAAAAGACACTGAAGAGAAAATATTAAAAACATATCCCAAACTCTGGGTTTCCACAAACACTGATCCTTTTCATGGAAAGGATAGGGTAGTATCCAGCAATTGATTTTGCAGAGTCTAAAGCATAAGAACATTTCTTGTTGCCCAGATTCTGGTTCTGTCACCAAAGGCAGGCTACTGTACCAGGATAGGCTATAAAATGTTTGTTTTTCCTTTGATAAAAATAACTTCCCACCAAAAACTGAAGTTGTTTCCAAGGCATGAAACTCCAGTCCCTAGAAAATATGCATGTGAATCCTGGTTATGACACACTTCTGAAATGCTACACATCGGTGTCAGATACCTGAGGCCAAGAAAAGGTCGTGAATTTCAGAACACCTGAGGAGTCTAGCTTTTGAGAGTGTGGACATTGTCAAACATCAGGGCTTTAGTCACTAGGGCTGAATATCCAGGCTTTTGAGCTTACTAAAATCAAGTTCATATGGCAAGCTAAGTTCTTAAATAGTCCCCAGAAAATAGGTCTGCATTTATTCTGAGGTTAGAAATTGGCACAGAGGGCACTGACCCAGGATATTCAGACTCAAAAAGCACACACAAATATAACCCATTTAAAGCGCTGCTGGCATGACAAGGTCAAGGCTGAATGGCCTGCTCTGTTCCAAGCTTAGTCTGACTTGCCTCCAAACTACTCACAACTTCTCCCATTAAGAGGAGCTGATGACAGAAGGCACTGAGGATGAATCAATTGCACCTTCCTCATCAAACGGACACAGACACAGATGGGTCCACTTCAGTAGCACCAGCTTAACCCCGGCTGGATAGGGAAGATGGAAGGTTTTTTTCGCAGTATTTAACACTTTGTTGGGTTTATGAGAAGCCATTCAGCAGGCTGTCTGAGAGGTGGCTGCCAAGGTGAGAGTTCCAATCATGCTAAAAGGGCCTCCCCTTAGTCTACTTTCAGAATAACCTTGCCAGGGATGGGAGGTAGGGGTGGGATCGGCTTAGCAAACCGTAGAGGGATAAGTGAATAGTCTCTTAGGAGAGGTACATATTTCCTCCTCGGACCTCAGATCCTGAAAGTGGGAGTCAATTTTTTTTCTTTCTAGGGAAGTAAAAACATAATAGGTGCAGAATTTGGAAGGACAACTTAATAAACTATCAAATTGAGTTGATTTTCTGTATTTTTTACTCTTTGACCCCTAGGGTCATGTGAAACAGAGTTTCTTTCAGTCTTTCATTCAATACTGCTGAATGAACAGTGTTCAAGCCCAAATTGTTCCACAAAGCCTGGCAGCTTTGTGACATCATGCAATACTTGGGCCATGGGAATGTTTGCCATGCCTGGAGCCCTGGAGCCCAGTATCTCACCCTCTAAGATAACACAACTTATCATTCCCTCCTGAGGTTCTCTACCTTAGAGATGACAGCCAACGACCTGTACATGTATGTGAAGGGGAAAGTCTGCACTTAATACCTGAAAACTACTTATCCACCTTCATAATAAGGCACTCTCTATGTATCCAACTTGGCATTGGGCATGACCATTATAAAAAGGAAACCAACAGAACTCCTGCTTCTGGTAGAATGTTTGAAGATAATATGCAGAAAGTGACCTGAAACTGCACAAATGGAAGAACTGGCTTTCAACTAAAACTCCAAGAAAGGGAAACACATACACAATGTAGCAGAGGCGACATTTTACCTCTACTCTCCTAGGGTTTTTGGCTGGGCCTGAGAATTAAATTGATACAAGACTGATCAATCAACAGGAGAAAAAGATATAGATTTGTTTAGTATAAGTTTTATGTAGCACAGGAGCCTTCACTAGGAAATGAAGACCCAAAGATGATGTTAGAATTGAATACTTACATACTGAGTTGGACAAAGAGCAGCAAATTATAAAAATGTGACAAGGCAGAGGGGGTTGGGCTAGGGTAGTTAATTGGGTAGAGAAGTGACGAGGGGGATGAGGGTAGTTTAACAAGGTTTGTTGGTATAGATTTCCCTTGGTCCCAGCTTCCCATCCTTGATGATGAGAATGATACTTTCCTCACGGTACACGGAGGCCATCTTTCACCCGGGAATTTCATCCCCTGCTTTTAAGAAACAGAAGGAAGGTCGGAGTAATCTTGTAGCTGCTGTTTTCCGAGTGCCTTTAACTCTAAGTAGCTAATATGCCAGGGCAGCATATTTTGAGGTGGCATATTCTTAACTCTGTCAACACACACAAAGACACACACTCATGCACACACACGTATCCACCTGAATGAGTCTGTATTGCCAGACAGACCACAGACATAAGAAACTCTAATGCAAAAGATAGAAGCACTTCTTCATAGCAAAAATAAACAAAAACAATAAACTCTTGAGCTCCCAAATAAGATGCCTAGTATACTTGTCTTGTGATATACCACCATTGTGGAGAACATGAACACGGAATGTGCCCCACAAGCATTTCACTAGATTCAGTAACTATAGTCCCACACTGGAAGAAAACAGAGGTAGACAGCAAAATCTATTGCATATATATAAAAATATATATATATATCATTTAGCATATATATACACCATATGTTATATATGGCAAATTACATATATTATTCATTCATGTTATAACAGCATGTTATAACATATGACAGGATGTCCTTTATTAATGTTGAATAATATTCCATATATTATATATGGTATATTACATATATTATTATATATATTACCATATATATACCATAGTACCATATATACATATATTATATATGGTAAATGATAGAGTTTACATATATATTATATTTATGGTAAATGATAGAGTTTACATTGTAAAGTATATATTCAGCTATTCTCTAAATATAATTTCATCATCTTTTAAAGATGTTTTGAAGGGACAGATATTCATGTTATTGTACGTAGATGCTCAAACTAGGTAGATTTTTGAGTACTCAGAATGGGCACAGCTAGATGAGCAGCTCCTGCATTCAGAGTTCTTTCCAGTTGTTCTATGTGCAACATCAGCGTGTACATTATTTTGATCCACAGACCCTTATACATAAATTCAAGCACCTGAAAATTACACCCTAAGCCAAGGATGGAAAGTTGACCTCATCTTGCAACTAACACCAATCCATTGGTGTGGCTGCCATGTGGGTTGTGTTAAGAGGAGTTCAGATGCTATGCCTGGGTGCAGTGGAAAAGAAAGTAATATGATTCATTTCTGCCATGTATAAAAAAAGGGGACAGTGACAAGCATATGTGCCTTTATTTGCCATCTCTGTTTTAGATTCCAGCAGCAATTTCAAGCTTGGAAACATACTAACTAGGGGTGCGCTGCAGAAATCAGTGAGGGATGGGCATATGATCAGTGTGACAAGATATATTCAAAAATTGCTATTGTATAAATTTTTAATCATGCTATATAATTTATTTTGAAATTACAAATAACACGAAAAAAATAAGAGCTTTTGTGCTTGATGAAAGAAGGCAATGCATTTTAAAATTCTGAGAAACACTGCCCTAGTCTATAAATTCATAAATAACTTCTTCCACCTTGACCAATAAATATAATTTGGTCTAATAAACATTACTTAAACCAATTTGTGCAAGCCACTGTGCTAGACACTCTGGGCAGTTCCCACAATCAAAGGTTTATAATTGCCAAATTAAATGCACATTCATGTACTTTTTTTCCATCTTGCAAAACTGAAACTGTATACCCATTGAACAACTCCCCTCTTCTCCCTCCCTCAACCACTGGCAACCACCATTCAACTTTCTGTTTCTAAGAGTTTGACTACTATAGATACCTCATGTAAGTAGAATCATATAGTATTTGTCATTTTGTGACTGGCTTCTTTTGTGTAGCATAATATCCTTAAGGTTCATTCATGTTATACCATATGATAGGATGTCCTTTATTAAGGTTGACTAATATTCCATTGTATGTGTCTACCACATTTTCTTTATCCATTAATCTTTCAGTATACATCTAGTTTGCTTACACCACTTGGCTATTATGAATAATGCTGCATGAATGTGCAAATATCTCTTTAAGATACTGTTTTCAATTCTTTTGGATAAATACCCAGAAGGATTTCTAGATTATATGTTAATCCTAGTTTTAATATTTTGAGGAACTTCAATAATATTTTCCATAGTAGCCGCACCATTTTACATGCCCACTAACAGTGCATAAGGTTTTCAATTTCTCCATATCCTCACCAAAAATTTTCAGGTTTAGTGGCTGGGGTTACAGGTACCCTCCACCATGCCCAGCTAATTTTTTTGTATTTTTAGTAGAGACAGGGTTTCACCATCTTGGCCAGGCTGGTCTTGAACTCCTGACCTCGTGATCCACCCGCCTTGGCCTCCCAAAGTGCTGAGATTACAGGCGTGAGCCACCATGCCCAGCCTTCTCTTTTTTTTATAGTGGCCATCCTAACGAATATGAGGTGATATCTCATTGTGGTTTTAATTTGTGCTTCCCTGATGATAAGTGATGAGTATCTTTTCACATGCTGTTGTCCATTTGTAGACCTTCTTTGGAGAAATGTCTATTGAAGTCCTTTGCCCATTTTTAATTGGATTGTTTCTTATTGTTGTTGAGTTGTAGGAGTTCTTTACATATTCTGAATATTAACTTAATATATCAGATGTGCAGTTTGCAAATATTTTCTCTCATTCAGTTGCTTTTTTTCACTCTGTTTACTGTTTCCTTTGCTGCACAGAAGTTTTTGAGTTTGATGTAGTCCCATTTGTCTATTTTTACTTTTGTTGCCTGTGCTTTTGGTGTGATATGCAAAAAAAAAATTGCCAAATCCAACATTAGAAGCATTTCCTCTGTATTTTTTTCCAGGAGTTTTGTAGTTTCAGGTTTCATGTTTAGGTCTCTAATTCATTTTAGGTAATGTTTGTATATAGTATGTAGTTAAGAGCCTGACTTTATTTTTTGTAGGTAGATATCCAGTTTTCCCAACACCATTTGTTGAAGAGATTATACTTTCCCCACTGTGTACCCTTTTGAAGACAATTTGATGATAAATGTGAGGGTTTATTTCTAGGCTATCTATTATGTTCCCTTGGTCTATACCTCTGTCTTTATACCAGTACCATACTGTTTTAATTACTGTGGCCATATAATATGTTTTGAAATCAGAAAGTTTGAGGCTTCCCCCTTCGTTTTTCTTTCACAGTATTGTTTCATTTATTTGTGGTCCTTTGCAATTCTGTTAAAATTTTAGGATAGTTTTCGCTATTCCTACCAAAAAAAAAGTGGTTGGGATTTTGACAGGGATTGCATTAAGTCTGTAAATCACTTTGGGTAGTATGGACATTTAAGCAATATTAACTCTTCCAATTCATGGAAACAAGATATAATTTTCATTTATTTGTGTATTATTTAATTTATTCTGCAATGTTTTATACTTTTCAGAGTACCTGCTTTCTTCCCCCTTGGCTAAGTATATTCCTAAGTATTTCATTCTTTTTGATGTTTGTAAATGGGGTTATTTACTTAGTTTGCTTTTCATTTTGTTCCTTGTGGGTATGTAGAAACACAACTGATTTTTGCGTACTGATTTTGTATCCTGCAACTTTACTGAACTGGTTTATTCTAACAGGTTTCTTAGGGAAATCTTTAGGGTTCTCTACATGTAAAATCACGTCTTCTATGAACAGAGATCATTTTACTTCTTCCTTTCTAGTTTGGATTTCTTCCATTTCTTTTTCCTGCCCAATTGCTCTGGTGAAGGCTTCCAATACTATATTGAATAGAAGTGGTGAGAGCAGGCATTTTTGCCTTGTTCCTGAACTTAGAGGTAAGTGCACCTCTAAGTTTTGTTACCATTGGTGTATGATGTTAGCTGTGGGCTTTTCATATATGGCCTTTATTATCTTTAGGTAATTTCCTTTCATTCCTAGTTTGTTAACTGTTTTCATCATGAGTGGATGTTAATTTTGTCAAATGCTTTTTCTGCATCAATTGAGATAATCACATAATTGTGTCTTTCATTCTGTTAACGTGGTGCATTACGCTGATTTATTTTCATGTGGGAAACCACCCTTGTATTCCAGTAATAAATTCCATTAGGCCATGGTGTATAATCCTTTTAATGTGTTGTCGAATTCAGTTTGCTAGTATTTTGTTGAGGATTTTTGCATTAATATCTATCACAGCGATATTGGTCTGTAGTTTTCCTTTCTTGTAGTATCTTTGTCTGATTTTGGTATCAGAGGAATACTGGCCTCATAAAATGAATTTAGAAGTGTTCCATTTCTTGGAAGAGTTTGGGAAGGACTGGTGTTAATTCCTTTTTTAAATGTTTGGTGGAATTCTGTAGCAAAGCCCTCTGGTGCTGAGTCTTTCTTTGTTGGGAGGTTTCCGATTACTGATCTGATCTTATTAGTTTTAGGTCTGTTTAGATTTTTATTTCTTCATGATTCAGACTTGGTAAATTGTAAGTTTCTATAATCCTTTTTTAGCTTATCCAATTTGTTAGAATATATCTGTTTATATTAGTTTCTTGTGATCCATTTTATTTCTATGGCTTCAGTTATAACGTCTCCTCTTTCCTTTCTAATTTTTGTTATATGAATCTTTTCTCTATTTTTCTTAATCTAGCCAAGGTTTTCTCAATTTGGTCAACTTAAAAAAAAAAGTCTTAGGTTTTTTTTTTTTATTTTATCCGATGTTTTTTCATTCTCTACTTCGATTTTTCTGCTTTGATCTTTTTTATTTCCTTTCTTCTGTTAATTTTGGGTTTAGTTTGTTGATATTTTTGTATCCTTTGAGGCATAAAGTTAGGTGGCTGATCTGAGATCTTTTCTTTTTTCAACATACTCATTTATCACTATAAACCTCACTTTTAGTACTATTTTTGTTGCATCCCATAAATTTTGGTGTGTTGTGTTTTCATTTTCATTTGTCCTCAAGATATTTCTAATTTCCCTTATGAATTCTTCCTTGACAAATTGGATGTTTAATTTCCATTTCATGTAATTTTTTGTTAAAGAAATAGTTCTGTTAGAGATAGTTACTAGAGCATGCCCAAAATAAAAAAGAGATACAAAGAGTTTTGATACTATCCAAGTAATGTGAAAATTCAGGCACCTTATAGACAAGTAAATTTAGTATACCTAGCCCTGGGATTTTATGACAAAAGCTGTAAATCTTTACAAAGGAACCTTCTCCTCTAATATTATTTCTCCTAGATATTTGTAATATGCCTAAAAGAAACAATCCCTGCTTCATCTTTGTCTGTCTTGTTCTAAGTGGCTCCATGGTTCAGATCCTAGTCTCATTATCGCCTCTGAATCAACAGTTTCTTATCCTGTCCAGATTATTTGCTACCCACTAACTAAAGACCCATGGTCTCTGGCTACAGCATGATTTTTGAGAGCTAGAGTTTAATCAGAGCTTATGAGCTTATGGTTTTCTGTTTCTAAATTAAAAAATATGAGACATATAATTTTCAGTGTCCATTTTCTAGAAGGAGGAATAAGATAATTTGTAGTATTTGCTTCCGTGTAATAGCCACTTACATACTGAACATATATAGTTAACAATACCCAATTAGCAGTCAAATAGAATTCCAAGCAATCCATAGAGGGATGTAAAGTTTTTCTTTATAATGATCATAATACCATTTGCATTTATTATTTCCACTTATTGATTTATGCAATTTTCATAAAATCTTAGTGAAAAATGCAGGGTTATATCTTAAACACTCAGCATATGTAGACGTAATATTTGTAGTGTTAACTTTTGAAACAAGCCCTAAATTCTGTGACTTGAAGTAACTGGCAATTGTGCTGACAAATAAATTTCAATAGTATGCCCTATAAGCCTGGCTTGTTGGAACAAGCAGCGTATGCTACAGTGAGCCAGGGAGCATGAGGGATACTAGATAAGAGTAAATATCTAAATACAAAGGCCAGGTGAGGTGGCTCATGCCTGTAACTCCAGCACTTTGGGAGGCTGTGGTGGGCAAATTGCTTGCTCTCAGGAGTTTGAGACCAGCCTGGACAACATGGCGAAAGCCCCTCTCTACTAAAAATACAAAAATTAGCCAGGCATGGTGGCATGCACCTGTAGTCTCAATTACTCAGGAAGCCGAGGCATGAGAATCGCTTCAATCCAGGAGGTGGAAGTTGCAGTGAGCCGAGATTGCGCCACTACACTCCAGCCTAGGTGACAGAGAAAGACTCTCTCTCAAAAAAAAAGAAAAAAGAAAACCACAAAATACTGGCAATCAAAATTCAGCAATAAATGAAAATACAACACAACATAGCTGCACTGGATTTATCCGGAAGTACATATTAATTTAATATTAGAAAAATAATTAATTACATTAATTATGTCATATAATTATCCTAATAGAAAAAAGAAAAATATTTGATACAATTTAACTTGCAATCATGATTGAAATAAAACCTCTAAGCAAACCAAGAATAATGGAAAACTTTCCTAATTTTTCAAAGAGCATCTATAGAAAAATCTATAAACATCCTACTTAATGATAAAACACTGCAAGCACTCACCTTACTTTCAAACAAACAAAAAATATGGATTTCTATTCAATATGGATCCTATCCAGCATTGCAAAGCAAGAATAATGAATAAAAGGCATAAAAACAAGAATGGAAGAAAATAAAAACTGTCATTAGTCGTAGACAATATGAGTGTCCACATTAAAAAATAGGAAAGAATATACAAGGAAATTATTAAAATTAATTGGAAAGTAAATTAAATTGCTAGGTCAAAAAATCAGTACATTGAAATTAATTACATTTGTGTATACCAGAAATAAATGTTTAAAATAGATAATTTTAATGAGTAACATAAAAAATAGCATCTAAAAAGTTAATAAAGTGGCTAAGACAAACAACAAAAAACATATAAGGTCTTTGTAGTAATTTCTATAATTTTAGTGAAGGAAATTAAGAAAAACATATATAAATGGAGAGATATACCATGTTCATTGATTAGAAGACTAAATATTGTAAGTCAATTCTGGCGCAATTTACTGATAACTCACTAAAATCACAATCAAATTCTGAAAAGCTTTGTATATGTGCGTGTGTATGTGTAAGTAACTTGGGAAGCTGATTTAAAATTGATATGGAAAGAGCCAAGAATAGCCAAGAAACTCATCAAAGGAAACGAGATGGGAGGCCCTTATCTTACAAGATATTCTGAGTTACTAGAATGCTATTAATTAGGAAAGGATTATATCAGAGCAGGAATTAAAAAAAAAAAATGACCAATTGAACAGAACAGACAGTCCAGAAATATGTTGAGAACCAAAACCTTTTACTTTCATGCTTCAAGCATGAAGTGTGGACACTGAGAACTGAAACCACATCTTATTGCCAATATGAATATGACTGTGCTATTTCACTATTTTCGTAGCATTTCTTTACTATTCCATGACTGTCCTGTCAAAGCAAATGGTTTTATTGTTTATCACAAGAATGTTACAAAAGACTCAACAACTCTTCCATGGAAAACATCAGCAGTTTACACCCTGAGATGCGTTGAATTCCTGACCTCAAAATCCCCTCTTTACTTTTCCCACCAGTCCTCAAGTGTCATGATTCTTACCTAATACTAAGCAAGTCCTCACAGTAAAAGGCAAGTCTTAAATCACACTTCCAATTCTCAATAAATTTTGACCTTACTTTCCCCACTCTAGGATGTTGCCAGTATTTTGTGAAGTTATGTTCTCTTTTAACACACTATGCAATAAACTCAACTTTGTCTCTTGGTAATACCAGAGGAAGCCAATTTAAACAATATGTACATTTATACAGAAATTTAATGTATGTCAGAGCTGGAGCAGCAGACCAGTGAGGAACAAAATTATTGACTTTCAATACAAAGTGCTGAAATAATTGATTTCATCATTATAGAAAATTGAAAAATTGGGCCCTGTGTCTACCATGTATGATAATCAATTTCAAAGGATATTAAAGACTTATGTGCAAAAAGTAAAACTATAAAAATGTTAGAAGACAATATAGAATATTTTGATGATCTCCAGATAAGTTATTTAAACAAGATACAATAAGCCCAACACATAAAGAACAAGATTGATGAATTTAATTTTATTAAGATTAAAAATTCTAGTTTATCAAAATATAAAGAAAATGAAAAGGCAAACCATAAATTTAGAGAAGAAAGTTAACAGCACAAATAACACAAAAAATTAAAATCGAGAATACAGAAATAACTCCTACTCTTCAGTAAAAAAGAAAACAAACCAATTAAAAAAGAAACCCACTTAGCAGGAGAAGAAATAATAAATAGGCACTTAATAGGAGAGAAAAATACACATTAAAGATGCTCAATTTTACTTGTAATAAGAAAAACACAAATTTATACCAAGAAATCATTTTACACATACCAGATTAGCAAAAATTTAAAAGTCAGATATTATCAAATATTGGCAAGGATATACACTAGGAATCATAGCACACAATTGGGCTTGCAAATAGGTAGAATTTCTTTGGAAAATCATTTGATGTTATCTGACATATAGCATAATTGCCCTATTTCTCAACAATTTTTCAACTATTTTTAATTATTGTTTTTTCAATCATTTGAAAAAGCAGAAAGAACAAATGAAAATCATCCAAAAAAGCCTTCTAAGACTTCAAATGGTTCAATTCTTCAATTCACTATCCATTCTCCTACCAGCCTTTAGTTCCTCATCAAGAGACTGACATATGAAGGAAGAGAAAAGGGAAGGAAAAGGAAATCGCTATTTTCCATGCAAGGCTCTACAATCTAATCTGAAAGTGCCTGGAAATAATATTTCCCCTCTTGCAATCCTGAACTGGGCACAAATTGGAGAAACTATTGAAAGGAGAGAGTGGGGATGTGTCAGTGCCTCAGTCTGCAGTTAACTGCAGTAATTATAGTTTGTCTCTAGGACATTATTTGAGAAGTCAGCTACAGGCACATCATTCTGTCAATGGCTAAGGTCTCCTTCTTTCAACCAGTGGAAGAAAAAGCCAAGAGGCTTTTTCCCCCTTCATACTCTTATGGGAATGCTTTATTTTGGCTGAGTGAAGGCCCACTAAAGGCTGGTATTTCTCCATTATTTCTGCCTCTGTTCTGAATTCCCACAGCTCTTTGTACCACTATCAAGACACTTATCAGAGTTAGAAGGATGCTGCAGATTTCTATCCTGCTAAATCGCAGACCTTTTCAGAGAATCTTTACATCCCCTAACACAAGGCCTTGCAGGTAGTTTGCAGTAAATTGTTGCTCTTCGACTTGAAACCATTCAGCAAATATCACAACTCCAAGTGACATAACTAAATTACAGGGCCCAATTTCTGACTCTTTGCTGGTAAAGAAGAGGTTGCTAACAAAGGTTTTTGAGTCATGTGTATCTTCTAATGCAAAAAACCCTAAGGTTGAAAGTAGCACCCTAGATCCTCAAATGAGTGTGAATCAATCCTTATGAGATTTAACTTTTGTAAAAATCCACAGCTTTTTCAGCGTGTAAGATAGCTCTCATCTGGTAGATGGTAAGGGAAAAAAACCCATAAATGCTTATTTAAGTAACAGCATGATAACATATTAAAGAAAATATTACCTGGAAAAAAAATCAGCAGATATTAAGGAGACTCTATGATCATAGATCCTCTTTCTTCTAAACAACTTTTCTGTTTTACAAGCTGAAACCACGAGCTTACCAAAGAAAATGGGGTGCATGGCTGTCACTTGGAATCAAATTAAGCAAATGATGCCCTAATGGCCTAAAGGAATTAATATGCCTTCAATATGTGAGCTATTTCCTTCAGAGAAGTAAGGTCCTTATTAATCTGGACAAGAGATTCATGAAAAAAAGGCAGGTATCAGAAATGTTATCCCCCTTTTGGGGGATATAGCAAGCAAGACAGGAAATTAAAATGGCTGACCTTTGTCATAGAGGGGGCATGTGTCAGAGCTAATTATGGAGACCATTTTGGCTTCGTATTTTAAATTGTCACACTTTAGCAATTAGAAATCACTTATGCTCTCAGTGCTATATTAATTTGTTCTTAGATCAAAGACTCAGATTATCATACCTAGAAGCAGCCTTGGAGGCCAACCTCTTCATTTTTCAGATGAGGAAACTGATACCCAGAGATGCGATAAAATTTGTCCAGTGTCAAAGTCACACACACACACAAGAATAAAAGTTTGGCTTAAATCTAGTAGTAGTCTTTCCTTTGGTGATGCTATATTATGAAGAAAATGTACTCATTTTAATTTCTTTTTAAAATATTTTCTATAATAAATGTACTATACACATGTTAATTTTTAAAGCATGTTATAAAATTTAAAATATGTTCACCTCATGCATTATTGCTTCCAGGGCACCTTTTCTGATATTAACATGTGTACCCCAACACATACGTGAATACATATGCCACTACTGGGTGACATTGCCTCCGAGTACCTTGATCATTGCATTAAAGATACCTGTAAAGATCTGTTTATATACTTGTTACTCTTACTATAATGCTAGTCCATTGAGGAAAAAGGTTAGGTCGTACTCTACTTTGTACTCCAAAATCTTAATACAAAGTAAACCTGTGGAAAGAGTAAATAATTTATAATCTACCTATTACACGACAAACATTCTACAAGTAATCTATGACTTTATCTGAGGCTAATTAGTGTTTTCCATGATTTAATAAGAAACATACTTTGGGTCTTCTGGAGAAGGAATTCCTAAATGAGGTAAACAGATAACAGCATCTCCTCTCTCCATCTCAAAGAAAGAAGCATGCTATGGTTTGTCAAATCCAACTCCTCCATGCAAGGATGTAATCTTAACACACTTTCTGGGCATTATTCTATTAGTCACTCCTGACTGCTCAGTCTCTCCACTTACTTATTGTCCTCAGCCTAACCATACCAAACAAATGGAAAACCCTTCCTGTTACCCCATGTGCCCCATAAGCTACTGCTTTGTTTTTCTTTTTCACCCTAAACCTATTATGATCTCTACTCCCTATTTCTTCTCATTGAGTGTTCATTTTTTCCTCCTCTACTATACATTTGACACATAAATGAATGAATGAACGAATATGATAATTTCAAAGTCTAAGCTTGTGGAGTTGAGTCACCAGGTCCAGCTGCCTTAACTTGTCTCAGTTTGTTTCCTGGGCACCTCCAGGTCTCCATGGCTCCTAACCTGTTAATTCACTGCAGCCTCTTTTGTTTACCAGAGTGAAGACTGGTCCTTACTCTGTAGCTTTGATCCTGCTTTTGAGTCATAGTGGAATTTTGGGAGGTAACAGGGCAAGATGAGCAGAAGGCTGCCTAGCAACTCTGAAAAAAATCTTCCTCTTCTATAACCCAAGTTCTAGGTACCTAAACCAAAGCATGGGTTTTCCCTACAGGCTTCTTTGAACAGTTGGCCCCAGAGCCACCACAAATGAGATCAAAAATAAAATCTAATCAAGGTAAAAGAAGAAAAAAAAGGGTGAGAGAAAATTTAAGAAATTGATTCATTAATTTAGAAAGCCAGCATGTCATCTGACATGTCAGTAGAAAGCTCTCTCATTATCCTCTCTACCCCAGGTCATGCCAAAGGCTTTCAAAGCTGTTGTGTATTACCCAGCCATTCCCAGAGAACAGATGTTCTTGGTGAGAAAAACTGCCCCCACAAACCTTGTCCCAGCTTCTCTTAGGTCTTTTTCTTCTCCCCTGCAACTGTAGCCCAAAGCAGCCTCTGCTTTGGCCACATCAGCCCTTCTGAGATTTCGGCACAAGGCCATCTGTTTTATTGCGTCAGCTTGCTCTTCAGGGTTTTATAGATCCCAGCACAGACATTGGAGTGGCCAAACCAATTACCTTGGCCTGTCAGAAATATCAACACTAGTTCTTGCCTGTAAACAAGGAATAGTACAGTTTGCTTAAATCCCACCTTAGGCACCCAATCAGCCATGTGAACTTGATCAAGGTTCTTAACCTTAATGATCCCTGGAGTTCTCAGCAGAAAAATCAGATATAATGATACCTAGATAGAATAATATCTGGCCTCTGATAAGTTGGAAATTTTTGATTAAAGTACTAGCAAATGATACAGGTTAAATAAATAGTTATTGTTTTAGTATTTATCATTTCTAATGTTATTATTTGTTATAACAGTGGTTCATTCCAAATATTTGCATATCTTCTCTGACTTGTGCCAAGATATCTGACTTCAGTGGTTGGCTGTTTTACAGGTACATAAACCCTGTGAAGCCCTGTGTCAAATTTTCTCTCTAGTACCCATTTTATTCATTGGATAAATTTAGCTTTACATTTAATTCATTCATTAATTTAGGGAATAATTATGATATCCCTACAATGTACAAGGTGTTATTCTGGCCACTGGAGATAAAAGTTGTAAATAAGATAAACAGGATTGCTGCCTTTATAGAGTTCAGAAGACTCTGCAAGTGTTAATAGGAGAAGGTGAGTGTTCCAGTCAAAGTGAACTGCACGTGAGAAGAAGGCCTGTGTGCCTGGAGGAGTCTCCTCTGCTATTGACCCTGGTTCCCCTGCTAGCACAAGAGACACAGATGCAGCCTGGGCTACTGAGTAAGCTGATACAGCAAAAGTGCTGAGCTGCCTTTGAAATCCAAGAAATGTGAAACAGGACCCTTGTAGATACTAGTAATTCTAATGCTGGCTTTATTCTTACACGACGGCGGCTATTTATGGTGATATAGCAACAGGTAGAATCAAGACTGCCCAGTTCTCAAAAAACTCAATTAGGAAAGCCATGCTACACACTCTTCATGCTTATTCCAATTTCCTGGCTTACATAAACAGGGTATATACTGACAGAGAATTTGGCCTGAATACCAAAAGAATGTCATCAAATTCATGGTTTTTGCTTCTTCTTTCTCCAGCAAATGAACTCCAAATGAGTTTCACGGAGTTAATTGTGCATCAGCCCCTTGTCATATCATAGAGGTAGAGGAACATTGGTACTGTGAGGGAGCAGCTCAAGGATTTAGACTTTAGGCACAAATGCAAAAATAAATGTCCAGCAGCACCTTCAAGCCTTCTGACCTACTCTGAAAAGATGGAAGGCACACAGTGCATTTGAAGAAGAAAGAAGCCAAAGGGATAGTGAAAATAAGAGCATGAAGGGGAATGTGGCAGGAGATAGTGATGTTATATCTGCTCACTGAATGTTCAGCTCAGTGTTCAGAGATCAGCTATAACACCACTGATCCCTATTGGGATAGACAGGGATCAGATTGCATAAGACACTCAAGCCATGTAAAGAAAAACTGGGTCCTACAAAAGACAACAGAAAATGTACTATAACTTTTTGAAAGATTCAAAAAGAAAATGCATTCAAAGCGTAAAAGGAATCTCAAATGACACATATTCTGCCAAAAAAAAAAAAAAAGACCTCAATATGGTAATTTGATTGCTATGGCTTCTCTTTGATCAGTAACTGAAGAAGATACAAGGAAAACATTGGATTCCTATGTAGATGCCATTCACTTAGGGAGCCAGAACCTCGCTGAGTCCCATGTGACAGTTCTGGAGTGGGCCTCAAAAGATCACATGGCTTTGCTCCCTAACAACAGGCAAGTGAGACAAGGAGACAGGAGAGACTGAAGAGATGGCTTTAATATTGTCCCAGGAAATGTGTGTCTGAACATATACAAACAGGCACATATACACGTCTGTTTATATATGCATAGATGAATACACACATATATGTGTGTATCTTTTAACATGAGGGGGTCAATAGATGGAGATCTAATGACTGACTGCTGAAAAGAAACTTAGTGAAAAAATAAAGGCATTCTTTTAACACAAATTTATTATGTGGCTTCTGTTTACCATTTTAAATGACAAAGGATGTGACAGGAAATACTACAACACTTCTCACTTCTACCCTTACTGGGGGTTGAGAGGTAGACAGCAAATCTATAATCAAGTACATAAATCAGATATCAGAGGCAATAAGTACAATGGAGGAAAATTAAGTACAGAAGAGAGAGGCAGAGTACTGCAAAGAAGCCCTCACAGATAAGATGACATTGGAACAGGGACCCGAAGGAAGGAGGGAACTCACCACGTGGATATCCCAGGAAAAGCCACTAAACAGGAGCAAGGAGGGTGGGGCCCTAAAGTAGAAGTGTGCCAGCAAGAGGTACGGGGAGATCAGAAAGGAACAGAGGCCCAACTATCCTCAATAAGGAGTCTTATTTAATTGTTTACTATACAGTAAGCAATATGTGATCTCCATTTTCTCACACAACCCTTCAATAAAATCCTCACAGCTGGCTCTTGCCAGCAGAGTGGATGAAGTAAATTGCTGAGTCCTGCTTCACAATTGGTCTTAGGCTGTAACCCAAGGCTATTGAAGGAAGGCCCAAAACACCTGGATTAAAGTAAAATATGATTAAAGGAAGACTTATATTAGAGGACAGGTTATACCTGAAAATACCTCCCAGTTTTAAGAGCAGAATTTCCATTCAGGGGAGTTAACCAACGGACTGCACAGAGAACTCCAGGGACCACAGGAGAATTCTCCATAACAAGCACATCAACATGAGCTTTTACGGAACACCATATGGGGAGCTGCATTCTCAGTGTTTGTATATGCTGTAGATACTTGTAGGGTACATCTATTTCCATAGCTTGCTTTAAGAGAACCCCTTCCCCGCATTTCAGCCCCATTGTTTAGGTAGGGACAAAATCCCCCTCCTCCCCAGATTCAGGGGCAAGCCCAGAGTGACTCAAGCCAGTTATTCAGCTATTCCGAGCTGTTGGTCACAGTACTCAGCGTAGTGCATGACCTAAGCAGGTCCTGTCAAAGTGACCCTTGAAGCTTTTGCTAGAAATGCTGGGTGTACTCATTTGCTAGGCTGCCATAACAAAGTACCACAAACTGGGTAGCATAAACAGAAATTTATTTTCCGACAGTTCTAGAGGCTAGAAGTCTGAGAACAAGGTCTTGGCAAGTCGAGATTGCCAGTTAGGAATAGGTTTTTATCATTTTTTATTGAGGCCTCTTTCCTTGGCTTGTAGATGATTGTCTTCCTGTCTTCACATGGTCTTCCCTCTGTGTGGTTCTGTGTCCCAAAATCCTCTTGTTAAAAGAATACCAATCCTACTGGATTAGGGTCCTCCCCAATGACTTCATTTGAACTTGGTTACCTTTTTAAAGACTCTGTCTCCAAATATAGTCACATTCTAAGTCACTGGGGGATAGGACTTCAACATATGAACTTAGCGGCACATATCTCAGCCCATAACACTGGGACAAAGACCAATTTTCCTGGGAAACCATCCTAAGAGATTCCTTAGGATGTATCTCTATCCTAAGATGGAAATTTTGGTGTGAGAATGTCAGCAGCAATTCCCTGACCTGGAAGGACTATGGAAGGTCTTCAGTGACAACTTCTGAGCTGCTGTATCAAAACCCACCTGCTGAGACAAACAGAGCTTTTCAGTTACTCAGATCAATAAATTCCTTTTGTACTTACACCCATTTTGGTCTAGTTTTTTTTTTATCACTTTAATATTTTTTTACAGTTAAAGCCTAGAGTGAGTTCATTGATTTAAAATATTAATATAGAGGATTTATATTTAAAGTCTAAATACCATTTTTCCCTGTACCACCAACTGAGGTCTGTCTCCCTTATAATGTCAAATGAGTCAAGATCCCCAGATAGCAATAGGACACAGAGATAAAATATAAATGTAGCACAAGTGGAAATACATTTTTTATTTCTTCTAAAGAAAGCACCAAAATAGTCATCTAGACAAGGGATTAACCATGCAATTGAGAACAAAAATTTCTAATTTCCACCACCAGTTACAGCAACAGCTTTTAATTTGTTTCCATAAAAGTAGCTGTTTGGTTTTGGCACATAACCCTAGTCTTAGTCTCCCCTCCTTTGAAATAAGCCCAAACACTTCCTTGGCTGTACACACAATTTGTATGCCTGAGAAACTCAATCACTGAAGAGAGAGATGCATATCGAAAGCATGGGTCCGTG
This sequence comes from Gorilla gorilla gorilla, assembly GCF_029281585.2. NCBI lineage: Eukaryota > Metazoa > Chordata > Mammalia > Primates > Hominidae > Gorilla > Gorilla gorilla. The sequence goes on along the minus strand of NC_073228.2, from coordinate 129,075,100 downwards.
GTGACTATATATAATAGATCTTCTCAGCAAAACAATCAGAATTAGGAAGTAACAGCTATTTATCTTTCATGATAAAGGCCAACTCTAGAGATTCATGTCATGGTATTTAAGTAATCATTACTTCAGGTTTTATTTGTATTTCAATTTTCTCCTAGCTTTCTATGCTACATACTTAAGTTGCCAAGAAAACTCAAAAGAACAAGATTTTCTGAATGATTTCCAGTGTTTCTTCCTCCTTGAAAGAAATTGGGAAAATCATGTTCTTATAAAATACTAAAGCATTCTTTTATTGATTCCGTATGCCAGGAAAACAGTGCTAAGGAAGTTTCCTCAAGGAAAGAGTTATTACACTCCCAAAATAGCAGAGTTGAAGAGTCAAAGTTCAGAGTTACAATATCATCTTGTCTCAAAACATTTCCTTTTTTTTTTTTAATTATACTTTAAGTTCTGGGATACATGTGCAGAATGTGCAGGTTTGTTACATAGGTATTCACGTGCCATGGTGGTTTGCTGCAGCCATCAACCCATCATTTACATTAGGTATTTCTCCTAATGCTATCCTTCCCTTAGCCCCCCACCCCCTAAGAGGCCCCAGTGTGTGATGTTCCCCTCCCTGTAACCATGTGTTCTCATCGTTCAACTCCCACTTATGAGTGAAAACATGCGGTGCTTTGTTCTCTGTTCCCGTGTTAGTTTGCTGAGAATGATGGGTTTACAGCTTCATCTATGTCCCTGCAAAGGACATGAACTCATCCTTTTTTAGGGCTGCATAGTATTCCATGGTGTATATGTGCCACATTTTCTTTATCCAGTCTATCATTGATGGGCATTTGGGTTGGTTCCAAGTATTTGCTATTGTGAAGAGTGCTGCAGTAAACATACATATGCATGTGTCTTTAGAACAGAATGATTTATAATCCTTTGAGTATATACCCAGTAATGGGATTGCTGGATCAAATGGTATTTCTGGTTCTAGATCCTTGAGGACTCACCACACTGTCTTCCACAATGGTTGAACTAATTTACACTCCCACCAACAGTGTAAAAGCGTTCATATTTCTCCAAATCCTCACCAGCATCTGTTGTTTCCTGACTTTTTAATGATCACCATTCTAATTGGCATGAGATGGTATCTCATTGTGGTTTTGATTTGCATTTCTCTAATGACCAGTGATGATGAGCTTTTTTTCATATGCTTGTTGGCCACACAAATGTCTTCCTTTGAGAAGTGTATGTTCATATCCTTGGTCCACTTTTTGATAGGGTTGTTTGTTGTTTGCTTGTAAATTTAAGTTCCTTGTAGATTCTGGATATTAGCCCTTTGTCAGAATAGATTGCAAAAATTTTCTCCCATTCTTTAGGTTTCCTGTTCACTCTGATGATAGTTTCTTTTGCTGTGCAGAAGCTCTTTAGTACTATCAGATCCCATTTGTCAATTTTGGCTTTTACTTCCATTGCTTTTGGTGTTTTAGTCATGAAGTCCTTGCCCATGTCTATGTCCTGAATGGTATTGCCTAGGTTTTCTTCTAGGGTTTTTATGGTTTTAGGTCTTACATTTAAGCCTTTAATCCATCATGAGTTAATTTTTGTACAAGGTGTAAGGAAGGAGTCCACTTTCAGTTGTCTGCCTATGACTAGCCAGTTTTCCCAACACCATTTATTAAATAGGGAATCCTTTCCCCATTGCTTGTTTTTGTCAGGTTTGTCAAAGATCAGACAGTTGTCAAAACATTTTCTATTTCTCTGCTTAAAACATCAGGAAAATTGTATGTGAGAGAAGCTCAGAAATAAAGACATATTTTTGAAATTGCAGTTTGTTAACATTCCATTATCAATGTATGAGAACTTAAACATTAGCAACTTCTGTCAAACTTGTCAAACATGTAAACAACTTCAAAGGACAAGGGACTCAAAGGAGGACACAACTCACATTGCAGTGAAAACAAACATCTCAGTCGCCTGATCAGGAAGGAGGCCCTCTGGATTTATGCTTGGGTCTTGTGTTTCAGAAGAGTGAATGACAATGAAATGGAGTTTTCTTGTCCTCGATGGTGAAGAATAAAGTTACCTCCTCCCAGGGCACTGGGACATTTTATTTATTCACTCCTTGTCCTAACAAGCTTCTCTCTCTTCTTTCACCTCAGGTCAGGAACCTTTGTCCCAGCCCCTGCCTTGTTCCTGTTTTTAGCTTGAGTCAGCAGCCCGAGATTATCTCATCTCTGTCTTGTTCTCGTCCAAAGGGTCTTTCAAGGAGAAATGGTATACCACCCCTCATATTCTAACACTACAAGTTTAGAGTATCTCTAATCAAACAATACGACAGAAGGGAGGTGAAAATACGGATATCCCTCTTCCGTCGTATTAAGCATGATAGCTGTCATCATTCTTCAGGAAAAAAAGAAAGAACCAGTTGTAGAAAAAAAAATTACAGATTATATCTTCCTCTTACTACAATTGAATTACACTTTGCAGTCTCAGATCTACCTCACCATTTACCACAAACGCAGATTAACACTTGGGCCTCTTTGCTTTTCCTGTTCGTTGAAATGTCTCTTGCTAAGCCAAATGTGGAAAAATTTTTTCTAAAAGTTTAGTCATAAGCAAAATGACTTCTAGATGCTTCTCAACTTTTAAGGGTAATTATCTTTAACGCTTTCAAGTACATTAAGAGTGCCCACTTACCAATGATATTTTACATCTTAAAAATATTGTGTATGGTTATGTTAGTGAAGATCTTTAAAAAAATGTTAGAGAAGTAAGACATCACAATGGAGAAATGTATATATCATGTCCTCCGTATTGACAGTGCAATTTGCCAAGGTTTGGGGGTTTTATTTTTGTTTTTTGTATTATTTAAGTAGAGAGAATGATGTTCCTCAATAGAAATATAATGCAAGCCATGTATGTCATTAATTCAAACCTTTGTTTTTTTAAATGCAAAGCGATGCATAAAGTTAACTTTAATAATATGTTATATATAATATAGTATGTCTAATCATATATATTATATCCAAAACCCATATCTAAAATATGATGATCTAAGCAAAATAATATGTTTAAACATATAATCAGTATAAAGATTTTAGATATTTTACATTATTTTCTTATACTAAGTCATTGAATCTGGGATATATCTTACACTTACAGCACATCTCAATTTGGACTAGTTACATAGCAAGTGCTTAATAATCACATATGTCTAGTGTCTGCCATACTGAACAGTGCCAGCATAGAAATATGCTTGTATACCCTCTGATTTACATGGGTATCATTATGTACCATCATTTATGTAAATTTTTGACCTGGACATGCCTGTAAGGAAAAATGCTTCTCTTGAGAGATAGGGTTCATTATTTTTTTATCTTAATATATTGCAACTGATTATTCTGAATAATCAAGTTTATAAGCTCAGACATTTTATTTTTTTAAAGTATTAAAATTATTGAACACCAGCTCCCCAAATATCAGCAACACAACCTGTTGAGAAGACGAAACTCATTGTATCACTCACTGTAGCAATGGAGAACACCACCTTACCTTTCATAACCCCTTGGGGATGGGAAGGCAAAGTCAAAATTTATTGAGCATTGAAAGCGTCACTGTTGGAGGTTGTCCAGGTTCTTTGCATCTTGAACAAAGAATTGGACAAAAGACACAAACAAATCAAGGAAGGAATGAAGGATTTATTGAAAATGAAAGTACACTCCACAGTGTGGGAGTGGGCTGAGCATAAGGGCCCAAGGGCCGCAGTACAGAATTTGGGGGAGTTTAAATAACCTCTAGAGGATTCCATGGTTACTTCCCTATGCCCTATGTAAATGGAGAGGAAGAAGTAAAGTTACAAAATTATTTACTTGGCCTATGCCCTAAGGAGAGGATATTTCCTGTCATAGCTAAAGTGTGAATTGGCCTTATGTTCCCTGCCTCCAGACCCTATTTTCCTGCTTCAAAAGTTTGGTGTGAAGTGGTTCTTCCAACACAAGGACTTGATTAGGATTGGGTAAAGATTGTAATATATCAGTTTAGGATTGGTGGAACGGAAGTGAGGCAAATGATTCAAAGAATCTATGGAAACAACTCCCTGTTGATGTTTTCTGTTGAAGGGTTGATGGATATTTCAGGGAGTTCCAGTAATGAACAATCAAGTTATTTGCCTGGGCAAGACTCTCCTGGAATAGTAAAGTTATGCTAATGAAAATAAGGAATACTAAATGTAGACATGTTGATGTAGACAGTAAGCTGTAGGAGAAGGAAGTAAGTAGTTTTGATTCTAAGGGTGGCATGTGTCTATGAATTACCATATAAACAGATGTCCAACAGAGAGAAAATTCCTCCTTTTTCACACATCTAACAACTCTGGGAAATATTTAAACAAGCGAGTTTTACCTTTGCATGGCTACTTCCACACAACCAAATATAGAGAATCAAGTGTTTATAGAATAAATTGGTAAGATCAGGCAAAGTGTTTTTGAGAAAGCTCAAGAAATCTGGCCAGGCACAGTGGCTCATACCTGTAATCTCAGCACTTTGGGAGATGGGTGGATCATGAGGTTAGGAGTTCGAGACCAGCCTGGCCAATATGGTGAAACCTCGTCTCTACTGAAAATACAAAAATTAGCCAGGCATGGTGGTGTGTGCCTGTAGTCCCAGCTACTTGGGAGGCTGAGGCAGGAGAATCGCTTGAACCCGGGAGATGGAGGTTGCAGTGAGCCATGATCATGCCACTGCACCCCAGCCTGGGTGACAGAGTAAGACTCCATCTCAAAAAAAAAAAAAAAAGAAAAAAAAAGAAATCTACCCTTGAACCCAAATGATTCAGGTTAAATGCCCAAATTCTTGAAGTTGTGCTCATTTACCACATGTCAAATATTCAGTGAGCTCCTACTATATTCTAAGTAAGCAGTGTACTGTATGAATAATATATCAATGAACAAAACACAAAAAGAATCTGCCCTTCAGAAGTTTACATTCTAGTAATTTCTAAAAGGAAGCAATATAATAAGAAATCAGTAGAGGTGTGCCTCATAAGAAACAAGAAGGCACTATAATACTGCAAGTGAAGAGGTGCTAAAAAAGACTCTTCTACAGAGGTTACGCTGGCTTGTTTCATAAAGATGGAGAAGAAGCCAGCACGAGAATCATGAGCACAGCAATTACCTGTCAGAGAGTGTTCTCAGCTTGGAAAAGCCAAGTCCAAATGTCCTATGGCAGGAAAGAGTTTAGTTTGTCCAGGAAACAAGGCCTCTGTGGCTAAAATGTAGTAAGTGATGATGGCATTGATACAAAGTGAGTTTCAGGAAGTTTTGGCAGGAATCAAGTAATATCAGGCCTTGTAAGCAAGGCCAGCTTCATCACACAGGGTTCTATGCATCTGCTTTAATCTCTGCTGTTGCTGTCTTGGGATTGTTAATCATGTTTGAACAAAGGATATCTCATTTTTATTTTGCACCAAACCCTACAAATTATGTAGCTGGTCCTACTGGTAAGTCATAGCAAGGATTTCAATTCACACAGTGTATGAAGGTGAGTTTTTTTTTTTTTTTTTTTTTTGCTTTTGTTTTTCTCCTGTCACATTCAAGAAACCTGTAAGTAATCAGGCCAGGGTTAGTGTGCTCTCTGTGGTACCAGAACCCCCAATTCCTTCAATCTTGTTCTGCAGTACAGGGCTTTCAATCCCAAGAACACCCTGGAGTATAAACTGACTGCTAGAGCTGCAGCCATTACAGTCTCTGCCCAGCTGTGCTCAAGAACACTGCCTAGATTACCATACCACATCCACCTACATCCCATTGACCCGTTCTAGAAAATGATCATGCCTAGCTGCAGGTGAGGCTGATAAAAAAAGTCTTAATTCCAGGAAGCCATGTGCCCAGCTAAAAACTGAGATTTCTTTTCCCATATGAAAAGGAGAAAGAGATGTTAAGGGACTATTACCAGGCCTGCTATACACTCTCACATATTCCTTTGACTGAAATAATCATTCATTTATATATTCATTCAACATTAATTCACCTAAAAATGTTATTGAGAGCCTATTTTATGTCAGGCTGTATACCAGGGACTGAGGAGAGGAAGATGATTAAGAGTTAGGTCTTACAGAATAACATAGGGGGAGGAAGAAAGATCACAGATAATTACAGTACGGTGTCACAAGTACTGGAATAGACTGTCCAAAGAGAAGAGGCCATGAATAACAAACAGAAGGTGCTGATAAAGCTACACAGAAGAGGTAAGGTGAAACGTGAATTTGGTTTTATAAGGATGCAGTAGGAGACAAAGAAGGGGAATATACTTCTAAGTTACACCTTCTACGGGAAATGCGATTCTGAAATAATATTTAGGATTTCTGCAGCTTTGTTATAGTTATTAGTCAGACTTGGTAAATAAAGCATGGCCCAGCTGATTGTTTGGTTAAATCATTTCATGATCAGTGTGGGTCGTCACACAACTATTTTGGCGACAGTCATCAGAGCTGTTGCTAAAGAGATGCTGAAATGAATGGATTGGCCATGTTGCAGCTCAGTTCACCAGCAGATATAGCTTCAGAGGCAAAGAAATATACTAGCTGAAAGCAGAATCAGGCTTTGCCTTTATAGACCATCCCTCTAGTCTCATACTCATCCAAATGACAAATCCCCCATCTGCTCTCAACCTGCCTCCTGAGCCAGTCATATTGCATCAGAGGCCCTATAAGCCAGCAGCTTCCCAAATTGCCCTGGCATTACAGGGGGATGTCTTGCTCTGTGACACCCCATCTAACTTTGGGAGAAATTTCCCATATTTAGTAATGCCTTGCCCATCTTTTCCCAGCAGTTTTTTTTTTTTTTTTTTTTAAAGAGCGAGATCTTTAGGAATCATGTTGAGCTTTGAAAAACAAAAGAATTTCTCAACTTGAAAAATAGAGATAAATTCAGATTTTTCAGACTCTTAAGATTCAATCTTCGGAAGCCACAGCCATACCCCCACTGTGGGGATGGCGGTCACTGTCACAATGGTGAGCCTCCTGTTCAGTTATTTTGTCCTGAAACAAAAAAAAGAGCTCTGTGATAAATCACATCTGCAAGATGTGTTTCATATGTCAAGCACACATAGCTTCTAAATCAAATGCTGATACATGACTTATTCCGTCAAAAGTAAGCAGAATGCTGTAATTTATAATCATCTTGAAGCACACTGCGGAGAAAATGAAAGCAGACCATTAAATTTTAATGCCTGTTCAGCTCTCTGAAAAAGAGTGTTTCTGGCCACTCTGGAAGCAGGGTAGTGTTTCTCGCACCATTGTGCACAACCCCAAAAACAGTCTGTGTTTGCCAACATTTGTGGAAACTAATTGAAAAAATGATTTAGCTGTTAAAAGCAGCCATTAGTCAGGAAGTTCTCACGAGCACAGAGGTGCCTGAAGAGGAGCCAGTCCCATCCAACGCCCCAGTCCCCCTTAGCTTTTTAACAATTGTCTGTTGTTGTGCAAGCCAGCTCCCCGCAGCAGGGCTGCGAGCGAATATTCATTGGGGTGTCATCTCTGCTTAGACTCTCGTCCTGCACACCTATTCATCTGGGTTAAGTGAACAGCAGCATCAGCTCAAATTAAGCTGGCTTGAAAACAGCCACTGTTAATAATTTCTGCTGTGATTCAACTTAGCTTTGGCTAACAGGTGAAGATGTTTCAAAACGGAGGCAATTACAGCTCTGAGAGTGCTTTCCCGCTGCCTGTGTAATCAGAGGAATGGAACACTAGCTCTTCGCGTGCGTGGGGAAGGGCCAGCACAGCCACCATTGGGCTGCATTCGTTATCTGCTAGATTGAACAAGCTGCCTGCCGGGGACAGATGCTTAGCGCAGTGATTAGAATATAAAGCAATTGCAAAGGCTGAGGGGATTGGAGTCAGCATCCTTTATCTCAACTTACTACAGGCTTTTCTGGTCAGATAACAAGTCTTCCAAACCGTTCTTTATAGAGGAGAAATCATATGTATATCAATGCATGAAGACTCATGCATATTCATTAGCCTGTACTCTGTGTGAATTTTCCATTTAGATGGAAAACTGTAAAAAAAAAAAAAAAAAAAGGAAGGGAAGGTCTTCAATTCTATGTAAGTTTAGTTCCTTTTATAGCCAAATTTTTATGACAAGGAATAAATGGAGGCAGTAAGTGTTATATCTGTACAATAAAACTGCTTGCCAAATTTACTTCATTATTTTCTGAGATTGAAAAGCCCAATAGTTTTACAAATTTCCAAACAGCTTTCATATTTAAGTTTAAAAAAGAGAAAGATAAGTGAAAACTTTGTATAACCCTAGATTTTCACTTACTCTGTAAGGAAAAAAAACCGAAATTATGTCTGGGTTTTGTTACTTTTTAAATTACAGAGATAGCATATTTCCATCTAGAGGGAAATCTATCATTCTAGCACAAAAGTAATTTTTCACGTCAACTGTGCATAACATCAAATTATAGCAAAAACATAGCTGTATACTTCCTAATTGTGGGAATTTTCATATGGTTTATTTCCAGCCAAACATTTTTCCTCTTCTACTAAAAGAAAATCAAGCAGTCTAAATTGAATTTTTATACATTACAATTTCCTGAAATGTAGTTGTTAATGCCTTCTGATGCGCCTGAAGGCATGAATCTTAAACTACCTTTCTCCCCCCAACCAAAGAACTAGGGAAATGAAAAAGACCCTTTCTGCTACTGGTATTAAATTTCCATCGTATACATTAATCTGCTTTCAGAGTATTTTCCTTCAGTATATTTTCCATAAAGGGCCTATAATAAAGTCCTTGGTATCCTATGTTTAAAGAGCAATTGATTACAGAGCTGCGTATCCCCAAACTAAGCATATTTTCTACAAACCACAGAAAAGCAGGGAGGGGTAGCTGGGATGAAGTAGAGGGGGAGGAGAAGATGGAGGAGGGGTAAGCCACACATGCTCACTTTTATTTAACAAATCTGTTAAGAGCTTGGAAATAGTTCTGATTTTATAACACCAAGGTTATACTAAGCAATTTATTTCCAGCTAGGTTTTTTAAATAGAGATTAAATAGAGATTGTAGTTCTCATCAATTATTTAATAGGCTTTGAGGTTGTGTGTGTGTAAACGTGTGTGCTTAAGAAGTTTTGGGGATACAGGAGTAAATGAGAAAAAAAAAGGATAATACAGTTTATAATTGCTAAACATATGATCCAAAGCTGTGTTTGAAATACCTGCTTAACAAGATAGCAAATGACTTGTCTCTTTTAAAAGGTATTTCTTTCTTTCTTTCTTTCTTCATTCTTTAGAACCATTCATCTAGACTATCTTGGAATATTCTCAGCAAGAATACACTACCTACTGTATCTTCCCCTGACAATTACTGTTGCTCCTTACCCTTGAAGCTTTGAAAGCCTGTGTAACATTAGCCTATCTAGCCCAGTGAAAATGTCTTTACAGATTAGTGTAATGTTAATACTGCTGGCTCCCCGCTTTTGACCTGAAGTGGAATATATTGCACTGCTGGAGCAGATGGAATCAGAGTTTCACTGGGCTACAGAGATTGGTTGGCTGTCTGCCAAAAGTTCAGTGCTAGTGGCAGTGGAAGCTCCAGCTCAGAATAGCAGGCTTGAATCTATTCTCTGCTCTTGGAGAGAAAACAAAAGTGTCACATAAGTTTGTGTAGAATCAAAATATGTTGGTTAAGATTGTTCATCTGCAGATGTTTACCCAGCATTTGAAAAGTAATTGAATCTTTTGGTGTAAAATGGAGACATCTTTATTCACTTTTGCTGAAAGACATGAGACAAAAGCCAGAGCAAAGAATAAAACAAGAAATTATCTGAACTCCATTTAACCTTCCAGTTGAATGCCAATCTCACCATAAGAATACAAATGTGTACTTGTAGAGTGTTTAAAGCCTGTCTCCTATTTTATGACTGCAAATAGATCTTAGTCTAAAATAATAGCTCAAATTCATAAATGGGGGAAAAAAGATAAGCTTGTATAGCCGAAGTGAAATAATTATCCAAATAGTTCCAAACCAGAATCTAAAACTGGGGATGTGGGGTGGGGAGATCTATTTCCCAAGTTATCCATACTAGCTTTATTATTGACTGCATCATTCAGATAAATGTTCAAAATCCTTGCTGGATTTGTATGAACAGAAAAAGCATACAAATATTTGAAATCATATCTTCCAAAATAGATTTGCCTGTTGATATCTGTCCTTTCACCTGGAACACTGGGAACACTGGTTAAAACCATTAATAACAGCAGCTGAAAACTATGGTTGTCAGATTTAGCAAAATAAATAAATAAATTATGACGTGTGGGGGGCTAGGGGGCTCCAATTTGAATTTCAGATAAACAACTCATGATATTTTAGTATAAGAATGTCTCAAATATTGCATGGAATATGGGGCGTGCACAATTTGGAATATACTTATACTAAAATATTATTCATTTTTCATTTGAAAGTTGACTTAATTGGGAATCCTGCATTCTATCCGGCAACCCTGAAAGATGTACTCTTTATTGTCTTACTTCCTGAATGTACTAAGACATCCTTTCCTTCACACACACACAGTCACACACACACCCTAACTTTCAATTAACACAGAGGGTTTTTTTGTATTTATTCATCAGGTTATCTCTAAGTTTATTTTAATCATATTTTCCTCTCAAGTACTGCCTTTCCACAGCAGTAAAACATATGCTGTTTGCTGCCTAAGTAGATGGGTAATGTAAGCTGTGATGTGGAGAGAATTCTTCTCTTATCCCTTCTCTCTGAGGGTGTAGTTACAGAAACATATATATGTGCTTTTATCTGTGATAAGAGCTACCATCTGCTAGCTGCAATGTGCACAGCTTACCGTCTGAAGTGCTTATACATATTATGAAAACACACAGCTTTTGTGTATGTTGAGAATACATATAGATTCTGTTCTAATAAACCAGAATATTAGCTATTTGAATATGTCAGATCGATGCAAAATATAACCATAATTATGGACAGGAACGATTAGAGCTGGCACGTTGCCATGTGTGTATTTATGCCAGTAGCGTCTTTGGGATCTTTTAATATTGCGTTATTTGCAACCTCTTCCTATGAGATAATTATTTTAGAAAAATGGAACCTTTTCAATGAGGAAAGGCTTTTGCTTCATTCAAGGAGCAGAAGTTTCATGCCGGGGATACCAAATCCCTGGGATATGGGCTGCATATACGTTAGCAACGGGAGAGACTGAGACCGCGCGACAGAACATATAAATCTGAGTTATTTTGACCTTTAATCCAGGAGAGCACGGAGAGAAATGCACTAGGAAGGTTGGTTTGTAGCTGTCTGGAGACTGATAAGCTGTAATAAAGGTGCACTCAGTTGCAATTCATCTAAAGCTTCCATTGCTATCATCCTCCTTTTTCGATTTTTGTTACCTCGAGTACTTATCTAAATCCCTTTCAATGCCAGCTTGAATGCACTTTGTGTTCTCTCCAACTGTGACTAGGGCTGTCTGTGTGCGTCCGTGTGCTACAGCACACTCTCTTTCCCCTTGTTTGACAAGAACCAATGCCAACACCTAATTAAGGATAAGCCACAGAGCTCTCGGCTTTATCTTTGTCAACTGCTCCATTCCTAGCTTTCTGCCTAGTTGAGTTTTTAATGACATAAGCAACAGTTCGGTTCAGCATTCCTCAGGCCCGTTCCAGATCTCAGTGACTAAATATGGCAAGCAGCAACAGCGGAAAGATGGTGGCCCTTTGTGCCCCATGTCCTGTGAACACTGGGGAAATAGGGCCACACTGGCTTCCATGTGTTATCTGCCCACTCTGCACCTGCAGTGCGGACATGCAGGGAGGAAAAATTCACACGATGTCTCTCTCAGAAGTTTTCCAAATCTTCCAGGCACTTAATTTATGAAGAAGTCTCGTCTCTTTCAATTTCATATTACATTGTATTAAACATTCTAACTCAATTTTGCAAATGTAAGAGTTAATCATTCCCTAAAACTCTGGTGAAATCAGATTAAGATGCCTGTTACTTCCAAACAGCCAATTCACTGTATATTTTTAAAATAAAGTATGGCGTGTGTGTGTGTGTGTGTGTGTGTGTGAGAGAGAGAGAGAGAGACAGACAGACAGAGACAGACAGAGAGTGAGAGAGAGAGAGAGAGAACAGAGGAGCTTCTACCATATTTTCCTGTCTATACTTTTCTATTATACTAGTAGAAGTGCAATCCTTTTCCTGGAAGGTGAGATTCATTGTTAGTTTTAAATATGTGCATTTGCATTTCTCTTTGTTCTCTGACCTTGATTGAGGCTTAATGTTTTAAATGATCATAGAACTGTCACAAGGCATGGAGTTATCTCAAGACAATATTTGCTGAAAGATCATTGAAACAAAATATATCCAAATTGTGTGTATCACTGGTGTTGGTGTGATTTTTGACAATGTTAAAGGCACCTAGATTCAGTGGGGGAAAAGTTGATTATTTGTTGCATTTTCTATTGCTGCTTTGCTTTGGCTTTATGTTTTCTTTAAAATTACAAAACATTTTTTGTTCTGACTTCAATATCATCTCTTTTTTCAATTCACTTGGATGTGTTGACTCCATTCAAACTTGTTTTGTTTTGTTTTGTTTTGTTTAACTTGTAATTTTGGATGTCAAGAGAAAAAAGAACATCAGCATTTTATCTGCAGACATGGAGGAGTTGAAATATTCTTCCAAAAGAAGACGACGTTCGTAAATGCAATTATTCAATAATTCTGTTTCACAGACAATTCCGGGTTGGTCCCTATGTGATCCATAATATGCTAGGTATAGAATGAATTTTAAAAAATGATAATCCCCACTTGGTAGGAATTTAGAGTCCAATTAAAGATATAAAATATTTTATATCCAACATGTCTTTATGTGACTCTTTGGAAATAGCAGTAAATCTCGGCAAATATTTTAGAGTCTTAAATAGGATATACTTGTTCCCTTTCTTCCTGAGTTGATCAACCCAGTCCTATCTACAAAAGCAAAATGAAAAATTGAGTCTCTTATCTACTCTATTTAAACCAAACATTTGCTTTTGCCCAACTTATCTGAATATTTCGGATAAAACTTTTGCTCACTCAAGTGATTCAGGCCTCAGTGCTTTCTGCCTGCCAGTAGAGACAGCATCCCTTCTGAATGCGGCCCCAGCACGTCAGAGGCAGTGACACTGCCTGCACCTGCCACCTCTCCTTTGGGATTCCAAGCTGATGCTTTTGATGTTTCTTCTGATTAACATGGTTTTTCTGAGTGGTGGTGATGGATTTGTACTAAAACATCTGTACTCTGTTATAAAGCACCCTGGGAGACTGAGGCAGCTTGGTAAGATGACCATGGAGAGATCTGTGTGCGTTCTATGACCACAAAATTGAGTATTTCTCTTCCCTGCATTAATACGACCACACTGAAATCATAGTAATCAGCTTTACCTCTGACTAATTCATCCATCTCCTCAAAGCTAATATTCTAAAATACTGTACAGTCAGAAGGTAGCAAATGCAGACTTCTCAATAGTTTAGTTCACCTGAGAGTGTGAGGGACTGGACACAGGCAACATCTTCTATAACAGGCCTATTCCTAAACTTGTGCCTCTCTAGCTATCTAGAGAAAATCAGAAATGTCATGTGATCAAGATCTGCAAATTCCGTAAGGAATTTCTCAGTTGTTGGGTGGGTCTCTCACCTTAGAAATATCCTATCTAAACTCTGCAATAATAACAGTCTGTCCAGAAAAATATGAATAAAACCCCTTTAAGGATATTATATTGATCCTAGAATTATTGTACTTCATAAAACAATAAAAAAGCTACAGTCTTTCATAATATAAACTGAATCTTTGTTGAAATAAATAATTTTCTGATGCAAGTACACTGGTCTAAATATGTTAGCCAAAAGTGAGCTGAACCAAAAAAAAATTGGATATTATAAATTAAAAGTTTGGATTTTGGTCTAAATATGTTAGCCAAAAGTGAGCTGAAGCAAATAAAAATGGATTTTGGAAATTAAAAGCTTGCATTTTGCAAATTAAATGACATATTTTTTCTATAGGTAGAAGTAGCAAATGATGTTTTCTTATTGAACTTTCACATTATAATCATAGTGATTTGCTTTTTTACACAAATAAAGCTGGAGTGCCTATTGCATCAGTGGTTAATAGAGAATTGCCTATGTTCTACACATGAAGAGTCCCATTTAAAAAATTCTTATATTGATAAGAATTTTTGATTATGTTAATATCAATTAGAAAATTAAAGTATTTTATGAAAAATGCAAAAGCAATACACATATTTGAAAATTACTTTGAACAAATTACATGTAGATTTTTTTAATTGTATACCAAGTATAACCAATATATTTTTCATTTCCTAACATTTATGAGCATACATTGCAGTCTATAGGTTAAGCTAAGCTTCTCTGTACATGGCCTGATGGGTTGTTACACCAGTACACTTTTTCTGTATATTCAGGCTTGGGATTAAGTATTAGACAATGCTAGTTCTATATAACCTTTATTTACATACGTGTTCCATTGAATTTACCCAATGGAGTAAACTGAGTTTGGCATTCATAAAAGAGTTCTATTTTCTAAGGATAATTATACTGTTGTTGCTTTGAGACTATACATAAATATTTATTTCATATAATCTAAGAAATTCAAATTTATATTAAAAGTAGATTCACTATTTATAAGGCTACCTTTGATCTGATTAAACACATGCAAGAGTAATCCATCTACTTATAAGATCTGTCTAAAAGCCATTGTTTTAATACAAAAGATGACCTATTTGTTTTGCTAGACAAAAGTATACGTGGTGTAGGTCGATAATTAACTTCCCCAATGTATACCTTTCCTAAGTCAGTACCTTAAGCTGCTTATACTCAAAAATAAATGAACTGCATAGTGAAATAAATTGCTGTGACTAAAACGTAACATCATGTGTTGTTCATCGCTAGATTGGAAGTATCAGTGCAAATCTTTTATAACGAGAACACCAACATGGAGATGTAGGTTGGTTTCACCTCCAGCTGAATCTGATGTCAGTGTGGTAATTACCAGGACCAGTCAATAATACCTCTCCTCAGTATAATTGCAAATCCAGTACAACCATGACCAGAATGAAATTGCTTCAGAACAATCAATAGGAATCTTCTGATTGTATTCCCAGGTGTATGCATCAAATATAAAGAGGAAAACTGTCCATTCAAGAAAAGGTCAATTTTATAAATAAAAATTCTGTATAAAAGTCATGTTATGTTTTATGTTCTTTCCAGGAAAAAGAGACTAAGTATATTGGTTAGTTGCCCATGGAAGGAAAGTGTGTAGCAGGGAATTCATCAGTGGACAAATAACAATGCAAGAAAAGCAAGAATATTTTTGAATTAAAGATTTACAAATGGCTGAAGATAAGCTAGCCAATTCAGCAAACATCTTCCTGCTATTTTGAAACACAACTTTGAACTTAAAACTAAAATTCCTGTACTCTTTGGTAAGCTTTCAGTCATTAAACAGGCTTGTTAACTAATGAGTCCCATAAGCTGTCAGTTTCATTAGAAAATAATATTAGAGCTATCAATTTCCTATCATAAGCATGTAATAATATAGGTTACTTGAAAGGGCCAGTGTCCCATCTGTTCAGATCAGTTCTCCTTAAACTGGGGGCGTCAGAATTACCAGGGAGAATGAGAAGATTAGAACCACAGAGTTACTGAGCTATGCAAAAAACAAAAATAGTTGTTTGGTGATAATGAACTTAGGCTAAGTTACGTTGTCTCACTTCTAGCCAAACAAGAGCATCTTCAGGTCTAAGAATATTGGAACTGGATTCCACACAAGTTTGGCCATGCTAATGGCACCATGATGCTAAGGGGAGAGCAGAGTGGTCTTCCATACCCACTGGTCTCCTGCTGGTTCCCCCACTCCCAGGGCTATGACAGAAACGTTCCCTGGTCTTTCTGTTGTAAACAATCTCTCCTTCCTCAGTGCTCCACTTCACTCAGACTCTATTTACAAGAGTCTATTTACTCTTTTAAATATTTAATCGTTTGCTTTTTTTTTTTTCTTTTACACTTTCTCTGTAAAGGCAAGAGTTGTTTCTCAACCATCTGTGCTCCATATACGGCGTGGAGCACAGTGTCATTCACATATGGACCCTCAGTAAATTTTGACTGAACAAATGGATGAGTGAATATTTTACACATTCGACATTATGTCTAATGACTCTTCCAAGGCCAAGACTGGGTCTTCTTCATCCACCAACTACTATAATATCTAGCACAGCACCCTCTATATCATGGTAGACAGTTTTTAACCATGCATTGAATTAAGAATTCAAATGAAGCTAATTATCACCAAGAGTAATAACAGCAATAACATGCTGCTACTAAAAAATTAATATGAAAGTTTTACCTAAAATATGAAACGCATAATCAAGTCTAATGACACAAAATTTAGAATTCACCATATCTAGAGCTGGCCCTACCCTCCAATGGGACCCTGAGGAAACTATGAAAGAAACTGTTACTCCTAGTTTCAATGTTCTCAAAATGAGGAAAACTATTTTTGGTATAAAATCACTAGTTTTACATCGCTTTTTGAAATCTTGCTGATATGTCATACATAATAACACAGAATAGACCAAAAGGGTGTAAAAATGCTCATTAGCCTGCACTGACAACTATTTCTTTTGATGTAAGATACATTGGATTTGAGATTTTTTTTTAAGTGACCAAATTTTTTTAGCAGATGCGAAAGGAAGAAAGAGAAAGAGGAAGCGGATTGAGAGGAGGGAGGGACGGTGGGAGGGAGGAAGGAATTAATTTAAATGCAGTATTAATTTCTAAAGCCTCAGAAGTAGCATGTGTCTTACGAGAACAGGCCTTGTATAAATCATGTTGTCTGAGCTTCTTTTTACCACCCCACCCCCACTAGCAAAAAGGAATTCTATAGTTGGCATTTTTGCATTAAAATATAAATGAAAATGTTGCAGTCAAAACAACCCACAGGCTGTTAAATAGCTGATAATTTCATCAAATCCAAAATGAATGTAACTATATTAGAAGCATAATGCTGTAAACATTTTCAATTACCTCACTTAACCCCTTTAAAAAGCTAACTGGAGAATGTTCTCCGTGAGGTCGTGCTCAAAAGAGCACACTGCAGCCTTCAGCCCTTCCATCACTCCGCTGGAAGGGGACAGCACGGACTGTTGTCCACATCAGTTTTCAATTGCTCAAACAATTGTTTCCTGTAGATTAATTTGTAATTCTAAATTTCCAGGCGAATGAAATGTGAGCCTGTGCCTCCCTCAGGCCATTTCCAGAGCTGTGGCTTTCCTGTAATCTGAGGTGGAGGCAGAGTGGTAACACGTGAAAACAGAAAAACAGGGCTCAGTCAGGGAAGGAGGGAGAAGCAGGAGGAACAGACAGTGGACACAGGGAAAGAAAGAGAGTGGAAGAGAGAGCGGCTGAGACAACAACAGGAGACCCAGGAGGGCATAAACCAGTAAGGGGAGCTGTATCCCCCACCTTCCTCAAATGCATGCCTTGCATCCTTTCACAAGTGGTAATTTTACACAACAGTATCATCCTTGCATGCTATGCCTCATCTCATAAAAGGTAAGTAAATAAACAAGCAACACATAAATAAATACTCTTGAAGCAGGACTTTGCAATACTAGGAGACACATGTCTACAATGTTCACAGATGGAGTGAGTTTTATTTACTGGTTTTGTAATAAACTAGTTAGTCCTCTCTCCTCATTCTAGCCTTATACAGGCCTGCCACTTTGTTTCGATGCCAAATTACCTGTCACATTGTAGAACAGTTTGGGTCCATGAAAGGAAATGCATTCTCTAAGTGCAAAGCCTTAGGTAATTACTCTGAGACAGTGGTTTTCACTCAGTCAACATGTGTTGAACAGCCAGTTCTCACAGAAAACTATAGGAGAACACATGTTTCTTTAAACAAAATAGTCTTCCAAAGTCCCCAATTTCATACAGTGGAGCTTAACCTTTCATTGAGTCATGGATTCCTCTGGGAATCTGATTTTTTAAAAATACGTATCCTCTTCCATGATAAGTGCACATAAGACTAATTGTACATTAGTACTGACTTTTCCTTCACCAAGTCAAAATAGAAAAACAATATTTCTAAAAATGTGTATGTTGCTAGACTTTCTGCATGTAAATATTTATGGCAACTTTCTAAAGTTAATTTAAATCAGTCCAAAATATGCAAAATTGTATCCATCTAAGTTTTGATCAAAAGTAAATTTCAATAAGAAGTCAGCCAAAGTTTGTCTTTAAGCAGACATTGAAAACATGAAATGGTCTTTGACATGGTAATATGCATGCCATCTCTGAGCCGTCAGCATGTTGTTTTGAAGCAAGAGGTCTTTAAAACCCTCACTCACAATGACATGTAGATGCCAGGAACAGAAGCAGAGTTTCCATAGCTCCCTTTGCCAAACAAAGAGAGACATATCAAAGAACTCTTCTACATTCTGTGTTGCATTATTTTCCTCATCTGCTCAGTCAATAAGGCCATTTTTTGGCAAGCTCTGAATCATCAATATCATCAGTGTTATGTCATTATTGTTATAGGGAAAATAGAATAAAAGATCCACGAGGTCAGAGATTGTGTCTGAGTCATTTTCCACTGGACCTCCTACCATGCTGTTACAGAAAGTAGTGTGTCACAATGACTTGGAAAGATTCTTTCTTCATCAAACAATTAACAACTAATATGCAGATAAATAAAACTTTGCTGTATCTGTGCAGGTACCTGATTTTCTCCTACAGTTTTGCTTCACAAGGCATGGAGCACAGCACCTGGTACATAGTAGGCATTTAATGGATACTTTCTGGACAATTTTGTAAAAGCAAGGCAGGAGTACAATTTTCAGGCCATGTCTACATATTGTTTGGTTTCTAATTTTAGGTAATTTATTGGCCATTAATCTATCAATGAAGTGAAAATGAATGTCACACTTTGGGAGATAAATTATTAAAAATTTGGATTCTGTACACTCAATTGGAATTGACTGAGTAATTGAGATATTTAAAAGTTTGCAAAACATGGGGAACTATTAAAAATATCTTCACAGTTTTCAAAGCTCACTGGCTTTGCAAAATTTCTACTTGGCCTGGAAAATGTGACTTGACCTTATATACACACGTATTTACCAGGCCTCGTCCCACCTCCTTTATTTCCCCCACCTCCATGCACATGTAACTATCTTTTTAGTTGACCTCTTTAAATCATAAATCATCAAAGCTTTCTCAACTCTGAATACTGCTTTCATTTCTTCTTGGAATACAGAGGAATTGATGAGAATGGCAGTAACATTTTCCCCCAGAACAAATGAGCCATGTTTCCTCCAGAACAAATGAGCCATGTTTCCTCCAAGACATGGGTGGTACCTGAATGTGACCAGCAGAGCAAGACCCTGTAATGACAACCCTGAATGGACTATTTGTACTTGCACATGTCAGGCTGAAGGCATGGCCTTCCTAACTAAAGTTTAGTAATGCATCTTAGGACTATTTCAATTATTTCATGACACATCTGTCTAGAAACATGTAAATATGATCATGAATTCCAAACTGGCACTGGAAGTCAAGAGAAATATAGGTCCTATTTTAACTATTTAATTGCATATAGCTCGCTGCCTGATCTTCTTCAGTCTCAGATGTAGAAACCAATCCATTTTTAGCTGACTGCCTTGCTTCTGTGATTACCTGAATTACCCAAAAAATAATTGTTAGTCAAGGTAGAGCTAAGATTCAAATTACTGGTTTGAAAGACCTGGGTCTGTGTTCATCAGGCATTCTTGAATTACTAAGAAGAGACATTCTCAGGCACCCAGAGTTCATGGGATTTTAGTCTGTGAACACTGAGAGAAAGAAAGGAACATGGCAAAACATCTCAGGAAGCCTCATGAAATAGGTAGGGACTAAAAGTCACAAAAGTAAACCCCTGAGCAAAGTACACTGACAGTGACTGGGTCTCCTGATAATCTTTCAGTCCAGTCAGTGCACATCTTACTAGTCTAGAGCTTCATCATCATGGGAAGAGAGCTGTCTACAATTAGGTACCCACTGCTGCTAATACCATCAGTCAAGTTCCCTCTACTTTCTTCTCTCACACATGACTTTATTTCTTGCACTTAAAGCTTTTGCTGCTTTATTTTTTTTCCTGTGTGTCACTCATCTTCTAGGTTACTCTGCTATCTGCTGATTCTTTCAAAATGTATCACCTTCAAAAGTCCAAAGAGAACATGTGTCTGATTTGGCCAGTCATCTTTTGCCAAAAAGTACCCCTATTGATTACTGTCCTTGTGCTCTGCCAATTCCCATATGTCAGGTGCCCTTAGGACAGGCGCCAGTCTCTTGTCCAATATACTGAAGCCAAGGAATGCAAAACAAACCAGACTAAGGGCAAGGGATCACCCACTGCTTAGTTAAGGAAAAGGTCCCATTTTGAGACTTCTCAAAATGACATCTTGCATACATTCCCCAGAAAGTTAAACATTATGACTTTAATTTCATCTAAACCATCAAAAAAAATTTTTAGTGAGAGATTATGAAAGCTAATTTTTAACATGTCTTCAAAAATTAATAGTGTGAAATGATACCATTGAGATACTTCCAGTAGAATATGGGGACATCTCCCCATTCTGTCCTGATATTTTCTTTGTAACCAACTCTGTACCATGTTAGTGATTTGCATATAATAGCCTCCTGGCACAGATTAAATAAAACAAGTTCCCATTGCAGCTAATAAACTCACCGTAACAAGTCCCTCAACTTTGCCTGGTCACAATGCTCAGCAGGATTGCCATATGTGGAACTGGATACAAGATAAAAATAACATTATTTTGTGCTTTCAAACCCATACAACTTTATATTGTCTCTTTGGAAATAAATTTTGTTTAATGACCAGTGATTATCTCCTATCTGCCTTGCTATAATACCAGTTTTGTTTTTTTTTTCTTTTTAATCACTAGTGTTATCTGTACTTTGGAAGAAGAGCTACAATTAAACATATTTTGAACAGAAGAGAAAAAGGCAGCAGGCCTCTTTTGGCATCCATTCGTACAGCCTATCATTCCAAAACATTTCTGGTTTTACACTGGTATCATCAACCAATGTCAGCACAGCTGAGGTGGCTGTGCTAATTAACTGTCCTGCCGAACCAGCTGAGAAAGCTTGTAGAAACTCCATGGGAATATGAGCTATTAGAAAGAAATTCTATCCAGTGGAACTAGGGAGCAAACCCAAATATAGAATCAAAACACAGAACAGTTGCCCTTAACCATCAGGTGATAACATCATCAGTTACAAGATGTTAGAGAGTTAGCAGAGTTGAATACCAGCCTGGTATGACAGAATAAAAATTAATTACATGTAAATAGTTCAAGGCCATTTCTTCTTCTGTTTACAACAAAGCTTTTGGGAATAGCTAACTTAGCATCTCAGAAGAGAGAAAGTTCTCACAATCCAAGAGACAAAGTACTCAAAATCCAAAGGCACATTCTCAAGGGAAAAACCAGTGCAACATAAGAAAGGCTACAATCTCTAAGGGGCTGCTTGAGATGTGTATGGGATGGGGCAAGAGTGGGGAGGGTTGTTCTGGGAATATGATGAAATCGTAGGTGTCATGCAGGATAGACAATTAGGGTCAAATGCCTGAAAGGGTGTATGTAACGTGACACATTATTCTTTTTCATTACTTCAATCTCTTTGTTAAGTTCATCTGATAAAATTTTGAATTCCTTCTCTGTATTATCTTGAACTTTTTTGAGTTCCTCAACCCAGCTATTTTGAATTCTCTATCTGAAAGGTCACATATCTCTGTTTCTCCAGGGTTGGTTCCTGGTACCTTATTTAGTTTGTTTGATGAAGTCATGTTTTCCTGGATGGTGTTGATGCTAGTAGATGTTCTTCATTGTCTGGGGATTGAAGGGTTAGGTATGTATTGTCGTCTTCACTGGGCTTATTTGTAGCTGTCCTTCTTGGGAAGGCTTTTCAGATATTTGAAAGGACTTGGGTGCTGTGATCTAGGCTGTATGTGCCTTAGGGGGCACCCCAAGTCCAGTTACGCTGTGGTTCTTACAGAGCTGTAGAGGTACCATCTTGATGGTCTTGGATAACATCCAGGAGAATTCTCTGGATTATTGGATAAAAACTCTTGTTCCCTTCCCTTACATTCTCCCGAACATACAGAGTCTCTCTCTCTCTCTCTCTCTC
Organism: Gorilla gorilla gorilla; assembly: GCF_029281585.2. Taxonomy (NCBI): domain Eukaryota; kingdom Metazoa; phylum Chordata; class Mammalia; order Primates; family Hominidae; genus Gorilla; species Gorilla gorilla. Next base: position 129,052,841 of record NC_073228.2, on the reverse strand, counting down.
TCTCTCTCTCTGTTCTGAGCCACCTAACATGGGGGGTGGAGTGATACAAGCACTCCTGTGGCCACCACACCACTGTGACTGCACTGGGTCAGGCCTGAAGCCAGCACAGTGCTATGTCTCGCCCAAGTCCTGCTGTAACCATTCCCTGGCTACTGCCTATATTCACTCAAGGCCCCGGGGCTCTGCGATCAGCAGGTAGCAAAGCCAGCCAGGCCTGTGTCCTTCCCTTCAGGGTAGCAAGGTCCCACACACCCCTAATGGGTTCAGAAGTGCCATCCAGGAGTCAGGGACTAGAGTCAAAAACCTTAGAAGTTTACCTGGTGTTTTATTGTATTGCAGCTGAGCTGGCACCCAAGCTACACGATTCAGTCCTTCCCATTCTTCCTTCCCCTTTCCAAAGGCAAAAGGGCCTCACCCCATAGTCACCACCACCACCGCAGGCCACGAGGAGTACTGCCAGATTGCCAATGTTCCCTCAAAGTCCAAGGGCTCTTAAGTCATTCTTGTCATGAATGCTGCCTAGCCTAGGACTCACCCTAAGGTGAGTCCACCAGGGCAGTGAGCTCCCCTCTGTCCAGGGCAGGTCTAGAAATGCCATCCAAGAGGCAAGTCCTGGAATCAAGGACCCCAAGAGCCCACTTGCTCGGTGCCCTACTGCGCTGTGGCTGTGCAGGCACGTAAGGTGCAAGACAAAATCTCCTTTACCTTTCACTCTGGTTTTCTGAAGCAGAAGAGGTTTTGCCCCATAGCCACCACAGCTGGTAATATGCTGAGCCTCACCTGAAACCAGCAAGTCTCAGAGGCTCACCCAAGGCCCTTGACATAGTACCCTGACATATCGCTGCTGGTTATTCAAGACCCAGGGCTCTTCAGTTAGCAGTTGATGAATGCTGCCAGGACTGAGTCCTTTCCTTCAAGGCAGCAGATTTCCTTCTGGCTCAGGGTATGTCTAGAAATCTCGTCTGGGAGTTAGGGCCTGGAATGTGGGCCTCCCAGCTCTGACCAGTGTCCTATCCTGCTGTGGCTGAGCTGGTATCCAATATGCAAGACAAAGTCCTCCCCACTTTTCCTGCTCTTTCCCTCAAGTAGAAGGAAGGAGTCTCTTTTGGAGCCCTGAGCTGTACAGCCTGGGGTTAGGAGAGGGGTGATGCAAGCACTCCCTTGGCTGCTCCAGTTGGTGTCCCAGTATGCCGCGTGCCCCCCTAGTCCACTGTCATTGGGCCTAATTCAGCCCTAGGACTCACCTAAGAGTTGCAGTCCTTATGGCCTAGACTGCCTTTCAAGCTTACTTAGAGACACAGGGTGATCTCTGTACCACGCAGGGGCTGCCAGGGTGGGAGAGGGATCGCATCAGTGATTCAGGACTGTTTTTTATCTCTTCATTGCCCCTTTCAATGATATGAAGTTAAAACCAGGTACTAGGAGTACTGATTTTTCATTCTTATAAAATCACCACCGCCCCAAGCCACGAGGAGTACTGCCAGATTGCAGTACTTATAAAAGGTGTTTCTTCTGTGTAGCTAGTTGTTAACTTGGTGTCCTTGCAGGTGGGGGATAGAAGGCAGACATCCAGGGGACTTCCTATTCTGCCATCTTGCTCTACCTTCTCACATGGCACATGAGTAAGAAAGATTTTGTTTGAGGCCAGGGAAATGAGAAGCTTCAGGAATTTCAAGAGGTAGGAGAGTTTTAATAAAAGTTGCTATGAGCAATGCACCCCTACTACCACCATTTTTTTTAAGTTTGTTCAAGATATATAATAAAGAATAAGGCTCTTTACTGGGCTGTGTTTATCTAAATATAACACTAAGACAGTCTTGGACTCTATAGAGTTTTAGATTGGTCGGCTTTTGTTGAGAACTGTGAAGGACCTGAGATTTTACCCTGCTTGAAAGCTAAGAAGTTAACTTGGCAAAAGACATGAGACTCCTGGGGCAGAAACAAAGGACTTCATTACTCACAGCACAGCAAACCACATGAGCTTCTTGTTCGCAGCCATTCCCCTTGCACTCCAAGGCCCATGAGGTGACACATTGCTTCAGGGGGATAAGAATACAGTTGGTTTGCATCCCAGCTGAGGGACATTAAGTGTAGGGAACTCGTATATTTTTTATAATGTGCTACAAGCAAACCTGCCTGGGCCTTGCCCCCAAGGGAAACATTATATTATACTGGACAATAAGCAAACCAGTCGTCAGCTCAAGAGAGATGCCATCTCTATCTTCCATGGCTGTTTGTTATGCAAGTGTCCCTGAAAAGATAGTGCCTCTGCTGGCAAGGTATGCCGAAGCATGAGACACCTATGGAGAATTGTCTCCTGAAAGCCTTATACTAACAGAGGCTACTGACAGTGTAAGTCGTGCTCTCTTTCACCCACTGGGGCAATTCCAGGGTGGCAGCCAGTAAACATAATGTGTCCCTACAAGTTCCACTGTGCTCTTAAGGCATGCAGATCTAGGCATCTGGGGACATCTCCTTGGCTGTAGGGACACGGGCAATTGTTAGGGATACCATTCATTTGACCTCAAGTCATACAAAAGCAGTATCAGTTATATAACTGAGTCATTATGTGAATTGCCTTCATACTGAGGAAAATGAATATATATCTCAGCAGTTCTCCTTTTTCTGCCTTTTTCTCTATTTGTTCCCATCCCTGGAATTTCTCTACAGGGCAATAATCTCCCATATCCTCAGGCTCTTGAAGAGAGAAGGGTTTATACTATTATAAATAGCTCAAAATGTTCACTAGTTCTATTAATTGAACGCTTTGGGTTACAGGGTTGAAGAATAACAACTTGGAGTTTCTGATTCCCTTCCTAAATGATGTATAAGTTGAAACTGAATCCAGATTCTCTTAAGAAAACAGAAAGAGTCATAAACAACTTTTCTATTTGGATTCCCATGTCATGATGGCTTCAGTGAAATGACATGGGCCTGGGGTCAGAGAGACTCAAATGCAACTCTATCACTATTAGTATGACCGTTAGTAAATTAAGAGACTTAACCTAGGTCTCAATTTACTCATCTGTAACATGGGGATAAAAATACCTACATCCTAGTGTTGTTATCAGGATTAAATGAGAAAATATTTGTAATGCATTTTGCATAGTACCTGGCTTTATGAATAATAGTTGTTATTATCAGCTTATCCTGTCACGCCAAGGAAGCCATAAAATACAATGTTGTGAGTGCAGGATTGCCCTTAACTTACTGCCTGTCCTGAGATCCATTGCTATAGCTATCAATAAATCAGAAGTCAATGACTACTCTCCACTCTCGCCAACATGGAAATGTGTGGTGCTGTGAGATACTCAATTTGACTTCACTTCTTTGGTGGTGGATGCCACCTTTGTTCATTTGAATAATGGAGTTCAAAGGAGGATGACAATAGGCATTGATGAGCTGCCAGGAAACCAGGTCTCTACAGAGCTTTATCACCTATGAATATCTTGGATACATCCTAAGCCAGGTGTCTTTTTAAAAAAAATCTTTAAAAATCACTGTAGATTTTTAAAATTTCATATAATGTAGATTATAATTGCATTCTAAATTAAGGCTCTCCTAAGCACTTGAGTTCTGAAAAATTGCAACTTAGGCTAGAACTTGAATTGTTAGTGCTCAAGTCTGTAATGTCACCATGTCCTTCACCCCTAATCTTTTACATCAACAAAGCAGTTAAAACAATAAACCCTTAGAAGACAAAGAAACTGAGCTCAGAAAAGATATTGAGTTGTCCAACTCCCTTTCCATTCAGTAAATTATCTCATCTCTGTAGCTGAGTCATTAACTCACAAGGAAGATAGTTACTGAGATTCCACCATGAGCAAATTATTATCCTGGCCCCTGGTGATACGAAAGTATAAAGGCCTGATGACCACAGTCAGGAAGCTTCATTCTCTAAAGAAGCGACAAGGCAGCTTTTACATTGCACCTGCCAGAGTCAATGCACAATGCTGGGAGATCCTGAATACTGTGTAAGGTAGGATTCCTTTGCTTTCAAGTAACAGAAAAAAAAAACCAACTTACTTTCTTTAAAATTTAGAATACTAAAGTAAAACACATCATAACCGGTGCTTCAATCTTGGCATCAAGAAAACGGATTCCTTAGGAGTAGTTAATGCAAATCAAGTGCTTTTAACAGTACCTGGCAGCTAAGCATGATGGTTCACACCTGTAATCTCCACACTTCAGGAGGCTGAGGTAGGAGGATTGCATGAGCCCAGGAGTTAAAGACCAGCCTGGGCAACACAGTGAGCTCCCATCTCTACAAAAAGATTTAAAACGTAGCCAGATGTGATACCACATGACTGTAGTCCCAGCTACTTAAGAGGCTGAGGCAGGAGGATCTCTTGAGCCCAGAAGTTCGAGGCTGCAGTGAGATTTGATGGCACTACTGCTCTCCAGCCTGGGTGACAGAGTGAGACCCCCAACTGAAAAAAAAAAAAAAAAAAAAGCACCTGGCACCTAGTAAACACTACTTAAATTTTATGTATTACTATTAGCCAGCACATGGCCCTCCACCCCAGACTCTTAAAGGGCCATAGTGGAATTATATATAAAGTAAATGAGAGCAGAGTAAATTTTACCCAGAGAGTGAAGGGCAGGTTTCACAGAGAAACTTACATTTAACCTCATTCTTGAGCCCAGGAAGATTGCCAAATAGGCAAATTAAGTTTCTTAAGGCAGAAGATGCAACATGTGCAGGGTGAGCAAGCTTGAAGGGCAGAGTGACTGGTTAAATAAATTCTGATTCATCTGTACAGGGGTTAATAAGCAACCGTTTAAAAGAATGATATAGAAATGATGTATTAGATGAAATCTTTATGAATGAAAAATTAGAGTGACACAATAGTATGCATAGGAGGCTCTCATTCAATTTTAAGTACCTCTGCATTATTTATGTATAATAAGCACATTATTAACTATTAAAAGATAGATAAGAAAGTACGTTATGAAATCAGAAAATATCAAGCTATTTATTTTAATCGCAGGGATAGAGGATCATGAGATGGAATTATAATTGGGAATGAGATGTTATGCTATACGGTCCTAAAGACTTGGAATCTCATGCTCTGGGCTAGATCAGGATGACCAACTACAGCAGGGGGCTGATCCTGGCCCACCACCTGTTTTTGTAATTAAGCTTTATTAGAACACAGTCACTCACATTCATTTACATATGACTATAGCTGCTTTTGCACTACAGTGGCAGAATTAAAGACTTGTGACTGAGACTGCATGGCCCACAAAACCTAACATATTTACTATTTAAACCTTTACAGAAAAAGTTTGTTGACTCCTGCTCTAGACAATAAAAAGACTTCAAAGAAGGGAGGGGCATCATCAAATCTGTTTATAAGATAATATCAACAGAGCCTGGGAAACAGATATAAAAATGTTAATTATGGTAATTCAGACAGACTCTCTGCTATGCCTTATAGAAATTTCTCAATAATTCTCACAGTCCCCTATAAGTAAATATAAATGTGATTATGTCCTTTTTATAAAAGAGAAAAATAAAGAAATGAACACATAGCTATTAAATGGTGTCTTCCCTAGTAGAATATATATGCTCCAGGAGGAAGGAACTTAGTCTTGTTCAGTGTGCTATCTCCAGCACCAAGGACAGTGTCTGACACACAATAAGGCACTCATCTAAGTAGACATTTATGAAACAAATGCAAGAAGCATCACTCCAATAAATAAATGAATCAATGGGCACACCAATAAATAAATGAATGAATACAGGGCAGGACTGAGGCAGCCTCTCAAAATTACACTGCAGAACCAGCTATCCCAGCTCCATCATCCTGCTGCTTCAGGCAGCAACTAAAGATCCTCCATGTCACCTTGGGAGCTAGAAACCAGAAAAACCAAACCAGAACCTACAGGTTCTCAGCTCAAGCCTATCTCACTCCTCTGCATTCTACCTGAAGAGAGTTATCACTTCATTTGTCTGCCAATTTGTTTTTGCTGTACAGCACGCCCTATTTTCTTTCAATTTCTCACATCTGGTTAATTTCTGCTCTTTAACCCCAAGCAGTTTTGGGGGTGCTTCCCATTGCTAAAGGGATTCCACTCCCCTCAGCAGGTTACCTCTCCATCATCCATCTGATAGACAGGCTTCACTGTTGTCAAACACCACTGTTGTACAGTTTCCATCTAGTTCTTGGGCTGATCTTTCAGCTGTACCAGCCCTTGAAAGCTGACAGGATGAATTGCTTGCTTTCCAGGCCTTAATGTTTATCTCCCTTCAGATCTCACCATCTGCTGTGATTTGGCAGCTCAGGTAAATGCATTTTTTCTACTTCTTTCAGTTGCTCAGCCTCCTGCAGGCATTGCCATGTCTGTCCTCCCTCTTTCCAGACATCATCTCCTTGGAAGTGATAGGGTTTATGTTGAAATTGATGGATGTGCCTGGTGCTTTTTTCCTTCCATGCTGTCTGTCATTCTTTACATTGCCTAGTTTCAATCTGGCCACTGAGGCCTGTGCACAAAGAAGAAAAAATCTGTAAAATCAGAATCAGCTGTATCATTTTTTTCATTCCATCTATTACCTATTGTTTCACAATAGTATTTCCCCAAGTTTCTTTTTTTTTTTTTCTTTTTTGAGATGGAGTTTTATTCTTGTAGCCCAGGTTGGAGTGAAATGGTGTGATCTTGGCTTACTGCAACGTCCGCCTCCCGGGTTCAAGTGATTCTCCTGCCTCAGCCTCCCGAGTAGCTGGGATTACAGGTGCCTGCCACCACGCCTGGCTATTTTTTGTATTTTTAGTAGAGACGGGGTTTCACCATGTTGGCCAGGCTGGTCTCGAACTCCTGACCTCAGGTGACCCACTGCCAAAGGTGGCAAAATGATGGCGGCCAGACCTCTTTGGTTTATTCTGGAAATGACACGAACCTGAAAATTTTATTAAAGAAATGGAAACCTGACTTCCTTTCTCAATTTGGAAGAAGTGGTACACTGGGGCTTGTATTTCCCTTTGTGTTTCTCTTTGGCAAAAACAAGCAAGAATGGATTATCAGCTACAGTCCTTTGATGCCATTCATACATTCTAGTTTTCCCCAGTGTATTAGGCCGTTCTTGCTTTGCTATAAAGTAATACCTGGGGCTGGGTAATTTATAAAGAAAAGATGTTTAATTGACTTACAGCTGTGCAAGCTGTACAGGAAGTAGGGTGCTGGCATCTGCTTCTGGTGAGGCCTCAGGAAGCTTACAGTCATGGTGGAAGGCAAAGGGGAAGGCAGCACATCATATGATAAGAGAGGAAGCAAAGAGAACAAAGCAGGAGGTCCCAGACTCTTTTAAATAACCGGATCTTACACGAACTGAACTCATTTATCACCAAGAGGATGGTGCAAAACCATTCCTGAGAGATCCACCTCCATGATCTAATTATCTCCCACCAGGCCCCACCTCCAACATTGGAAATCACATTTCAACATGAGATTTCAAAGGGACAAACTTCCAAACTATATTGCCTGGTCTCACCATTCCTCCAATTCTCCTTTCCATCTTACCAGCACAAAACATGTACAGTTGCTCCTTATGTTTGGCCTTTATAGCATCTGTACTTTTTTGAACTCTAGTGTAAAGCCAACTTTCCAAAATCCTTTCAGAGCAGGGGTCAGCAAACATTTTCTGTAAAGCCTTTGCAGTCCATATGGTCTCTTATTACTCAATTCTACCACTGTAGAGCAAATACAACCATAGATAACAAGACTAAACAAATGAGTGTGGCAGTTTTCCAGTAAAACTTTATTGATAAAAACAGGCGATAAAACATATTTGGCCCATGGGCCACAGTTTTCTGACCCTTATTTTAGAGCATTACCACTATTTTGAAACATCCATCATCTATCCAGTTTATACTATCTATTCATATAAGGAGTAGTCAAAGTATACTAAATTATTACACCAACTGGTAAAATCTACTTCCATATTGATTAACTGAGTTCATATATATATAAATGTGGATATCGGTATGTAATTTTAGCAGCTATAATTAAATAATTCTAAAGAAGACTGAATTTGTTTTCTAGATTTTAAACTCATTTATGACCTTTATGAACTTTAATAAAATATTATATATCCACTACTAGGTATTTTAAATGTTGTTTACTCAAGTGAATAATAAGCCCTAGTGAGACCAGTGCCTGAGTTATTCTCTGGTTCTAACAGAGTTCCTTTGGGAGTTATCTGCTTCAAGCCACTGTGGATCTAAAGCATACTATAACACAAGACAGAGTCACTTAGTACCCTCCCAGGAACCATGTCCTCTGACACTGTCATGGCACCAGGGAAAAATCTGTCTCATATTTGTGTAGCATTCTACGTTAATTTCAACAATCAACACAGTAAAAACATAGCTAAGCATTCTGGAGATATTTCTTGATAAACTACTATGTGCCAGGTACTATATATGTAAATGACACTAGGACAGGTTAAGCAGCTGGTCCAAGTTACAGAGCTGAAGTGTCTCTGCCTCTAAAGCACAGCTGAATCATTACGCAATGGCTTCTCTTCATACGGTATTTTCTATGTACTTATTCCCTCTCCTACACCAAAAGAAGAAATATTTAACTTAGTGCTTGGTGCAAGGTTGATGATCAATAAATGCTTCTTGAATAAGAAAAAGTCTTCTCTAACCAAAATTTCGCCCTCTTCTCAGGAATCCTGTCTTAGTTAAAAGCATCACCATTCACTCAATTTATCCAAGCTGAAAACCGCAGAACCATCTATTATTTATTTTCTTCACTCTTAAGCCCTTCATCCAATCGGTCACTGTGATGCTTAATTTTACGTGTCAGTTGGGATGGGCCACAGGCCCTAGATATTTGGTCAAGTACTATTCTGGATGTTTCTGTGAGGGTGTTTTTTGGATGAGATTGACATTTAAATTGGTGGGCTTTTAGTAAAGCAGATTACTTTCTCTAATATGGGTGGGCCTCATTTAATCAGTTAAAAGCCTTAATAGAACAACAGACTGACCTCCCCAGGGGAAAGTAGAAATTCTGCCAGCAGACAGAGTTCAGGTTTGAACTGCAACATCAACTCTTCCCTGGGTCTCCAGTTTGTTAGCCTACCTTGCTAATTTTGGACTTTCCAGCCTCCATAATCAAGTAAACCAATTCAGATGCACGTGTGCGCACGCACACACACACACACACACACACACCCACCCACACACACACATTCTATTTGTTCTGTGTCTCTGGAGAACCCTGACTAACATGGTCATTAAGTTTTATAAATTCTTTCTCTGACCATCCTCAATTCCCTGCATTGGCTCAAGTTCCAGTCTCTTGCAGTAGCCTTATAATTAGTCCTTCTGCTCCTAGCTTCTCTAATTCTCAAACTGGAATTAGGTCAGTGGCTCCCAAATGCCTGCAGAATCAAATTCAGACTCCTTGGCATGACACGCAAGGCAGCTCACAATTTGGAACCAGCTTTCCTACCCAGTTCCATCTCCCACCCTCAGTCCATTCCAGTCTGTCCCACTCTTTCACACTCTGGGTCTTGCTGTCTGTGTTGCGAAATGTTCTTCTGAAAATCTGAGCAAGAGTTCCAGTTATTACATACACAATCAAATGGAAGATTTTTGGCCCCGACTCCTTACTTGGCACTTTGTTGCCTAATCAGTGACTTTGGATCAGTGACTTTTGTGAGTTAAAAGCAAGAAAAGAGCTCAGCCTTCCCTAAGAATTCTTTCCTTATCTCTGTGGATCATATAAATCCATATGTGCCCTGTAAACTGTGTTGACACAATGAAAGAAAAACCAGTGGAAGGTGAAACAATAAATCAGCTACAGTCAACACATTGCCAAGCCACTGTTCTGACTGCTTTTTCGTTCACCTGATGCTTTTCACTTAACTGACACAATATTCCAGTTATGTTTTCATCGGGTAGCCACACCTTTAGCAAATAAATGATGTTAGACAGGGGCCCATAAAACTTCCAACATAATTTTAAAGTCTTTTGTTTCATGTTGTATCGAATTTCATCAGACTGATTTCTGACTACCTGTCATGTATGTTTCCTTTGTTCATTAGAATGTAAGATTCGAATTGCTTTGAAATTCCCTTTGGTGAATTGTTATGCGATGTGAAATGTTATCAAAAGGTCACTGAAATACATGTACCAGCAGCTTTCAAAATTAACAGACAGCATGGCCAATTCTACATCTGGAAAACGGCCCAGTCAGGAATGCAGATATAATATGGCCAATATTCATTCATTCAGCAAAGGAAATTTACTTCCTCTCTACTGTGCTAAGTCTGGGAATATTAACGTGAATATAATACACTCTCTATCCTTAAGGAGTTCAAAGGAAGAAGACAGCCAGATTAACAAACCATAACTTTGTGTACTTTAAATAACGCTTAAGAAAAATAAGGTCTATGTACACTTAGGGAGTGGTCAAGACAGGATCCACCAAAAAAAAAAAAAACCGTGTGTGTGTGTGTGTGTGACAGTGTCGCACTGTCATCCAAGGTGGAGGACAGTGGAGAGATCTCAGCTCACTGCAACCTCTGCCTCCCAGGCTCAAGTGATCCTCCCACCTCAGGCTCCTGAGTAGCTGGGACAACCAGTACATGCCAGCACACCTGGCTAATTTTTTTTGTACTTCTGGCACAAAAGTACAAAAGAAGGAGTTTCCCCACATTGCCCAGGCTGGTCTCAAACTCTTGAGCTCAAAAGATTCACCAACCTTGGCCTCCCAAAGTGCTGGGATTATAGGCATGTGCCACCACACCCAGCTCTGATTTTTGAGCTGAATTAAATGGTGTCACCTGATAGAAAATCTGGCTTGCTTTAGAGAACTGATTCATAAAATGTGGTCCCCCGACCAATATCTTCAGCACTGCATGGAAACTTGTTAGAAATGCAGAGTCAGGCCCCAATTCAGGCCTCTTGAATCAGATGTTCTGGGGATGTGTTTTAGTAGCTCTCTTCATCATTCTGATGCACCTTTAACTTTGAGAGTCACCAATTTAGAGAAAGATGCACAGCCCAACACAGCTGGTATCTAAGGAGTGGGCTTCTGGGGACAAGTAGTTGAAGAGGGCCACAGAAGATGAGGACTATAGACTTACAAAGTGTAAAGAAGCCTAAATACCTTGCTTAAAAGTTAAGACTATCCTCTAGGTCATGGGAATACATTAAAGTGTTGTAACTAGGAAACTATAATAATTAGATATGTGATTTTGGAAAAATAATTGGGGCAGCAATTTAAGACATAAATTCAAGATATGTAAGCAGTGAGGGACGTAGGAGACTGTTATAAAAGTCCAAGTCAATGGTGTTTGGGGCCTGAGTTAAGTAGCCAGTGGCAATGAGAATGAGGGAGGAATGATGGATTTGAGAGGCTTTTAGAATGTAGAATTGCCAGTACTATTTTTTGACTGAATACATATAGATCTTAGAGGGCAAGAAAAGAATGATCTCCTTAATTGTCTGGTGCATTCTTTCTCAAACTGAATGTCCAAACCATTTTTAAATGGAGTGAAGAAGAGATGAAACTTTGCAAGTTGGTAAGTGAAGTGAGAGATGGAAGGAAGCTTGAGTGAGAGATGGAAGGAAGCTTGAGTGAGAGGTAAGCTTAGGTTTAAATAGCTTGAGGTATCTGTTAAAATATCCACAGCAGAAATAAAATAAAATACATTGCTGTGTCTGTTGGGTGTTGTTTTTTTAAATCTTGCTTTCTTGCAATTTCCTATTAGACTTCAAGAGCACCCCAATAAAAAAGTGAGTACATATTCTGTATAAATGTCAATTCACAATAAAATTCCAGATGAGCATTTGGCTGTATGTATTACCAATTTACCTGATGGATCTCTTTGGTAACTACTACAGTAAATCACAACTCTGCTCTCCAAACATTGTATCATAATTTTGCTCAGCTGGGAATTGTGTGGACAGGAAGATTACTGATATAATTACTTGGAACTCCTTTAAATATGTTTGTGGGGCCTTTGATTCTGAAGACTTTTAAAAATACTTCTGGATAGATTACTAAAATGTTCAATTACAGAAAAAATGGGGAGAACATTCCTCAGCATCTGTCTTCTTCATTTTCCTTTGAATCAGGAAGTCAATTTCTTTTGTCCACATATGTATTCTCTGGATGCACACAATTCAGCAAGTTGGACATAGAACGGGGAGCCAATCATTTCGGCCACTTTGAAGGTCTTTCTGGAAGCCCATGTTGCCAGACTGACTGAGGTACCTACATATCTGTCTTGTGCAAGGATCTGAACTTTTCCTCTTCCCTATCTACCTCCAACATTGACCTACTGGAAGAGGGTGGTAAAACAAAAGTCCCCTGAAATCCGAGTCCCTGCTCTCACAGTCAACAGAATACAAAGGGACCCCAAAGACTCACTGTCCCCTCAAAGCAGCACTGAACCAGGGGTAGCTGACATGTCGAATTTAGTGACTACCCCATGGCCACATAGAAAAGAGGAGCCTATGTGTTCTCTAATTTGAGCTACAATGCTAGAGTGCTGATTAAGATTACTGAGTGGAATTAGCATTAACTGTGTTAGCTGTTATCTGCATGACCTTGGGCAAGTTACTTAGCCTTGTTTTTAATGAAAAAAAAAATGTACCCACAAAACTGTGGGAATGACAGGAGCTAAAGCAGATAAACCAATTTGTATTGCCTTCATATAGTCATTATTATTCTTAGGGTAGTCATTGTTCTGGTCTTCTTATTTTTGATACTAAAGGCTCCAAAATCATGGCCTTACATGCTAGATAGGAACCTGCAATCTGAATTTAGAATGTATTATAAAGATTTATTTCTTAAAAGAGACATATAGAATTATATCAACCTGTATATTTTATCATTATCCTAGTTTATTAGCTCTACAGTAATAGTCCTGATTCACTTGAATATTGGCATTCAACATCATGACCTGCAGTGTTTGTGTTTGCTATTATTTACCTCATTTTAATGGTGGATTTTTAGACTATCTATACAATAGGATGGAAAAATTACAAGCAGACAATTTTAAATGCTTAAAATCCATTAAAAACACATACATTGGGCATTCACTAGTGCTTGGCATTAATTTTTTCTAACATTTGTATACAGTAGAGTTTTTCAGTGTTCTCTTACCAAATACCTCACATTTGACTCTCATAACACTCTGGCAGGAAAAACATACTCCAAAACTTTCTTTTCCTTTTACTACAGATTGAAAAATCCGGTATGTATTACTCTTATATTTCAATGACTTGGGTTCTGCTAATGACTACAAATGGTCTCAATTATTTAGAGTTTTGATCCATATTACAAAAGTTGTCCAAATCATTGTTATTATCAATGGATAAGTCAGCCTAATAGTCTTTCAGAATAGGAATGTTTGAAGGAGGCCTGTGTCTCAAATTTGAATATGAAGCTTTTGTTAATTATTGTTCTCCCACTGTGTTCTAAAACGTCCTCCCTAACACTTCCTAGAAGATAATGATATGGTTTCCTTGAGCCGGACCTACTAAACATTTGCTCAGAATTTTTGTGGGGTCAGGATGTAATAATTCATATTTTAAAAAATATTTTCAAATTATTCTGCTATAGAGATAATTGCATTGATACAGAACATAACCAGCAGTTCTCTCCATTCTGCTTCAAGTTAAAGTTGGTTCCTTGGTCTTCAGCTATAGGTAACCTATTTTTGGCTCTTCTTTCTTGAAATTAACCTACTTCTCCTTAAGGAGAAACCCTTTTAATATGGCTGTTAGAGAAGAGCCCTCAAGCATATAACCTTATAGAATACGATGCTCCAAATTGCCACTTTCCATTTCCTAAATATAAATATCATTAAATCAAAAGCTTTAAAGCTGTATCCTAAACCATCTTCCTTTATGATAATAACTATTCTCTTTTCTTGTCTTATGTTTTTTCTTGAATTTTAGACCTCAGATATTACTTTTACAGGGGAAATTCTTAAATGGAAGTTTGTTACCACTTAAAGATAGATGTATTTTTCTGCTCTCATATGATCCATTTACTTACCATCAAAGTGAACTATGGACTCATTTTGAGAAGAAAATATATCCCATAGACCATAATTCCCCAAGACCTTTATTTATTTGATTTCTGCTCCCTGGGATCATGGCCTCATGACATGAAATTCTCAGTTCTGTGAGCCTCCCAGGGAATAGCATTCATAAAAATCATTTCACAGCAGAACTTCAATGCCAGCCCAACAATAAAATATTCCAGCACATTCTCACACTGAAGGCAGCCACGGGCAGCCACTGCTCCATTCTTTTTACAGTGAAAAGACACCTTTCGGTAAAGACATCAAAGCCATCTTTACAACAGACCACACAGAAACCTCCTTTTAATAGAGGTGTCCTTGGATGTAAAACTCCAATATAAGATAATTAGAACTTTACTAATTCTAGCTACTAGAGATTTAAGAGTACTATCAACACACAAATCCTCACAATTCCTTTTTTTTTTTAAAATAAAGAAGTACTTTTGAATATAAAACTGGAGGGAATTCACATCCATCAAATGCAAGTGAATCTTCAGAGCACCTGGATTCTTCACTCTGGCTCTCAAAGCAAACCATAAAATTATCCCTCTTGTCTCTGGAAGGGAGGAAAACTCCTCCACTTCACATCTTCTCTGCTGAGTTGCCTTCTACTATGGATTTCTGTATCTCAAATCCCTCTAATTCCTCCCTCTCCCAGGATCCTACCTCTCATTCCCCTTAGCTTTGAATGTGATTATCTTTAAATCGTTCATTAGATGCCAAGTTCCACTTTCATTGTGACAGCAAGGAAAAGCTCTTCTGACCTAGGAAGGAGCCTCTACAAGATGATCAGACTTTTGCAAATAGATCTCCTGTCTAAGTATTTCTGTGCTTTACAACATAAATCACAAACAAACAACACCAGAGTTCTTTTCTCTAACCTCACAATGTTGAGTGCCCTCTGAGTTTGTTTATTTGAGAGGCAGAAGGCTGTACATTTAATAACACTTTTGCCCTAACGTTTGCACACATAGCCTGAATTTACTGGATAATTTCCAGCAAATTAGTAAATGATTCAACTTGTTATTTATTCTGTCTTTATCTAGTGATAGTCACATATAGAAAAAAAAAACCTATTGAACATTTTGCTGTATTTGAAGGGATTGCTAGGAAAGCCAATCTTATAAATTAAGGTCAATGAGGGCTTTATCATATCTATACCTTTGAGCTATATTAAGTAGCTATAGTATAGTGAAAAGACAGACATACGGTACATTATAGTCCCTGTTCTTACACTAACTGTTTGATAAATTTTGACACACAACAAAGACTGTCTAGGCAGTGGTTTCCTTATCTGCAAAATGAACACGTTTGAGTAATAGTCTCTGTGGAATTTATAGATCCAGCATTCTGATTAGAAACTCAAAAAATAATTTGTCATTATGATTTCTCTTAATACCTTCTTTTTACTCTAAAGCTAATCAATTTTTTCTTCCTCTCTGACCATTCAAGCATGACCCAAATCTTCACATACTAATAAATCAAATCTAAACTCAATTCCAAAGGTTTGATTTCATCCATTTCTGCATAGAATCTGGCAATTGATTTTTTATGATCTTTTAGCTCTCCAAGTATATTTGCAAAAGAATGGGTAAATTGGATGTACATCCATTCAATCATTTAACAACACTTATTGACTCCTAGTATCTTTTATTTCTATTTTCTTCCCTGAAACATTTCAAAGTAAATTGTGGCCATTATGATGCTTCCCTTCAGAATATTTTGGCAGGCATTGCTTAAGAAGGACATCTTCCAGTATAATCATAACACTATGATCATATAGAAAAGAAGCAATAATTCAAAAATATCTTCTAATATACAGAACACATTTGAATTTCTCCTGCTAGTTCAAAAATGACTTTTATAGGTGTTTTGTTTTTTAATCAAGGTTCACAAATTACATTTGGTTGTTATGTCTTGTCATTTTCTTTTACTCTAGGACAACAGTTAGTAAGTAAACTGTGGCCCACAGACCAATCCTGCATGGTCTGTTCTTGTATCTCAAGCTAAGAAGGATCTTTACATTTCTTAAGAGTTGTAAAGCCAAACTACACGGACAAAAAACAAAGAAAAAGAAAAAAGAAAGAAGAATATACAACAGAGACTTCTATGTGACTCACAAAGCATGACACATTTGCTATCTGCCCTTTACAGAAAAAGTTTACTGACTTCTGACCTATAACATTGCCTTCACCTTCTCTGATTTTAGAACAGTTTTTGAAGATTCCAGGTAGTTATCATAAAGAATATATCACACACTTTGGATTAGTTTCATGTATTCCTCATGATGAGACTCAGGTTAAAGATTTTTGCCTGGAACATTACAGAATTAGACTGTGTTCTTTTTACTACCTTATCTCAAGGTGCACATATGTCAGGCTGTCCCATGATGGTAGTGCAAAGTTTGACCATTTTGTTCAGCTGGTGACTGCCAGATGTCTCTGTAACAAGGTACAATTTTCTCTTTGTAGTTAATAAGTAATTGACAAATGATACTTCGAGATTGCATGACTATCTTATTCCTTGGTAATATTCATCCAATAGTATTATTATCTATTGATAATCTTTGCCTGAATCACTTATTACATTGGGGACATGTAAAATGGTGATTTTCTAATTCTATCATTTATTTTAGATTTATTTTCTGGCATTCATCTGTAGAGAAAAATCTTTTCCCTTCTCTCTCTCTCTTTCACTATGATTTATTGGGATTTTAATCCATTGTTGTTAATATTATTATTTAAATTCCAAATGGTACATCATTTTCCTATTGGAGGCCTTCAAGCTAGCCTTTATTCTTTTGACTTAGCCCCATTTGGATTTGATCACTTCCTTGATTTCTGGCACATGGTGTCTGAGGCTTACCAGGTACATTCCCTGCCCCTGGAAGAATCCACCTTTCCCCAAAAATCCTGGTTCCCTTTAGTAGACAATGCTATTTAGCAATGAAGATCTGGGGGTTTTGTTGTTGTTGTTGTTGTTTGTTTCGTTTTAAGTTTTGAGACGGAGTCTTGCTGTGTTGCCCAGGCTGGAACGCAGTGGCACGATTTCAGCTCACTGCAACCTCTGCCTCCCAGGATCAAGCAATTCTCCTGCCTCAGCCTCCCGAGTAGCTGGGACTACAGGCACACGCCGCCACACCCGGCTAATTTTTTGTATTTTAGTAGAGACGGGGTTTCAGTGTAACTGACTCCAGGCATTTTAGTAGACAGAACTGCATCAGGGTGGGAGGCCAGGAGGTAGGGGAATATATTCCTAAGTTTCAAGCAATCAAAGAAGCAAATGGCATAAAACTTTAAAATTACTATAAAATGTTTAAATCACAAGTTTGTAAGTACTCATATCTATGCCTCTAATTCAAGCCTATCACCACAGATTCTTCTTCACATTCCCTGTTTTATATTTGTTTCTCTCTGCTTCCACAGCAGACAGTCTGGTTTCCAGCAACATTAATGTATTTACACATTGCATCAATGCAACATAAACACCATTAATAATAGCTAAACTACAAAGTAAGGTGCAAGATTTGATTGCGTGGTTCTTTCCTATGACCATATTTCACTAAGGATTTATGTAATATTATAGGAAAAGTAACTTAAATGCATCATTTTCCCTATGTGTTTACAGAATAACTTGATATACATTAGGTCCATTTCTTAATATTTGTAATCAAAGAGTTTATGTTTTTCACCATTTTTCATAAATATTTGAATACTTCAAACTTTTATGTGATTCAAAAATCAAACCCATTTAGAAATGTTTTTTTCAAGAAAAAATTCCAGTGATATCTCAGTTTCCCTATTTCCACTGGTATCTTAATTCCCCCAGTATCTATTCTTTTGGCAACACAACACTAACTTGATTATTGTAGCTTTCTAGTAAGACTGGAAGACAATTAGTGTTAGTCCTCTAACTTTGTTCCTCTCCTTCATTATTGATTTGGTTATTTTGGGTCTTTTGTCTCTCCATATAAAGTTTAGAATCAGTTTGATTATTTCTAAAAAATAGTTTGTTGTGATTTTGATCGTGATTGCATTGAATCTGTAGATCAAGTTGGGAAGACTGGCATCCTGACAATATTAAATCTTTCCCTCCATGAACATGGAATAGCTCTCCATTTAGTTAGTTCCTTGATATCTTTCAGAGAGTTTTATTGTTTCCTTCAAATAGAATTTGTACATATTGGGTTATACCAAAGTATGTTATTTTGGGAGGATGTTGTAAATGGTAATGTATTTTTAATTTTGAGTTTCATTTGTTTATTGCTGGTATATAGAAAAGCAATTGTCTCTTGTATATTAACCCCATATCCTGCAGCCTTGTTAGAATTACTTATTCATTCCAGAAGAGATTTTTGTTTTTGTTTTGGATATGGGGGTTGTTGTTGTTGTTGTATCTTTTGGATTATCTTCACGGACAAATGTTATCTGTAAACAAAGATATATTTACTTATTCCATTCCAATCCACATGTCTTTATTTCAATTTCTTGTCTTATTGCATTAGCTAGGAATTTCCAGTACAATGTTGAAAAGCAGTGGTGAGAAGGGGCCTTCTCAACTTGTTCCTGACATTAGAGGGAAAGCATTGAGTTTCTCACCATTAAGTATGTTAGCTTTAGGTGGTTTTTGTAGGTGTTATTTAGTTGAGGAAATTCTCTCTATTCCTAATTTGGTAAGAGATTTTATCATGAAGATTATTGAACTTTGTCAAATAATTTTCTCCATCTATTGATATGTTCATATAATCTTTCTTCTTTGACCTCTTGATGTGATTAATCTACATTAATTGATTTTTGAATGTTGAATCAGCCATGCATACTTGGAATAAATCACACTTGATTGGGGTGTATAATTTATTTTTTTTTTTACCTTGCTGGGTTCAATTTGCTAATATTTTGTTGAGAATTTTGGATCTATGTACATGAAAGATATTGGTCTGGAGGGTTATTTTCTCTTTTTTGGAAATTAAAAGTTTGTTTTTATTTATTTTTTATTTTTATTTTGCTTTATGTTCTGGGATACATGTGCAGAACATGCAGGTTTGTTACATAGGTATACATGTGCCATGGTGGTTTGCTGCACCTAACAACCCCTCATCTAGCTTTTAAGCCTTGCATGCATTGCGTATTTGTCCTAATGCTCCTCCCCACTTCCCCCCCGACTCCCCAACAGGTCCCAGTGTGTGTTGTTCCCCTCCCTGAGTCCATGTGTTCTCATTGTTCAACTCCCAATTATGAGTGAGAACATGCAGTGTTTGGTTTTCTGTTCCTGTTAGTTTGCTGAGGATGATGGCTTCCAGCTTCATCCATGTCCCTGCAAAGGACATGAACTCTTCCTTTTTTATGGCTGTATAGTATCACAAGGTATATATGTATCACATTTTCTTTATCTATCTATCATTGGTGGGCATTTTGTTTGGGTCCATGTCTGCTATTGTAAATAGTGCTGCAATAAACATACGTGTGCATGTGTCTTTAGAATGATTTATATTCCTTTGGGTATATACCCAGTAATGGGATTGCTGGGTCAAATGGTATTTCTGGTTCTAGATCCTTGAGGAATCACCACACTGTCTTCCACAATGGTTGAACTAATTTACATTCCCACCAACAGTGTAAAAGCATTCCTATTTCTCCACAGCCTCGCCGGCATCTATTGTTTCTTAACTTTTTAATGATCGTCATTCTGACTGGCATGAGATGGTGTCTCATAGTGGTTTTGATTTGCATTTCTCTAATGACCAGTGATGATGAGCTTTTTTTCATGTTTTTTGGCCACATAAATGTCTTCTTTTGAGAAGTGTCTGTTCATATCCTTCACCCACTTTTTGATGTTTTTTTTTTTTTCTTGTAAATTTGTTTAAGTCCCCTGTAAATTCTGGATATTAGACCTTTGTCAGATGAGTAGATTGCAAAACTTTTCTCCCATTCTGTAGGTTGCCAGTTCACTCTAATGATCTTTTCTTTTGCCGTGCAGAAGCTCTTTAATTAGAACCCATTTGTCAATTTTCGCTTGTGTTGCAATTGCTTTTGGTGTTTTTGTCATAAGTCTTTGCCCATGCCTATGTCCTGAATGGTATTGCCTAGGTTGTCTTCCAGGGTTTTTATGGTTTTGAGTTTTACATTTAAGTCTTTAATCCATCTTGAGGTATTTTGGTATAAAGTGTAAGGAAGGGATCAAGTTTCAGATTTCTGCATACGGCTAGCCAGTTTTCCCAGCACCATTTATTAAATAGGGAATCCTTTCCCCATTGCTTGCTTCTGTCAGGTTTGTTGAAGATCAGATGGTTGTAGTTGTGTGGTGGTATTTCTGAGGTGCCTGTTCTGTTACATTGGTCCATTATGTCTGTTTTGGTACCAGTACCATGCGGTTTTGGTTACTGTAGCCTTGTAACATAGTTTGAAGTCAGGTAGTGTGATACCTCCAGCTTTGTTTGTTTTGCTTAGCATTGTCTTGGCTATATGGGCTCTTTTTTGGTTCCATATGAAATTTAAAGTAATTTTTTCTAATTCTGTGAAGAATGTCAGTGGTAGCTTGATGGAAATAGCATTGTATCTATAAATTACTTTGGGCAGTATGGCCATTTTCATGATATTGATTCTTCCTATCCAAGAGGATGGAATGTTTTCCCATTTGTTTGTGTCCTCTCTTATTTCCTTGAGCAGTGGTTTGTAGTTCTCCTTGAAGCGGTCCTTCACATCTTTTGTCAGCTGTATTCCTAGGTATTTTATTCTCTTTGTAACAATTGTGAATGGGAGTTCATTCATGATTTCGCTGTCTGCTTGTCTTGTTGGTGTACAGGAATGCTTGTGATTTTTGCACATTGATTTTGTATCCTGAGACTATGCTTATCAGCTTAAGGAGTTTTGGCAGTGACACAATGGGGATATCTATGTATACAATCATGTCATCTGCAAACAGAGACAATTTGACTTCTTCTATTCCTATTTGAATACCCTTACTTTCTTTCTTTCTCTTGCCTGACTGCCCTGGCCAGAGCTTTCAACACTATGTTGAATAGGAGTGGTAAGAGAGGGCATCCTTGTCTTGAGCTGGTTTTCAAAGGGAATGCTTCCAGCTTTTGCCCATTCAGTATGATATTGTCTATGGGTTTGTCATAAATAGCTCTTATTATTTTGAGATACATTCCATCAATACCTAATTTATTGAGAGTTTTTAACATAAAGGGATGTTGAATTTTATCAAAGCCTTTTTCTGCATCTACTGAGATAATCATGTGGTTTTTGTCATCAGTTCTGTTATGACTGATGTTATGTGTTGGGTTATGTTTATTGATCTGTGTATGTTGAACCAGCCTTGCATCCCACTGATGAAGCCAACTTGATCATGTTGGATAACCTTTTTGATGTGCTGCTGGATTTGGTTTGCCAGTATTTTATTTTTGCATCGATGTTCATGGAGGATATTGGCATGAAGTTTTCTTTTTTTGTTGTTGTCTCTAACAGGTTTTGGTATCAGAATGATGCAGGCCTCATCAAATGAGTTAGGGAGGAGTCCCTCCTTTTCAATCGTTTGGAATAGTTTCAGAAGGAATGGTACTAGCTCCTCTTTGTACCTCTGGTAGAATTCGTCTGTGAATCCATCTGGTCCTGAGCTTTTTTTTGGTTGGTAGGCTATTAATTACTGCCTCAATTTCAGAACTTGTTATTTGTCAATTCAGGGATTCAACTTTTTCCTGGTTTAGTCTTGGGAGGATGTATGTGTCCAGGAATTTATCCATTTCTTCTAGATTTTCTAATTTATTTCCGTAGGGGTGTTCATAGCATGCTGTTGTGGTAGTTTGTATTTCTGTGGGGTCAGTGGTGATATCCCCTTTATCATTTTTTATTATCTGTTTGATTCTTCTCTCTTTTCTTCTTTATTAGTCTAGCTAGCAGTCTATCTATTTTGTTAATTTCTTCAAAAAGCCAGCTAGCTCCTGGATTCATCGATTTTTTCAAGGGTTTTTCATGTCTCTATCTCCTTCATTTCTGCTCTGAGTTTAGTTATTTCTTATCTTCTGGTAGCATTTAGGTTAGTATGCTCTTGCTTCTCTGGTTCGTTTAATTGTGATGTTACAGTGTCAATTTGAAATCTTTCCAGCTTTCTGATGTGGGCATTTAGTGCTATAAATTTCCCTCTTAACACTGCTTTAGCTGTGTCCTAGAGATTCTGGTACATTGTCTCTTTGTTCTCATTGGTTTCAAAGAGCATCTTGATTTCTGCCTTAATTTCTTTATTTGCCCAGGATTCGCTCAGGAGCAGGTTGTTCAATTTCCGTGTAGTTGTGTGGTTTTAAGTGAGTTCCTTAATCCTGAGTTCTAATTTGATTGCACTGTGGTCTGAGAGACTGTTATGATTTCCATTCTTTTGCATTTGCTGAGGAGTGTTTTACTTCCAACTATGTGGTTGATTTTAGAATAAGTGCCATGTGGCACTGAGAAGAATGTATATTCTGTTGATATGGGATGCAGAGTTCTGTAGATGTCTATTAGGTACACTTGATCAAGAGCTGAATTTAAGTCCTGAATATCCTTGTTAATTTTCTGTCTCATTGATCTGTCTAATATTTACAGTGGTATTAAACTTTCCCACTATTATTGTGTGGGAGTCTAAGTCTCTTAATAGATCTCTAAGACCTTGTTTTATGAATCTGGGTGCTCCTGTATTGGGTGCATATATATTTAGCATCGTTAGCTCTTCTTGTTGCATTGATTCCTTTATCATTATGTAATGCCCTTCTTTGTCCTTTTTTTTTATCTGTGTTGGCTTAAAGTCTGTTTTATCAGAGACTAGGATTACAACCCCTACTTTTTTGCTTTTCATTTGCTTGGTAAATTTTCCTCCATCCTTTCATTTTGAGACAATGTGTGTCTTTGCATGTGAGATAGGACTCCTGAATACAGCATACCAATGGGTCTTGGCTCTTTATCCAATTTCCCAGTCTCTCAATTTGGGCATTTAGCCCATTTACATTTAAGGTTAATATTGTTATGTGTGAATTTGATGCTGTCACAATTATGCTATCTGGTTATTTTGCACACTAGTTGATACAGTTCCCTCATAGTGTCACTGGTCTTTATATTTTGGTGTGTTTTTACAGTGTCTGGTACCTGTTTTTCTTTTCCGTATTTCGTACTTCCCTCAGGAGCTCTTGCAAGGCAGGCCTGGTGGTGATGAAATCCCTCAGCATTTGCTTATATAGAAAGGACTGTATTTCTGCTCTGCTCATGAAGCCTAATTTTGCTGGATATGAAATTCTGGGTTGAAAATTGTCTCTTTAACAATGTCGAATATTGGCCCCCTCTCTCTTCTGATTTGTAGGGTTTCTGCTGAGAGATCCACTGTTAGTCTGATGGGCTTCCCTTTGTAGGTGACCTGGCCTTCCTCTCTGGCTGCCCTTAACATTTTTTTTCTTCATTTTGACCTTGGAGAATCTGATGATTATGTGTCTTGGGGTTGATCTTCTCATGGAGTATCTTAGTGGTGTTCTCTGTATTTCCTGAATTTGAATGTTGGCCCGTCTTGCTAGGTTGGGATAATATCCTGAAGTGTGTTTTCCAATTTGGTTCCATTCTCATCTCTTTCAGGTACTCCAATCAATCATAGGTTCAGTCTTTTCACATAGTACCGTATTTCTTGGAGGCTTTGTTTGTTCCTTTTCATTCTTTTTTTTCTCTAATCTTGTCTGCATGCCTTATTTCAGCAGGATGGTCTTCAAACTCTTATATCCTTTCTACTGCTTGATCGATTTGGCTATCAATATTTGTGTATGCTTCACAAAGTTTTTGTGCTGTGTTTTTCAGCTCCATAAGGTCATTTATGTTCCTTTCTAAACTGGTTATTCTAGTTAACAACTCCTGTAACCTTTTATCAATGTTTTTAGCTTCTTTGCATTGGGTTAGAACATGCTCCTTTAGCTCAGAGGTGTTTTTTATTACCCATCTTCTGAAGACTACTTCTGTCAATTCATCAATCTCACTCTCCCTCCAGTTTCATGCCCTTGCTGGAGAGGAGTTGTGATCATTTGGAGGAGAAAAGACATTCTGGCTTTTGGAATTTTCAGCGTTTTTGTGCTGTTTTTTCCTCATCTTCAAGGATTTATCTACTTTTTATCTTTGAGGCTGATGACTGTTGGATGGGGTTTTTGTGGGGCACTCTTTTTTGTTGATGTTGTTGTTGTTGCTTTCTGTTTGTTAGTTTTTCTTCTAACAGGCCCCTCTTCTGCAGGACTGCTGCAGTTTGCTAGAGGTCCACTCTAGACCCTGTTTGCCTGGGTATCACCAGTGGAGGCTGCAGAATAGCAAAGATTGCTGCCTGCTCCTTCCTTTGGAAGCTTCATCCCAGAGGGGCACTGGCCTGATGCCAGCCAGAGGTCTCCTGTATGAGGTGTCTGTCAACACCTGTTGGGAGGTCTCTCCCAGTCAGGAGGCATGGCAATGTCAGGGACCCACTTGAGAAAGCAGTCTGTCCCTTAGTAGAGCTGGTGTGCTGTGCTGGAAGAATCCCCCTTGTCAGGATCAGCCACTCTCTTCAGAGCCAGCAGGCAGGAAAGATTAAGTCTGGCTGAAGCCATGACCGCAGCTACCCCTCCCCCTAGGTGCTCTGTCCCAGGGAGATGAGAGTTTTGTCTGTAAGCCTCTGACTGGAGCTGCTGGGTTTCCTTCAGAAATGCCCTGCCCAGTGAGGAGGAATCTAGAGAGGCAGTCTGGCACAGCTACTTTGCTGCACTGTGCTGAGTTCCACCCAGTCCCAACCTCCCAGTCTCCTTAGCACTGTCAGGGGAAAACCACCTACTAAAGGCACAGTAATGATGGTCGCCCCTCCCCTCACCAAACTCAGGCCGACTCCAGACTGCTGTGCTGGCAGTGGGAATTTCAAGCCAGTGCTTCTTAGCTTGCTGGGCTCCATGGGAGTGAGACATGCTAAACGAGACCTCTTGGCTCCCTGGCTTCAGACCCCTTTCCAAGGGAGTGGACGATTCTCCTGCCTCACTGGAGTTCCAGGTGCTACTTGAGTATGGAAAAAAAAAACCCTACAGCTCAGTGCCTGCCCAACAGCCACTCAGTTTTGTACTTGAAACCCAGGGACCTGGTGGTGTAGGCTCATGAGGGAATTTCCTGAGCCACGGATTGCAAAAATCCATGGAAAAAGCATAGTACCCCAGGGCGGGTAGCACAGTCCCTCACTGCTTCCCTTGGCTTGGGGAGGTGGAGGTCCCCCAGCTCTGTGCACTTCCCAGGTAAAGCAATGCCCCACCCTGCTTCTGTTCACTCTCTGTGGGTTGCACCCACTGCCTAACCAGTCGCAATGAGATGAACTGGGTACCTCAGTTGGAAATGCAGAAATCCCCCACCTTCTGCATCGGTCTTGCTGGGAGCTGCAGACCAGAGCTGTTTCTATTCAACCATCTTGGCCCTTCCACCGGGTTATTTTCTCACAGTGTCTTTGTCTGGTTTTGGTATTAATCTGGCTTCTTAGAAAGAGTTAGGATATAGTCCCTCTCCTTGTATTTTCTGGAAGACATTATAGATAATTAGGATAATTTCTTCCTTAAAGGTTTCATAGAATACACCACTAAATCCATCTGGACCTTGTGCTTTCTTTGAAAGGTTATTAATTATTGATTCAATTTCTTTAATAGGTACAGGCCTACTCAGACTGCCTAGTCTTTCTTGTGTGAGTTTTGGCAGATTGTGTCTTTCAAGGAATTTGTCCATTTCACTTAGGTTATGAAGTTTGTAGACATGGTTATTATTTATACTATTCCTTTATAATTCCTTTAATGTCCACAGGATCTGGAGTGATGGCCCCTCTTTTATTTCTGATATTAGTAATTTGGGTCTTTCCTCTTTTTTCTTAGCCAGACTAAAGATTTATTGATTTCATTGGTCTTTTCAAAAAACCAGCTTTTGGTTTTGTTGATTTTCTCTATTGATTTTCTGTTTTTAAATTCATTGATTTTAGCCCATGGTATGCTTTTTTCCAATGATAATTAATTAATTTTAATGTTCTATCCTTTCATTAGGTTAAAAGGCTACAAATAAATTTTCCATTCTTCTAACTAAATGGATTATTTCTTATTACACATTGCCTATTGTGCACCACAAAGTTTGCAAGAGTATATAGGAACAGTCTAATAATAGTCATCTTGCTATTAGCCATTCACAAACATAGATGTAGACTAGAAAACACTGTAGTATGTTTACTGGCTTTGTCCAGCCTGGCAGTCTTTAATCCAAACACAGCCATCCTGTGAGAAGCAATGATGATGGTTTTCTTTGCTGTCTTATTCTCTTTCCTCTTCTTGCTCCATGTCTTTGTTTAGACTATTTTTCCTACAACTCTGCACTTACCCTAACCCTACGCTATTTCCAGGGTCCTGGGATGATGAACTCAGATTTCTCCAGTCTTCTCTTTTGAAAGTGTACTTGGTCTTGAGAGTGCAGCTTCTAAAAGACAGAAACATTTTTCTTGTTTTGTGTGTGTGTGTGTGTGTGTGTGTGTGTGTATGTGCTTTTGTTTGTTTGTTTTTGAGATGGAGCTTCACTTTTATTGCTCAGGCTAGAGTGCAATGACACAATCTTGTCTCACTGCAACCTCCACCTCCCAGGTTCAAGCAATTCTCCTGCCTTAGCCTCCCGAGTAGCTGGTATTACAGGTGCCTGCCACCACACTTGGCTGTATTTTTAGTAGAGATGGGATTTCACCATGTTGGCCAAGCTGGTCTTGAACTCCTGACCTCAGATGATCTGACTGCCTCTGCCTCCCAAAGTTCTGGGATTACAGGTGTTAGCCACCATGCCCGACCAGAAATATTTTTCTTAACATTACTAGCCAAATCTCATTTTAACAGAGGGAAGATGTACAGAACAGAAGATGAAAGGAATAGGCATACTGTCCTACTATAGTAACAGTTTTCAAATTTTTCCCGTTCATAATTTCTAGACTTAAGTAGCAAGGGTCAACAAAAAAATATATAACCCTTTCTTTCCCCCAAAGGATACCTATTCTGAAGATCCAAAATATTTCTTAGCAGTTAGAAGTCTAAAAAATGTGGTGACTGATGGGATCTTTGGCATCTAGATGAGTGTCAGTCTTCAGTCCAGAGAATCTGAAGCAAAGCTCTGTGTACTCCACATCTTTATTTTCTTAGATTCACATTGCAACTATTTTTCTGACAAGAATTAAAGAAAAAAAGGAAGGAAGGATGGAAGGAAGGAAGGGGAAGGGTAAGGAAAGGGAGGGAGGGAGGGAGGGAGGGAGGGAGGGAGGGAGGACTGGTCTAGGGCAGATGAGTGAAGAAGGCAATTACCCACAAATATTAGTTTGTTGTGTCACAAGGTAAGATGCTCAAACATCATTCACACCATCTATCAATACACCTTTATCAATGAATCCCTTGTGACCTCAAGGGCTTTTTCACCCTTAAAAAGAAAAACTTATCTTACAGTAAAAGTGCTTGTGGAAGGACTCCTGTGGCATAGTCAATATAGTCTTTGGGATATAATGAAAGAGGTATGCTTGTGAGCCTGCTGTGGGAGCACAGAGGAGGGCTATTTAGGATGAAGGTAAAATTAACAATAAGGTTCTGATCATGTGACCAGCCGGTGGCAAAGTGAGGAATAAACAGATCTTTCATTCTAGTGCTCATTCTTGGGTTCGCAGCTGCCTCCTGGGTCTTATTAAATAGCCAACTTTAAATAAAAACCTGCAGAAAGAGATGTTAGCATTGACCCATTGTGATATGGGATAGGGGAAGAAAGGCAAGGTTATCAAAGCTTGACTTTGCCAACTCTGTGGTCTGCCCTGGAGCTAACCCTGCTGCTACCATTTTTTGTGTCACTTCTTCCTCTGATCTAGTTTTCCGTGCTTCCTACCAACCATCCTCAGACCTATACTGCTATAAGCACATGATGGTAGAGCCTCAATTCCCATTGCTACTCAACATCCATTTCTCCCAACTCTGATTATTCAAAGGTGCAGAACTAGGGAGAACTTGCCCTATTTCAATGTTCTGAGTGTATACCTGACTGTTTTAGGATAAACACTGAAATCAGCCCTTCTGCAGCCTATGTTTCTTGCTGTGGATTGCATCCCTATAAACTGGCTACCTTAGGAATGTGTTATTAGTAAGGAGGGAATGTGCCTCTATAGTTGTACTAAAGCCAGGTTTGCATTTGGTGTATGCTCTATGTATTGATTCATCTGTGGTGCTTGTTTTTCAAAAGCAAGGGGTGAACAACCAAAGTCTACACTTTAAAATGGAGAATATCTGACTACTTTTCTCAATTTAATTTAGATTCAGTTTTATGAATTAAAATGGCTGAACAGGTAACATCCTGGCTAGAGAAAAATCCAGTATACTCTGAGCCCCAACTAAGCTGAATGACTTACAGTTCCAAAGATTAGTCATCTCCTTGCCTTTGCACACTTTCCTGCACTTAAAATATCCTGTCCCTTTCTTCTTCAAGTAGAAGTAAGGAAGTCAAGTCTCTTAATGTCCCACTGTTTCCCAGAGTGACAGAAATATCACCCTCTGAACTCCCACATCATTTTTTTCTCTGAACAATTCTTATTTTCACCACTAGATTACTAAACCCTTGAAAGCAGATCTCAAAGTATTTAGCTCTAAAACCTTTTAAATACAATGAATTCGATTCTATATAAATGCTAAATAGGTACATAAATATACACATGTGCATAAACATTACCTACATTTCAATCCTTTCCATTGGTTCATCAACAATCTGCAAGAATGCTGATACTTAGGACTTTTAGGAAATAAATATAAAATGCAAATAAAATACCCAAGAGAAGCAAAAATAAAGAATGCAGAATACTGATTGTATGTATCCTTGAGAAAGTAAAACAGTAAAATAGATATTTACCAGAAAGCTCTACACAAAATAAACAACTTTCCCATATGTTACTTTGCAATATCAAACTCATTCACTATTTTTTATTTTAAATATCTACCACAACCCCCATATTTTTGGAGATTTTGATGAACATGCAAAAGAAATAATAAAGTCTGCTATGAGCATTGAGGCAACGTTAACACAGACTTTTGTGTGTTTAAACGTCAAGGCAAATTTGGTAAAGAAGTGTCCAGAGAATCTGAGAGCAACAATAACCTCAAGTTCATTGGAAATTTTGAAATTCTATGCATTGTCACACACATTTAGGTGAAATCTCCCTTATTGTCAAGAACCTACAAAAGGTGAAATGGGTCTTAAAGAAACATAGGATTCACAAAAAGCAGGTTATTGGTTCATGTTTAGTAAGCGTGACATAACACTATCTGCCTTTTTTGATGCTAACGATAGGAAATATTAATATAATAAAACACACTCCTATCTCTGAGGAGTTCAAATAGGGTGAGACGTAAAGTCACGCCCTCATCACGTGATAATATGGTTCCCCAAGGCCACAGAGGAGATCTGATCAATGTGTTTTCCAGAATACAATGGAAAGAGTCCTTAGTCCTAAAAGAAGAAAGAGACTCTTGTGAGATTAGGTGACTTTTGGAGTATAAGCAGGAGATGTTTGCCCATGAGATAACGCAGAGAGGATAACAAAATTCAAGGCCAAGATTGCAGCATAGGCAAAAGCAAGAATGCATGTAAACACCTGGCACATTCTATAAACTGCTAAAAATCCAGGTGCTAAGGACCCAAGCTTCCTGGGATCAGAATGAAGTGTTTGATCTGATTGTAAGGTTAACTCTACTTATTCACTTACCAGGGGAAGAAAAACAAAATTAAGAGACAGAAGTTTAAAAATCTGTTAAAATCCCCCGAGTTAGCAGAGAGGTTCTATAATTCAGAGAGGTTTGCAGTTCATCAACTATAGTTTATCGCCTTGGGAAAGTAAGAAACACGTTGAGTGTGTGTTTTCACAAGCTGCCACTTTCTGTATTCAACGTGATTTTCCAAATGGGGAGATACGATATTTTTCACAAAGAACAGGCTTCAGGAACAAAATCTTTTTAGCAAAGAAAACATTTTCAAAGTTACCATTTCACCAAACTCCCTAGGCAAATGAATATATACACCCACCTCTTAACCTCATAGTTTCCTTAGAAATGTCCAGTTGAAAGGACTTAATTAACAGTTGTGGGAGTGCACAGTTAACAACACTGGTTCTCACTCACCCAGTGATATGCTTTGGCTGTGTCCCCACCCAAATCTCTTGAATTGCAGCTCCCATAATTCCCACGTTTATGGGACAGGCCTGGTGAGAGATAACAGAATCATGGGGCCAGTTTCACCCATACTGTTCTCATGGCAGTGAATAAATCTCACGAGGTCTGATGGTTGTATAAGGGGTTTCCCTTTTTGCTTCACTCTCATTCTTCTCCTGCCTGCTGCCATATAAGATGTGACTTGCTCCTCCTTGCCTTCCACCATAATTGTGAGGCCTCCCTAGCCATGTGGAACTGTGAGTCAATTAAACTTCTTTCCTTTATAATTATCCAGTCTCAGGTATGTCTTCATTAGCAGCGTAAGAACAGACTAATACACACACAGAGCTAGGAAGCCAGTCTAGCACTCGGGAGTCCAAGTGCTATGCAGGCTATTGTTAAAGTGACTGTTAGAAGCAAAGCTCCACAGGTGAATCGCCATATAACTCTCTGTGAGGCAATAATGAGAGCATTCTCTCCTGTTCCCAGTAGTCTTGCTCCAGTCCTTCCTTTTGTCCTCCACTCTCAATTTTTCTCTTCCAGAATATCTCCCCTAATGAACCTGATCCCACTGGATATCCCTCAATTATCCATCTGGAGCTACTTACTGGCACTGTTTGCTTCATCTCTGCTTGTCATTTTCATGCATTTATATGGTGTCTCCCAACTGGACCATAAGTATTTCTGCATCTTACCTTGGCCTTTCCTGTTCACACAGTGAACATTCAATAAATTCTCTCCATTGTCTGTTTCCTAAGCTGACTGTCTTATAAGACAGATCTAAGAAATAGAGGAGTCTAGGGATTTCAGAAAAATGTATCATAATAAAAAAGCTCCAGTAGCTAACAGCTGGAAAAATTGAGGCTGCTAGCAAAAAAATATTGTGGCAACAGAGGGAAGACTAGAAAAGAAAACAACATATGATTAGAGAGTAGCCTGAGTAAGAAAGGGGAGGGAGGGACCAATAAAGGCTCACTCTCTGAGAGACTGATCACACCATTGCTATAAGGCTAGGGATCTAATTATTTGTTTTTAGGAATGTTGGACCACAACTTTCAAAACAATTTCCTTGGAAGACATGTGATAATACCAAGTAACTTTCCTTGATTTTTAAAATATTGTAAAAGTGCTTAATGTGCTTTATAAACATTACCAGAATATTTTAAATAAAATGTCACTTTGCCAAGCCACAACTCCTTTTGGCCCCATAACTTACATCAGCACAGCCTGGATTCTGGGAAGCCCCACCAAGATTTTGGTGACAGATTTCCATCACTACAAAACAATGGGGCCAGCTTGAAAATGAGATGAAGACCAACTCATCCCAAGAGAAAACATGACAGCTGAGACATGACGAGCTTGGTCTTTATCCTGGACTTTGGTTGCCTGGTGAGCATATGTAGCCTGGCATTCAGCCGCATGGAAAGCTGAGGAAAGTTAGAAAGGATACTAATAAAGTCCAGTGATGGAGAAAAGTGTCTCAAGTCCAAACAGCACTGAGATTTCTTTAACACCATTACTCACCTGCTGTTATATATTGATGAAATGTAATGACAATATTCATTTATAAGCATATCAATAGGTTCAGAACCAAGAATAACTAATACAGATGGAAAATGTAAAAGTGGATACAAATGGAAAAATAAAGACTGTCTTACTCTGATATGTTGCATGTCTACTCAGAAAAGTTGGACTAAGGTGTTGCTTTGGCAACATGAAAAGTGTAGGAAAGACCTCTCCCCAGACGATCCTCCTTCTCCCTAACCAGTTGTCTTCCAACAAGAATCTTTGCTTTTTCTTAGGCATTTCTCTTAGGAGAGGAGGTTTAAAGAAGATCAGTAATTTACTTTTCATGCATAGTAAGAGAAATAACAGGAAGCAGAAGATAAATGAGGAAAGGCCCTCAGAGTAAGAAAGAGGGACTAAGAGAATGGAAGTCACTTCATTCGTTATTTGGTCTCAGGGTTTGCCTATGTCACAAAGAAAGAGAGAGGAGAAAGCCAGTCCAGAGAAAGATAGATCAAAGAACTTGAAGGCAGACCGGGAGAGAGACTGCTACCAAAGCCATGCATGAGGAGAGGTTTGTTTTTTGTTGTTATCGTTTTTTGTTTTTCTTTCTTTCTTTTCTTTAAGAAGAGTTATGGACAAATAAATCCTACGTAGGCAGATCTGTCATAAACACTTACTCTCTGTCACGGTATCCTGTTTATTTCCTTCATAGTACTTATTGTAAGTGGCAATTAAATGATCCATCTCTGCTTTACTTCATTTCCTGTTTCTCTCAGAAAGTATTGCTGAGAAGAGGGAACTTGTCTTTTGAACAAATCGCTAGGATGCATCAAATAATATTGTTGAATGACAGAATAAATGAAAATGAGAGTCCTGCAGCGAGTTTAATCAGAATGAGCGGGGGAAGTGTGGCTACAAAGGAGCAGTGGCATTTAGGAGGACCTAGTAACTTCTAGGGGAACAGTTTCAGTACAGTTGTGTAGGGCCTAAGAGAGATCTTAAACTGGTTCTCAAAGCTGGCCTTGCATCACGCACACCATGGAGTTTTTTTTTTTTCTTACTGTGTGGAGTCCACATCAGCTCATTACAAAACAGGGGAGCACTGTTCACTCATTTTCCATGTCAGAACCACACACACTATTACCTCAGGAATGCTAAGAGGGACGCCTGTGTCATTGTGGACATTTACCACTCACAACTCCCTTCTCCCGGAAATATTTCTTCACAGCCACAGCCCTAGCGTGGGTTGGTGGGGGAGTGTGTGTGCCATCCTGGTACTCCTAACCATGATGGCAGAACATAATCCAGCCATCATCCTGGAGATGGACCAGCCCCAGGACTCCTCACCCTACTGTTTGTCTCCCCTCCAAATCCTACCTGAGGTTGATAGTAGCTGCTCCACACATGCTCATATAACCCAAGCCAGAGAAATGAGAGTGCTTTCTCCGAATGTTTCAAGCGTTTCCTGGAGAAAATAGTGCTTTCCTCTCTGATCATGTTGCAATAAGGATGTGATTCAGAGACTGCCCATGGCCCTGGCTCCCATCACATACAGAACGCTGTTAAGAGGCTGGGCACAGTGGCTCACGCCTGTAATCCCAGCACTTTGGGAGGCTGAGGCAGGTAGATCCCTTGCGGTCAGGAGTTTGAGACCAGACTGGCCAATATGGTAAAACCCCATCTCTACTAAAAATACAAAAATTAGCCAGGCGTGGTGACGCATGCCTGTAGTCTTAGCTACTCAGGAAGCTGATGCAGGAGAATGGCTTGAACCCAGGAGGCAGAGGTTGCAGTGAGCTGAGATTGTACCACTGCACGCCAGCCTGGGAAACACAGGGAGACTTTGTCTCAAAAAAAAAAAAAGAAGAAGTGAAAACTCATAAAGAGGCAGAAACATGAGTAGATTTGCAGGGCCACTCACAGTCCCTGGCTTAGGTCAAGTCTGGGTTACTGAGTTCTCCCTGTGAGTCTCTGTGTTGCTCCAATATTCTTCCCCTCCCACAAATCCTGTTTTGCTTACATCAGTTTGAAATGAATTTCTGTCACTTGTACCCAAGAGAACCCTAAAACAGGTAGTTATGCTTCCTTTAAATTTCAAAGTAAACTAGGAAGTGTCTTGGATAATTATTTTCCCCAGGCTTGAACTGGCAGCTAAGAGTTAATTGTCAACTGAGAGGCTGCCCTTGGAATAAAAGGGTTACTTCTCTATATTACCTTTTTCTGCTTACTTTTGTTCTACCTCAGAACGAATAGAGGACCAAACTCACACAAAGAGTAAGAGGAGTGAGAAGATTAATGGCTAAAGACACGGGCTTTCTACATTCCTATATTTACTCATTTAGATAACTGGCTAGATTCTGCAGAATTATACTCTACTGACTCTCACCCTTCACCCACTGAGCTCTGGAGTTTTATTCTGAGGAAATAATTCACCATCAGTAGGTCAAAACACAAAGCAGTGCATTTGTTATACAAGAAAAGAGATTTTGCAAGTGAAATGCATTACAATTTGGTCTTTGTCCTTTTCCTTCCCTCTTTTTAATTTCTTCTCCTTGCTTCTAAGCTTTTGCTGTTTTCCCTTTTGCATGTGTAGAATAGTATATTTCATAGTGCTCACTGTACTCAGGAAGAAAATATTGCAATAAAATGTGCTATTTTAAAATATAAAGAATAATGTATCAACACTTGAGAACATTTCAGCTGACTTCATAGGTCTAAACACAGCAGTAGTGACCTCTGTAAACATGACTTAAGATTTGAACAGTTATTAAGTGTGGCAAACAGCTATCCCTTTCTCCAACCCTCCCATCCCCCATCCAGCCTCATTACTCCTTACTAATAAATCTCTTTGTACAAGCAGTATTAAGCAGAAAGCCAGGATAATTGTGGTTCACATAAGCCAGTCATGATGAGTTCTTGCCTTTTTGCCAATAATTGGTCTAAGGGCGACCCTGTGGTCCAATTCCAGCCTAGATAAGACAGAAGAAGACTGTGAGGTTTTCCAAGATTCTCCCAAAAAAAGGTGAGATTCATGCCTTCTGGGAAGCCTGTAGGTATGACTGTAAGAAAGATGTCATAGACTACTACCCAAGGATGGAAAAGTAAATGAATGGAAGGAACCTGGCTCTTCTGGAATTTATGTTAAGTTAGCAACTGTCTTTATGGCCAATACCACTATTAATGCAATTATTAGTTATTTACGACTGAACATATCTTAGCTGATACATTATGAAATGGAATTAAAAGTATATTTATGTTCATCAAATTTTATTATGATAGCAAGGGGATAAGTAATAATCGATAAATATTTTAAACATGAAAAAGTCGGGATTTTTTCACTAGAGTACCATAAACTCTGCAGATAAATTCTGGTGTAAGTCAAGACTACACAACTATAGGAAAATAAAACTTGTAAGTGGAACAAAGTAAGAATTTAGTTTTACATATGCGAAAGTACACTTGGTCTGGTTTTACTTTATGCATCATTTCTCTCATGTACAACTTTAGCATTTACAGATATGATTAAAAACAGATTAGCTGAACAGAATGTGTAATGGTCCTCAGCTGAGTATCAGAAAATTAAAACAGATTTGAAAACTCTTCTGCAACACTCAGAATTTAAATACATTGAATATGTCAGCAATTTTGTACTCTCACAGCAAGAGATAAAAGAAGCAAAGATAAAGGGATGCACAGAATAGGAAAGTCTTTGGGGATATTAAGGCAATTAAGAGCAATATGGAAGTAATCAAAACTTGGTCGACAGACCAAATAAGACCTTATGAAATAAAAATATAGGCCAACATTTGCAAAATGTTGCATGCCTTCAGATTACATATGTCTACAAAAGAAATCAAGGGTTAGATTCAATGTGCAGATATGAAACATTAGCAATGGTTGAAATGCAAAAGGATTTCCAAGGCTTGAGCATAGACAGGCATGCTAAAGTTTAAATCCTTGTATAGCCACTAGCCAAGTTTGGAGGGTTAAAGCAGTGTTTTTCAATCATTTTATCACGAAATGACAGAATAATGCATGAGTAGAAAATATGCAAAAGTCAAAGAAACAGTGAGCTTGGGTTGTTCATCGTGAGAAGTTTTGTTTTAAATCAGTGTGATATATTCAGGAAGTAGGTTTATGTTTTTATCAAATTTTTTCTGATATAATAAATGTTGAAAGATATATGTAACAAACACACCCAATATCCTAGCATGAAACATACAGAACTGCCTGAATGTGGGCACTGGCTGTTGATTAATAAAACCAAGCAAGACTCTCACATCAGGGGATACTGGGCTTCTCTGGAGACTTCCCTGTGAAAGAAATAAGAGCCGCAGACATAGATAAACATGGGGTTTAAACTATCAGTCAATGCAGATCTCATGAAGATGAGAATGCAGCCAACAGATGTGACCCAAACCGCACCAGACAGGGAAATCACAACGAGGCAGACAAAAAGCTATGTCTCTGTCTGGATTATATGTGATGGGTTGGAAACTGACATATTACAATCCAGATTTCACTGCAGCAGCTGTCATGTTGCTGATCCACTTGTGTATTTCTTTCAGCTCACTCAGCCTCCTTTTGTGGTTCTTCAAATGTGGTGGGATCCTAAAAAAAGATTAATTTAATCGTATCAAAGACATTTGAACTTTAAATAATAATGCCACAAAGGAGAGGCAGAGCTGGTGCTTCTGTTGCTAATTTGTTTCATTGCTTCTTACATTTGCTGCTTCCCTACACTCAGGCAAACCTCCCGCGTTTGTACTGCGGCTCTGATTGTTAATGGACTGTCTAAATGCTTCTCCCCTTCCACCCCAGCATATCCAACTCCCATCCTTTTTCTTTGGCTGAAAACTCTGAGGCCAGATGAAGACTATTGTTTCCAGCAAAGACAAGTTTCTGCTAGTTTTCTCAGAGAGATGTTTCCTTACAGTCCCCCTAATAATTGTGGAAATCCCATTTGGAGCCTAGTAACTATGCCTTATGTTTTTACACACCAAGCAGAGCCACAGGATGGAGGATCCACTAATTAGCCACTTCGAGAACTTGCCCATAAATCGGAAGACAAAACACCTGGAAATTGTAGGGTTATGTGACAAATCACCTTTTCCACCAGTGTTTACAAATGGAAAAAAAGAAGTCTCTGGGTAAGGCAATATTTTCAAGTCCAGGGAACATTCCATAACCACGAAGGGCTATTCCAGAAATAAGTTAGCAACAAGGGCCTCTTTGGCTTTGAAGTATTTCAAAATACACTGGACATAAAATTGGAAAGCATCCTATGAGTCAACAATACTTCTAGGAAATAGGAGAGATGGAGACACCAACCTTTTTCCTAACTCTTTCCTGAGTCTATGGATGGATTAGACAAGAAAGCTGTTGTGCAAAGAATGGAGAAGATATCCAAGGTACAATGATCAATGGAAACTCTTCTTGTCCACTCACTGCACAGTACAAAAGGAAAGGTTTAGTGTGTGCTGAAAGGAACTCAGGCTCAAGGGACTTTTTCAGACTTGATATTCAGTAACTACCACAGAGGACAGATAACTTGAGAGCTGCATCTCCAAAATGAGAGGTTGGGCTAAATGACCTTTACGATCTCATCCTCTGTCAAACAGGCAGGGGCCCAATATCTCTAAAAGTGAGACAAATGGATATCGAGAACAAAAAAGAACCAACCACCTCTCCATAACATTCTTCTGCCAATTGAGAGCTTGTCATCTTCTCTTTTCCACATCTAAACCTTGAAAGCTCAGGATGCACATTTCATAGGTGAGGATTAGGAATAGGAAGCTCTTCTGTTTGGGAAAGCACTTGAATAAAGTAAACAGATGAGAAACAGGGACCTGTTGAGTGCTGTGAAGTACTAGAATTCTCAGTAGATAAATTGTCTTTTGGAAAATAGGGATTTACACTGTAATATCTTTAGGGATAAATTATATATATATTTTTTCAGACAAATAAGCATGGTCCTTTTCTAGTCCACTTGACTCAAACTCCAGGGAATGAGCTGCTGTGGTCTATAGTGTCCTGGTCAAAGGAGATGGAAGGACTGGGTTCCTGGGCCAGACCTGGGAATTAGATTTCCTTAAAAAGGTCTGTTATGGTGTAGACTGACATGCCAAAAAATAGCTAATAGTTAGCAAATACGTAGCCTTTCTATGTATCAATACAAACATATGCACATGACATATATGACTCATTTAATCCTCTCAACAATCCTATAAAGAAGGTGCTATTATCACCATCTTGCCCATGTGGATGCTGCCCAAGGTCACATGGCTGGTAGTGATTATTGAATGTTACGTAACAAATCCCTCAAAACGTAGTGGCTTAAACCAATAATAATAATTTATTTATATATTTCATGGTTTCTGTGGGTTGGATATTCGAGAGCAGTGTGGCTAGGGGATCCTGAGTCAGAATCTCTCATAAGATGTCAGATATCACCTAGAGCTGTAGCCACTGGAACACTTAACTGGGGCTGGAGGATCAGTGGGTGCCACGTTGGAGCTGCCATGCCCACAGCTAAAATGTGACAGAAGCGCTAAGCCACCCCAGACATCTGGCTCCACAGTTCCTGCTCTTCACCACTCTACAACGTCACTTCATGGCTGGAGAGATGCCTTTTCCCTGTGGCCGGGGAGGAAGGGAGGAGCACGAGAGAGGCAATACTAGGAACTTAGGTATCTTTGGATGAAAAGTTCAAATTTTCTTTCTTTTACCCCTTGGAACCTTCAAAGTCTTATTCAAGGTCCAGTTTTAGGTTGATAATTCCCTTTAATTTGCCTCCATGAAACCACTTTTGTGTCGGCAACATCGTCCCATTGGGAGAACTTAGGCCTGGAGTTCTTTTATTTTTCTTTAAAATTTTTTTTTTTATATATTTTAGAAACAGAATCTCACTCTGTCTCCCAGGCTGGAGTGCAGTGCCTGAGCTCACTGCAGCCTTGAACTCCTGGGCTCAAGTGATCCTCCAGCTTAGCCAGCCGAGTAGCTGGGGCTACAGGCACATACCACCATGCCCTGCTAGGCCTGGAGTTCTAACTGCTGGACACCCAGGAAACGGTGGAGATCCCAGGTGGAGCTTCTCAGAGGTGAGACGAGGAGCCAGGTGGCAGGAAGAAGCAGGGAGAAGCAGGGAAGCAGTTTCGGCTAGCTCCTTCTCCCCCTAGATGTCTAGGGAATAAAGGAGAGGATAGATCTTAAATTTGTATCAAGGGTAGCCTGTGACAGACATGGGTTACAAACTAGGAGAGCTGGTAGTTATCGATGTGTGTCTTCTACTGCAAATGAATCAGATTCTAGGCACAAAAAAAATTTTCAGATGTGAAGGTGAATATGTGAGAATGGTCCCCAAAGAAGCAAAGTCAAAGAGAAAGTGGTGATTCTGATAAACAGCCTTGGATATCAACAAATAACTTATTTCAAAATTTAGAAATTACCAAGTAAAGCTGAAATTTAATCACATTAGAATTCAGTCTTTTCGCAATTTGGATATAGTCTTCTCAAGAATTTTATATAGAAATCTGAGCAGGGCTTGCCCTGCCAAGCCAGACACTGGTAATTCCTGAATAAAAGGCAAAATAGCTAATATACACATGAGAATTTCCCTCAAACTTTTAGTAAGCAGAGAAACTCAAATTAAAACATAACAGATTATTTTTCACTTATCACCTTGACAAATTTTTAAATAATAATACATAGTGTTGGAAAAGATCTAGGTAATAGAGACACCAATACATTATTAAGAGGCGTGAAATTAGTTCAGCATTCAAGAGGAAAATTTGCTGGTATTTATTACAATTCTGCAATGAAGTGCTATCTTACAGAAATACTTCCACTTGTTCCTAAAGAGGCACATATGAGAAAACCCATTATCAAACAGTGTATAACATCAAAAAATTAGAACCTCAGTTGTTCATCTGTAAGGCATGGTTAAAAATAATTATGTTATATGCATAGTATAGAATATTACCCAGTAGTTTAAAGGAGCATGGAAAATCTATAAACAGTCATGAAAACTTTTCCAGGTCATACTGTCAACAGAAAAAAAAGCAAGTAGAAAACAGCTTAATCCTATGTATACAAAAATAATTTAAAACTATATACTATGTAGGTATGTATCTATAAATAAATCAATCTATATAAAAAAGTTCAGAAGGATGAGACTATATTTATATGAATACAAGGAAGAGAATATACAGGTAGAGAAGAGGCTATTAAAAAGAAAATTACAAACTTTTTCATCAAGAACTTATTCATGTATTACTTGTGTTAAAAAAAATAGAGAATGTTTCTATTCATTGAACCATTCTCGATCAAGTACCTAGTGCACAAAACCATTTCATAAGAACACACAATATCGTCCTTGTTGTGATCACATTCTCAGAAAATCAAGCCTTGTTTGCCTGAAACTCTAAGCAATAGTGGACCAGGTGTTTGAAAAAATGAGGAGAAATAAACCCATCTATCTCTGTTGTCTGCTTTCAGTTTTTAGCGTGACCTTCTTATGGTTTCTGTCTTGGTATCCTTTTTACGATCATTGCTTCCCCTCAAACTCAGGTAAAAGGTCTGAAACATAAACGATCAGTTCAACTGGAAAATTGGATATGAAAGGATGGCTTCATGAAAGGCCAGTTTCCACATTTAAGGCAAGCTTACTTTTCCAGGTGAAAATTGCAAATAAAAATAGATCAAAATTCATGGTTTTTTCCAACATGAGAAATAGATATTTACCACCCAAATCTCAATGAATACTCTGTTTTCTCTCCAAATTAGTCTATATAACAATATAAGCTACCTACTGTCTATAAATGCTACC
This sequence comes from Gorilla gorilla gorilla, assembly GCF_029281585.2. Taxonomy (NCBI): domain Eukaryota; kingdom Metazoa; phylum Chordata; class Mammalia; order Primates; family Hominidae; genus Gorilla; species Gorilla gorilla. The sequence goes on along the minus strand of NC_073228.2, from coordinate 129,012,269 downwards.
AACAGAACAAATATGAAATTATTCAATAGTTTCCCTGTTCATCACATCTGGTTCCTTGGAGCAAGATGTTTACATCTGCTCTAAGCTTCTAACTACTTTTAGCTGTCAGAACTCCATCACAGCTATCTTCCTCCCTAGACAGCAAACAGCTTAAGGGTCAGAGTGTGTCTAATTCTCCCCTGGATTAACCATGGCACAACATCTAGCTCAGTGATGAGCCAATAAAAAGTTCTTCAATATTATTGTTTATGAAATATCCAATTGATTTTTAAATGCTATGTGTTAAACAGAGCAACTATAGAAGAAATTTCTATTCCTGTGATTTATTACAAGTCACGAAAGGAAATATGCAAAACCATAAGGTACAATTCCAAATGTGATCCTTTGAAAAAGAAGTAGAACCATGTAATAGAATCTGGGAGCTGTAGTGGAAATTTGAGCACTGCAGTTCCTTCAAGCCAGAAACTATATCTTCTATCTCTATGTTTCTACATCCAACACTGTGCCTGATGACCCAGTGGGTGCTCAAAGATATTACTGAATCATGATTAAACCCCTGAGCAGCCTTGGGCTTTGAAGGCAGACAATCTTGTGTGGAGTCTTGGCCTGACAAATTTTAGCATGTGACCTTAAATTTTCTGTTACTTTGGATCCTTATTTGTAAAACTGAAATTAAGAATTTCATAACCACCAGGTTGCTGTGACTATTAAATAGGTAAAATATCCATGGCAGTGCCTGGTTCTTGAAAAACAGTATTTATGTTCCTGTTCACTTCTATCAAGATAGAAGCTGAGTTTCATCTTGCGTGCACTCTAGAGGAAAAAAAATGTTAAAATCAATGAAAGAATTGTCCTGGGCCAGTTTGAGCCTTAGCCACCACAAGTCTTTGTCACCTTAAGTGATATTAATATGATGTGAATTAAGTTAGAAGTTTTTAAGTCTTTGCAATCTCTTTCTCATTTCTCCCCAACTGTCTCCCCACCTTCACCACCTAAATAAAAGCTTTCTTTTTCCACTTTTTCCACTGCCCTCATCTTTGCCTCCCAAGACAGAAGCTGAATTTGTGAATTCAAGTCTTGAAGCTTGATGGTGAAGACAAGAGAGAAAGCAAGAACTGGAGAAGCAAAGAAGGAAATGTGCAAAGGAAAAAATCAAGGTTAGTTCAGGGGAAAATAGAGAAATCATAGGCAAAAGCAAAGAGGAAGGAAAGTAAGTCTTTTGAGCTAAATTTGGAAAAGGGTGTTGGGTAGAGATTTGATGAAGAATGTTGCCTAGAGAGAAGCTTCTGGGTGCCTAAGTGTAAGAGATAAGTTAGAAAAAGAGGAAAGATTTTTAAAAAGCGATTGCAATCAGTTAAAAATTTGATATCTTTAAATGTTTTCCAACAAATTTAAGTAAAGATTGCAGGTATGTTTAGTCATTTGGGGATGCTGATCTATGCATCTTTATGTACAATACCATGTAAAAGCTGGGTCTCCTAGTGCCCTAGGCTTTTTTCAGGAGTTTCTAAAAATTAAACTTGCCCTTTATACAGGAAATACTAATGAAAGAGACCGCAAGTGGCATACAGAAAGTTATATGTAGTTTTGTTAAGAACATTACACATAATAAGTGGAGACCAAGAGAGGCTAGGGCAAGCCAGTTCCACATGGAGGGCAGAATCCAGTGTGGCACTTGCCAACAGGCCTTGGGTAAGCAAGACTGGATTCTTCTTCCCAAAAGGACAGAAAATGCATATGCATGTACACAAGTTTAAGCTCATATGCTTCTTTATTGTAGGTAAGTAAAATATCTAAAATAGATCAAGTTAAAATGATCTTTATATCATTGTCAACCACTTGTTAGATGCAGGGTAGCCCTCTCATGTAAACTCTACTGAAATATAGAACATATACAGAAATGTGTATGTCTTAGTTTCCTAGGGCTGCTGAAACAAGTTACCACAAACTTGGTGACTTAAAGCAATAGAAATTTATTCCCTCACACTGCTGGAGGCCAGAAGTTCTAAATCAAGGATCTCGCATTGCCACACTCCCTCAAGATGCTTTCCCAATGAGAATTCATTTCACGCCTCTCTCCTGGCTTCTGGTGGTTCCAAGCATTCCTTCGTTTATGGGCACCTCACTCCAATCTCTGCCTCCATCTTCACACTGCTGTCTTCTCTGTGTATTTAGCCTGTGGACCCTCCACTCTGCCTCCTATTCTATCTGTGTGTCTCTCCTCTTTGTGTCTTTTATAAGGACAATTATCACTGAATTTAGGGCCCACCCAAATAATACAAAATGATCTCCTCATCTGAAGATCTTTAATATGATTACATCTGCAAAGACTCTTTTTCCAAATGGGGTAATGTTCACAGATTCCAACATATGACATGGACCTATATATTTATAGGGACCAACATTCAATTCACTATAGTGTATGTGTCGTAAGTATATAGTTCAGTGCATTTTCCTAAAGTGAAATAGCCATCCCCTAAATCAAGAAATTAGCAGCAGCCCAGAAGTCCCCACATGCCTCTTCTTATCACAGCTACCACTTCCAGGATAACTATTAGTTTTGCCAGTTTCAGAAATTTATATACATGAAGTCATTGTGAGATCACATTGTGAGTCATTCATCATTGTAAGATTCATGTAGATATAGATCATTCTTTGTCGCTGCTTTGTGGTACTTCATTGTATAACAATATCACAACTCATTTGTCCATCTACTGAAAATGCACATTAGTATTGTTTCTAGTTTTTGCAATTAAGAATAATACTTCTATAAATATTTCTAGAATAACTATATTATTCTAGAAGATTATTCTAGAAGATTATTCTAGAGTAACTATATTATTCTAGATTATTCTAGCATAACTATATTATTCTAGAAGATTATTCTAGTGTAACTATATTATTCTACAAGATTATTCTAGCATAACTATATTATTCTAGAAGATTATTCTAGTGTAACTATATTATTCTACAAGATTATTCTAACTTAACTATATTAGTCTAGAAGATTATTCTAGAGGATATTAGTCTAGAAGATTATTCTAGAGTAACTATATTATTCTAGAAGAGTTTTCTAGAGTAACTATATTATTCTAGAAGAGTTTTCTAGAGTAACTATATTATTCTAGAAGATTTTTCTAAATAATTATATTCTAACACGTCTTTTGGTAAATGTATACAAACGTTTCTGTTGAGTATACACCCAAGAGTGAAATTGTTGAATTGTAGAATATGTATATATTTTGCTTTGCAACCAATTTTCCATAGTGGTTGTAATTAGGGCCGCGCTGAAACTTAAACTCTCAGAGTCATTAGCTAATATCTACTGAAGTCCCCAAAAAACCCCTCTGAGGTTAAACTTATCACAGTGTTTCCAGTGTTTTGATCAGAACACTGATTTGTTTAACTCCAGAATTAGTGGAGCTCAACTTTGTATAAATCGTTTGTTAAGTAAATTCATAGTCTCTACAAGATTGTGGAGAAAATGCTTCATCTTCTTACAAAAATAAATGGAAATACTTGAACTTCATTTATATACATATACAGCCTGGGTGAGACCACTGCCCCCTAGGTAGCCTGGCACTGTTTGTACAGTCCTTAGGACTCTTAGGTCTGTCCAAGTTCAACAAGCTCATTCCCAAGATTTGCTGCAAATTCCACAGCTCTGCTTTCTAAGCCTTTTATTCACTGGATGCTTTTTTCTCTACTGTATTGGATAAAACTAGAGGGGAAACGCAACCTATTTTCTGGGTTCCAAAAGCAATCCACTCTCACTAGTGATTTCATGAGTTTTAATCAATGTTGCTGAAGATCGGTGGGCCACAAAGAGAAAAACATTATGGAGAACGTGGTTTACCATTACCCAGGCTCTACTCCCTTCCTGTTGGATCCTCTGGTCCACATACTTTTTCCTCCATTATGCAAAGCAATTCAGTGCCCCCAGCTTGTATCCACAGAGCTGCATATCCAAATCTATCAAGGGATTCAGCACAACAGGGCCTTCTGTATAGCTGAATCTAGACTCCATCAGAGACAGTTAGAGTTATGAATAGAGAAACCTGGGGAAAAGCAACAACCACAAAAAGAAGTAAATGCAACATATGTCCATGCAATGTTCCTTGGTTCCTTGAAATCTTTATGGAATGTGTGCATCTGCTAGTAATGTTGCCTAAACTAGGTAGGGTCATAAGAGATTTGAGAAACATTTCTAAATGGAGCCAGCATTACTATTCAGAAGGCTTTTATGCATCCTCTACAATGAATGCTTCCACTTAAGGAGATGTTTACAAATATTGGACCCATTCAACAGTGACATGGTCATATGATAGCATCATTTCCTGTGGAAAAAATGCAGAGTCAGTGCCCAGAAGTTCCTCAGCAGCATCTCTGACTCCAACTTGCAGAGTCTGGAAAGCCAATTACCTCACAGGGGGATTATTGTGTCAATACAAATCGGTTTCAAAGTTCACTCAATTCGCTCTAGCTTAGGAGTGGTTCAGAAGGAAGGGTGCACAATGGAGAAAGCCAATTCTCTAAAATCTTACTTTGGTTTTGATCATAAATCTCTAAATTGATTTTTAGAGCACTATATAAGAGAATTGAATAAAACATTTTAAAAGTGCAACATTCTTCCAGAACATGGTGAACATTGGCAGATACTTTCCCCAGCAATGTTTTTTCTCTCCACTTTTTGCAGCAATAACCTACTTTTCCTAGATATGTGGATTGAATGAATTTAATCCAGGGTTATGATGGTGCTATGGTATAAATGTTTGTCCACTCCAAAATTCATGTTGAAATTTAATTGCAATTGTAACAGAATTAAGAGGTGAGACCTTTAAGCAGTGATTAGGCCATGAGGCCTCTGTCCTCATGGACGGTGTAATGCTGTTACCATGGGAGTGTGTTTATTATGAAAGAGCAGGTTCGGTCCCCTTCACTTTCCCTTGCCCTTCAGTCATGTGAGGACACTGCAGCAAGTTGCCATTTTTGTTTTTTTATGTAATTTACAGAAATCACTCAGTCCTTCATGGTTAAACCACATACTTTCTTCAGCACATCATCTTGCCCAATATATACGAACTCTAAATCTGCCAGGAGTAAGCAAAAATAGGGAGAAAAACCAAGAATATAGGTTTTAAGAATAAAAGAAAAAACAACATTTATTAAGGTTTCTAATATCTGAGAAAAGAACGAGAGTTCTGAACTGTAAAAGTAGAACAATTAATTTAGTAAATATGTACCATTATTTCTGAAAAACACTGGTTTTGTGCTGTAAACTTCTCATCACCACTGGACTCAGGCTCTCTCTGGAGCCCATCAGATTCTGCTTTACCTCCCTATAAGAACTCTTACTCTGCTTCATACTTTCCTAGATCCTTTTCTGTCCCCCCTACTAGGAGATCAATGCCTTATAAGCTCTCCATCTAGCAGTGTTATGAATAATATTTGCTGGATGAATAAATAAATACGAGTCAAACAAATCAACGGTCCTCAAAAAGTTTATAATCCGTTATGATGAGATGATAAGGCAACTCCCTTGCCTGTTCACCTAGTAGTGCCTCAAATCTTTCCACAACTCTCGCTTCCACCGCCATACGCTAATCCAGTTAGTTATTATTTCTCATTTTGATGACCTCAGCTTTTTCTTGCATTCAGTTTTTTCTAATCTACCTACCTAAATGTGTCTACACCCCCAAAATGATTAAATTATTTTCCTATTGAAAGCCCACCAATCACTTTCCATTGCCCTTAAGATGACAACTAGATTTCCTTAGCATGACTCTTGATAATCTCTTTGGTATCTCTCCAGACCTATTCTGCTTTGTCCCACTCCCAGACACTCAAGCTCTAGGCTCTCGCCACCTGGAATTTCTCTTACACATGCCCTCTCATTTCTGATCCTTTTCACAAAAAAAAATTTCCTGCCAAGAATATTCTTTCTGCCTAAATCCTCTTCATCCTTTAGTGCTTATATTTAAAAATCACTGCCTGGAGGAAGTGTTCCCTGGCCTCCCCGATAAGACTAGATGACCTTGCTATGTTCGCTCATTGCTCCCTGTACTTCTGCCATCATAACTATTGCCACACTTCTTTAATCCTTTAGTTTTCAGTCTCGCTCTTAAAAGACTCCAGGTCCTTTAAGGAGAGATTGTCTGTCCCCTCTCTCAATGTTAGATCAAAAGCATCTAGCCCAGGACTAGGTACCTTTTGATACTGAGTAAATATTTTTTGAATGAATGAATGAATGGACAGTCTCCATGTGGGGTGGGGTTATAATAGGGGAAAACATAGAAACTAATCAGTAGATTTTTGTAGTAATGAAAGAGAAAAGCAATAAAAGCCTGCAATAAATGATGGGATGGCAGTGAGAAGAGAAGCCAGTTGTGGCCAGGCAGACATGATGCAGGCCGGAAGTTACAGAGACTAGAGAGAGAGAAAAGGAGAGCTAGAGAAGACGGTTCATCGCACTGATATATTTTAAAAGAAAATAGGCGAGGCCGAGGCGGGTGGATCATGAGGTGATCGAGACTATCCTGGCTAACACGGTGAAACCCAATCTCTACTAAAAACACAAAAAAACAATTAGCCGGGCGTGGTGGCGGGCGCCTGTAGTCCCAGCTACTTGGGAAGCTGAAGCAAGAGAATGGCGTGAACCCGGGAGGCGGAGCTTGCAGTGAGCCGAGATTGCGCCACTCCACTCCAGCCTGGGCAACAGAGTGGGGAGACTCTGTCTCAAAAAAAAAAAAAAAAAAAAAAAAAAAAATTAGGCATGCATACACACATAATTTCAAGAAAAAGGGAAAATCTTGTTGCTTGGTTTTTGAAGTGTGGCAAGATGAAATTCTCAAGTAATTGCACAGTGTTTCCTTCAGGCATTCCTTTCCTTTCTGGTTTCTTGCTTTCTGAACTCATAGCAGAGGCAGTGGCCTTGAGTATCAAAGATCAAGCTTACTAAGATATCATTTTGTCCAAACATGTGCGTTTGCACATCAAGATTAGGCACCTAAGGGACTCACAGAACAAGATTCGGGCCATAAATGACTTGAGAGAATGTAAGATGACATGAGTACAGTGTTCTAACCTGAACAGATATAAACATTCAGCCAGCTGTGAAGGGAATACTCAGAGGGCAGGCCTGGGGATCAGAAGCTGGGAGCCTAGATCTCTGCTGCTCTATCCCCAAAGCTGAGCCCCAGAACAAAGGGTTCCATGAAGAAGCAAAAGAGGTTTGGGGGTGGCCACCAGAGAACAGACTTGTATCTTGCCTCTCGGGTGAGATTTAAGATGGTGGTGACACCCACTCAAAAGCCCCCATTTCAACATCATGCTGGCCTTCAGAGAGGAGACAAGGTGGGAACATAATTAGGCATAGCTCATAAATGCTTCCAATGACACAAAGATATGACAGTAATAGAGGAGACAGCATATTTAGACAGACATACAGCTACAAAGATATAGAGATATTCGAATCAGAAAGGAAAAAAAAAGAGAGAGGGCCTAAAATAGCCACTCACCCTGAATTGTTCACCCACCTAGTGGGCAGTAAGAGAGTGTCTCTTCTTTTCCTCTGTTTCCAAGAAGAACAAGGAATTAGCTGAGCAGTTGGTGGACCTGACATGAACACATTCATAGTCAAGACAAGCAGTACATGAAAGGAATTTCACGGTCCAGTGACTAAAGAAGAATGGTAACCATGGACAGATCAGCTGTAGACATAACAGGGATGCATGATCTAAGAGCAAAGAAATGTTTGCATATCAGTGGAAACCATTGGGATTGGACGCCAATAACCTGAACCACATGTCCCTTCCCCAATGTCATATAACCATCCTGGAACCAAAGCAAAGGGAGGCAGAAGGTATCCATGAGGGTATCTTGAATAGATAAATATTTTCCCAAAAGGAACTAACAAAAAACAGAAAGTGACATGCTTCATGTTGTTTTATTTATGTTTATTTTTTTGCCATGAGAGGGTATGGGGCCAAAAGGCAACTTTAGTGCACCTATAGAGAAACTTTTGTATCATATTTTTGCATGCCTGAGTCACACAATTTATGAAATATGCCCTACCATAATAGCAGTACTTTGGTTGGACACAGGTGGAATTTATGTATTTCCAACCCATGTGGCTACCCTCTTGTAGATATATAAAGGATATACCAAGTGTGTACACTTCAAGAGAAAAAAAAATAAGGTGCTCTCATTTCTTACCATTTTAACGGAAAACTTTTAACTTAAAATGCTCACCCATGTCCATATTTACATATTTAAACATGCCATGTGAAAACATTTGAAAAGTATTATTTTTATTCCTCCTCCAAATTAGAAATATTATGAGGAATCTATTATTTCTTGCTACAGTACCATTTAAAGAGCTATAATTTCCAACTAACTCTACCATAGTAGTGACTGGATACTCATGCTAGGTAAATCAGAGTATATAATTAGTGTGATATTAAATTATTATAAAAGTATATATAAGTGGTTATCTTGTTACATATCTGTCCTTGCATTATGTAGTTACTAGGTTATACATGTGTAATCCCATTGTGTAATGTATATAGCATCAATATGTTTCAGATGCATGGAATCAAATAGTCCCAGCATTTAAAACTTGGAACGACTCTAGAAATTATCCAGCTCAACAATATCCTTATACAAATGATTGAGCTGAAGCCAAGAGAAGTTAAATAATCTCCACAGTCACATTGTCTCCATTAATGCTGCAGCTAAAATGAGACCCCTGGAATAGCACTGCTCTGATAACTTTAATTAATTTCAAGGTTAATATGCTTCATAAATTGGTATATCAGTTAAGACACCTTAAGCAGCAAATAACTAAAAATACAATTGAAAATGGTTAAACGATAAGGAAAATGTATTATCTTGAATAACAGGGAGCATGAAGGTATAGTAATTCTAGGGTTAGTTAACTCTGTGGTTCAATCACATCATCAAAGGCCTGGATTTCTTTCTGTCTTTCTGTTCTCTCATCCTCAGGCTGTCCTTAGATGACTCCCCTTATGGTCATGGGACAACTGCAGCAGTACGTACAGGCACCTCAAGAGCTAGCACAAAAAGAAGGCAACTCTAAGTGTTGCTTTATGAGAACAAAGGCTGTTTCCTGGAAGTACATCCAGAAGACTCACCTGAGTTTCTTGTTGACCAGCACTACATCCGGTGCTCATGGAACAGGACACCCATAAGAGGCTTAGATTAATCAGGACATTAGACAAAGAAATGTGTCCAGCTTCCCCTAAAGTATGTGGCCACTCTTAGAAATGTGGATACCTGCAGGAATTAAGAGTCAAGGATGAAAGGGAAAGAAGAAGAAATAATTGGAAAGCAACCAGTAGTGCCTGTCACAGCTGGAGCATGTTCCTAGGTGTAAATCAAATTTGGCTCTCAACAGTACAGAGAAGATGAGTATTCCCATGATCAAACTGAAAATCCTTGATAAAGCAAAGAACTATTTCATTAATCATGTGTCCTTAATATAAACCCAGATCATCATTTATAAGATTTATTTAAAAAGCACAACTAAAAAAGCACAATTTATTCAGTTGGTTACAATCTGCATCAAAGTAACAAACTTTGGGAATTTTTCCTCTAAATTATCCCTTGGCAATTAACAACCTTATTAATTAGAAACTGTTAACACTCCACAGATGAGAAAATTTAGGCTCAGATAAATTGACATTTGTGATTCTCAAAGTATGGTCTCTGGATCAACAGTATTAACACCATCTGGAAACATTAAAAATGCAAATTTGGGCTCTATCTCAGACCCACTTAATCAGAATCTTTGAGAACAGCGCCTTGTAATCCATGGTTCAGCGAGCCTTCCAGGTGATTCTAATACACTAACAAGTTTAAGAACCACTGCCCCAAGTAGCAATTGGATTTGAACACAGGTTGTCTCATTTCCACAGCCTGTTCATTTCATCAGTTTGCTAAACTGCCTCCCAGTAAACACAGAGAAGCCTAAATAAAACAAATTAATAGAGAATGTATTATACTTCTCTCCATCATAAAAAAGAAAAATAATGGACTGGGTAGAAAATCAGACTAAAGTAGAAAAAAACAGTACCATTTTCTGTATCCATATTTCACTATTGATCCTATTCTTTGCCATCATAAACATGATCCATGTTAATTATTAAGAAAGGGGTAAATAGTAATAACCTGGCCACCCTATGACCTGATTGCTCTGGCCTTACTCTAGGGCGTCAAGTTGAGAGGTGTGGAGGGTAGAATTCTTAAGCAAACTAGACCCTTCAATTAATGGAAGAACTTCTTTTGATAACTTTATATTTAAATGATCTGATGCAGAATTAGATGAAAGTAATGAATCATGATACAGCCGTGGGTTACTTGAATAGATATTTTTATAATAATTACAGGCACACACAACACCAAATTCTTGAAATTATATTGCCTTGTGTTACAAAGAGCTTATTCTTCCTATAATGGCATCTTGATAGAATGTGGGTGGGCTGAATAGTTCCCAGGGCATTAGCAAAGCAATGACATAAAGTCATTGTTTTATTTTCTGTAGCTCCTCTGGATAGCTTGAAGGAAATTATGTGACTACTCTACAAATGATGGGTAACTGTGAATTCCAGAGAAATTAGTCAAGGGATCGCATGACATCATAAAGTAAGAAAGGACAGAGTTTGAGTCCCATTTCATGCAATCAGGACCCTGCAGTCTATTTTCTTTATACTTTGCAGATGTCTCCTCTGTGAGCTATATAATTATTTTGGCTAAAGTTGTACTCTTCTTACTTTTTCATCCTTTCCATTTTCACGCTGAAATTATGAGAAGTAAACACTCTTTTTAATACTTAATATTACATAGAACAACAGCAAATTGAGAGTTTAGGTGTATACATAACCAACCATTTAGGTTTTATTTAATTGCACATTATCTGCTTATCTGAAAACCAAACTGATGTCTATTCAGTGTGATTAGCAACACCCTGGACATGGTAGCTCCACATACACAAGTGACTCTGAGTAAACTACAAAATGCCTTTAAGCCCCACTTAACCCAGTAACTGACTCACAGATAGTAACCAATGTGTGTGTATTATAGTTTTTGTTCTTTTCTCATTGCTCATTGTCATGGTAAAAATAATTTGAAAAATATACAGTTGGCATGCATTTTAAAAAGTTTTTGGATAAATATTCTCTGAGAAGTTCTGTCACTTTTAGAAAATTTTTAGAAGAGTCTTTGACTTTTAACAAAAATGATAAGTGTCAGAGCAAAACTTGTATACTAATCACCATATACTCAAGAATGAGTATAGTATATAATGTTTAAAAAAATGTGAACAACTAAATTAGCTTATCTGAAATTACTTGCTTTTGAGGAACTGTACTAGAATACTCTTTTATGTTTTAAATATAGAATCACAGATTTTCTTTATAGTTGTAGATCTAGATGTTTCTTTTCGCCAATTTTTTTTTTTTTTTTTTGGAGACAGAGTTTCACTCTTGTCGCCCAGGCTGGAGTACAATGGCACGACCTCAGCTCTCTGCAACCTCCGCCTCCCAGGCTCAAGAGATTCTACTGCCTCAGCCTCCCGAGTAGCTGGGATTACAGGCATGGGCCACCACGGAAGGCTAATACTCTATTTTTAGTAGAGATGGGGTTTCACCATGTTGGCCAGACTCCTGACCTCAGGTGATCCGCCTGCCTCAGCCTCCCAAAGTGCTGGGACTACAGATGTTAGCCACAGTGCCCAGCTTGCCAAATGTTTTCTAAGCAAGATATGTTAATTGCTTTTTTTTTTTTTTGAGACGGAATCTCGCTCTGTCACCAGGCTGGAATGCAGTGGCGCAATCTTGGCTAACTGCAACCTCTGCCTCCCAGGTTCAAGTGATTCCCCTGCCTCAGCCTCCCAAGTAACTGGAACTACAGGTGTGCACCACCACGTCCAGCTAATTTTTTGTATTTTAGTAGAGATGGGGTTTCACCATGTTGGCCAGGATTATCTCAATCTCCTGACCTCGTGATCTGCCTCGGCCTCCCAAAATGCTGGGATTACAGGCGTGAGCCACTGCGCTCGGCCTGCTTTTTTAAATTGTAGCATTTTGCAACATTTTTTTATTTTATGAAGACCTGAAATGGAAAACACTCCAAAGACAACATTGACATTACAAGTGCATTTTTAACCGGCATACTGGCTAACTCTAGATATGCCTTGTATGCCTAGACCTAGACAGCTGGTTATTTAGAATTAGGCTGAGATTGTAGGTTCTACTTTATATCCCTAATTACTTCTCTCCCCCCAGATTGGCAAACTCATTTAGTCTAAAATGTCACCTTGGCAATGAATGAGGTGGGAGGGTTTGAAAAGCTCCGTGGTCACAGCCAAAATGCTGCCTCCAAGAGTTTGTACTTTTTCAATCACTCGGGATTTTAATACTGTGCATTTTAGGGCAGGACATTTTAAAAACAAAACCAGGTTGTTTTCTTTTCTCAGGATTACATGAGGGGTATTATAAATACTTAACCTTGGTAACTGTGGGTTCTCAACCAATGTGCCAAGGATTCGTTTTAGGCTGAAATGATTTTGTGAAGTATCATCACAGGACAATGATGAATATTAATCACCTCTACTTAAAATAAAGAATGCCATGAAATTAACTGTGATATTTAAGCTTAAGTTCTTTAAAAACTTTTCTAGATATTCACTGGAATTTATCAGAATGAATCAAATAAATTCAACAAACTCAACAAGATTGATGTGATGGTTAATTTTCTGGGTCGACTTGAACAGCCATGGGGCACGCAGATATTTGGTGAAACATTATTTCTGGGTATGTCTGTGAGTGTCTTTCTAGATGAGCATTTGAGTCTGTGAGTACAGCAGACTGCCCTCCCTAATGCGGGTGGGTATGAATCTGACAAAAAGGCACAGAAAGACACAATTTGTTTTCACTACCTGACTGTTTGAGCTGGAACATCAGTCTTTTCCTGCCCTTGGACTGGATTTACACCATCAGCACTCCTGGTTCCCAGGTCTTCGGATCTGGACATTGTTTATGCCATCAGCACTCTTGGTTCCCAGGCCTTCGGATTTGGACAGGGCTTACACCATCAGCACTCCTGGTTCCCAGGCCTTTGGATTTGAACAGGGTTTATACTATCAGCACTCCTGGTTCCCAGGCCTTCGGATTTGGACAGGGTTTATACCATCAGCACTCCTGATTCCCAGGCCTTAGGATTTGGATGGGGTTTATACCATCAGCACTCCTGGTTCTCAGGCCTTTGGCTTTGGACATGGTTTACACCATCAGCACTTCTAGTTTCCAGCCCTTTGGATTTGGACAGAGCTTATACCATCAGCACTCCTGGTTCCCAGGCCTTAGGATTTGGACACGGTTTACACCATCAGCACTCCTCATTCCCAGGTCTTTGAATTTGGACAGAGCTTACACCATTAGCACTCCTGGTTCTCAGGCCTTTGGATCTGGAGAGGGTTTACACCATCAGCACTCCTGGTTCCCAGGTTTTCCTGGGTCCCCATCCTGCAGACAGCAGAGTTTGGGACTTGTCAGCCTCCATAATTATGTGAGCCAGTTACTTATAATAAGGCCTACTTATTATATCTAATAGTTCCAACTTTTAACTTCATAGTTAAGTAATAAGTAGTTCACTTTCATTTTAATTAATGCACTTTTTCCTGATATAAAAAAGTATATTTTTTTTCTTAATACAAAAAGCAGAAAGTAAAAACTCATAATCTCACTGTCTGGAGGTGACATTTATTAACATGTTGTTTTTATACTAACACCGATACATATACATCTTTAATGGAAACAGAATCTTACATAGATGCTGGTTTTAGAGGTTTATCAATGCCTTTTTTGTAAACTTTTTATTGAAGTATTGACATACATACAAAAAAGTATACAATTCGAAGTAAACATACCCATGTATATTTCAAGAAACAGAACACTGCCAGTATCCATGAAGCCCTGGCAGGCCTACTCTCCGTTACTACCCTCCCCCAATAGTAGTCCTCAACGAAATATGTAACATCATAAATTTCCTTTGTGTGTTTCAGACTATTGTACAGTTGGAATCGTGCACTGTGTATTCTTACATACCTCACTTTTTTCTTTGCTCGATATTTTGTTTGTGAGTTTATCTAGTTGCTGTGTGAGGTTGCAGTTGATTTCTTTCTATTATGGTATAGAATTCCATTGTTGTACCTACTGTTTGTAACTGATGGTTTACCTAATTACATTATTTCTATGAAAATACATATTCAACAAACATTTTTCAGGTACCTATTATTTTCCTCATTCTATACTACATATTCTAAATGAATATTACTCATTCACTCTAAATAAATATCTAGTACACAATATTATCTTAAATCTCTGTAATTTTTTTTCACTATATAAATGAACCATTCACTTTGTTTTTAATGATCCTTAAATGTGGTAAAGAAAAAAAATGTTGTGCTTCCATATTTAGAATTGTAGAAAGGAATTTGTGATTCAGTGAAAAAACTACATTGTCTAGACCGTAAAGGATACCCCACAGGGCTATCTGATCGAGATTCCACAGACATGATTTTACAACTCTATAAATTGTAAGAAACTTACAGCAAAAAAAAAAAAAAAACTAATCTATAGACATGCAAATTCTGTCCTACTGGAGATAAACAAATAACTTCCCTCTCCATATATATAAATATATATATTTATATATATTTATATATTTATATATTTATTTATATTTTTATATTTTTATATATTTTTATATATTTTTATATATTTTTATACATTTTTATATATTTATATTTATATATTTATATATATTTATATATTTTATATATTTATATATTCATATTTATATATTTATATATTTATTTATATATTTATATATATTTATATATTTATTTATATATTTATATATATTTATATATTTATATATTTATATATTTATTTTTATATTTTTATATTTATATATTTTTAATACATAAATATATATATTTATTTTCCATTGCAGTTTCTCTGTTGAGTTAATTATAACATTTGCCTCAATTCACATGTTTTTTTTTTGTGTCTGTATGACAGTCATGATTTTCTTTTTCTGAAAATCCTCTTTTCACAGAATTGTACAGTTTCCTTCAGTGACAAATTACTTAAGTGATGCTACAAAATGTACAAAGACTTTTCTCAATTCTAAAAATAAAGTAACTGCCTGAAGGTAGGGCACAGGGGATCTGTTTAACCTTGCCGGCTTACATATTTTTCCTATTTCATGGTCTATCATGGTTGGTTGAAATCAATTGGAATATCTTCCACCTATTACCTGCAGAATTCACACAAGTCACACATTGAATTTTTCACTTGAGACATTTCACCCATTCTTTCTTACCTGATGCACATTCCACTTCACATCATTGTATATTGATTACTCCCTGTGTCAGGAATTCAATCTCAGATTCTATCAGCCATCCCCATTACTACGAATGGAATTTCCTCGTTCTCCTTAGTTTCTCTCTGATGAGACTCATTCCAGTCATTGTTAGTTTATTATATGCTTCCCATGTTAACTTCTCTAGATCTGCCCCAGCACAGAGCTTGGCACACAGTAACCATTTAACACTATTTTAAGACTGGATGAATAAATGTTAACATTGTGTTATAGTCTGAATGTGTCCCTTCCAAAATTCATGTTGAAATTTAATCCCCATTGTGGTGGTAGAAAGAGGGGGGCCCTTTGGGGAAGGGATTGAGTCATAAGGGTTCCACCCTCATGAATGGATTACTGCCTTAAAAGGGCTGGAGGGAACTAGCTTAGGGCCTCTTTTGCCCTTCCACCATGTGAGGACACAGCCTTCCTCTCCTCTAGAAAATGGAGCAACAAAGCGCCATCTTGTTGGATGAAGCAGAGCGACAGGGCCCTCACGAGACACTGAAACTGCTAGCACCTTGATCCTGGGCTTCCCTGCCTTCAAATCCATGAGAATATTTATTTCTGTTATTTATAAATTGCCCAGCTTAACGTATTTTGTTACAGCAGCACCAATGAAGTAAGACACGTTACTACCAATTTGTTTTTCTGCCAACACCAGTTATTAGATATGGAAGATTGTATAATGATTTCTAGAATATGGCAAGTGAGTTCATGAAAAGTTTCTGAAATAAATTTGTGAATGTTCAGTTAATGTAGCAAATACATATAAAAATAAATCAAAATATTATTAACAGTGAAAGAAAAGCCTAGCCATAATCACTTTTAATTCAATATTTAAAAGCTATCAAATCCACTAAATACTTATATTCTGAAACTTTAATATGAACATAGGGTTGCTTATTTCTTCTCATAAGTTTATTGGTGAAAATGCAGCAGATATATTAAAAGTGTCACTTAATATGTCAGAGTAATATGCAGGGGGAGGATGGTCTATATATCACAAGCTCATAGGAAGGAACCTTCCATAGGTATACTGTTTGACCAACAATTGGTGGCCTCCTGAAGGGGATCAAAGCAACTCTGCCTTCAGTTTCAATTCCCAACTTCAAGAGGCTGGATGGTTTCTGTCCCCTCTTGGTCACTGACCAGCAAAAACTGCCTTAACTTTTCCTGAACCTTCACAAAGCAAAGCCAAGAGTGCTTTAAAGGCCTGACTTGAAAACTAAATCAAAATAGACTCAAAACAATCAGAGAGACCCATGACAATTCTCAGTTTCAAAGGTCTCAGTTTCAAAGATCTTTATTTTCTTCATTCTGATCTGCATGTCTTGGTAAATAGACATCTACTTAAGGATCCTGCCTCTACCTTCCATTCCCATCAGGCAAGCCTTTAACACATGATCATGCCTTCTCCCTTAATCACTTCTTAATTTGTTGAGAACTTTTGTTCTTTCTGGATAAAACTGGCAAGAAATTTTTCTTAATTGTATTTAAATATTCATCCAGAAGGGTGAGAAACCCTGATAGGTTACAATAGGGGTCAATAAACTTTTTCTGCAAAGGGCCAGACAATAAGTATATTTTTATCTTTGCAGGCCATACAGTTCTGTCACAACTACCTGTAGCATGAAAGCAGCCACAGACAATATGTCAATAAAGAGACATGACTTTGTTCCAATACAATTTCATTTACAAAATTAGTGTTACAGATTTGGCCTATGGGCTATGGTTTGCCAACTCCTGAGCAAGAAGACTTTAGAAACCAAAAACCTTGGTTCAACAGATAGGTAGGTAGACATATAATTATGTAAATATACAAGATGTATTTATTACACCTTGTGACCTGAGCCACCCTGATGGATGTGAGTAGTTGTATATGGTTATGGGGTGGGGGGTATGCCGTGACGTTTACCCCACTGCTCTCAATTAAGACTGTAACAAAAACAAATCTCTTACTAAATTCTGTCACACTTAGATTTATTAGCAAGTAGGCACATGCAACCTTGACAAAATCCAACGTCTATGTCATTTTGGCACTCAATAAAAGGAAAGAAATATTCTGAAGACTTCACCTGAAGCAAATGTGATAATTTACAGCTGCAGGATGCAAATGATCATCTGTTAGAGTTAGGAGACCAAAAACCCTCCAAATCAGTGGTGGGACACAGGATTATTTGAAAATCAATGTGACCAACTGATTTGCATGACAAGATTATGCCTGGGGCAAGGGTGGGGGTAATGGGGATAGGTGTTTCTACATTATCTTGAATACTGCTAAATTCACCAATGAGAGATTATTTCAGATACCCACTTTGCTAATTAGTAGGTTGGTGCAAAAATAATTGCAGTTTCTGCCATTAAAAGTAATGGCAAATCCTTAATTACTTTGGCAGCAACCTAATAACAATCCACTAATTTTTATCATTGATAACCAATTTCCAACTTTCATTATGCTAATTAGCTAAGTTCCTGGTATACATCGGTTCTGAGGAGAGTGAAAGCACTTACAACTCTTTAGTGATTTATAGACATCATAACTCCCATTTTTTTAAACTAGCTTTTTCCATTTAAGACACACTATAGCTAGATGGGTTCTATTTGAGTTGACCCACTAGTAGAATGTTAAAGTACCCCCAAGGGCAGGCTGGGAATGAAAAAGGACCAAACCCAGGGAGGAGAAGGTGGTATCGTAAGTGTGGCAAAACCCGCCCAGGACCAGGCCTGTTTGGGAGGATACAAAGGGGGATTCCAATCTAGAGGAACAAAACTAGATTGTGGTTTCAGATACACAGAGTGGAGATGGGGAGGTGCATGGTTATTCCAGGAAATCTATTCCAATAGAAAAAGAACATCCAGGGCAGGGTTTGAGCAAAACAAAGTGGGCTGCTAGTGCCAGGAAATCAGGTGGCTCCTGGAGAGATTCCATGAGACAGAGCGTGTAAGGAATAGAAATGAGAGAAACTGGCATCTAGAAGAGGCAGGAGGCAGCTGTCTCTCAAGTGCAGAGGGGAAGAAGAACAACTGAAGAAAAAGTGCTCTTGGTATAGGGTCAGCTGCCTTCTCCCTGGTCTAGGTGTGGAGAAAAGAAACTTGCTGGGCCCTTAAATTTGATTTATATGAGCTAGACTTGGATCAGATAGGGTCTGCCAAGCACAGAAAAAAAAAAAAGAAAAAAAAAAAGATGACTACAGACTTTGAAGATAATTTATTCTGAGTTAAGAAGATTAAAAACGAGGTCATGCCAGGTAGAATTGCGGGCTCAATAGCTTTTACAAAGACATCTTCAAATCTTCATCTCTCCCCCAACTTCTTTAAATCTGTCCACTGTGTTAAGCATTCTGCTTAGGTCACATCTGAGGTAACTCAATGTTTGCAGTGCTCCAAGACTGCTTTCAAAGTGTGTTGACAGCTGTAAGGGTTTGCCACTCTAAGAAAGGACCCAGTTGGTCATTTATGGATGGCAATTCTAGAAAGTAGTTTTCCTTGAATAAGCCATAATCAAAACTTGGCAAATCCCAGTACTACACAAATACTACAGTTATAAAAAGAATCCCTAAAGCACTCACTTCAAACAATGTTTCATGCAGTAAAACTCAAGTGCAATGAAAAATTTTGGACATTTTGTTGAAGGTATTTGTAACTCTATTTGAACTGGGTATAATACATACCTCCAAACAAATAGGAAGTGAACAGATCATCAAACAATGCATTCTTTAGGTGACAATTTTTTAAAATAAACGTTTATTAAAAATTTCAAAAGTACACATATAGAAATAATAATACAATCAACCTCCATGGTCCCAGCACCCAGATCCAACAATTATTCAAGATTTTGTTGCATTTACTGTGTCTATCCTTTTTTCTTTTTGTTGAAGTTGGTGACATGTTTTTGAGACTAAAAGTAGAGTCAATATGTGTCAATATTTAGAATTAGTTGTTTTTCTGAATGTGTCTCTTAAGAAAGCACTTCAGTGTTTTTATTTGTTCACCTACTTTGAACCGCTTGCAACAAACGTTGAATGCCTGCTTTGTGAAAAGCTCGATGTGCTTGAAATTCTTCTGCCTTCAGTTCTTAAAAGTGTCAAAGCCGTTCTGGGAATGTCAAACATCTTTCTGGATTCCTTTATTTCCTTGTATACATGGCTTACTCACGGCAGGAAAACAGAAAGTAATCTAGCCATGTTGTGTAGATAATATGGCAGCATATTGGGACTCAATTTCTGTTTAGGAGCTTTGCTTTCTACCACTTTCTTCCAAAGCAGTATTGTGTTGTTTTAATAATGTTAAATTAGGGCAATAAAAGATATTGCCGATTATTTTGTATTTTGTTTGCATATAACTGTGCCTTGTGCCTATAGAAAAGGAGCTAATAGTTAGAAGCCACAAATGTAACCACAGTTTGGAATAAAATAATCCCCAGCTCTTCCTAACTGCTTAGGACCTGGTCCAGGTTCCATGTTGCTGCCTCCTGTGGTTTGCTCCACTTTGAGAGTTGCGCCTGCTGGTACTGCTGGAGTTGAGAGTCTGTCAGCATCCCCGGTCTGACCTCTTTATTCTTGGGTTTGTAACTCAGCTGCTTAAACTTGCCCTGAGCTAGAACTTGACATAGAGTTTTAACCTGAGAAACACAGCATGACTTTACATGTCTGTGATCATATTTATATTTTTTCCTCTTTACAATAAGTTTACTAACAAGTATATGTGCATGACAACTTCACTGTTTCAGAGCAATGACAAAAATTTTGGAGAATTTGCTCTGAAGTTGGTTGACTTTTACAACTACATTAATAATATAATTTAAGAAAGCCTTTCCTTTAAAGAGAAAATTCTAACTCATAAGACCAGGAAATTGGAGACTTTAAAAAATAAATTTTAAAAATAGAAAATGAAGTACTGACTTCTGAGAATTTGAAAATGAGCTCTTATTCATCTGGTATTTCGCTATGCCTGTTTATCATAAGAGCTCTTTGAAATTGGGTATAATGACATTAAATAACCAAAATTGAGACAAACATTCTGTAAGGGATTGTTATGGGTTGCCTCTAATGTGGTAATAGATGTCATTTTAAAAATGCAACTGTACCGTCTAGATGAAAGACGGTGACTCCTAACACATTGGTTACAGACAATTGAATATTACAGCTGTCTTTCCTCCTGACTTGCTCCTATCATTTTATGGAATGCAACCAGTGTTCGACTGGCATGGAATTCTTCCAGGATCAAGTAAAGCTCTCATTCAGAAAACTCTGGCATTCACTCTGAAATAGGTAATAAATCTACACGATTAAAGATATACTTGCCCCTACTGTGGAGAAAAAAAGAAAAAGAACCTTATAAACACATTTCTGAAATCTGGTGGGTCTCTCTGAGTTTAAAAGCATACTCAACTTCTTTTTTTCTTTTGTTTTTGAGACAGGGTCCGCCTCTGTTGCCCAGTCTGGAGTGCAGTGGTACAATATCAACTGTAACCTCCGCCTCCTGGGTTCAAGCGGTTATTGTGCCTCAGCCTCCTGAGTAGCTGGAATTACAGGCAAGCACCACCAAGCCCAGCTAACTTTTTGTGTTTTTAGTAGAGATGGAGTTTCACCATGTTGGCCAGGCTGGTCTTGAACTCCTGACCTCAAGTGATATGCCCGCCTTGGCCTCCCAAAGTGCTGGAATTACAGGTGTGAGCCACTGTACCCAACCAGCTGTACTCAATTTCTCTAGACCACAGTCTCCTTTTCTGCCAAATGGGGATTCTAATATCTCACAGAGTTCTTATTAAAGGCAAATGTGCTAATATGAAGAAAGAGCCTTACTAGGACCCCGTACACAGAAAGTGCTCAATAAATGTCAGTCACTGCTGTTTTGAATGGATGACACATTAACTTTAGGATTCCCTTTCACCTTAATAAGTGGTCTCTTTTCTGTTTAATGGTTTTACTCCTTCCTAGATTATTATCATTGGCTCCTGAATAAATGGAAGTTTTCTAATGTCTTCCCTGCTGGAAGCTCATGCCTTGTAGTACTCAAAAGATCAAACCTGAATGTTAAATTGCCTACAAGTTTTTCATCTTCTGCAACAAAAGTAAAGAATCTTACTTTCCATATGTACCGTCAGATAGAGAGAAAATAATAGCCTCCTGAAGATAAAATTATTTAACCCATATAATATACTTGCCACATCAAAGTCTGATTTTTCCAGAAACTTTTGAATGTTTCTTTAGTCCTCTCAATATTAGCTGACATTTGAAAGAGATTAATCTATTGGCTATGAGTTCTTCTTAACACATATTTTATGCCAGCCTTTATTTCCAATAGATTTTTAAAACCATTTGATGATCAATTCTACATTTTGCTTTGGTTATATTTGAAGAGAGTTTTTCATATTTAAAGCTAATGACTGTCCACCTACAAATGATGTATAACACTGCTCTTGCCAATGATAGTTTAATAATCAACAGCTATGTATTGAATATTTACACTCATCCATGTGCCCACATCCAGATTGACGTTTTGCCGTAGTTAATTCAAATCTCTTTTCTCCCTCACCATTTGTAAACGCTATCCTGAAGCTGGTTATATCATCATCACTCATGCTTTAATACTTCTTATATACTACATGATGCTTTTACAAATACCATGATAGTAAGTAATACAAGACAGGGCACCCAGTTTTCAGATGCATCAAAAGAATGGTACTCACAGTACCACTTAGTTCAGTACCATTGTACTAAGAAGCTCCAAAGGGTTGTAGGCTTAGTAGTTCAGGGGAGATGTGTTGTGCTGGGCCTTTAGTGGAAGCGAGTTTGAGATGGCCAAGGTGGATGGTGGATGGCATTCCAAACGGAGGAAAAATGGGAGCGGAGGCACAAGCGTAGAAATATAGATCATGCATTCACTTCGTTGTCTATTTCCTGCCTCATGAAAATATAATTAATTTGTGTTGAATTAAGTTCTTATATTGCATCCTGCACTGTTCTGAGTGCTATAGAAATAACAAAAGGTTTATACTGCAATCTCCTGAATGTAATTGCATTAAACCTATACATTAATGTGAGATAAACTAATGAATCTGTATCATTTAGCAACTCTGCTTCCCCTAATCCTGAACTACTGTTTGGCTTTCTATCTATTCAATTATTTCATATTACTTAGAATAGTTTTTTTTAATCACTTTCTGGATAGAAGTTTCTTAGAAATGCAATTCCCAGAAGACCTGTGGTTTTCATTTTATTATCAATGAAATTTCTTTTTTCTCACTATATTTTCTAACTGCATAATATTTGTGTAATAGAATTCTCTAGGTATTTAGATATTTACCTTGTATTTAGGCACTTAGCTGAGTCTTACGAATCACAAAGATCTTTCAGCTAATTATTTTTGACATTTCTAGGTAATAATCCTCTTTTGTATTAGTTATGCTTTTTATCTTTGTTTCATGTCTTATTGTGTAGGTCAAAACTTCTAGAACTGTAACAAGGAATACTGACGAAAATGAGCAGCCTTATTTTACTCCAGTTTGAGGAAATGCCTCAAGTGTTTAATATTTAGATATTATAATGGCTATTGGTTAGAAATAGATTCTCATGTAAAAGAAAAATTCTACCATTCTATCACCTACATTTGTGCTCGGACATCACCATCATGTAAAACAAGGTATCATTGAACCTCACAATGCAGGCCCCTGATACATGCTGCCCCGGAAGAAAAGTGGTTCTTCCTACCTCTCCATAAAAGGCCCTCCCATTTCCTGACCAAGGTAGGAATTTTCAGTTTTTTCAGAGGGAAAATTTGTCCCTACTTAAATCAAAAGGATGAGCTAGGTCTCCACAGTACCACATTCCCAAGCTCTGGAATCGTCTATGCTGAATTTCACCAGGCCTGGTGCCCCATCCAGACAGGACTCTCTACCAAGTCCACCTTGGATCCTTCTCACAATCATGTCTATAAATGAAATAATACAGGTTACATTTCCTGCTGGAGTGCTGGGGCCTCACACACATCTCCCAAAAACAAACAAGTTTAAGGTGAGTCCAGTCTAAATACATATTTTAAAAGAAAATGGTCTCTAAATTGAAAGAAACATCCACTTTGCAATACTACAAATAACATTTCAAGGTAACCAGCTGCTTTCAGGGTGATGATGAGTTTAAAGATTTTGTTCAACAGAAAGAGGGGAACAACAGACACTGGAGTCTACTTGAGGGTAGAGGTTGGGAGGAGGGAGAGGAGCAGAAAATATAACTATTGGGTACTGGGCTTAATAACTAGGTGATGAAATAATCTGTACAACAAATCTCCAAGAAACAAGTTTACCTATAACAAACCTTCTCATATACCCCCAAACCTAAAATAAGAATAAATAAATAAATATTTTGTTCAAAAACAGCATGGGCATATATGCTATGTATTCAGATCTACAGGACACCCCAGTGCTCCCTGTCCCCTCCCTTACCTGAACATCCTTCCCTGGGCACATATCGCTGTCTAAGACATCACATAACTTAATTATTATAGCATTGTCTCTCTCCCCCATCTAAATGTGACCTCCACAAGGGCAGAGATCTTGTCTGTTTTGTTCACTAATGAATTCCAAGGATCTAGAACAATGCTCAACATAGAATAGTTGCTCAATACATTTTTTTTAAATCAATGAATGAAAAAAATCAGACTCTGGGATACTTTTGCAAAAAAAAGACAACCTATTATAAAAGGAAGTTCATGTTATCAGCTTTAGAAGCAGAAAACTAGTAGCAATTTTCAAATTATTTCTCTCCAACTTTCAAAGGCAAAATTTCATCTCTTCAGGCATGTTATATTAATATGTTTAATACTGTAGGTTGTTGACCAGGAATACACAATGAAGAAAGTAGTTAAAAAAAAAAAAAAGCCATATATGGTGATGAGATAGTGAGGCCCAGAGGTGGAAACCATTCCTCATATTCCCAGAATGATGCCAGAAATGTAATGAATGTTTCATAAATATTTACTAAATGAGTGGGCAAATGAATAAACAAACAAATACACAAATGAATAACATTCTAATGATGTAAAAAAGCCATGTGTGAGAATGTTCATGAAATTCCTGAAGAGCTAATGCCTTTCCCCAAAGAAACAAAGCTTTCAAAGGCAGTTTAGGATTGGAGGTCAGGACAGGACATTGGTTCACAAAATCATTCTAGGAAATTCAAATTACCCTGGAGATATACTAATCATACACTGAGCCTGCATCCCAGTGATGAAAGAAGCAAAACCGAACCCAGAGTTACACGCTCATCAAACATCCTGGCCATTCCTACATTGCCAGTTTTCCTTCCCCATCTTCCATCTCAGCAATCTTGAATTTCAATTTGAGTATGGGGGTGAGTACAGGAAAAGAAAATCTGCAGCACTTACCCACTTACATTCAAGAGCCTCAATTCCTGCAGGCAGAAAATCTCATCTCTTTCCCTCAGTGACCATCACTGCCCCCATACATTAGGGTGCCAAATGCAAGCTACCTTGTGATTGTGATTCAGAATTCCTGGCGTTTACTATCCAGCTAATTGTAGCTTTCAATTAGTCTCTCCTGATAAGGAGATGCGGTGCTTCTTCACCGATGTGATCTCCTGCTATACACAAATTGGTGTTCGGAAACAGATTATAGCTTTGTGCCGAGGCAGCATTCTATTAAACTGAATCTGAAATCAGAAGGGAGTTTTCAGCCCTGGGTTTTTTCAGTAATGCTTCAACCTTAATTTTGCAACTTACCACACATCAGTGCTTATAGGGAAGAAGTATGAATCTTCAATGCTGTGCCTTCTTCGTTAATTTCACTGGGACACCCAGCAAATGGCTTTGATATTTCACAGCACTACACATTTGATCGGGCGGAGTCACTGTGTTCTACATACACATATATTCAACAAAAAATTTACAGCTCTTTCAAAAGCCAATTTCAAGGGCATTTAGGAGGGATCTTTGTTTAAAAAACAGGAGCTTCACATGAGGTTTCCTATTGTGATCTGACACCAATACAGTGGTTCCCAAAGCATGGTTCCCAGGTGAGCGGCATAAACATCACTTGGGAACTTGTTAAAAATGCAAATTCTCAGGCCTCCTGAATCAGAATGTTGAAGAGTAAGCCAGCAATCAGTGCTTTAACAAACCCTCCCAATGATTCTGATACAAGATCGAGTATAAAAATCAAAGGTTTGAAGACGTCATTGAGGGGATGCTGCCATAGACCAATGATTCTCAAACTTCAATGCATCAGAATCACCTGGAGGACTTATTAAGATGCTGATTGCTGGGCCCCATCTTCACATTTCTAAGTCAGGAGATCTGGGATACTGCCCAAGAATTTGCATCACTAAGTTCCCAAGTGATGCTGATGCTGCTGGTCTCGGAACCACACCTTGAGAAACACTGCAGAAAGTTTCACCATTTACTTCTTTGCCATCTGTTGTAGCACTACCCTAGGTCTACCTGTTAGGTTTTGTTTGGTTTGAAAAATTTCACAGTCTCAGGAATTTTTAAAAATTACTGAACTAAGCGGAAAACACCAAAAATTTCAAGGAGTCAGAAAGGAGACTTGCTTCTGATGCTCTAACTTTGAAAGAGATCCTAGGCAAATTGTATAATCTGGAAATACACAGTAAGCTTATGTGTGACAGAACATGGATGCCTACTTCAACTTTTTGCCAGGCTGTTCATATTGGAGAAATACGCTTCTCCCCGAAGAAGAGGAACCATAGCAGTATACGATTACAGAGAACAGAATACCGGATAGTTACTGAGAAGATGACCCTCGTTGCCGTGCTATCACTAACTTACTTGATGAAAAAGTTTTTACCTCCTAAGGAATCAGTTTCTCCTTTTTTAGATATGCATTGACTCACTCATATGTAAAACACCAAACTTCATGTTAAAGAGACAAAGATGAATTAGACATCATTCTTAAAAAAAAGTCATGCATGTAAATAGCTATAGTACAGTGATGGGGAATACCACTTAGAAAAGCACCATAAATACTATGAAATGACTGCTCTTATCACTACATTGTAATGATTCCTCCATTTCCTGGAGCCTGGGCTTGACAATTTAGAGTCATTTTCCCTTGTCTCCTCTATTTCCCCCTAGCTCCTCAAATGCCTCCTGATTCTCCCTTTGAAATTTCTCTCAACAGTATCATTTCTTCTCTTTCCCCACAGCCTCATGCCCCTCTCAGTCCATCACTTTATTGCACACTTTCTGCAGTAGCCTCCACACGACTCTAGTGAGCTGCTGTCTTCCTTCATTCTAAGACATCCTGCAGCTTGTTACCAGATTCAGCTTCCTAATATATGTGAAATCTACCATCACAACTTTGCCTCTCTTTATTGGTTCCTGCCTGCACTGCTCCATCTGCCATTCAGGCACCTCATAGACTGCTTCCTTCTCACATCCACCATGACCTGCCTTTCCTCCCCAGCACAACATATCCAGGCTACTAGCCTAGCTCTCTCCTGTTTCACCAACACACTCCATCCATCAAAGCCATGGGCCTTTGCAAACATTCCACCAACTTCTTGGAAGACCCTGCCCTCTCCTCCACCCATTTACATTTGGTCATCAACTAAGACCCTCGCTTGAAGCACTTTCTCTTAGTTCTCCAATTATAGTGTTTCCTCCTGCTCTGAATTTTGACCACCTATATCAATGAGTTCATCACAGAGTCCTTTTTGCTGATTGTTTTTAGAGTCTATAGATGTCTCTCCATTGAGGAGAGAAATGAGGTCTTTTACTTTTGGATCTCTCTTGTCCTGCTGTGTCTGTTCCCCATTCCCAGTCACGCACACCGTCTCTTGCTCATCCACAGTCAGCGCAGAGAATGCAGCAGAGACTCAGGAAATGTTTGGGGGATGCGTGAAGTAAGACTGGGGACATCTGTTGTTTTCTTTTTGCCAGGCTGGCATGCATCCGCTTTCTGATTCCCATGCTCTCTCTCCTTATGGTTCTGGTGCTGCTGGGAAATGTGGCCCAGGCCTGGCTAACTGAAATTCCGGCTGCCCTGGTCATCCATGATCACTCAGCACTCATGGATGATTAAGTGTATAAGCCAGTCCAAGTAGTACTAATGAGACTCACATTTGAAGCCCTTACCAGAACTGTAAGAAAAAAGAAACTCTCTACCTACTGTTCTTGAAGATCACTGGATATTTACCTGGAAGTACTGGCAGACATCTTAGCAGAGAAAGCCTGCCTCAGAAACATGTCAACCCAGAGGAAAGAAGGGTAGAGACATGGAAAAAGACAGATTGCCATTACTGACCACCTGAATTTGGCTGTGCCTGAAGCCAGTGCCCACAACTTTTCATAAGCCAATAAAAGCCTTGTAATCCTTAAGCTAGTTTGATTTGGTTTCTGTCATTTACTGTCAATAGAGATCAACTGACTTAAATAAAAATAACAAAAACTGACACAAATAGAGAATTTACTAAGTACAAGGCGCTATGCTAAGTACTTAAGGAAACATGCATTTAATCTTTTGATAAAAGACCACCTCTAAGTAATTGTGGTGAGTTAATAATAGTGGATGAATTTTTCTGGTTGAAATAAGATACTGATGGCAAATTTTATATACCAGACAGTATTACTGATCTCTCATGATAGATTGCCTAATATTTAAATGTGGAAAAGTATTAGAGAAAATGTAATAAACTACATTTGTAGCGACTGAACTATATATATGTATTATAGCACTTATATATATAGCATTTACTGAGCTACACACCTATTAGAGCTATATATGTATCTGCCAATCACAATATCTTTACTCCATAAATAAGACCATTTAATTCTGTAAAAGAGTTATGAACATGCCTTATGAAATATATGAACATCTCCATAGCTAATTTTTTCTGGATATAATTACTTCATTAAGCATATGAAGGTTAATATATTTTTATTTTTTAAATAGCATAGAAATATTTTACAAAAATTTATAGAAGTTGATATATAATTACTTTTTCAGAATATAATAGGAAGTCAAATAAGGTTTGGTTGTGAATGTGATTTGAGATCTTCAGGTACAAAAGCCAGAGGCAAACACCTATATAAGAGATTGCCAGCTGGAACTGGTACACATACAGAAACACAAATTTGAGATTGTAAGAAGTGTTTTGGTAAACAGGGAGTCTTGAATTCCTGCTACGTTTATTGCTGTAATTACTTTTAGACCTGAGTTCTATTCGTAATCTTTTAAAATGTGATGGGTCTACACACATGGACATGTAGCATAAGTGGGCATTCATCTAAAAATGGAAACAAGGTCTATGGCTTGGATTTTAGTTACACAAAACAAGATTTTTTTTCCAAGAAAAAGAAAAAGTTTGGATACAACGTCTTTAACCCATGCTCGATGAATTACCGCGGTTTGGGGGTTTAGTTCTTTTTAATGAAACAGTTTGCTAACTAAAGAAGCCCCTATTTGTCTTATGAAAACCACGTTGTTTGTCTAATAAAAGTTTGTTGTAACATACCATATTAATTTTGAAACTCAGGATCAATTCACTTGTCCTAATTCAAGGAAAATTGTATCTCCTTTGTGAGGATGCCATTTCTAATTCTTGTGGAGACCTCAACCTGGGTGACCGCAACTCAATCTCCTGAGAGGAGCCCTGTTTCATCAGAGGAAGATGCCCATACCCAGATTTGTGAAAAAGAAAAAAAAAATCAAAAGAAAAATAAACATTGAGGAAAGGAGGGAAGAAAAGTAGGAGGAGAAAAGAGAGATAAAGGACAGACAGTACCTTGTTGTGAGAAGACAGGGAAAGAGCCCATGCCTCCTGGACATTTCTTCCATGGGCTAAGAATTCCCTCCTATCCCCTCGCCCATCTGCACTTCTCCAGTTTCCACTGGTGTCCAGGTAGAGGCAAGAATTTCATGCAGAACAATCACAAAGACCTCTGAAAAGATCATGCTGTATTTACTTTATGTTAACAAGCCTAGGGCCAGCATAAATTCTTTCACCTTTAGAACAGAAAAGGAACCTGATGATTATGGGAAATCTAAAAAACGTTTCCTTGCCAAAGGCATTCAAAAAGGCCAGATTTCTTCAACGAAACCAGGCTGGGAAGAGAAAATGGAAACTTTTCTGAATCATGATCATGCACTGGCTGTGAAATGTAATTTTAGAGCAAGCCACAAAGAAGTAATTAGAGACGTGTTTGCAGAAGAGATCAGTGACTTTGAAATTTCCCAAAGACGCCAAATGCAAAATGACATTAGCCTGCATGCAGTTCCAGACACGGCATATCAGGCAGCAGTGTTGAAGCAGCAGAATTTGGACACGGTGGTTAAGCATGTGGAGGAATCCAAAAGAGTGGTTGTCATTTTGTCAGAGCCAGGAAAATAATGACAGAAGAGAAGCACAGCCACAGATCAGAGAACAGCAGCTGAGGGAAACAGGCACATGGAAGCCAGTCTGCATCTGCCATGAAGAAGGTTCACCTCTGGAACACGAATGCTTGAAACCAATTATGTATTTGAACTGCAAAGATCCACCATGAGGAATCTCTTGTTTAATGATCCTCTGTCTGAAAAGTCAGCTGCAAAACCTGGTCCTGATCCTAAGAATGCAAACAAAGTGGTTGCCCTTGAACTTGACTCAGGAGAAAATACTTCTCAATCTTTGAACTCACGTAGAACTTACAAATATTTACTCATATTGTGTCATCTCTCTCGAACTGTCATTGTACTACAATAGAGTAAATGGTAGAGCACTGGGCGTCACTAGCCCATAAAATGTGCACAGAGAGTTTATATTAGCAGCAAATATACAAAACCTGTCTAAAGCAATGACAAAGATATTTATATCTTTATTTTTCAGATAAAAAAGATCAGAATCAAAAATCTCAAAGGATATAATGGCAGTAATAGAACTCACTAAATAGATTCTTCAAATTTTGCTGTTTTTCACGTGCTGGAAACTACAAAGAGCTTGATTTTTCTGGGGATACAAGATACACACAGAAAGTTAATCGTTAATGGTCGGGCACAGTGGCTCATGCCTGTAATGTCAGCACTTTGGGAAACTAGGCAGACGAATCACCTGAGATGAGGAGTTCAAGACCAGCCTGGTCAACATGGTGAAACCCCTGCCTCTACTAAAAATACAAAAATAAGCTGGGTGTGGTGGTGGGTGCCTGTAATCCCAGCTACTTGGGAGGCTGAGGCAGGAGAATCACTTGAACCCAGGAGGTGAGGGTTGCAGTGAGCCAAGATTGTGCCATTGCACTCCAGCCTTGGCGACAGAGCGAGACTCCCCACACCTCATAAAAAAAAAAAAAAAAAAAAAAAAAAAAAACAGTTAAGCAGTCATTCAAAACCACAACTCAAGTAATGACACAAACATGAAATTAATGCCAAATTGCAATAAGTCAGGTCAACCAGTGTCCTGAGTTTTACAAATAAGAAGCATGATGTATAGAATCTATAAAGTCTGCTGGCTTTTTAACCTTAAAATCTTTATAATCCAGTAAGTACTTAATAATTAAATTTGAAGGCTGAATAAAGAAATATAATTCTTGATAAAATAAAACAGATAACACAGAAATTGTTTCAAATATAAAAATGTATCATGAAAAAAGAAAATTTTATTGTTTACCATGGTATCTGCCGTTAGAGTTCTCAGATTTTAAACTGCACAAATGATGATTGCCAATGGCAACTTATGTAGGTCTCAAACAATACTCTGTCATTCAAGAACAAAAATGGGGAGCACTGTTATTCAATAGTTTTAATTCTGTTAAGCAAATCTTTTGGCTTTTATTTCAGGGCCGACTCTATGGCATTTTAAACGTAGCTAGTACCTTCAATTCATTATATTGACTCCACTGAAATCATGTCTTTCTTTCTTGCACTGATTCCTTCCTCTTTTTCTTTCACTGTAATTAACTAATAGATTTGATCAAGTTGAAGTGTCTATTTTCTTTTTTCTTACTTGCACTTAAAATAATAGTAATAAGATTGTATGCATAATGCTACATGAGGAGATACTCATATTTTTTGTATTGCACTTCTCTCAAATAGTCATTGTGCTAGACTACAGTAAGTGATAGAGTGCTGGGCATAACTGGTCAATGAAATATGTCCAAAGAGTTTTTTATCAGTAACACATAAAAGAGCAAATTGAGGAACAGAAACTTAAGGGCACTTAACAAGTGACTCAGTCTATCTTCTTTAGGAACATGCTAACTTTGGGATGACACAGCAAACCACCAGAATCGAACATCATGCTTTAACTTTCTAAACACCAACAACTTCGCAAATAATTTACAGAAGAGGCACACGACTTTAAGACATAACACTCATTTCATACGAATCATTTATCTTTGTGTGTAATTTGTCTTTTATTATGGAACATTTTTAACTAGAGTACTTCCATTGATCAGGCTAATTGCTAAGTGTATTTGCTATCTCTGGAAGACACAGTGGCTTTGGATGTGATATTGAAGAATTAGAATGTCACATAACTAATACTAATTGAGCACAGCTTTCACTTTAAAAGTTCAAGGCAAAAAATAATTACATAAATATATAAATAGTTCATAGGTAGGTAAAAAGAAATATATCAAGCTTATTGAATTTAACCATAACTGTTTTTTTAAAGTCTTTAGGTTATGTTATTACATTTTACAAAGCCTGCCATATCTTTCTATCTATGCATCTTTGAGTTTTATATACCTCTAAGCATCTCTGCAGTAATTTTAAGTTGGGCAATGTGAACTATGTTATGGAGAATTTATGGGTGATATTTATTGGAGTCACTGAACTGCCTCCATGAGCTTTCCCACAACTGTAAGATCACAAATGATCTATAAGATTTGGAGTAGACAAGAATCTCAATTGCTAGAATCCTGAAAGGTTTCTGAGATACAGTGAAAGTCAAATATTCAGATTCAATAGTATGAGATGCATATTTGACTATAGAGATACAATGAATAGTTGTATGTGTCAACTTGACTGACCCACAGGATGCCCAGATATCTGGTTAAACATTATTTTGGGATGTGTCTCTGAGGGTGTTTCTAGAAGAGGTTAGCGTTTGAATTGTTAAACTGAGTAAACCAGGTCACACTCCCCAGTGTGGCTGGACATCCTTCAATCTGTGAAGGACCTAAAGGCAGAGGAAGGTCGAATTTACTCTCTGCCTGACTGCTTGAACTGAGACATTGTTCTTCCGCTCTTGACACTCTTGGTTCTCAGGCCTTCAGATTCAGAGTGAAATCTATATCATTGACTCTTTCAGGGAAG
This sequence comes from Gorilla gorilla gorilla, assembly GCF_029281585.2. Classification (NCBI taxonomy): domain Eukaryota; kingdom Metazoa; phylum Chordata; class Mammalia; order Primates; family Hominidae; genus Gorilla; species Gorilla gorilla. Next base: position 128,979,559 of record NC_073228.2, on the reverse strand, counting down.
CTTGTGGTGTAGTTCAAAGGCCTGAGAGCTAAAGAGCTTGCAGATGGCATATCATGGGACTTAGCCTCTATAACCACAAGAGCCAATTCCTTAGGATACACACACACATCTATATCTTCTATTGATTCTGTTTCTCTTAAGAACCCTGACTCATACAAGAGGAATCTGCTTAATCTAAAGCTATGTCATGGAGCTTCCTAATTTGCCTAGAAGATAAAACAGGTCTCACATGGTGAAACAACATTCTGCCTCCCCAGCATGTATGTAGTTTGTACATTCAGTAAGCTTACTGTTGAGAATCTACCAGAAATCATGCTAGCCACTAAGGATAATGAGAAAAAAGACATAGTGGCTGCCTTCAATGAACCCACTGTCAGAGTTCTAAGATGACCCATGCTCTGCTTTACTTGAGGGCGATAGAGGAGGTATTCATTCATCTTGTCATTCAACAAAATGTATTAGCTACCTAATATATTAAAGACACTTTTGCTATGTGCTATATATAGAGTACTAAACAAGGCAGATTTGGCCTTTGCTCTCATAGAGTTTACCTTAAGGGATAAAGCAAGAATCTCATCACCATTGTTAGGTGTGTTAAAGGGGAAGAACAGGTTCTATGGGAGGATATATAGAAAGATAGCTCGTTGACTGGGAAGAGGCAGCTGAGCTAGCTAAAGGGTAAGCTCAAAGTGACATGGGAGAAGAGAGGGATTTGGGAGAGACCATTTAAACCAGCCTGGAAAGCATTTCCAAAGGCCATGAGGCAAGAAAAGAGCACAGCTTGTCTGAGCAACTCCAAGGTCAAGATGGCTGAACCAAAGAGAGGAAGACAAAGTCCTTTGAAATGAGAATGGAAAGAGAAATGAGGCCAGCCCGTGCAAATCCTCCCAGGCAGTGTGAATAAGGATTCTTGTCTTGATCCTAACCGTCTCTGAAGGATTTCGAGCAGAGACTGATGAGGTAAGATTTGCATTACTAACAGAATTTTACGCCTGCTTTGAGGAAAATGGATTAGAAGTCAGAGGTACAGAGTTATCATAGAAGTCCAGATAATGGTGGTATGGTAAAGATGGAAAAAAGCTGACAGATTCAAGAGATATTCTGGAGAGAAAATGGACAGAAGTGGGTAAAGGATTGAGCATGAAAGGAAAGGGAGAATCTGATAAATTCTAGGTTCCTGGCTTGTGCGACAGAATGGTTGGTGGGACCCTGCACTGAAATGGGGGGAAACAGGAAAGGGTCAGGTGGGACTGGGGCAAAATGAGCCACAACGAGTCAAGGAGAGGGTGACATTGAGCATGACTCAAAATTGTCTAACCTGGACAACTGTTGCACTTAGCTGGCAGAAAAGACTCTATGAATATGTGCCTATGCCTGTTGGGGGAGGGTAGACTTTCAGCCATTGTGAAATATGACAATATTGTTTTAAAAATGGTGTGCATTCATTACTCTACCATACATCAAGGATTTAGGACAAATATAATCTAATTAGTGGCATGGCAATATTCACCACTCAACTAGAGTATAACTTTGTTCATTTGCTCTCTCTCTTCCCGTGGCCTACCTCTCTCCTCTCTCAGATTTGCTTCTCCACAATTTGTGTCATCATTTTATCTGGATCATGATAGAGAGAGAGATGGTGAATGGGGTCAGACTCCATTGCACAAATCCAGGTGCTACCACCTTGTTGCATGACTGACAAGTTGGCCAAATTCTCGGCACGTTTTTTCATCCATTATATTATGCAAGCAACAAAATATGTACTTGAGGAATTTTGTGAAATGGGAAATCAATCTAAAAGGCCTGGTACAGTACCTAGTTTATGGTAGATGCTTTCTTAAAAATGGCTAATTCCCTATAGTTTCAGAGTTTTTTTAACCATTATCCTGACATCTTTTCACTGAACAAACCAGGAGCAAAGGAGTAGATGTAACTCCTTTGTCCCACCCTTTGAGGAGAATTGAGGAGGGATCCCATCCTACTTTGAGCCCACTACGTGTATCCCATTCAAAGGGAGGCCTCTTTACCTCTCTCACCTACGGCTTGGCCTGTCCCCTCTACAAAATACATCACTCCCTGCCCCCGCCTCCCCACACACACATACCACACCAAGACAACTGCTGAGGCCAAGAATTACGCTCTTATATTTCCTCTTATTTTCCTTAAAAGTGAAAGGAGAGGAGCTCTCTTTTCGTATAGGTGGGATATACTGCAAATAGGAGAGGCACATAAGAGTTTTCCTCAGGCTCCAATTTTGCGGCATTGGAGATAAGCCCCTGGCTGTGGTGCTTTCACTTTCAGAAGTGTGCAGACCCAAAAATTATGTCCTGGCCTTTGGTGTTCCAAAATGCTTTAGACTAAAACACTTGAGTAGTTGCTTATGTGAGCACAGTGTTAGTTTCAGCTGCCAATTTTAGAATTAAATGGCTTACATTACTACAAACTTTTAGCAGAACATGTTTTCCAAAATAAATGTCTTTAAATCTACACTTCCACCAACTGATTAGAGACTTGAACTCAGAAAATATGGCAAAAACAGCAGAGCAGCAAAAGTAAGAAAAACACATGCTCACTTCATATGGTAAAAATGGCTCTTCCTTCCTCTCCCAAAGGCACATACACTTGGCATATGTGCAAAGTGAATTTTATTTCCCCTGAACAGAGAGATCTAAAAGGTGTCTACTTATCTATAGATCAAGTTAGATTAAACATTATCGAATCTACATTTTCATGATTTAAGTTTGCATGTTTAAATAAGAGTGAGTGTCTCTTTATTTTTTTTATTAATAACTTTAAAAATAAACCTGACCTGAAATTCTAAACAAAACAGTGTTGGCAAGGCAGTGTGGCAGTATATCCGAGGAAAGTTGCACTTGAAAATAATTGAAGTATTGTCTTCTGGAGCTGAAGGTCCTACCTATCTTTACAGTTCTGAGAGTTAATGAGCCATGAAGTGATCATTTAAGGGCTTGTGTCACAGCAGTGGCCATATGAGTTTGTCATTGTGAATGGCATTTCTTGGAAAATCATCTCGATTTGTACCTTTTACTTTCAGAAGAGGGGAAAAAAAACTTTATGCCTCATTCCTACCCATTACCTCCATGTAGGATAGAAGCAGTGTCTGATTAAACATATGGCACATAAACAGTAATTAAATGTGAACAAAGCCTTTCATGTACCATATTTAAATTTTGAAATGTAGCCCAGTTTTCCTTCTATTTAGAATACATAGAACAACACACAAAAAAGTCATATATTTAAGGACAGATGTGCTGATGCCATGTAAAGTGCTCTTGCTGTGTGACATGGCCTGGCCCCATCAATAGGCAGGCTATTCTAAGTACACTCCATCTTGGCACTCAATAGAGTTGAGTATTTTTGTCCTGACCAACCTATCATTTTAATAAAATTACAAGCATATCTTTGTTCTGATTTCTTCCAATTCTAGTGTCTGAAATGGTTTGATTTAAATCATTTTAGGGTTTTTAAAAGCCAAACCACAAACTAACCAGAGACAATTTACTTAAACTTGTATATTCTCTTGGAAGTTCCTGGGCAAATCAGGGAACAAATACAAGTTTGAAAAAAGAGATGATTGTAGAAACTGCCTGTAGAAAACATTTGAGATTTATTTAGCTAATTACAAGTATTTCTACAACAAATAGGATAATTTGACTAAGTACTCCAAAATGCCAATGGAATAATTGTCAAAGGTCCCCCCATCGAGTTGGCCAAAAAGAAAAAAATTAAAAAGACTCAGAGAATCCTGACATATTTTTTTGTTTTTCTTGATAGAAATAATCAAAATTCTACAAAGATCCTAGTTATACTTTGCAAGGTAAAATGTCTGAGACAGATAAAATGTTACATATGAAAGACCACCCCGTAGATGGTTTTATTTTTTTTGAAAGCCTTGAAAATTGAAAGCAGTTCACTACCTCTTTTATTCTAATTGCCCAATTACATACCTTTACTCAAGCATCACACTCCCTACAGTAAAATGGATTCCTCACAGTCCAGCCCCTGATTTCCACAAAATTAATTCAGATAAATGCCTGTTAGGATATTTCTTTCAGTAATGTAATGAGGTCAAACACTAAAAATATAACGCTTTCAAAATGGAAGCTCTCAGACTGGATGTTCTTACCGCTCAATCTAAGTGTCATGTGTTATATAAACATGTAAAACTCACAATTGCCTTTGATTCCATTGTCTTCATCATTCCTCAGCTTCCATCTTCCAGAGATCATAAGAGAAAAAAGGCAAATAAAATTCAAAACATGTTGTGCCAAGAACTTTTTTCCATTAATTTTTAAACCCACGCATATGGCAAGGGAAATAAAATCCGTGTGTTTCCTGACTCATTTACACTTAATTCACCAAAATGTTCTTTTTAAAAAGAGAAATGACATCCTACAAGTCTTCTGAACCTATTTTCTTTGACATACTGTCCCATCTTGTCAACTCACAGCTCCCAAGGTTCAAGATTGGTTTACAGCTTTGAACCCATATGCTGAAAATAAGCTTGAACTTCACAAAACAAACATGCTTCGCTGTGACCCCTCTGAAAATAATTCCAGTTGAGCTTTGGGCATGACATTTTGTCACTTCTACTCTTCAATCTTGAGTAAGAGTGGGAGTAAATGAGGCAATGAAAGAAAAAAAAGGAAGATAAAAGAAACTAGGAGGAGGAGGAGGAGGAGGGGTAGGAAGAGAAAGAGAAGCAAAAGGAAATTATTAGTTAGCTTGGGATGGGGTGAAGTAAAAAGAACGGTGGACCAGAAATAAGGAGAGACCCTCTGGCTGCTCTTCCCAGCTCAGACACTAGCTAGGGTATAGCTAGGTAAAAATGTTACCCATCCAGGCTGCGCCACAAACATTCATATTCATAAAAATGAGAAGGATCAGAATTTACAAACATGGTTGAGATGACTACTATGTTTCCTTCTGTCCCTGATAATTGTTACTTTCTGGGTTTATCCCTGGACATAAAGCAAATCAAACTATTCAAGGAGTTTAGCGATCGTGAGGATTACCCCAAAGTGGCCTTTCTTCTACCTCTAGTTAGGTCTCTGCCCTCTCCACTCCCCACAGGACCACAGAACATTTGCCTAACTCTTGTTTGCTCCAATTCCTCCAGCTTCATGTTCCTATTGATCCACTTCTATCTCATGTGCCTGGTGATTCATTTCTATTTCTTATTTCTATTGATCCATTTCTCTGAGTCTTGAATCCTCTGCTTTGCTCTACAGTCCATTCTTGGACATGAATTGGTTCCTTTGGTCCTAGCATGGGATTTGGCCCCAGAATACCTTATGTAGTTTGCAGTTTCTGAACTCCTTCCTCTCTTCAGTAAGGAAACACCTGGTTCCTGGATCAAATGGCTGTAAAAGTCTGTGCTTATGTATCATGAGAATTGGCTCAGATTTAATTCATGCTTTAAGCTCTAAGCTAGGTGTAAAACTAGACAATCAAACATTAATCCATGATAGATTTTATTCAAATATTCTGGTCTAAAAACATATCCAATCCAGGGGAAAAGAAAAGTTACCTCCAGCCTACATATGTAAACATGTAGGAGCTTTTTAAGGGATATGTGTGTTTAGTATGTTTTACGTAAAAGGAAAGAAGGTCATAAGGTCACCAAAACTTCTGCAGAATATCATTTGCCCTTTTTCATGGGAAAATTAGCCTACTGGTTTCTGCACAATAATTGACACAGATTGGTTGTTGTGGGGCTGTTTGTGCTGACCTTGACATTCTTTCCTTTAAGGCACATAGACTTAATATGATATGTATTTTAATCTCCTGAGTAATGTCTTTGCTTTCTAGAGACTCTATTTATGCTTGTGATGATTTTGATGTCTTTTGGTCATTTCTCATGTTTATCACTTTAATGATTTTGTAACCATGTGTGTAAAAAGTAATTTGCCAACTTTCAAACCCCTTGGAATTTCCTTAGTTTTTCATTTGGAACCAGGCTTAAGCTCTTCCAGGTTCTGTTTACTGCTAGCTAATGATGACTGCCTTATCCAAAAGGGGGAAAGACCTTTGAACATATATTAAAATGTGTGTATGATTTCTGAGACATCAAATAGCTGGAATAACAAGTCAACATTTTGATGAGTTAAGTGTAAATTAATTAAAGACATATGAACTAAATTCTCCTTGAAGCACAGATGATTTGAGAAACCAAAAAGTGCCTGGAAAAAAATATGGCTTTTATTTTCATGAACTCCCAAAGTTTGAAAAAGTAGCTGAAGATTAATTTCCATCTCTTATCAATTGTTGCTTTCGATTTTTAATAGATTATATCCTTTTATGTGTAGTTTTTAACCTGAATCATCTAAGCAACAAAAGTCCTACCTTTCTTTTCCTCTTTCTTGCTCAAGCATGGATGGGCATCAAGGGCAAGAAACTCATCTTCCAAAAGGTGAGAGTACTAATCTGATAAAGTAAATATCGAGACACTGTTCAGCCATGCCCTCCAGTGGATGAAACACTAGAAGTATAAATAAAACTATATGGTGCTCTTCTCTAGTCCTGTTTCCTTTATTCTAGCAAAGACACATTTTTGTACTACTACAGTGCTAAGTCTTGATGCTCTCTTGTAGACTTAGAAATGTCATAATAGGTGGCTCACGCCTGTAATCCCAACACTTTGGGAGGTTGAGATGGGAGCACTGCCTGAGCTCAGGCATTCAAGGTCAGCCTGGGCAACATAGCGAGACTCCATCTCTTACAGAAAAAAAAAATTATTAATTAGCTGAGCACGGTGGTGCATGCCTGTAATCCTAGCTCCTCAGGAGGCTATGGCAGGAGGATCCCTTGAGCCCAGGAATTCAAGGTTACAATGAGCTATGATCGCCACTGCACTGCAGCCTGGGTGACTAAATGAGATCCTATCTCTCAAAGAGATTAAAAAGAAAAAAAGAAAAGAAAAGTCATAATGGCCTGTGTTAAGGCTGCTTTGACTCTGCTCTCTAGGCTTCCATTGGATCAGGCAAAAGGAAGGCTATGGGTGGTAAGGTGAACTCAGGGGATATTTTTCTTAGCCTTCTTTGAACATATCTCTCTTCCAGGGATTTTATGGAAAGAAGTGATAAAGAAACCAGTGTGCTGCACCCATTAACTCATCATTTACATTAGGTATATCTCCTAATGGGTGCAGCACACCAACATGGCACATGTATACATATGTAACAAACCTGCAGGTTGTGCACATGTACCCTAGAACTTAAAGTATAATAATAAAAAATAAATAATAAAAAAAGAAACCAAAGTAAGATTCTAGATCCCTAAACAAAAAATGCAATGTATTAGTGAGCATTATATAGCACCCCATTATTATTACTTCTGACACTTAGAATATTATTACCAACATTCAAAGTTTCTCCTTTTAAAATTATTAAACTTTAAATGACAATAGAGAGAAAGGTATTTTCTATAAAACTTGGTTATCCCAATCATTTATTTTTCCATACTAAGTGTTCTTTGTTCACTTTTAAAAATAATAACAGTAATACATAATTGTTTATCATGGTACATAAATTATTGGAAAGGAAAATGTAATCACATCACCAAATCATATCACTAATAATAGTCATATCACTATTGATATAGGCAATTTTACTAGGCTAATACATTATTTGTGTGTGTGTGTGTGTGTGTGTGTGTGTGTATGAGTGTTTCTTGATGTTTGTCACGGGAAATAAAAAATAAGTTCATACTATACTACATGTTTTTTACTATTCTCAAAAGTCCATCCTAAAAATCTACCTAGTTCAATAGCTATAGCACAAACATATCTTTTCAAATGTCAGCTTAGTATTTTATATCATTGTTGACTGTGATATATTCAATCATTACATAATGAATGGACCCTCAGATCATTTCCAGTTTTTTGCTACACTGAAGAGTTTTGCTATACAAAGCCTTGCAACGTACGGCCTTGAATTCTGGGGCTTTGATCTATGCAGTGCTGATGCTCAAAAATGGGATGGCTCAGCCAAATAACAGGTAGCTCTCTATTTTATAAAAGGGCTAACTATATTACTATACGAAAAGAAATGCAGAAATGTATTAGCATGTCCATTTCTCCATATTTATTTTTGCAGATTTGATGAATGAAAATAAAAATTTTCAGAGGTATTTTCTATTTCATTAATTGTAGTTTTGTTTTGCTGAATTAGTGATAAGAATTTATTTCTATAATTTAAAATTATAATACTGATAATGAATTTTATAAAGAGAAAATTGTTAATGCAAAATTTAACACAAATGAAAAAGCCATTTGTTGACATGGGAAGAAATCCACCACAAACTAAGTAATATAATCAAGATGCAATAAAAAATAAAAATTTCTCATAGATGAATTCTCAAACAGTGCTCATGGTACTCTTTCTGGGCACTCTCTCTGGAGGGGAGGACTTTCACATTTCACTCCAAATATAGAGTTGTACTGTGTACATTTGTATGTGTATACTATTTTGTACCTAAATGTGATATAAAAACTTTAATTGATTAAAAAAAAAGAGCTGATTATGGTATGGCATACAGTGGTAATACTGTTTTCTCCAGAAAGTGAAACCTCTCTATTTTCTTACCTTGGTAGTACTAATATGTGTTACTGAATTTGACCTTGTTTCTAAAAACTGTCAGCCTCAGGCTAATATTCTCCAGAAAGGATTAATGTCTGTGCTAAATTCTTCTGGTTACTTAGTCCCTGACTCAATCTAATTAAGAGCCACTAGTGTAAGTCACATTACTCAGGTAAGAAAATTAACATCAGGAGTATGCTTCCAAGTGGAAAGATTGTACCTGTTAAAACAGCATTTCAATTGCCAAGTTGCTGTTCTCTTAAATGCCACTTTAGACACTGATATTTGTCAGATCTCTCTGACAACTTTTGACATGAGCCACGTGCTCACTGTTTAGCAATGACATGTATGTATGAGACTCATTTCTAAGTTGGTTCTGTATTATAATTTTATTCTTTGAGAACATTATTGTCATTCGTAATTTTCTTTCCAGGTGAAGTATGATTTGCTCTAGTTAATAATTTTAATCACTTAAGTTCAAAACGCAATATCATAAACCAAAAAAAAAACAACTTTATACTTTCTTCAACAAATTACACAAATATTTAAAGTTATGTCATACTGGTAAATGAATATATGGACTGATCAAAAAATGACTAGAAAATCAAATATAAACGTTATATCTTATTATACCATATAATATATGACATGTTACTATATTACATAATAGCATATATAATAAAATTTATTTTTCAAATAAGGTAAAGGATGGATTATTCAATGAATGGTGTGATACAACTAGGTAACCATCCAGAAAAAAATTCAATCCCTATCTTGCCCCTTACATAAAAATAAAGCCCAGATGAATTAAATATTAAAACATAAAAAATGATACTATAGAAGTGTGAATAAATAGCTTGAGAGAATTATTTTTTTTAATTTAATTTTTTTGAGACGGAGTCTCGCTCTGTCGCCCAGGCTGGAGTGCAGTGGCGTGATGTCGGCTCACTGCAAGCTCCGCCTCCCGGGTTCACGCCATTCTCCTGCCTCAGCCTCCCGAGTAGCTGGGACTACCTACAGGCGCCCACCACCATTCCCGGCTAATTTTTTTGTATTTTTAGTAGAGACTGGGTTTCACCGTGTTCGCCAAGATAGTCTTTATCTCCTGACCTCGTGATCCGCCCGCCTCGGCCTCCCAAAGTGCTGGGATTACAGGCGTGAGCCACCGCGCCCAGCCAGGAGAATTATTTTTATAGTCTCAGAGTTGTATAGTCTTTTCTAACATGCCACAAAAACTAAGAAAGAATAGAAAATTGATTAATCAGACTATATAACAAAAATTTTCTGCATATAAAAATACATTATAAACAAATGACAAACTAATTTTCAAAAGTAAAATGGCATGCCCAAAATTAAGAGCCAATATTCTTAATTCATAAAGAGTTCCTAAAAAATTACTAAATCATCCGGACACAGTGGCTCAGGCCTGTAATCCTAGCACTTTGGGAGGCCGAGGTGTGCAGATCACTTGAGGTGAGGAGTTCGAGATCATCCTGCCCAACATGGTGAAACCTCGACTCTATCAAAAATACAAAAATTAGCCGGCCGTGGTGGTGGGTGCCTATAGTCCCAGTTACTCTGGAGGCTGAGGCATGAGAATTGCTTGAACCCGGGAGGTGGAGGTTGCAGTGAACCGAGATCTTGCTACTGCATTCCAGCCTGAGTGATAGAGAAAGACTCTGTCTCAAGAAAAAAAAAAAAAAATTTACTAAATCAACAGATTGATAAAAAGAGAATAAGAACAAATGAAAATTCAAAAGGCTCTTAAAAACTTATACAACATTCAACTTCACTCATAACAAGACAGATGCAAATGAAAACTGTGAGACACCATCTTTTACCTCTCACTCTCAAAAATAAAGTTACAATCTCTTAGTAAAAGCAAAGGGAAACAGACATTCATGTTTATGTTGATAAGACTATAAGTCAGAAACATTCTGTTGCAAAGAATTGGGCCATATCTATCATAATAAAAAATATATTTGACCCAGCAATTTTACTTCTAAAAATTTATTCTACAGATTAACCTGAACATATTCAAAATAACTTATATTGAAGGATATTCATTACAGCATTGTTTGCGAGAAAAAAAAAAACAAAAACTAGAAACAACCAGTTGGGGTCCGGTTAAGTAAATCATCTTACTTCATTATATTTGAATACTATGCAGCCATTACAAGGGATGAGACTGCTCTATGGGTAGTGATACATACTGATAAATAAATATTAAGTAAAAAATGGAAGATACAGAAGAGTGTGCACAGTATGTTACAAACTGTCTTAAAAATAAAAAGTACATATATGAACATGTAAAGGCATAGAGCACCCCTGGGAAGTGAAGATCTAAGACACAAGAAGGGATTATTTCTGTCAAGAGTAGCTGACTGCCTAAGGGACGTGGGCAGATAAAGGCTTGTCTTTTACTGTATACCTTTGTCATATTTTGAAGTGTATCCTTTCCCTAGGGAAGTATTCCTAGAAGGGGTTTTGCTGCTATTCAAGGGTACTCCCTCCCACTCCTACTCCAGTTATTGACTGGATGCAGAGGAGTAAGAGAAAGAAAGCTTTTCTAAATACTAAAATATTGGTCTACGTAGTAAATGCCAAACTGGGGAAACTCGGAACATAAAGTTTTACTACCATCCATAGCCTAGAGACAATGGGAGAATGTGACCAAGGGGAAATTCCTATAAAACAGGAAGTGAAAGGAGGAAGACACTCTGGGGACTAGGAAGAGCCAAGGAAAAAAAGAAAATAAAGAGAAGAGTGAGATTTTAGAGGTGAGTGTCCTCTCTGCTCTGGGAGGTCAAAACTCGAAGGAAATTCCAGGGCAGATGTTCTCATTTGGTTCATTTCTTTGGGCATAGCCCGAGAACATTTACATCTCTTAGAGAATTCCCATGTTCATCATAATGCCTGAACAACAGGAATCTGTCTCAGCAGTGGACTTAAGGTGGCACCATATCTTCCAGCCTGTTTATTGTAGGCTGGGGATTCAGATCATCCTACATGTTTCAATAGGACGACAGAAAAGTACAGAGAAAACTTGTGGACCTGGAAAAGACTGAGGTAGTGCTAAGGAGGCTGCAAAGTACAGGGATCTTATGACCAGAGTCAAGATGAGAACCTTGAACTTCAGAAGTATATGCCAGTGCTATACCCAAAGGGGACCCAGCAAGACTAGTCACCTGCAGGGAGCACTAGCCCAGAACACCCAGCACAAGACCATTTCAGCCACCCTGCCATGGAGACTAGTAAGGAGCCAGAAGACAGGATTTCATAGACTTTGCCCCTGCTTTCACAAGTATGCATGCAAAGGCCAGCTTTCAGAACTATCGTTTTGCTGTGGCCTGAAAAGTATAGCTTGAAACTCCATGCTAAGCAATGACTTCTATGTTGTAGGTGGAATTTGTCCTCAATTCAAAGCAATGAATGGCTTCATACAATGAATAGGCAGTTATAAGACATATTTATGGAAATTGTAAAATATGTTATTTTTAATATATTATTCCTTTTATATCAGTGTGTCATTTGTCTGTTGTAAATCACCTAAAATTCTATTAGTTATCAATAAAGTTATGTGTATACTCTTATTATAATAGTGTAAAAATCAATATATTTGGTCAATGAATAGGAAATATTATATATTTGCAAATGAGAATGGTATTTCCCCCTAAATATTTATTTGCTAGGAGGAAACTGCATAGGAAACATCAATACTTGTATTTGTTGGTATCCGCTCTTCTCTAACCTTGAACATCCAGCCAAGACTTCAATTAAATCTCCATTTTTAGCTTCACCGGCTCTGAAAGCATCAACATATCGTTTATCCAAAGCAAGGGCGTAGTGTGTATGTGTGTGTGTGTGCGTGCGCGTGTGGTGTGCGTGTAAAAGTTATTTATCTAACAGCCACAAGAAAAAAATCTTCAGGTAAAGCAGCAATCAACTATTTATAGTGCTTTCAAGTATATTTCCAAATATAATATGAATATTCTTGCAAGCTCCCAAAGTATTTCTTGCCTGTATATTCATCAAAGTGCTGGAAAATTACACAACAGCAATCAGATAAGGCAGTTAATATGGCTGGCACCAATCCGACTGCTTTACTCCTCCCTCTATGATTAATTACAACTAAATTGATGTTACCAGCAATGATTAATTTACAACTTAGGTGCAAAGTAAATGAACTAAGCAAATTGGAATTGGCGCTAACAATTTCTGAAGCCTCAGCAAAGAACCCACATCATGATAAGCTATTATGCACAGAAAACTTTCTCTTTAAAAATGGTTAAAATGCATAGGTGTAGTCATTGGTTTATTTTTAAATATAGGTATATTTTCTTAAATCTTCTCAAGCAAAGTTTAAATATTAAAAATAACCTTAGATTTTTGTACTTGGATATACAGCAAATAAATGCATGGGAAGAAAAATGTCTCAAGTCTCATTTACCTAAAATAAATGCAAAATGTTTTCTTCTATCCCCATCTTTTAGCATTGGTTTTAAGACTTTAGATCAGGTTACATAGATAAAAGCCCACATGTGGCCCAATAGTGTGTATTCTGAGCCAGTTTTCTATTACCAAAAATGAAAAGAATTCTAATATTCCACAAAGCTGTTAAACAAAATGTAGCTGAGAAGCCCTGGCACACAGAGAGCTTCCTGTGAGATCGCCCAGTAGAGTTTCCAGTGGGTTCTCCTGAACAGAGCAACAGCAATCTAATAAGGGGTTCCTCCTCCTGACTGCTGCACCATTATATTTACTTATAGATCCAAGCACATAGGAGAACAAAAGCCTGAAGGATGGCATTATTTCCCCAAAATAAGCTGAGACACCAGTCCAGAAAATGTATTGATGATGACCGTGCACTCAAATGGAGTTGAGATGGAGCATGCAAATACATGATCTCTTTGCAGAGGGAGGGTAAAGTTTCAATCCATCAGATATTTTGAAGAAACACAGAAACATAATTATGAGAGCCACTGAAATTCACCTACTCTTAACACATGATTTTTACTATAAGCAGCCTGGGGGCAATTGATTGACCCAGAAAGGGGCAGGGTAGGGGCCAGAACTAGGCTGTGGTTTGGAAAACGCTCTCTTCATTTAAAATCAACAATGTGTGTTCTCACCCTGCAGCACTTACAAAATTCCCAAATAACATCATTTAACCCAGTCAAATGCCTTTTTCTATTTCAAACAAGATTTCTTCAGAAGACATGTAACTCAGCTGAATTGGAGAGGATAAGCAGTTAAGCTTCCCAAAGATTTTTGCTTGCATTTCTCAAAGCAAAGACCATATTTTAGTTATTTATTTCAAACACATAGAATAGTGACACGTGGCATTAAGAGTTGCTTGGATCATTCTTAGTGGAATAACTATATGTTTTATTCTTTAAGATTCAGAATTGTTGGACAAGGAATGGTTAAGAATGATGAATCTTTAAAAAGAGAATATGACAGCTATCTTTATCATTTCTAATTAACCTTTGGCCAGAATTTTTCACTACAAAGACACATGTACATCTTAATTAGGACATAAAATATTATTAACGTCTAATATTTCTTTTGGACAGTTAAAATTTTTTCAAGTGCCTTTCAGGTGACATTTCTTACACATTTGAAAAGATCTATTTTGATACTGTTAAAGAAAATGGCTTTGTTAGCTGTAAACCTTAGGTTTGACCCTAAAAATACTAGAAATGAGCTGACAAAAGCTGAAGTTAAGTGACTAAATAATTTTTTAAGAAATTTATGGCAATAGGTGGGATTACTCAGAGGAAAGGTGAGTAAGAGAGTAGAAAACAGAATCAGCCACAAAATGTGAAACTATCCAATAAATTAAATATCTCATTATTTTGCTAAAACAGATCCAGTTTTGAGCAAGGATGGATATTAAGCCTGACTTTCATATTCACTGTGCAGGGTAGCACTCTCATCTCCTCCTCCCCTTCCACATTTGCCCATTCTAAGGGCTCTAATACTGCCCACCTCCTTACATGCATTACTTGAGCACCTGAAGCACTCTTTGTCAGCTTTTTGTGGAAAGCTTGTCTAAGTTCAAAGCAAAAACTAGCAACTTTACTTCAAAAGCTTGGCTATACTTTTATTTCAATATCTTCAGATTAAGAAAAAAAACTTTCTGAACAAGAAGGGTCTTGTTCCTTTTATCATGTACCATGGATACTTGCTCTTAATTCCCTTTATGACCACATTTGTGTGGCTCTGTTTTCAAGGAATTCAGAAGTGAACAAAAGACAGAGAGCACTATTAGGAAATTTAAAGTCTGGTTTAAAAAAAAAAAAAAAAAAAACCAAAAACCTTGACATATACAGGTATACCTCAGAGATATTGCAGGTTTGGTTCCAGACAACAATAAAACGAACATAGCAATAAAGTGAGTCACCCAAATTGTTTTGGGTTCCTAATGTATATGAAAGCTATGTTGATACAAATGCACTGTGCAATAGCATTGTGTCTTATATATGTATACCTTAATTTAAAAATAATTTATTGCTAAAAAAAAAAAAAAACAGTGATCATTGGAATCTTCTGCAAGCCATAACCTTTTTGCTGGTGGAGGGTCTTGCCTCCATGTTGATGGCTGCTGACTGATCAAGGTGGTGGTTGCTGAAAGGTGGAGTAGCTGTGGCAATTTCTTAAAATAAGATGGCAATGAAGTTTGCCACATCAATTGACCCTTTCTTTCCCAAAAGATTTCTCTGTAGCTTGCAATGTTGTTTATAGCGTTTTACCCACAGTAGAAGTTGTTTCAAGATTGTAGTCATATGTTTCAAACCCTGCAGCTGTTTTATCAGCTAAGTTTATGTAATATTCTAAACCCTTTGTTATCATATCAATGATGTTCACAGCATCTTCACCCAGAGTAGATTCCAACTCAAGAAACCACTTTCTTTGCCCATTCATTAGAAGCAAATTTTTCATCTGTTCAGGTTTGATTATGAGATTTCAGTAATTCAGTCACATCTTCAGGTTCCACTTCTGGCCTCTTGCTATTTCCACCACATCTGCAGTTACTTCCTCCACTGAAGCCTTGAAGCCCTCAAAGTCATACATTTGAATTGGAATCAGCATCTTCCAAACCCCCCATTAATGCTGATATTTTCACCTCCCCTCATGAATCACAAATTTTCTTAATGACATTTAGAATGTATACTTTCCAGAAGTTTTTCAATTTACTTTGTCCAGATCCATCAGAGGAATCACTATCTACAGCAGCTATAGCCTTAAAAAAAAATGTATTTCTTAAATAAGTCTTGAAAGTTGAAAGCATTCCTTGATCCATGGACTACAGAATAGATGTTGTGTTAGTAGGCACGAAAACAACATTAATTGTGAATTTCCTTATACAACTCCATCAGGACTCTTGGGAAATGAGATACGTTGTCAATGAGCAGCAATATTTTGAAAGAAATATTTTTGTCTAAGCAGTAGGTCTCAACAGTGAGCTTAAAATATTCAGTAAACCATGTATAAACAGATATGATGTCATCCAGGCTCTCTGGCTTCATTTATAGAACACAGGCAGAGTAGATTTAGCAAATTCTTAAGGGCCTTAGGATTCTCAGAATGGTAAATGAGCATTGGCTTCAACTTAAAGTCAGCAGCTGCGTAAACCCTAACAAGAGAGTCACTTGTCCTTTGAGGATTTGAAGCCAGGCATTGCCTTTTCTCTAGCTGTGAAAGTCCTAGATGGCATCTTCTTCCAATAGGAGGCTGTTTCATCTACATTGAAAATCTGACTAGTGTAGCCACCTTCATCAATGAGTTTAGCTAGATCTTCTGGATAACTTACTGCTTCACCTTGCATGGTTACTTTCATATGTTATGGAGACAACTTCTTTATTTAAACTTCGTGAACCAACCTCTCCTAGCTTCTGATCTTTTCAAATCTGAATGTTCCTCATCTCTCTCAGCCTTCATAGAATTAAAGAGAGTTAGGGACTTCCTCTGGATTAGGCTTTGGCTTAAGGGAATGTTGTGGCTGGTTTGGTCTTCTATTCAGACCACTCAAAACTTCATATCAGCAATAAGGCTGTTTCACTTTCTTATCATTCATGAGTTCACTGGAGTAGCATTTTGAATTTCCTTAAGAAACTATTCCTTTGCATTCACAGCTTGGCTAATCGGTTTAAGAGGCCCAGCTTTTGGCCTGTCTCAGCTTTTGACATGCCTTGGTCACTAAGCTTTATTATTTTTAACTTCTGATTTAAAGTGGGAGACATGCAACTCTTCCTTTCACTTGGACACTTAGAGGTCATTTTCAGGTTATTAATTGGCCTAATTTTAATATTATTGTGTCTCAGGGAATAAGGAGGCCCTAAGTAGGAGGGAGATGAGGATCAGCTGGTGAGTGGAGCAGTCAGAAGACACACATTTATTAAGTTTGCCATCTTATATGGGTGTGGTTTGTGGGCCCCATGACAATTACAATAGTAATATCAAAGATTATTGATTATGAATCACCATAACAGATAAAATAATGATGAAAAATTTGAAATATTGCAATAATTATCAATATGTGACATAAAATGAGAAAATGCTGTTGGAAAAATTAAGCCAACAGATTTCATCTACGCAGGGTTGCTACAAACCTTCAAATCTTTGTAAAATCTGAGAAGTGCAATAAAGTACAATAAAACAAAGTATGCATGTATACAAATTGGAAAACATGCAAGTTCTATAAAGAGGCACACACAACACTGCACAAACAGTGTTCTTTGTGTCATTCAGGTGGCAAAGCAAATAGCAGTCGTAGATCCAAAATGTTACAATCTGGCTCCTCCTAATCTGGTATTTATTTTTTAAATGGAATGAGAGCCTTCTTCTTCAAGATGCACACACATTATCATATTTTTCTATTTATACAGCATGATAATTCATGCCTTTTTAATGATAAAAGGAAGAATTAAAGAGAGAAAATATTACACAAGTGTATAGTACACCTTTGGCTATTTAAGCCATATGATTGGAGGGAGAGTGAGTTTGATGTTTCAAATCTATTTTATAGCACATGTGGCTGTATTTATGCAAAGCCCATGTACTACATTCTTAGGATGCTTACTTTGTTCTAAGTCACTAATATAATTTTAGGAAATAGATGAAACTGAAAAATAAGTAAGCCAACTGATAAACGTTGTTTCCTTTCCTTGGATACTACTGTAATCATGTTATCCACCGGTTAACATATTTTTTGACTAATATAGATTCATTTATTGACTTTCAGAAATATTTTGTAATTCAGTTGTAGATAGTTTTTGTCAATTAAGGGTCATAGATCTTAGCCTAGTTAAGACATTAAGATTGGTACTACTCTTCCTTTAAAATGTACCATAACTTGTGCTTCTTCAAAATCGTTGCCAAGCTTAGGTGAACATTTTCTCAGGTGTACATGACCAAACTTCCCAGCCTAGTGTTTACAGATATTTTTTCTCATTTTTTCAGCTACTTCTGGTTTTCAATCGTTGTCTCCCTCTTTCCTGTGCTAAACTGCAAACTCTGGAAGAGCAAGTAGGCATTATTTCACTTCCACAGTGCATTGAGTACCAAGAACACTGAGGGCACTTAATCTCAAATAGGTATAATGTGGATTCACAAACGTCATACAAAATCATCCTCTTCTAACATTATTAGGACAATTCCCTCTAGCTCTAGGTACAATGGAGGGAGAAACAATAATTTATAAAAATAAGTAGAAGAAAGAATTTTCCACCATTCCTGAGGCATTAATAATGTCTTCTAGCATGTGAATGCGTGTCCACGACTCAGTATGTGTCACTTCCTGCTAATTCATTGAGCGGGTCCAGCATTTCAAGTATAAAACAAAAGACACAATTGAACCTTCCAGAGTCTTTGACAGAGTGCCCTACTCCCTTTCTCAGAAGTACCTCAGTACTCCCAAGGCTTCTTGCCATAGCCATGTCTCAAGCAATTGTTTTAAGCTGTTTAATTAATAAAGTCACTCAAAGGAATCATTGTGCTCATGGATACTACTTATTAAACTTAAGATAACCAACTAGATTTAATCCCTGAGTTCAAGGAGAGGTTAACATGCAGCCCTTTAGTCTTCCCAGCTAAAATAAAGACCAAGACGGCAACAGATAGCTAAATCAGGTTTCCCGCTTCCGGGCATCGAAATGCTCATGGAAGAAAAAAAAAAAAAAAGTCATACCATTTAAAAACAATTAACTTCCATATAAAAATAACTCCATACTTCCAAAATGAGAGTTTTATAAATGAATTAACAGGTCTAAACAACAACAGAACAAAAGCCTGATCTGCAAACTAGAGAGTATCATTCAATTTATTCTTTTTTTCATTCAGATATACATAAAAGATGCGAGGCTATTAATAAAATAGAAATTAATTTTAAGAGCCTGAAGATTTTAGAAAACATTACTATGTTTCCCTATTAAGTATTGCCTGAACAATTTGTATGTTTGCCTTCCTTGAGCTCTTTTTTTTTTTTTTTTTTTTTTTTTTGAGACAGAGTCTCGCTCTGTCTCCCAGGCTGCAGTGCGGTGGCACCTCTCTGCTCACCGCAAGCTCTGCCTCCCGGGTTCACGCCATTCTCCTGCCTCAGCCTCCCAAGTAGCTGGGACTACAGGCGCCCGCTACCACGCCCGGCTAATTTTTTGTATTTTTTAGTAGAGACGGGGTTTCACCATGTTAGCCAGGATGGTCTCAATCTCCTGACCTCGTGATCCGCCCACCTCGGCCTCCCAAAGTGCTGGGATTGCAGGCGTGAGCCACCGCGCCCAGCTGAGCTCTTTATTTTTTTTTTCCTCAACTTTTACTATAAATTACAGGGTACATGTGCATGATGTGCAGGTTTGCTACATAGGTGAGTGTGTGCCATGGTAGTTTGCTACACAGATCAACCCATCACCCAGGAATTAAGCCCAGCATCCATTCGCTATTCTTCCTGGTGCTCTCCTTCCCCCCTCCCCCACTGACAGGCCCCAGTGTGTATTGTTTCCCCCAGTGTGTCCAGGTGTTCTCATCATTCAGCTCCCTCTTATAAGTGAGGACATATGGTGTTTGGTTTTCTGTTCTTGGGTTAGTTTGCTGAGGAAAAACAGCTTCCAGCTCCATCCATGTCCCTGCAAAGGACATGATCTCATTCCTTTTTGTGGCAGCATAGTATTCCATGGTATATATGTACCACATTTTCTTTATTCAGTCTATCTTGATGGGCAGTTGGGTTAGTTGATTCCATGTGTTTGTTATTAAACTAAAGAGCTTCTGCACAGCAATATAAACTATCATCAGAGTGAATAGACATCCTACAGAATGGGAGAAAATTTTTGCAATCTATCCATCTGACAAGGGTTTAATATCCAGCGTCTACAAGAAACTTAAATTTACACACACACAAAAACAAACAACCCCATTAAAAAGTGGGCAAAGGATATGAACAGACACGTCTCAAAAGAAGACATTCATGTGGCCAAAAAACATATGAAAAAAAGCTCAACATCACTGATCATTAGAGAAATGCAAATAAAAAACCACAATGAGATACGATCTCACTCCAGTCAGAAAGGCAATTATTAAAAAGTCAGAAAACAACAGATTCTGGTGGGGATAAGGAGAAAAAGGAATGCTTTATACTGTTGGTGGGAGTGTAAATTAGTTTAACCCTTGTGGAAGACAGTGTGGTATTCCCCAAAGACCTAGAGGCAGAAATACCATTCGACCCAGCAGTTCCATTACAGGGTACATACCCAAAGAATTATAAATCATTCTATTATAAAGATATATGCATGCGTATGTTCACTACAGCTCTTTATTTTCTTAACAATCTATGATAAACTTTCTTACATTCTATTCTTAAGTTTTTTTGGCTTTAGATTCCTAAGGTATTTTATTTTCTGTTACATAAAGTGTTCTAGAGTTCATACTCAAGTTTAAACTTTCAGAGTAAATTTCTGTAAGTTTACTAAAATATTTTCTGCAATCAGAATATAAAACTGTACACATTGTTTTATTTATTCATTGTATTTAACAATTTACCAGTCATCTGTAAAATTCCAACCTACTACATTATTTGAAAATATGTACTACTCATTTCTTATAATTCTAGCATATGCTCTTCCTTCATTTGCAATTTATTTTTATGTAATCAAAGTATTGACTATGGCCATGGAGGCAGATTAACATTTTAATATAACTGAAAGCCAGGTTTTTAGAAATAAGGAAGAAAGAAGCAGTCTATTCTTCCCTTTCTTTTCTCACCAACCTATAAGAGTATTTAGGGTCCTGGAACAGTATCTTGGTTTTAACTACCTAAAGATCTAATGCTGAGGATGCTATTGCCCTGATTGCTCCATGTAGCCTTTCACACATAACAGTAAATTGGCCCCACATCTACCCATTCATGATCTACAAGTCAATTGACTCTTCCTTTTTTTTTTTTCTTTTTTTTAAGAATCTCATCAGTAGATGATTATATTTTTCTTTTGGTAAAGAAGAACCAACCCCACCTTTCAGTTCAGTTCAGAAGCTTTTTGCTCTCCCATCCAAATGGGCTTTCTTGGACAGGAGTTTTATCTTGAATACCAAAATGCTTCTGCCCCAGAAACCAGGAAATAGCCATAACAAAGTTCTGGGTACTAGACTTTTAAAGTATAGGGACTAATAAATTCACTAACTTTCCCATCTTTCTTCTCAGCTCCTGCTCACAATGCTCCTAGAGATTGGTAACAGCAATTTCCAATGTCCTAATGCTAGACAAAACTTGACTGACTCTTGCCAGTGTCTTTCTTGGAATCGGAAGTGAGATAAATCCAGTTTGGGGGAAGCCATTTTTGAAGCAGGCAAAGCTAGCCTTCAAAGAGGGAAAGAAGACTCAGCTTCAGAGAGAGATGGTGCTATGGATTAAATGGTTTGTTCACTCAAAAATTGATGTTGAAACTTAACCCCTCCAAAATTCTGGTGTTGCCAATGTCGTAGTACCAAGTAGTCTGGCCTTTAAGAAGTAATTTGGCCATAAGGGCTGCTCCCTCATTAAAGGAATTGTTTCTTTTAAAAGAGGCTTCATGCAGCACAGTGTTCACCTACTTTGTTTGCTCTTCCCCATTTCTGCCATGTGAGGACACAGCATTCCCCGTCTCCAGAGGATGCAGCTTTCACCAGACACCAAATGGTGGTGTCTTGGTCTTGGATTTCCAGGCCCCAGAACTGTGAGAAATAAATGTCTGCTCTTTATAAATTACCCACTCAATAGTACAGTAGTTCCTTCCTTATCCACAAGTGATACATTCCAAGACCCCCAGTGGATGCCTGAAACCACAAATAGTACTGAACTTTATATACTGTTTTTTCCTCTCTATACATACATGTTAAAGTTTAATTCATAAATTAGGCACAGTAAGAGATTAACAATAAATAATAACAAAGTAGAAAAATTATAAGAATATAATTTCACCAATAGAAGATTCATTCTTACTGTAGATCTTAGCAAGCTCAGCATATTAAGAACTTTCATCTTTTCACTTAAAGGAAGCACTATATGGCTTCTCTTTAGCAAATCCTAATTTCTAGCATTACTACTTTTGCACTTTGGGGCCATTATTAAGTAAAATAAGTATTACTTAAACACAAGCACTGGGATACTGCGACAGTTGATGTGATAAGAAGATGGCTACCAAGTAACTAACAGGCAGGCAGCATAGACGGCATGGACGTGCTGCAGAAAGGGATGCTTCACGTTCAGAGTGGGATGAAACAGAACGGCATGAGATTTCATCACACTACTCAGGATGGCATGCAACTTAAAGTTTATGAATTGTTTATTTCTGGAATTGTCAATTTAATATTTCCAGACTGTGGTTTATCATGGATAACTGAAACCATGAATAAGGAGGTCCTGTGTCCGGAATTGGTGGGTTCTTGGTCTCACTGACTTGAAGAATGAAGCCGCGGACCCTCGCAGTGAGTGTTACAGCTCTTAAGGTGGCACCTCTGGAGTTTGTTCCTTCTGATGTTCGGATGTGTTCGGAGTTTCTTCCTTCTGGTGGGTTCGTGATCTCACTGGCTCAGGAGTTAAGATGCGGACCTTGGCGGTGAGTGTTACAGCTCTTATGGCAGCATGTCTGGAGTTGTTCCTTCCTCCTGGTGGGTTCGTGGTCTCGCTGGCTTCAGGAGTGAAGCTGCAGACCTTCACGGTGAGTGTTACAGCTCATAAAGGCAGTGTGGACCCAAAGAGTGAGCAGCAGCAACATTTATTGCAAAGAGCGAAAGAACAAAGCTTCCACAGTGTGGAAGGGGACCCCAGTGGGTTGCCACTGCTGGCTCCCGCAGCCTGCTTTTATTCTCTTATCTGGCCCCACCCACATACTGCTGATTGGTCCATTTTACAGAGAACCAAGTGGTCTGTTTTGACAGGGTGATGATTGGTGCGTTTATAATCCCTGAGCTAGACACAAAGGTTCTCCGTCCCCACTAGATTAGCTAGATACAGTGTCCACACAAAGGTTCTCTAAGTCCCCACCAGAGTAGCTAGATACAGACTGTGGATTGGTGCATTCACAAACCCTGAGCTAGACACAGAGTGCTGATTGGTATGTTTACAAACCTTGAGCTAGATAGGGAGTGCCCATTGGTGTATTTACAATCCCTTAGCTAGACATAAATGTTCTCCATGTCCCCACCAGCTCAGGAGCCCAGCTGGCTTCACCCAGTGGATCCTGCACCAGGGCCGCAGGTGGAGCTGCCTGCCAGTCCCACGCCGTGCACCCGCCCACAATCCTCAGCCCTTGGGTGGTGGATGGGACTGGGCACCGTGGAGCAGGGGGCGGTGCTTGTCGGGGAGGCTCCGCCGCACAGGAGCCCACGGAGGGCGGGGGAGGCTCAGGCATGGTGGGCTGCAGGTCCCGAGCCCTGCCCCACGGGAAGGCAGCTAACGCCCAGCGAGAAATTGAGCACAGCAGCTGCTGGAACAGGTGCTAAGTCTCTCACTGCCCAGGGCCAGCGGGGCCAGCCCGCCGCTCCAAGTGCGGGCAGCTGAGCCCACGCCCACCCGGAACTCGTGCTGGCCCACAAGCACTGTGCGCAGCCCCAGTTCCCGTGGGCGCCTCTACCCCCACACCTCCCCAGAAGCTGAGGGAGCGGGCTCCGGCCTTGGCCAACCCAGAAAGGGGCTCCCACAGTGCAGTGGTAGGCTGAAGGGCTCCTCGAGTGCCGCCAAAGCGGGAGCCCAGGGAGAGGAGGCGCCGAGAGTGAGCGAGGGCTGCGAGCACGCTGTCACCTCTCAGTACAACTGGATTCTGTTGTAGCAGCATAAAATGAACTAAGAGAGATGGTATTGCCATTTTCCTTGGCTTCCCTGACAGATTTTATGCTTTGCAATCTCAGTCTCTCATGAAGCTCAACTTTGTTTACTTCCATTGGATTCAATGAGACACCTCGTAGTACCCCTCTTCTGTGAAGACTAGCCCTAGAAGCAACACACAGCCATTTTCTTCCGAGCTCTGTCACATTCTTGGGAGACAACACAGCAGCTGTAATTATGTGCTCAGGGAATTTCAAGTATGACCAGTTCTTAGCCTTCAGAAAAAAATATTTGTTCCCTTTCTCATCTCTTCTGTCATCACTGTCTCCTCAATAATACCAACTTCTCTCTTCCCATTCTAGGTCACCCTACCATGAACCTCTCAAATGCCTAAGCTTTCTAAACTGAAAAAAAAAACAGGAAGAGAACTGACCTCAGGCTGTTTCTGCTTTGACCCTGCAACTAAACCATGCTAAGGCAGGGAAGACAAAATGCAACTATTTTCAGGATTGGCAAGAGGAAAAATAGAAAACAATGTGAATTACTATCAACAAACTATATAACTTTGATAGTTTAAGTATATATCTGTTACTTGCAAATGAAAAATTATTGACTAAGGGAAAAGATTATTGAAAATAACTAATGGCAGTTTTCACCGCATCATTACCAGAGTCAAGTCTGATGAACAAAGTGGTGTTCAAGACGGGTAATTCTGTTTGGGGTCCAAAATGAGCTGTAACTCTAAAGTAATTAAACTGACATTCATAATGACTTGCAAGCTGCCTCTTAAATCAATTCCAAACCATGGAAATAATTATATAGCTACCTAAAACTACTAAAATCAATAGATTTTATTTGAATATAAAATTGCAGGTGATATGCTTATGCTCCTTTTCTTTTCAATAGTTGCATAATGTCACATTCACTCACTATTCAACAAATGTTTGTTGAATTCCTATGTGCCAGAAACTATTCCAGGCACTAGGGAGACTTTGATGAATAAAACAAGAAAACAAATAAACAAAAAATGCTTGCCCTCATGGAGCTTACATTTCCATGGACGGCAACAACAAAAAACAAAATAATCAAATCATATATCATGTTGCATGTTGTTAAGTGCTATGGAGAAAAATGATTCAGAGCAAGGAGCAAGGTTAGAGGAGTGAGGACAGGAGACAAAGGTCTAAATAGAGGATGTCTCATCACAGTGACATCTGAACAAAGAGATAAAAGAGATGAGGATTAAAAACCATGAAGAGTGTTTTAGAAAGAGATCAGTAAGAGTGGACATGTGTTACATCTTGGGCAGCAAGAAAGCCAAGTGGCTGGAAAGGATCAATAATCCATTTACAGATGAGTAAGAGTCCACGTCAAGCATATCTGGGGCAAGAAGATTGGGATTTAAATTCTGGATACATTAAGTTTTCATACTTAGTAGACAATCAAGTAGTATTAGTCTAAAAATCAGGATTGAGCTACAAACTAAAAATTTGGGGAGCCATGATTCCATAAAATATTGAGATTTTGATTTTATGTCCCAGACTTAATGAAGTTATCAACTAACTTACAGAATTTAGTCTAATAGTGATACAATTTCTGTTCAATAGAAAACTTGGTCTATTATCCTGCAAAATATTAACCCGTTTTGTTTCTAACCCTGAAACTTATTCTGCAATGTAAATCTGATGCTAAATCTGGAGCTAGTGTAGACTTCACAGGTTGAGGGCACAGTCCTCCATTAGATTCTTTTTACTTCAGACACTCGCTGCATTCTCCAAGGTTGCCAGGTCATCCTCACTTATGACCAGCTGGCTACAAGTGTGGAGGTTCCCACTATCTCATAAGATTTGATAATTGCTAGAATGACTCACAAAACTCAGAAAAGCACTATATTTACAATTACAGTTCACTATAATGGATACAGGTCAGGACCATCTAAATGAAGAGACACATAGGCAAACACAAACACAAAATTTCTTTGTCCTCAGGATGCATCACCCTCCTGGCACATAATTGTGTATCATCAATCAGGGAAGCCCACCCAAGTTTTGATGTTCAGAATTTTTATTGGGATTTCATTACACAGGCATTGTTGATTGAATCATTAACCATGAACTCAGTCTCTAGCTTCCTTCCACTCTTCAGAGGTCAGGTTGATGTCATCTGGCTCAAAGCCCCAACCTTCTAATTATGTGGTGTGTCTTTGTAGAATGACCAGCCCCTGTACCATAAATGTCTAGGGGTACACCATGAGTCACTTCATTTGCATAAATTCAGGTGTGGCCCTAGAGGCTCACCGTGAATAATGAAGACTCTCTTGCCATTCAGGAGTTTCCAGGGTTTATAAGCTCTCTCAGGAACCAGGGACAAATATAAGATGAATTCTTTATTATGCAACATATTCCATATTAAATTGCTAAAATATATAGCTCTTAAAATATTTATTGAACTAGCTTTAACATCTTACTGGTTCCCTCATTAATAAGGGTGATAAATGTTGAAGATGTATTCATTATATATTTGCATAAACTCATGACTTTTTGAAAATTAAACATTAACAGTAGCATTAAATGAGATAACCAACAGAGTAAATCAAGAAGAGAGATGGTCCAACGAATGACCCTTCAGCACCCCAAATTAAGATTTAAGAGATAAGAAGCAATCAGCAAAGTTGTCATGACCCAGGAAGAAAACCAAGAGAATGTGCGCACCTGGAACCCAAGCAAAGAATGTAGTTCATAGAAATGAATGATCAGCTATGTTGAATGCTGCTGATACATCTAGTTAAATGAAGACTGAAACATCCTCATTGGATTTGGCAACTTAACGGTCACTGGTGATCATGAAAAGAACACTTTCGAAAATGGGGAGGTAAAGAACATTTGGGCTGGGCGCAGTGGCTCACACCTGTAATCCCAGCACTTTGGGAGGCTGAGGCAGGCAGATCACTTGAGGTCAGGAGTTCGAGACCAGCCTGGCCAATGGGGTAAAACCACGTCTCTACAAAAAATACCACAAAATTAGCCTGGCATGGTGGCACACACCTGTAGTCCCAGTTACTCGGGAGGCTGAGACAGGAGAATTGCCTGAACCCAGGAGGCGGAGGTTGCAGCAAGCCAAGATCACGCCACCGCACTCCAGCCTGGGCTACAGAGTGAGACTCTGTCAAAAATAAATAAAAAAAAAATGGAGTAGGTTTAAGAGAATGATGAAACAATTCATTATTATTCAGCCATTAAAAAGAAATGAAGTATTAATGCATGCTACAACGTCGCTGAAAATTGAAAATATTATGCTAAGTGAAAGATGTCAGACACAAAAAGGTCACATATTATATGGTTCCATTTATGTGAAATATACAGAATTGGTAAACATATAAAGACAGAATACAGATTAGTGGTTTCCAGGGTCTAGGAAAAGAGGGAATGGAGAGCCACTTCATTAAGAAGGACCTAGAATTTTCTTTGGGGCTGATAAAAATGTTTTTGGAACTAGACAGAGGTGGTGGTTGCATAATATTCTGAATGCAGTAAATGCCACAAAATTGTTCACTTTAAAATAGTTAATTTATATTAAGTGAATTTCACTTCAGTAAAAATAAGAGAGAGAATGAATGGAGTGAAGCTGGAGAGAGTGAGTATAGACAGGCTCCTTATAAGAGATTTACTGTAAGGGAAATCAAAAAGTAAGCTAGAGGGATGTGGGGTCAAGTGAGGGTGTTTTATTTTACTTTTTAATGGAGGAAATAAGAGTGTTTGTAGGCTGATGGAAATGTCCCCATACAAGGGGAAAAAATGGATAATGCAGAAAAATGAAGAGAGATAAAGAATTATTCTATTTTCCATACATTTTGTTTTCATTAAAATGCCAAAAAAAGAATCCTCTTATGTAATATTATCAAAATCCTCTTATGTAATATTAAGCCAAATATTGCTGGTGTCTATTCCTAGCTCTGCCACTATCTTGTTCTGTGTCTTCGTAAAGTCTCCCAAATCCTCAAAAATATAAAATGAAAGAACTGAACTAGATTATCCTTAAGTATCCTCTCAGTCCGAAAGTTCTGTATTCTCTAATATTCACTGATTTATTATTAGATCTAAGAATAGCTTTATAAAGCCTGCTTTCTCCATGTTCATATCATTGGACCTCCACAAACTTCCTATAAAAAAATTCAAAGCGATACTGATTTATAGCAGATTAAATGAAGAGAACCACACAAGATGAGCAAAGAACTCAAGACAAACTAGATGCAATCAGAGACATCTGGGTGGATTTACCACCACAGCTTAAAAACATCTGGGCAATGTTAGTACTCCAGTTCTGGAAATCGTACATTCCTAAGTCTGACATTATTTTGGATGAGTAACTTGTATCCTTAAGCTACAGATGCCTCATCTTGGCAAGAAAATCTAATAAGCACAGGAAAAAGCACAAGAGGAAATAAAAAATCAGAACATTTCTAGCATGCAATAGTGGAATATCTTAATGCAAAAAGTTAGATCTAAATACTAATTATGTGGTTTTGATCTATAGTCTACAGATATTTGATAACCTACTGACACATCAAACTCAATTTGCCTGAACCCAAAACATTACATTTCCCACAATCCTGTTCCATGTGATTTGCCAGTCTTCATTGCTGCTCTCACCAGTAGCCAGGTTCAAAACTTAGGAATCATTTTTGACGCTTTCTTCCTTTTTAAGCCCCTTTCCTACATCTAGTCATTTGTTGAAGCCTGTTAATTTCTATCCCTATCTCATTTCTGGCTCCCTTTTCACAGTATTACTGCTACTCTCCTTGCTGACTGCATGCTGCCTGTATCCCAGACCGCCACAAGCTTTTTCTAACCAATCTATCTGCTCCCCACATTCCAGTTCATACCACTTTGCCAATAAATCCTCCTGGTTGGCAAAACTAATCTTTGTAAAACTGTGCTCAAGAAGACTCAATGTCTGTCCCCAGTGAAATTCAGATCACAGATGGAATTGAGCACCAATGCCTAAAGCTCAAAGACAAATCTTGAAATGTGGCCTGATCCTTATTTCTCATATGCCTGGATAAGCACCTTAACCACCTCCAAAATGAATGTATTCACATTTATATCTTGGCATGATGATAATGGTTTTTTTATTATTATTATTATTCAAGGTCTTACTCTCATATTCTTGTTGCCAGGCTGGAGTGCACTGGTGTGATCTCAGCTCACTGCAGCCTTGACTTCCCAAGCTGGGGTGATCTTCCCACCTCAGCCTACTAAGTAGCTGGAACTACAGATGTGTGCCACCACACCCAGCTAATTTTTTTAATTTTTGGTAGAGATGGTTTTGCTATGTTGCCCAGGCTGGTATCAAACTCCTGGGCTCAAGCAATCCACCTGCCTCGGACTCCCAAAGTGCTAGGATTACAGCCATGAGCCACTATGTCTGACTTGATAATAGTTCTTAAAATATATTCTTGTCTCTTTTTTTTTCTATCTAGTGTAATTACTTATTGAGAAGAAGCATTAATAATCAGGGAGAGGATTCAGATAACTACAGCAGAACTGTAAAGGGAAAGAGTCACTGCTCAGTTTTGATGTCAAAGCTGGGTCAGAAAGACACAGAGGGAGAAGGCCTTAAAATTAGAAGCTCTGGAATGTCCTTGCTCTGACCTTGGCCCACAAGAAATAGCATGACCTCACTTTTCCCATCAGGTGCTAAATAAACCTAAAAGAAGGACCCTTTTCCGAGAAAGCACTGTATGATTTTGGAAGGAAGAATATAAGTCCCTTGAACAGGCAGGTAAGACCAACAAAGGTCAACTCTAGAAACAGAAGATAGCAAAATTATCCTTTAAGGAGGCTGGTTTTGTTACCTGCAGGGCACATGGTTTTACTTCACTGGATCTACCCTACAGAATCTCCAATAAATTACACACAGGTAACCAATGCTTTTGGAGCCTTTTGGCTTTCTTAATGACATTCGAAGAGGTGCTGAAGACAGTATCAATGTTGTCACACAATGAAATCAGTGATATTTTCATCTGACAACCATATGCTTAGATTGCTGGAATTTATCCTTGAAAGAAAGGAAATGACAAACTTCTAGGAGGTCGTGTTATAGTATTGTTTATGAACAATGCTCATATTGGTATATAATTTGGGGTTTCATTGTTTAGTATTGCTCTGTAAGTTAGCTGGAAAAATTACCTCTTCTGGAGGTAGTGCTGAGATACAATAAACACCAATTATTAGAAACAAAAAGAATTGTTAATGTCCCCTTGTCACACTGGTTAAAAAGTTCTTTGTTCAAATGTAGATAAAATAAACTATGGAGAAAGGCTGTGAGACAACCACTTATGAAACCGAAAAAAAAAAGATTAGCATTCACAAAATACTATAAATTTAATTATTTTAGCACTTAGTCAAATTGGTATACAAATTATTAAAATAGAAAAAGAAAACAGACATCAAACTACAAAGGTCAATTACTATAAACCAGTTGACTAACCTTATTGACCTGTTACTAATAATTAAAGGCAATTGAGCTAATCCAAGCTTTTTTTAAAAAAATATAGAAAATTTAAAAACATGGTAAGGCCTAAATTGTGGTTCTGACTCTGAACACTGACATAGCACTTGAGATTTTTTAAATATATTTTATTCTTAAAGAAACTCCAAAAACTATCTAAGAAAGATGTTATCTGCCCCATTTGATAAAGGACCGAATTGAGAGCAGGAAGGAGGAGCTGTGAGTCCCTCTGGAGTGGCAAAGCCATGAATTGTAGGGCTGAGAAGGTGAATGCAGTCCTCTTGATTCATTCCCAAACTCTAGATAAGGGTTTGCTTATCTACAAGGATCAAATTAATCAAATAGTTTCTTTCCTTTCACTATCATTAGACAGCCTAAAAGACAAAATTTAAAAGAGATGTTTTTCAAGAGATTTTAATTTTCTATATAATCTGGTAAATGATTACTGAGAAATTACTGACAAGTTTGCTGACAGTTAACAGGCAACTTCGAGATCATTTGGACATAACAGGCAGCTTCATTCAGGATCATTTGGTGGTGGGTTTTTTTTTTCTTTCTTTCTAAGTTTGAAGTTGTGGTGATAAGATGGATAAGGTCATTTAAAGATGGTGACATGTGGTATCCGTCAACAAATGTTGGGTCATATTTAAAACATGCTGAGAGCAGCACAGAGGCAGGAACAAAATGTTCTTAGCTTCTCAAGCCTAGTATCTCTTTTACTGTGTAGATTTCCATCAATTGGTTCTATTAGGTAAATTAAATCTGACCTTTATAACCCAGTAAAGGAAAATATAATTTAAGAGTTTGTGAGCATGGGACTAGGGAAAAAGAAAAGCATCCACTGTGCAAAAGAGGATTTGTGAAATAATGACACAGAAAACTTCAAATAATGCCCAGATGTATGTACTTCTGGTCAATTCCTTTGGGGCAACCAAAGGGAATAAGAGTTTTGTTCTTTATTAGTTTGCTTGGGTTTTTCTCTTTAAACTAAACCTCAGAGCTGGAAACTAATTCCTTTCTTTTGGTCCAAGTTCTCCCTAGAGAATTATCAATTTTTGCAATCAATACATACTGATAGCAGCACACAGGACAGCAAAAGCTCAAAGAGACAAGTATTCTCATATGCTGCCATAGAGGTGTCAGTTCTAGCTTTCAAGAGGAAAGTTTCCTCTGTTTTTTCAAGGGTCTTGAAAAGACTCATAAATTTTGTCCCGGTGTTTCCACCTTTAAGAATTTACCTACAAAAAAGCAAGGGATGCGCTAATGATTTCTATAAAGGACTTGTTGTCATAACAATTGAAAACAATGTCCCTAATATGCCTTTATAATGGAATAAAATGCAACAATTACAATCAGGTTTTCCAGGATGCTCCCATCTTTTAATCAAGTTAGTCATGCATCACAGGGATACATTCCGAGAAAAGCATCATTAGCGATTTTGTTGTTGTACAATCATACACCTAGATGGTATGGCCCACTACACATCTAAAATATATGGTATAGCCAATTGCTATATGGAACAGTTCTTAAAACATATTCTTGTCCCTTATGTCAAGATTGTCAATTATTTTGACAATCAAGATATCAAATATTTTGTTAAAATTCCTATGCAATAAAGCTATAAATTGCCATGCAATTATAACAAAATGGTATTTGTATATTTAAACCTATATAAACATAGAAGTTACAGTAAAAATATGGTACTATAATAATATGGGATCACTGTCCCTTGTTTACTGAAATGCCATTATGTAGTGCATGACTATACATATATATATGTATAGTCTGGATTATATATATATATCTGGATTTATATATATATCTGGATTAAGAGAGAATATGAGGCCAGTCACAGTGGCTCAGGCCTGTAATCATAGCAGTTTGGGAGGCCAAGGCAGGCAGATCACTTGAGCCCAGAAGGTTGAGACCAGCCTGAGCAACATAACGAAACCCCATCTCTAACAAAAAAAAAAATTACAAAAATTAGCCAGCTGTGGTGGTCCATCCCATAGTCCCAGATACTTGGGAAGCTGAAGTGAGGGGATTGCTTGAGCCTGGGAGGTCAAGGCTTCAGTGAGCCAAGATCATGCCACTGCACCCCAGCCTGGGCGACAGAGTGAGACTCTGTCTCAAAAAAAAAAATAAAAAAAAAAGAGAGAGAGAGAAAATAGAAGACATTTTCCAGAAAGTTAACATGTCTAGGTCTAGATAAATGATGGGGTTATCGGTGGCTTTATAAATGTTTCAAAATAGACGTATTACTTTTGTAATCCAAAAGAAAGCAATAATATTTTTAAAATTGTATTTAGAGCAGCAGTCCCCAACCTTTCTGGCACTGGAGACCAATTTTATGGAAGACAATTTTTCCACGGACCAAAACTGGGCAGATGGTTTCAGGATGAGTTAAGCGTATTACATTTATTGTGTACTTTATTTCTATTATTATTACATTGTCATATATAATGAAATAATTATACAACTCACCATAATGTAGAAGCAGTGGAAGCCCTGAGCTTGTTTTCCTGCAACTAGATGGTCCCATCTGGGGGTGATGGGAGACAGTGACAGATCATCAGGCATTAGATTCTCATAAGGAGCACGCAACCTAGATCCCTTGCATGCACAGTTCACAGTAGTGTTTGAGCTCCTATGAGAATCTAATGCCACTGCTGATCTGACAGGAGGAGGAGCCCAGGCGGTAATGTGAGAGATGGGGAGCAGCTATAAATGCAGATGAAGATTCACTCACTCACTCACTCACATCCTGCCATGAAGCCTGGTTCCTAACCGGCCACAAACCGGTGCTGGTCCATTCCCCAAGGGTTGGGGACTCCTGTTTGAGAAACTATTTAATGGAATTAGTAATCTTAAAGATTATTTTGAAGGGAAGAGCCAGATACTAAGCAGTACATGCAATAATTCTATTTTCATGAAAAATACACGTTTTAATACAAAGAGAATAAGGACTGAAAACAATAAAATGTAAATAGTATCTGGGTTAAATAGTTATTGGTAATATTTATTACTCTATATTTTCCTTATTTTCCAAACTTCCTCAAATTGATTTTTTTAATTATTCAATTTATGTTTCCCCAGCTTTAATAATGCATAATTGACAAATTAAAATGATATATATTTACAGTATACAACATGATGTTTTGATATATGTATACGTTGTAAAATGACTAAATAAAGCTAATTAACAGATCCATCACCTCACATACTTATCTTTTGCTGTGAGAACATTTAAGATCTAATCTGTTAGAAAGTTTGAGTATACTTTATAACTATAGTCACCATGCTATACAATAAATCTCCAAATCTTACTCATTTAGTCTAACTGAAGCTTTGTGTCTTTCAAACCACATCTCCCCATTCCCCCAAACCCTGGCCTCCAACTTCCTATTCCCTGCTTCTGTGAGTTCAACTTTTTTAGCTTCCACATAAAAGTGAGACCATGTAGCATTTGTCTTTCTGTGCCTGCTTATTTAACTTAGCATAGGTGTTCTCCAGGATTATGTGTGTTTTCACAAATGACAGGATTTCCCTCTTTTTTAAGGCTGGATAGTATTCCATTACCTATACTACATTTACTGTAGCCATTCATTCATCCATAGACACTTAAGTTAAATCCTTATCTAGAATAGGCTGGCTATTGTGAATAATGCTGCAATGAATGTAATGTCAAATAAATTTTGACATTAATTTCATTTCCTTTGCATATACACCCAGTAGTGGGGTTGCTAGATTATATGGTGGTTCTACTTTTAATTTTTTGAGGAGGCTTATGCTGTTTTACTGTTTTCCATAATGACTATACTAATCTATATTCCCACCAACAGCCTCACCAACACTTATTATCTTTTGTCTTTTTGATGATAGCCATTCTCCCAGGTGTGAGGTGATATCTCTTTGTGGCTTTGATTTACATTTCTTGCTGACTAGTGATGTTGAGCATTTTTTCCATATGCCTGTTGGCCATTTTTATGTCTTTTTTTTTGAAACATGTCTACTCAGACCCTTTGCCCATTTTTAAAATGTTATTTCTTTTCTTATTGAGTGCCTGATATATTTTGGATATTAACCTGCTATCAGATGCATAGTTTGAAAATATTTCCTCCCATTCAGTAGGTTGTCCCTTCACTCTGTTAACTGTTTCCTTTGCTGCATAAAAGTTTTCTATTTTAAGGCAATCCCATTTCTCTATTTTTGCTTTTATTGTCTGTGCTTTTAGAGGCAAAAAAAAATCATTGCCCAGATCAATACCAAGTAGCTTTTTTCCTGTTTTCTTCTACTAGTCTTACAGACTCAGATAGTTTCGGAGGCTCAGGTCTTATGTTTAGCTCTTTAATCCATTTTGAGTTTATTTTTATATAAGATGCGAGATAAGAGTCCAATTTCATTCATTTTGACACGGATATTCAGTTTTTCCCATACAATTAACTGAAGGTGCTGTTCTTTCTCCATTTTGTGTCCTTGGTACCTTTGTCAAAGGTCAATTAACTGTAAATGTGTGGATTTATTTTGGGGCTCTCTATTCTGTTCCAATGGCCTATGTGTCTGTTTTCATGCCAGTACCATGTGGTTTTGATTTGTATAGGTTTGTAGTGTATTTTGAAATCAGATAGTGTGATGCCTCCAACTTTGTCCCTTTTGCTCAAAATTGCTTTGGCTATTTGGGATTTTCTTTGGTTCTATATGTATTTTAGGATTTCTTTTCTATGTTTGTGAAAAATGTCATTGGAATTTTGATAGGGATTGCATTCAGTCTGCAGATTATTTTGGATAGTATGGGCATTTTAACTATATTAATTGTTTCAATCCATGAACACAGAATACCTTCTCATTTATTTGTGTCTTTTATTTCTTTCATCAATATTTTATCATTTTCAGAGTATATATAGTTCACCTTTTGGTTAAATTTATTTCTGAGTTTTTTTAAATGCTATTGTAAAAGGGATTGTTTTCTTCATTTCTTGAATAGCTCCTTGTTAGTATGTATAAACTCTACTGATTTTTGTATGTTGATTTTGTATTCTGAAACTTTACTGAATGTGTTGATTAGTTCTAACAGGTTTTTGGTGAAATCTTACCAGTTTTCTATATATAAGATTACATCATTTGTAAACAAAAGCAATTTTACTTCTTCCTTTCTGATGTGAATATCTTTCATTTCTTTTTCTTGCTTACTTGATCTGGCTAGGATTCCAGTACTATACTGAATAGAAGTAGTGAGAATGGGCATTTTTGTCTTATTCCTGGTTTTAAAGGAAAAGCTTTCTGCCGTTCAACGTTGAGTATAATGTTTGCTGTGGACTTGTCATATATGGTGTTTATTATGTTGTGACAAATTTCTTCTACCCTTAATTTATTGAGAGTATTTATCATGAAAATATGTTGAATTTTGTCAGTTGCTTTTTCTGCATCTATTGAGATGATCATTTGGCTTTTTTCATTCTGTTAACATGAGGCATCATATTTATTGATTTGCATTTGTCACACCACTCTTGCACCCAAGGATAAATCCCATTTGTTACAGTGTGTGATCCTTGTCTGTGCTATTTAATTCAGCTTGCTAGTATTTTTCTGAGGACTTTTGCATCTATAATCATCAAGGATAGTGGACTGTAATTTTCTTTTTTACAGTGCCCTTGTTTGGCTTTGGTATCAGGGTAACATTTGCCTTATAAAATGAACCTGATAGTGCTTCCTCTTCTTCAATTTTTAGGTAGAGTTTGAAAAGAATTAGCATTAATTTTTCTTTAAATATTTATTAGATGTTACCAGTGAAGCCGTGAGGTCTTGGGGTCTTCTTTGACGGGAGTTTGTGAATACTCTTTCAATATACTTACTTGTTATTGGTCTGTTCACATTTTCTTTCTTCATGATTCCGTCATGGTGGTTGTACGTTTCTAGGAATGTATTCATTTATTCTAGATTGTCTAATTTGTCAGTGTATAATTGTTCATAGTAGTCTTTTATGATCCTTTGGATTTCTGTAGCATCAGTTGTAACATCTCTTATTTGTCTTTTTTTCCTTAATTAATCTAGCCAAATATTGATAAATTTGTTTACCTTTTCGAAAAACCAATTCAGTTTCATTATTCTTTTCTATTGTTTTTCTAGTCTCTATTTATTTCTGCTCTGATTTTATTATTTCCTTCCTTCTGCTGACATTGAACTTAATTTGTTCTTTATTTTCTAGTTCCTTGGGGTATAAAGTCAGGTTTCTACTTGAGATCTTTTTTTTTTTTTTTTTTTTTTACAATATAATGGGTTTATATTTAATATAGTACTTCTCATTAGGAGGATGTTACTCAGTTAATATAGTTTTTTTCTTAACATTAAATCTCTTTTCCATGTCAATGTCTATAGTTTTTTTAACATTAAATTTTTTTCTGCATTTCAGTATCAGATACACCAAATACATTTTTCTAAACATTTTTCCCCAGAGATAAAAGTTTCCCTTTTTGGCTGACTCTCTGATATCTAAGTACAATATTAACCTGGGAGACAACGAAACAAAAACCTTATAAAAAGATGCAGAAAAGACTCCTCAATGATTCAGGAGGCAGTGATTATAACTGAACATTGGTGATTTCCTAAGATTCTGGGCAAGAACTTCCTTCTTCCTATTTTGCATGCTTTGAGAATTCTAAAACTATGAAATATTACTTACGTAAATTTCAGCCATCTTACTTCTTTGACCTCCTTTCTAACTAGCAAATACAAATTATAGACTGTATTTTTCAGTGCATTATTTATTGTAAAGAAAACTTTTTTCAATTTATTTATGTATGTTTGTTACCATTTCATGGAAACAATGAAAAATGTAAAATTCCCTTATTTACTGATTCTTAGAAACTTTCAGATACCAAAGCTCAGGTTTAGCCTCTATAGCACAAAGGTTTTCAGGGTGAGGTTTGATTCAGTAGGCCTTTCAAAGTCACATCTGTCCATTTTCTTTTTCGTGCATGTACCCCCAAGCAGGCACAAATGCCTGTAATGCTGAGAACCACACCTAACAAGAGGACAATTGCATCACCGGCTTCTACTGCTTTGACAACAGGCAGCACCAAAAGCAGTGATATGAGGACTAAGGACAACTGTGTTGAAACTGAGGTAATGATGTTGGAATCTTGAGGGCTGAAGGTTCCAAAGAAATGGTATATGTAGAATTCTATCTGACTTGAAATTCCCCTTCCTGGAGCTCCAGGTGCTGAGATTAAGAGGTTCCACATGACACTACCTTCCAGGAAGCCGCCATTACAGGAATCTCTTCTGTCTTAATATAGGCATTTATTCCTATAAAGTTCTCCCTTAGGACAGCTTTTGCTATACCCCACAAGTTTTGATGTGTTGTGTTTACATTGTAATTTGTTTCAAAATGTTTTGTAAGTTCTATTTTGATTTCCTCTATGACCCACTGGTTATTCAGGAATATGTTATTTAACTTCCACGTATTTGTGAATTTTCAAACATTCCTCATGTTATTGATTTCTAGTTTCATACTGTTGTTTTCAGAAAAAAAAATACTTGGTATGATTTCAATTTTCTTGAATTTGTCAAGATTTTTTGTGGCCTAACATAATCAATTTATATTAATTTTTGTTACAATGTTTATAACATATGACATAATAATATTTGTAACATATTTGTAACAGGATCAATTTGTAACAACTGACAAATTAACCCTTTTATCATTATATAATGACCTTCTTTGTCTCTTACGGAAGTTTTTGACTTAAAATCATTTTGTCTGATGTTAAGTACAACCAACCCACTCTCTTTTACATGGACTCTTCTTCCATCTCTTTACTTTCAGCCTGGGTTTGTCCTTAAAGCTAAAATGACTCTCCTGTAGGTAGCATATTATTGGATTTCTTTTAATACACTCACCCAGTCTATGTCTTTTGATTAGAGAATTTAATCCACTTAAATTTAAATTATTGATAGGAAAGTAATTACTGTGGTTTTTGCTGATCATTTTCTGACCGCCTGTAGTCTCTTTCATTCTTCTCGTGTTGTCTTTCTTCACAGTTTGATGATTTTTGTCATTGGATGCTTTGATTCCTTTCTCTTTACCTCTTGTGGTTTTAACACAGGCTTTTTCTTTGTTGCTACCATGAGGCTTACATAAAATGTCTTATAACAGTCTATTTTAGGCTGAAAACAACTTAACTTCAGCTACATACAAAAACTCTACATTTTCACTTCTCTTCCCACATTTTATGTTATTGATGTCACAATTTTCATCTTTTATGGATCATATATTAACAAATTATTGCAGCTATAGTTATTTTTAATAGTTTAGACATTTAACTTCTATAGAGTTAGAAGTGACTTAAAATTTACCATTACTGTATTAAAATACTGTGAATTTGAATATATTCTTATTCTTACAGTGAGTTTTGTAGTTTTATTGTCTTCACTCTGTTAGTGTTCCTTTATTTCAACTTGGAGAACTTCCTTTAGCATTTCCTGTAAGACAAGTCTAGTGATAATGAGCTTCCATAGCTTTTGTTTGTCTTTGCAAGTCCTTATCACTCTTTTATTTCTGAATCACAGTCTTGTCAGATATTCTTGGTTGTCAGGGGTTTGTTCTAGCACTTTGTATATATTATCTGTCTTTCAACATGAAAGGTTTCTGCTGAGAAATCTACTGACAGTCTTATGAGGAATCTCTTGTAGGTGATGAGTTTCTTTTCTCTTGCTTTTACAATTCTTTGAGTTTTGAGAATTTGAGTATAATGTGTCTTGGCAAAGATCTCTTTAATCTATTTGGGGTTCTTTGGACTTTCTGGGTGTTCATTTCCCTCTCCAGAGTTGGAAAACTTTCTATCATTATTTCTTTAAATAAGCTTTTGGCCCCTTTCTCTTTGTGTGTTTTTTTCTAAGACTTCTATAATGTATATATTGGTTTATATGATAGTGTCCTATAAGTTTGAGACTTTTTTCACATTTTTCATTCTTTTTTTGTTGTTGTTCCTCTAACTTGAATGAACTCAAATGCCCCGTCTTTGCGCTCATTAATTCTTTCTTCTGCTTGATAAAGTCTTTTGTAGCTGTCTGTGGATTTATTTTTTTTTTAGTTCAGTCATTGTGCATTTTGGCTTTAGAATTTCCTTTTTGGCTCCTTTATATGGTTTCTATTTCTGTGGTGAACATCTCCTTTGATTTGTGTATTATTTCCCTGATTTCATTTCGTTGTCTGTGTTCTCCTGTAGCTCACTGAGCTTCTTTAAAATGATTAAGTTTAATCAAATAGGTGCCTACAGAAAAAAAGCAAATTGTACCAAAAAAACCTCTTATTGGCATTTCTTTTTTGTTTTTCAGACCTCTAATATTATTCCGTAACTCTAAACAATAGAGGCATACCGCTTATGGTACCAAGCTCCTAAGATGACCCCCTATGATTCCCACTTCCTGTTATTCACACCCTTGTGAAGTCTACTTCTGGAATGAAGAGAGCTGACCTATGTGATCAATAGGATATTAAAGAAGTGACAGTGTATGACTTCTGGGGCTAGGTAATAACAGGTTTCTTAGATTACTCACTTGGGAGAAAGCAGCTGAGGTCTCCTGTTATCAAGTTGGATGGTGAGCAATCTTGGTAGTAAATTTTATAATCCTAGTCAAGCCTTTAGATGATGGCAATTTCTTGAGAAACTGAGCCAGAACTCCCCAACCAAGCCACAGCAAATTCCTTGTTTCTTGTTGTTTTAAAATACAAAGCTCACTTTGCGAGGCTGAGGTGGATGGATCACGTAAGGTCAGGAGTTCGAAACCAGGCTGATCAACATGGAGAAACCCCCTCTCCACTAAAAATACAAAATTAGCCAGGCATGGTGGCTCATGCCTGTAATCCCAGCTACTGGGAGGCTGAGGCAGGAGAATTGCTTGAACCCGGGAGGCAGAGGTTGCGGTGAGCCGAGATTGCGCCATTGCACTCCAGCCTGGGCAACAAGAGCGAAACCCCATCTCAAAAATAAAAATAAATAAAATACAATACAATAAAATACAAAGCTTTGGAGTGATTTGGTATGTAGTTGTAAATAAATAATATATTTATATGTCTTATTAATCCTGAACATTCTATATATGCTCTGCTATGAAAAATGAGAATTCACTCACTTTCACATCCCCCATTTGCAATCCGCTCCTTCTCATTTTCCCAATTTGTGATCATTCTTTCATTTGAGAGAAAGAGATTCTATCTATTATAGTTAAGAGTTTAAATTATATACCAAAAACTCGATATCTCTTTCCATAAACTTTTAATTGCATGTCTTAATCTCAATATGTAATATAAAATTTATGGTTACTCCATCCTATTCTCCACATTCTTACCTCATGACAACCTGCTTTCTTCTGTCAGCTACAGGTATTTTCCCCTGCCCTTTTCTTTAAGACAATATTATCTGATTACACTTAAGCTCTGTTTCATAATTGTACATAATTCATTGGTGCTTTATTATAGGCTGATTCTGATATTTGAAGCATAAAAAATATTGTGCCAATGTCAGAAAACTATTTTCTTAGGAAAAGCCACATTGTATGGTAAGACTATATTTCCACATCTATCGATCCAATGTGATGAATCCTAGGGGAACTGAAGGGAACATATGTTTTCTTAGAGTCCATCAACATCTCAAAATCATGCCATATCCCAGTTTTCTTCATACTTGGCCAAATCTGTCCTTATAGATTTTTTCCCTTTATCAGTATTTGCATGTCTTCCTCATTTTGCCAGTAAGATCTTCCAGCTTTTCATAGCAATTGAGTTAATCCATTCCACTCTTCCTGATGTCATTCTTGGAGTACTCTGCACTTTCTGCTAGTTTTGACTTGTTTTCCATACTACTTAGCTAGCATTCCTGTATTCCAGTCTTTATATCTTTGGGTTAATTCCATCATTTATTTCTTGCCTTCCTATTGTTTTTTGCTTCACGTTACATTTATGTAAGCCATGTTGTCAAATATTTTCTTCAGATTGGCTATGTAAAAGGGAAACATTATGTGACCTTCTCTAAAATGTCTTCATTTATACCTTTATACTGGACTCAAATGGTTTATATATATAATTCTAGCTTCAAAAAATATTTCCCTCAGAATTTTGAAGATATTGTGTTATATACCCATTGTTACCAAAGAGAAATCTTATATCAATCTGTTTGTTATCCAACTTTACATAACTTTTTTTTCCTGAGAGCTATCAGAGTCTTGTCATTACCTTTGCTTTACTGATATTTTGTAAGTCAATGTCTAGATTGTTTGGCCACACTTGAATCTATCTAAAATAAAAATTTGTATTTTCTCAACAATAACAAATTGTCTTTCATCATTATATGACAATTCTCTCTTGCCCTTTTTCATACTATCTAATAATCAACTATTGAACCTTGTGAATTTATTTTCTAGGTCTCAACTTTTCTTTCATATTTTCTGTTTAATTTTGCTGTTTATTCTTTTCCCTCAAATTTTTGTTCTATTATCTCTAAGTGTACAGTTTTTTAATTTTCTCAAACTTTAATGTGCTATGTTGTGTCACTAGATTTAATGAGGTATAAAGATAACAAGCTAATTACATCACAGCACAAGATACAACTTCAAATTGAAAACCAGCTTCAAACTGAAAATAGTCTTCACTGGCTATTCGCCACCCCAGGAAATCTCTTACTGTCCCGAGTTAGGTGGGTCTAATAAGAAAGGACAGAGACTGCATGATGGGGTCACATGCTGTAAAACAGGAACACTAAGGAGAGGGAACCCCCAGGTTTTCTCAGGTTAGCAAGAGACTGGAGGTAAAGATAGACCTTATAGACTGTTTTTCCCATATTGCTCTTCCACGAATCCAGTCTCTTCATTCTTCTCTTACCCTCTTGAACTGCCAAAAGAAAACTAAAAACCCTCCATTGCTTAAATGTGCAGAGCAGTTTAAACTGTTTTATTTCAACCTCCCCATTCAGGACCATTCTCTGAGACTTATCTTTTATAAGCATAACATAAATCTCTAATTTACTAAGACACTCAACAAACCCTGAAACTCAAGTGTTCAATGTGCCCAAGTGCTCCTGTTCCAGGAGCTAGAGATTCAGCAGAAAAGAACAGACAAAAGTGTTTACCCTCATGGCACTTGCATTCCAGTGAGAGAAATAGAAGATATGTAAAATATTGGAATACTATGCAACCATTAAAAAGAATAAAATCCTGTTCTTTGTAGCAACCATGTTGCTACAACATTTGACACTAGGGAGTAACAAAGGAGGAAGAGAGAAGGAAGGGCAAAGACTGAAAAACTTTTGGGTACTGTGCTCACTGTCTGGGTGATGGGATCAAGCATACCTCAAACCTCAGAATCACACAACATACCCATGTAACAAATCTACACACACACCCCCTGAATCTAAAATAAAAGTTGAAATTGTGAAAAAAGAATATGTAAAATAAATACGTAAGATGTTACAGAAAAAAATAAAACAGGAAAGAGAGTGGAAGCGGATTGTAATTTTTAATAGAGGGGTCAAAGAAGGCTTCAGTGAGAAAGGGACCACAGAGCGAAGGAGGACAGAGTATCAAACTAGATCATTCAGCTTCACATTTCTGACTTCTAAATATCTACCTTAATTATTTGGGTCCAATTTAAAAAGGTCTTTTCAACAAGGGTCAGGGATGTTTAATGAGCAAAGGTTCTTAAGGGTGTAATCAAAATCAGGTCACAAAACTGTCCAGGAGACAGCTGACCCCTCCTAGGCCCTCTGGTACTTGGGATATCAAATCAAGTGAGATTTTTGTATAAGAGAGTGGAAACTTCAGTGTTTTGGTAACCACGTGTACTTTTGTGAAGATCTTCTGTCTTTTCTTACTAGTGCTTTCGCCATAGCAACTAGCCTCTTTGCCTTCTTACCAGGCACATTAACAGCTCAATTTTCAGATAAGTAAAACTAAAAATATACTTTTTACACAGACACACATGCACATATACTTTCTTTCACACGATGTCATGGAAAAAACCTATGTATGTGAGTATTAAAAAAGAAAAAAGCCAAAGTCACTGGATTCTAATAGACTTTATTTTTTAGAACAGTTTTAGGTTCACAGCAAAACTGAAGAGAAGTAACAAATTTCCCATATACCCACTGCCCCCACACATGCATACCCTCCAGGTTTCTTTTTAGTGTACCTTTTCACACTTTAGTCATGAAGAGTACCCACAGTTTACGCCAATACTTCTGGAAAGTAAATTTTTATTCTA
This sequence comes from Gorilla gorilla gorilla, assembly GCF_029281585.2. Lineage (NCBI taxonomy): Eukaryota > Metazoa > Chordata > Mammalia > Primates > Hominidae > Gorilla > Gorilla gorilla. Next base: position 128,935,899 of record NC_073228.2, on the reverse strand, counting down.
CTAAAATTAAAATGCCAAAAGTAGTTACTTCTGGTTAGTGATTTTTAAATACAGTGATTTTTATTTTCCAATTTTTATATATTTTGCAACAAATATCTATTACTTCTACAATTGGGAATAGTGATCTAAAATTTTTCTTTTAAATCTGGTTTGAATAGTGAATGTTAGAGAAAAAGAGGAAAAATTGCTTGCTCATGCTGTGTGTTTGTTCTTGGCACAGGAGAATTTATGTATTTTTGTTTTCCTCTTAAAGGAAATGATCTCCCAAATATGCAAATGATCTCCCAAAATATTTTTTTTTTGAGACGTAGTCTCGCTCTGTCGCCCAGGCCGAAGTGCAGTGGCGCGATCTTGGCTCAATGCAAGCTCCGCCTCCCGGGTTCAGGCCATTCTCCTGCCTCAGCCTCCTGAGTAGCTGGGACTACAGACACCCGCCACCACGCCCGGCTAATTTTTTGTATTTTTTAGTAGAGACAGGGTTTCACCATGTTAGCCAGCATAGTCTCGATCTCCTGACCTCGTGATCCACCCGCCTCGGCCTCCCAAAGTGCTGGGATTACAGGCATGAGCCACCGCGCCCGGCCCTCCCAAAATATTTGATTAGAAACACTTTGAGATCTCTGTTTCAAATACAGCTGGGATCAGGCTTCAAACATAGAAAACAACAAGCAACATGAAATGAAGTCTGGCTTCACTGACCACATCCTGTCCATGGTGTCATGGAATGACAAAGAAGGGAAGAAGATATTAAAGGCTTGTGACTTCTCTGTCCAGTCTTTGATCATAATACCTCCCCACCAAAATTGACTGACATTTCCATTTTTGCAAAAATAATTTTATAGAAATCTAGCGGATCAAACATGCAGTGATCCAAAACATTTGATAAAATAATCAAAAATTGATCCAGGCATGTCAGATGTTGTATTATGTGGTTGAGACAGGGTTTTTCTCTCCTATATTACTAGAAATGTGACAAAGCATATCATGTTGTACACTTGTACAATAAATTCTTTGACCAGAAAGCTACTATAAAAATAAAATGGTAGGAGAAAAGATCCACTCAATCTTCTGAATTTGCTAAAATCTAATTTGGGGAAAAGGTCCTTTTTAAGACTATTGATTTGAAGAAGTCCTGCAAGTTTACCTACCTTAAGTTGAAACTCCTGTTTTCCATTGTAGCAGTCTCTGATGTTGAATATGGGCAGATTCCCTGACTCCACTAGGATACAGTATATATATCTTGATTATGGCACTCACCACTTTGGACAGGAATCACATGCACACTTGCCTACTTTCCCAACGAGGCTGTGAGATCCTTTTATTTTATTTATTTATTTATTTATTTATTTATTTATTTATTTATTTTGGAGATGGAGTCCTGCTCTGTCACACAGGCTGGAGTGCAGTGGCATGATCTCGGCTCCCTGCAACCTTTGCCTCCTGGGTTCAAGCGATTCTCCTGCCTCAGCCTCCTGAGTAGCTGGGACTACAGGTGATCGCCACCACACCTGGCTAATTTTTGTATTTTTAGTAGAGATGGAGTTTCACCATGTTGGCCAGGCTGGTCTTGAACTCCTGACCTCAGGAGATCCACCCGCCTCGGCCTCCCAAAATGCTGGGATTATGGGCATGATCCACCGTACCCAGCCTGTAAGATCCTTTTAGAGAGGAATCAAATCTTGGCCTTTGCACAATGCCCCCCAACTACTTGGTCCTGAATAAATCTTGATTTCATAATATGTTTCCCATTTGAACTCATCACAAGAACAATAACATCAGTTAGTATTTGTTGAGCACCTACTATTCTAGGCAACTGGCATCACTTTCTATAATCCTTGTAGCAAATGGAAAAGTTAGGTCTTCTGTACATTTTACCAATAAGAAAACTGAAGTTCAGAGGAATTGTGTCATTTGGCTAACTGCATACAGCTAGCAAACTGAAGGACTAGAATCCCACCCTGGGCATGTGTGACCCAAAACCCATGCTGATACTTTGCATTACACCCTCTGAATCTCTTAAAGAAAAATTTGTGAGAAGTGTCGAAAGAAGGAGGGAGGCCATTTGCTTCTACCTATTGTTTTCGAAAAGACTAAGGGAACATACTTGGGACATTCTAACACACATTAATATAGGATTCATCTACCACCGCAGCTCTCTCTCCCTTTCCAAACTTTAATGCATCACAAGCACAGGGGCCATTGCCCTTTCACCCCTATTCCAGACACATTTAGAAAGAGGTGAAATTGAAGTAGAATGAGGTTAAATGGCTTCTTATAAAAGGACCCACATTCTCTTCGTTTTAGAGCACTTGAATGACTCTATTCTTTCTCTATTTCCCTTTTAGAAAAACTTGTTAAAGCCCCTCTAACAGTAAGCAAAGCACACACTGAAGTTAAGAAGAAGAATGTATAAAGGAAATATTTTTCCATTTTGCAAACCCTCACTCTGCTTGTATTTATGATACATCTTACCAGAGAGGATGTCCTGCAGAACATGTCAGAATTAGAGACGATGAATTTTCAGTCACTCTTGGCTGCTTCTAGCTGTGCTTTGAGTTTGACCCACGCAAGTCTAATACAGAGTGCTGACATGTGGTTTCCTCCACTTTGTTCATGCTTTGGTGTGTTATCTCTCAGCTGGCAGAATGATCTTATGGTTTATTTGGCATGGTACATAAAGGGCCTGAGTTATGTAAGGCTATTAAATCAGAACCTGTCTAGGCATCTTTGGAAGACTGTTAGCCTGGTTCATTCTGGGCAAATACAATTAAAGTCTCGGCTATTATTTACAGCAAATACCAGTAAAACCTTAAGTTCCTCGGTTTATTAACATTGATGCTGAAGGAGAAGGGGGAGGATCAATGTAGACCGTGTTCAGTGTTGCAGCTTGCACTGATTAAAACCCTACTTGTCATATTCTATATCATTGTACTGTAGTTATAGTAAATGTTCCTTGTAATGCATTTTCAAGTACAAAAATTGCTTCAGAAAAGAGCATTTAGAAAACTAATTCTATTGAAACCAATGAAGTGTTGACACATTGGCTGATGCAGATTTGTTTAAAGAGGCTTTTTTGAAGTTATAAAAGTCCAGTCCTAGAGGCAAAAATCAGTGACTTCTCAGTCTAGTGACTGAGAGAACAGTGGAGCAGTATGTGTAGTCAGCACCCCTTCATTAATCCTTTCCCGTAATTCTACACTAGTCACCTTCTCCCTTGCCTGACTCTATAGGATTTCAAACCTGCTGCCAGCCCAGGAACTCACTCAGAAACTATTCATTACTCAGGCAAGGCATTTATAATGTTTGCTGATGTGTCGGTGAATAGGAACACAGTGTAAATCCAGACTGAAGAGTGCTCTTTTTTGTCATCTAAATTGCTCCTATGTGATGTGTTCCATAAGCGTTAGAAATCACCAGGAATTCTGACATACTCATCTTTCTGAAAGTAGCATTTCACCGTGCCAAACCCTGGGAAGAAAAAAGGACAGAGAGTGTTCGCAGCTGAAAAGAGAGATACAGCATTAAGTAAAAAGCTGATTATTCACCTCAAACTAGGCCATTGGCTCCCACAGAAAACCTTCAGTGCCTGCAGGCCCTGCTGAAATCAAACATAAAAGCAGGCATCTCTTGCATTCTAACCAGGCTCTCAGTATAACCAAATTAAGCAGCTTAGTGATGAGAGAATGTTAATGAATGAAGGGAGTGGTCAACAAAGAAGGCTGGTCCAGTTTTCCCATGATAAGCTGTGCTGGGGAGAAACATGCAGCGGCCGTTGTTAGGTGGGGACTTCATAATTCATAGCTGCTTTATCCCAGGGTGTTACTTAGGAGTATCCACAATGAATCATGTGGAAACAGGGTTTCTGGTAGGATAGATGGAGACAGTCTTTTGTTCACATGCCTGGGGAATTTATCAGATTTGCTGTGGCTCACATCCATGGTCATCTGTCTGGACACATGATTGAGTATATCTTTTCCAAATTCTGTGCCTGGTATAACCAGGACATTCAATAGTTTTTTTTAATTGAAGTCAAATTCATGTAACATAAAATGAATTATTTTAAAGTGAACAATTCAATGGCATTTACTATATTCAGAATGCTGTATAACTGCCACCACTACCTAGTATGAAAATATTTTCATCACCTCAAAAGGAAATTCCATACCCATTAAGCAGTTAACTCCTCATCCCCCCTCCCTCCAAGCTCTGGTAACCACCAATCTGCATTCTGTCTCTATGGATTTACCTATTCTGAGTATTTCATATAAATGGAATCATATGTGTGGCTTCTTTCGCTTAGCATGTTTTCAAGTTTCATCCATGTTGTAGCATGTATCAGTACTTCATTCCTTTTTACGGCTGAGTAATAACCCATTATATGGATAGATACAAACTGTCTATCAATTCATCCATTAATTGACATTTGGCTTGTTTCCACCTTTTGGCTATTGTGAATAGTGCTGCTATTGATACAGGAGATAGAAAGAAATTATTTAGGCAGATAGTGAGAGCAAGAGAGTCCTCAGCAGAACTTCCCTTCTAACAAAAAAAAAAACAGCCCTAGAAACCATTTTTTTTTCTAAAAACTGATGGAAAGCCTGAAAAATCAAACTACAAATATGGATAAAAAAGCTGGAAGCTTGCACGGGGGAATGCCAGGAGCTGCACCAATAGAAAAGGGCTACCTGGGGAACAGGCAAGTCCACCATGGAAGCCTTCCTTTTTTATTAGCACATGTATAGTAAGAACGAACTGAGCAACATGAAAAAACTTGGCAGAGGATCCAGCTGCATAATAAAAGATTGGGATGAGGGCTGCCAGAGACTTGCGCCCTACGCAGATGGTTCACCTGGTTCTAACCAATTTTTTGTGCTCTATGTAAATCAGACACCACCTCCCCACAAGCTCATCGATAAAATCCCCTGCATCTCACCAGTGGATCAGCAACCCATTTTTCCAGGACTCCTCTCTGTAGCAGAAAACTATTCTCTTTCTTTCACCTATTAAACCTCCACTCTTAACCTCCTTGTATGTCCACATCCTTGATCTCCGTGGCCATGAAATAACGAACCTTAGGTGTCACCACAGACAATGAGGCCAAATCACTATGAATATGCATATGCAAGTATTTGTTTGAATACCTGTTTTCAATTCTTTGGGTTATATACCTAGGAGAGGAATTGCTGGGTCATATAGCAACTCTCTATTTAACCTTCTGAAGAACCACCAAAATGTTTTCCTTAGCAGTTCAACCATTTTATATTCCCATTAGCAACGTACAAGAGTTTTGATTTCTCCACATCCTCGCCAATACTTGTTATTTCTCATTCCTTCTTTTTTTATAGTTATCTTAGTGGGTACGAAGTGGCACCTCATTATGGATTTGATTTGCATTTCCCTAATGACTAATGATGTGAGCATCTTTTCATATGTTTGTTGACCATTTGCATATCTCATTTGGACAAATATATATATTTGTCCAAAGTACTAAAGTTATTTGTCCCCATTTTAAATTAGGTTGTCTTTTGTTGTTGAGCGGTATGCCATCAGATTTTAGGTCGTTGAGTGGGATGGATAACCACATCCACCTGCCCTGAGGAATAAAACCAAAAAGTAATCAGAACCTGTGGTGATGAGGAATATCAAGTTTCCTATAATAGAAGACAGCTCTGATATAAATTTGATGGTAAAATGGGGAAAGTGTAGGCTTTGGAGACAGAGCAGAGTGCTCCTTACTTTCTGCTAATGTGACCTTAAATAAGTGACTTACCCTCTCTGAACCTCAATTTTCTTGTCTGTAAAATGGAAATGACAATGCCACTATCATAAGATTGTTGTGAGGATCAAATTAACATAAAACTTGAGATCCCTTAGGAGCTACTCTACAAAATAATTTTTGCTCTTCTCTACACAATAAATATGGCCACATGGAAACGTCTATGAAAATCATTTACTTTTTAAATCTATAAGAAATCTGCTTTTTAAAAGGATTTTATGATGAATCCAATCCTGCATAGAAGTACCCTTTTGTAATTAACCTTCTGGGTTTTCTATTCAGTAAATCTTAATTTTCATGTAGCGTTTATATCAGGCTACTTTTTTTCCAAGTTGTGTTTTTAACTCAGAATGTGTTTCCATTGACATGATCTAAATGTAGTGGTTAGAGTCCCACACGGGCCCACTAAGCCTCCATAACCTGTGATAGACTGAGATATAGAATTATAGGCATCATCCTCATCCTGGATCTCAGGAGCAGTGAGCATCTGAAGCCAGGAGGAAGAGGAGGGTATAAGGCTGGGCCTGGGCAGAATTTTCAAATAAAGGGCATCTTTGGCATTCCCCATATCCTTTTCCATATACCTTTCCTGCCATCCAGGGCCCTTCTCCTTGCACCTTTATGCCCACCACACCCTGGAGCTATCACAGGCTCCCTCCTTTTCTGTTCTCCCCTCAAAACCCACCCTCCTTTTCCATTCTCCACTCAAAGCCCACTCTCCTGTCCTGCAAAGTGCTCTATCCTCTGAAGATACCATATCTCTCAGTCAAAAGTTCCAATTCCTCAGAGCCCTCAGATCAGTGAATTCCAGAGTCTCTTAAGCTTAAAACAGATATCTCCATTGTGAAAATGACAGATTTGGCAACCCAAATTAATGGCCAATTTATGGAATGTCAGTAATGTATTCTTAAGAACAAAAGGACTCTTCATGAGTAGACCAGTTTTCTCAGTGTTTCTTGGATCGGTGTCCTTATGCCATGATACTTTCTTCCCTTCTAAGCCTGGGTTCTCTAAGAAAACCCCAGTTTCTTTGTAGAGATTCTCACAACATCCCTAGGTTTGGTGGTGGGAGTTTACAGTAAGACAGGTCCAGAGAGGCCATTGCATTGAAAGGACTTTGTATCTCTCAGATGACTATAAATTTAGGATAATCTCTATTAGCTTTGAATGACTTAAGATTTATAACCACCCTCCTCTCACAAATAAATTTTGGGGTAACATTTATGATTGCACATCTTTGGCAATTTTTATAATTTTTTAAAACTTTGTTCTTTTTTGCATCTACCTCCTTTTAGAAATTCCAGATGGTAAGTATTACAGCTCCATGTTACAACTAAAGAAACTGAGACCTAAAAATCTAAAGGAACTTGTGCAAAGTGCTTTAGCTAGTAGGCAGCAGAGCCAAAATTCCAACCCAGATCTGTCTCCTTTCAGAGATTGAACCCTTAATCACTACACTACACTACTCCAACCAATCAGCTATTCCAGAACCCTAACCCTAAAGCAGACAGCTGAGACCATGAAGCCCAACTAATTCATTTCTCAAATACGAAAGTGTTGTGAACACTCATTTTTTTTTAAGTACCTCTCAGTATTAGGGTCCTCTAGGGAAATAGAACCAACAATATGTGCATATATATATACATATATGTATACGTATACGTATACATATATGTAGAGAGAGAGGGAGATAGATTTATTTTAAGGAATTGGCTCACATAATTACAGAGGCTTGGCGGGTCCAAAATAGAGTAGGTAGCAGGCTGGAGACTCAGGGAAAAATTGCAGTTCAAGTCCATAAGCAATCTGCTGGCAGAATTCCTTCTTGTTCAGGTCAGTCTTCGTTTCATTTAAAGACTTCAGTTGATTGGATGAGATCCACCCACATTTAGGGTATCTTTTTCATTCAAAGTACATAGATTTAAATTTTAATCTCATCCAAAAAAATGCCTTCACAGAAACATCTAGAATCATGTTTGACCAAATATCTGAGCACCATGGTGCAGCCAGTTTGACACATAAAATTAACTATCACACTGCCCTTCTATACCATCATCCACATATCCACATTCAGAGTCACTGGAACTCTGATTTCCCGTATGTGAGTATTCTCTAGCATCACATGTGCACAAACCGTGTTTCATTCACCACTTTATTTACCCAGAAGCCGCTAGTGGAGCAGCAGCTTTTGGGTGACTTTTCTGGTGGACAGTTTAATTTTACTTGTGAACTCAACTGTCTAAGCTATGCTACAGGAATCCCATTCTCTCTTGTGTGTCCACATTGGCCTGACCAATGAAACTCTCAGATCTCCTCTGAAGCAAAGAGGCAAATGCTTTGGTTAATTGGTGTGGTCAAGTCTCAGTTTGAGAGAGACATGTTTTCTTGGCTCACAGTTTAGGATTTCATGCTGATCTGGTCGACACAGTTCAGATGAGTTTGACCCACCACTGCAGTCGTTATCCTTTGATCTGGAGTCTAGTTTGTAATTTGACCCATTCAGATGGCTTCCCTATTATAGTCAAGCAAGACAAAACCAAATCACCCCATTTATCTTAACGGGCTTTTTTTTTCTTTCCTTATTTCTTTCTTTTTCTTTTCTCTTTTCTTTCTTTCTCTTTTTTAACACGAAGCCTTGCCGATCTTTTGTTAAGAAGAAAAAGGAATCTGTGTATCTGATGGGCTTTGAAATACCATCTGGTGTTTAATGTTATTGTGCTCTGTTCTCACAGTGGTGTGCTGAATCATATCTTCAAAGTTCAACAACCATTCAGTCACAGTCACCATTCAATATACTGTGTCATTATCAAAGATTTGGATTTACAAAATGCTACCTGGAAACAAAGCACACTTAACAGGCTGTTCTCCCCAAGGCTGGCTCTGCCGCCTGAGATGAGTCTTCTAGTGTGAAGTCTGTTTGTCTGACATTTGTCACTGACCTTTGGATACTCAGCAGAACTTTTAACCCTGAAAATTGCTGGTTGAATTATGCAATTTTATGTGCCTTAAGAAATACAACAGCATTCTTACTCCAAGATGTAAGTCTGGGCTTTTCTTCTACAAACACCCATATATTGGCAATTAATGTGTGAACAGATAAACTTCATTTTAATCATTAAATATGTGCCAAGAAAGTTGAATATTCATAGATACTCTAAGTGTTAAATGCAGAAGGAAAATACATCAGTGAAATAAATCCTGTGATGCACTATTTCGTTTCAGAGGAAAAAAACATTTTATAAGAGAATATTTATTCCAGAATGCATTGTTTGGGAGGTAAGAATATTTTTTAAGAGGAACACACAAGTATGGTTTCACAAGTTTAAGCAGCATTATTAAATACCTGGACAAAACTTGCGCTTATTGCTTTTAGAATAACAATCTGGCTTTCTCTTTTCACTTAATAATGATCAGGACTACTTGTATAAAACACACAGTACAGTGCTTTATGCAACAGTCATAAACAACCTCTCCTAAAATGCGTTTTTGCTTTTCTACCCTAGTGAACAGCTCTGTTTGAGTAAATGATCCATCCTTGAATCGTGTATGCAGAGACAAGATCAGCGTTGGATTGTTGTTTTAATAAACTGGAAGTCTGCCAACATTATCTGGGAAGAGGACGAGGACATTAATGCTAGCATGCAATCTAGCCGTGTTTGGATTTAAGACAGAATTTAATCTTCTTGCCTCCTTTCCTTCCCCTCCTCCCCCTTTCCAGTCCTTTCTTCCCTTAGTACACAGTCTCTTTTCATGGAGTTAACTCAAGCTATCTTAAACAGCATGAACTAATAAAGGATGACATTTTTAAAAGCGGAGGCATTCACAAATGTTGGAATGTGGAACATTTAAAATTCTATGGTACTTAGTTTAAGAGAGTGGTGATTAATGAGTTTATGTTATCTATCAAAATGCTTCCATCATGCTGCTGATGTGACATGGGATTTATGGTAATGAAAAACCTGCAATCCATCCCCAGTATCTAAATCTATCAGCCCCACATTCATACAAAAAGCACTAAATGATATATTTGTAGCTATCTGAAAGCAAGATCATTTTTAAGATATGTACTGCCAAAAGAGAACATTCTTAAAATATAGGAAAGGAAACTATTTCCTTTCCAACCTATTGCTCTAGCAAGCATCATACTACGAATATCAATCTCTTCCTGGAAAAAAAAAATACTGACCAGATGATGACCACATGATTAGGCTAGTCATTCTCAGTGAATTTCCTGTAATTTTCTTGGAAATCCTTTGTAGTACCTTTGCTAAGGGTCGTACAAATTTTCATTTGGATAATTTGTAATTGTTTGTTGTGCTTTGCATCTTAGAGAAAATCCACTACTACCTTGAATAAAACTCACTTGGTTCCATCTGCAAATCAAAGGAATTCCAAGTAGGCCAATAGAAAGCTTCATCCATTCTCAGCAATTGTTATGCACCACCCATCCCTCCCTCTTCATTAGGTAGGTATTCCTATTTCTGAACGACCTAAGACAACATATATCAACATAATAAAGTTAATTAGCTGCAAGATGTGCTAAAGAGATTTGTGTGTGCAAATAGTGAAAATACTGAACTTTGCGAATGATTTACTTCTTTAAAACAAATTTGACCAGATCAAGTATATATTCATAAAAAATACCAATATCTATTACTTACACTCTGAAATGCTTTCATGAGTGGGAGAAAAGAGGGAGGAGTTACACCTAGAAGATGCAGAAATTTTTATATAAACTTAGGGAATATAATCATGTGTTTTGTATGCCCTAGCGGAGGCGGTGGAAAAACCACTGTTCTTGGCATCATGAGGACCATCTCTATATTCTGACTCTGTGGGTAGTCATTTTTGTCAGGGTCATCTACATGTCAGGCATTTGGGTGCCTACACTGTAAGTTAATCCACTTCTGTATGCTTTGGAAAACAGACAAAGAGCCCTTAGTGAAATATTTTTCTTAAGGCGGAATTTCTACTTCCAAAGAGCAGACATCAGCTTAGTGTGTTCCAGAAACAGCACAGGCTTGTATTCCTTCGCCATTTACCCACTGCTTTTGCCACTTCTGCCTTGGAGAGATGCAAAGGATAGAGAAACGCAGCCAAAGAGAAAGGAACCCCAGAGGCCAGGGAAGGCAAGTGGTAACAAGCCAGTGTGTGTATTGTGTTGTACAGGTTTGAAGGGGGTGGAGGAGTCTTGTTAAAAATCACAAAAACTGCCTGTGCAGCAAATAGATTCTCCTCCCACTACTAACACTGCAGAAAATGCCATCTATCAAAATGCTCTTAAAAGCAGTCTCTGATGATGCTGGAATAAAAAGGCTGTAATGACAACTGTGAGGTGGGAGGAGCCTCCTTGCACCCAGCTGTCTGTCAGACTGGGCGTTAGAGACCCTTTAGATTAATAGGGTTCCACCAAGAACGTGACTCCTAGTGAAGAGGTTCTCTTTCTCTACCCTTCCCCCAATCCAACTTCTGATGCTCTCAGAGGCTTGGCCCATGGAGTCAAAGTCACAGAAGGGGAAATGTCATTTCCTGTTGATCATGACAGTCTTTTTTCTGGTCTCAGTATTTCTGGCCTCATTGGTCTTAATCTGACCCAACCCCAAACATCATCCTCAATACTCTTGGGTGACCCAAGCTCAGGAAAGAAATGGTGAACCATTTTCAAGTTTTAAAACCATTTTTATAGCTTACACTGAGGTTATTTTCAGTTTTGAAGTAATAGTGTAATGTCAACATGATTGTCCCCAATATATTATCTATCCCACTGGCTCTTAATATTAAAATGTAATGAATTGTTTGTTTTATTTTTTCTAGCTTGGCAAGAAAATTATGAAAATGTTACTGTCTTTTAAAAGGTAGGCCATTTTTTTTTCTGTTACCAGAGAGAAGGAAAAAACAAAAACCAACACATATTATGTAATAGTGAGAAAAAGAGAGAAATGCTTATAAGAAAACATCTTTAATTGCTTAATGTTCATAAGACAAAGAGAACGAACAAAGCAGATACACAATTTTAGCAAAAGAAAAACAACACCATGAAACATTTGCTTCTCAAGTAGTTACAAAGAATGTTAACTAATCAAGCCATAGAAATACCTAGAAAGAAAAGGATTAGATGCACTCAAATATCAACATTAGGAGGCTTCTCACTGCTGATCCTGCCACCACATGCATTAAGAACTCTCTCAGTGGCCTGACAAAAGGAAGAAAAAAAGGAGTCCCAAAGTCAGTAGTAACACTAAGACCAGCCACACTGGAGCCTGAGGCAAAAGGAAGAATCAGGAATACTGATGCGATTTTATTTAAAATTTTGACATTTTGTTCATCATGAGTTTTTTGCATTAATTTTGGGTTTTCTTAAATCTTGCATTAAAATATGATTTACCTTGATCACTGAATTTTTGACACCCTCTAAATTTTGCACCCAAGGCAAATGCCTAACCAGCTTCTCTTCCTTCAACCTAGTCTCTGCCCTGTTGTCAAGGAAAAATAAGACAGAAAATGGAAGCACTAACATCACATGATTTTCTTACACTTAGCAAGTTCAAATGGATATAAAAACTGAAGACTAGTTTTTAATTGTTGGAATCACCAGCACTTGTTTTCTAAAACACATGCCAAAGTTCTTAAAAGTTGGAATATCTTATGTAAATTAGGTGACTTACAATCATGGGCACATAATGTTTCAGTTAACAAGGAGGACTGCATATAAGACGATGGTGGCCCCTTAGGATTATAACAAAGCTGGAGAACTCCTATGGCCTAGTGATGTGGTAGCCATTTTAACATGGTAGTGCAATACATTACTCACATGTTTGTGATGATGCTGGTATAAACAAACCTATTGTGCTGCCAGTTGTATAAAAGTATAGCACATACAATTATGTACAGTGCATGGTTTACTGTTACTGCTTTATGTATTGACTACACTATACTTTTTATTGTTATTTTTCATACTATTTATAAAAAATACAGTCAACTAGAAAACAGCCTCAGGCTAGTTCTTCAAGAGGTATTCCAAAAGAAGGCCTTGTTAGCATAGTTATTCGTGATAACACAAATAACTCCATGAGTGTTACTGCACCTGGAGACCTTCCTGTGGGACAAGATGTGGAGGTGGAAGACGGTGATACTGATGATCCCGACTCTGTGTAGGCCTAGGCTAATATGTGCATTGGTGTCCCTATTTTTAACAAAAGAGTTTAAAAAGTAAAAAGTAAAAAACAAAAAAAAATTCAAAAGTAGCAAAAGCTTATAGAATAAGAATATAGAGAAAGAAAATACTTTTGTACAGCTGTACAATGTGTTTGTGTTTTGAGCTGAGCATTATTACAAAAGGCTCAAAAAGTTTTTAAAAATTTAAGAGTCCATAAAATTAAAAAAATCACAGTAAGCTAAGGTAAACGTATTCTTGAAAAAAAATTTATAAATTTAGTGTAGCCTAATTGTACAGTGTTTATAAAATCTACAATAGTATACAGTAATGTCCTAAGCCAGCAGTTACCAACATTTTTGGCACCAAGGACCAATTTCCAATTTTTTCCACAAAATGGGGTGGAGGTTGTGGTGAGGGGGTGGTTTCAGGATGACTCGAGCACATTACATGTACTGTGTACTTTATTTCTATTATTATTACATTGCAATGTATAATGAAATAATTATACAACTCATTATAATGTAGAATCAGTGAGAGCCCTGAGCTTGTTTTCCTACAACTAGAGGGTTCCACCTGGGGGTAATGGGAGACAGTGACAGATCATCAGGCATTCAATTCTCATAAGGAGTGCACAGCCTATATCTCTTGCATTTGCAGTTCACAATAGGGTTTGCGCTTCTAGGAGAATCTAATGCTGCCACTGATCTGACAGGAGGCGGAGCTCAGGCAGTAATGTGAGCAATGGGGAGTGGCTATAAATACAGATGAAGCTTCACTCACTCACTGGCCCATCATTTCCTGCTGTGCAGCCTGGTTCTTAACAAGCCATGGACCCAGGGACTGTGGACCCCTGTACTAGGCCTTCACATTCACTCATTAGTCACTCACTGACTCATCCAGATCAACCTCTTGCAATATCTATTCATAAGTACTCTATACAGGTGAACCATGTTTTATCTTTTATACCATATTTTTACTTTACCTTGTTTATGTTTACATGTGTTTAGACACACAAATGTCATTCCATTACAATTGCCTAGAGTGTTCAGCACAGAAACATGCTGTATGGGTTTGTAGGCTAGGAGCAACAGACTATACCATATAGCCTGGGTGCATAGTAGGGTGTACCATCAAGGTTTGTGTAAGTACACTCTGGGTGCACACAACAATGAAATTACCTAATGATGCATTTCTCAGAATGTATCCCCCATCAAGCAAGTGACATGTGACTGTATTTTGAGATGATATCTAGAGATTTTTCTTTCCTACCACTTACTTGTTGCTGGTAGCACTCCACCTATTTAGTCTGTGACATTTGTTGCCTCACAGAGGGGGCATATGCCCAGAAGAAAGAAGTGAATTAAATGGCTGGATATATTGTATAAATACATAGCAGAGAAAGTCTGAAAAGCTATAGGATTCAATTCCAAGAGCCAAGTCATTGAGAGGGGGAGAGATTTTTCTCAGTTCTAAAAGTTTTTAAAATAAGATTAAAAACCAAAACTTTAAACACTTCATAGTGTTTATACCTTAACTGACACAATGGGGAGAATGTGGGATGCCATAAGGACTTACCATTTTCCCACCTGAAATTAAATAAGAATTCAACTAGTCCCACCTGAAATTAAATAAGAATTCAACTAGTAGATGGTAAAAGAGGAATTTTAGGGAATGTGATAAAAGTGCAGATATCAACAAGTGCATGAGAAAGGGTCTTGTACCTGACCCCTTAATGGATCAAACCCTTGCACAAATGTAGATATGCTAAGGTCACACCAGAATACCAGAAGCAAAGAGGTTGAGAGATTTTACACCACAAAGCAAACTTCACAGTGACAACAACTCACAGACCTGTGTGCAGAAATGAAACTTCCTTTATTTCTCTGTAACTAGACTGATTCAAACTTTGGAGCCTCCATATTTATGGTGGAAAATTTAAACTTGTCAAGGTAAACTCAGCCACATCTAACCTAAAACATGTTTTAGCTGTTATACATTTCTGTCAATTCCGCACTCTAAAACTCTTTCCTCCCATTTCCCTCAGTTGTAATAATGTATTAACAGACACTTAACATAGCACTTTTACCTCCCAAGTATAAATTAATTCATTTAACCTTTACCTCTGAGCAATACAGTATCATTGTCTCCACTTCAGAGGTGTAGAAATTGTTAGAGAGATGTCAGGTTAGCAAGTGGCAGAGCTGAGATTCAAACGATGTTTTTGGCAGGGCCTGTAAGTAACGGAAAAGCTGTAACTGAGGGGTGGTGTTGGTGGAAGGGCTCAACGGAGACATCACAGAGCTATCTCCCCCACGCCGGCATGGAGCTCTAAATCCCTGGAGAGAAGCTTTTAAGTAGATGGGAGTAAGCAGAGTCTCCCAGAGCCCAAGAGTTGAACTGACAAAGACAGAGACTATGCTATGGGACAAGATACCACAGCGGAAGCAAGAGAGGACTGGACTAAATCTGGATTCAATGCAAATATAATACAGAGTCTGGGCACAGTGGCTCACGCCTATAATCCCAGCACTTTGGGAGGCCGAGGCAGGTAGATCATGAGGTCAGGAGATCGAGACCATCCTGGCTAACACTGTGAAACCCTGTCTCTACTAAAAATACAAAAAATTAGCCAGGCATGGTGGCACACACCTGTAGTCCTAGCTATTTGGGAGGCTGATGCAGGAGAATCGCTTGAACCCAGGAGGCAGAGGTTGCAGTGAGCCAAGATCATGCCACTGCACTCCAGCCTGGGTGACAGAGCGAGACTCCGTCTCAAAAAAAAAAAAAAAATGTGATATAGAAGCCCCCAAGATCATAGAGACCACAGAGCACTTAGAAAGCAGAGAAGTCGCATTTAGGCGAGGAGAACCTACTCTAGAGTCCGCTTGGTTAGAATCTCAGTTCTGCTGCTTTGGTAATCTGGGGCAAAGTGACCTCTCTGTGCCTCAAATTCTTTACATATAAAGTAGAGATAAAAACACAGTCTACAAGGCCGGGCGCAGTGGCTCACGCCTGTAATCCCAGCATTTTGGGAGGCCGAGGCAGGCGGATCACCTGAGGTCAGGAGTTCGAGATCAGCCTGGTCAACACAGTCAAACCCCGTCTCTACTGAAAATATAAAATTAGCCAGGCATGGCACATGCCTGTAATCTCAGCTACTCGGGAGGCTGAAGCAGGAGAATCCCTTGAACCTGGGAGGCAGAGGATGCAGTGAGCCAAGATCGTGCCATTGTACTCCAGCCTGGGCACCAAGAATAAATCTCCATCTCAAAAAAAAAACAGTCTACATATAAGATTGAATCAATTAACTTAACTTATGCAAAGGGTTTAGAATATTATATTACATCGTGGTTATAAGTACTATTTTAAGTGTTTGCTACTATATTGTTACTTCTAAGAGGAATGCAGAAAAAAACAGTATGAGAATCCCAAATTAATTTAAATTTACAACAAATGAAAATACATTTTAAGCTTAAGGTGACTGAATTTGCCTTGATGAGCATATCTTTTTCACCTTAAAAAATAGAGATTTCAAAGCTAAGTTCAGCTTAATTACAGAGAAACAAACGTACATTTCTATACATTGCATCAATTGGGAGACAATTCTTCTTGGCTTCCCCCTATTTGTACACATCTTGGGAGTAGAGCCACTGCCTGCCTTTTGTCCAGACTATATTTTCAAGGATGTCTATACAGTAAAAGGCCCTGGAAGATAGATATAGTGTTTCCTTCCAAAGAAAATAAGGCATGTTTGGTTCTGTCCAGTAAATTGAAGGTAACATCTCTCTTCAGGGCAAAGTTAGGCAGGCTACCTGTTATAAAAGGTTCAGGTCCCCTGAATTCAAGATTTCTCTCCTGTAACACAACCCACTGTGAGTCCAGGAATCAGCTGTGCAGCCCTGTAGGAATCAGGGCTTAGGCAGCTGGGACAATCACTGATACTCTGGCTACTGCTATTGCTGTGACTAATAAATGGTTCTTTGTCTCTGACCCAAGAGTCTCATATTTTCTGCCAACATCCATGACACTGTGGCAGGATAACTTGTTAGCTTGCAAGGAGGGTAAAAATCTCAGAACTTTCACACCTTATTTAATATATTACCAATAAACTAAATAAACCAAAGTATTTATTTATATATCTTATTTTGTTTTATTTCAATAGTTTTGGGGCAAGAAGTGGTTTTTGGTTACATGGATAAGTTCTTTAGTGGTGATTTCTGAGATTTAGGTGCACCCATCACCCAAGCAGTGTATACTGTACCCAATATGTAGTCAAAGTATTTCATCTTATGAAATATAATTTAATAGAGTCATAAGAATACTCATTTTTCTACTTTTATAAGTTTTTCAGTGTTTTGTTTTGCTCTCAGGCCATTCAATATATATACTTATTTTATTCTTTACACTCAATGTGACTTTTTAAAAAAGAAAGACACTTATCTATATTTAAGCAATAACTAAAGGTTTATGCCAGTGACCAGAGATGTCTAAATGTGGCACATTTTGAACACATCCACAGTCCAAGGATTTATCATTACCTAAGCTAAGAACACCGCAGAACACAGATTTTCAGAGTACAAATTCCATTTCTCCGTCTGCCACATTCAGATGAGATCATGGAATCAAAATTAATTAATTATTTCAAACCTAAGTTCAAGAACACCATAAAGAAAGTAACAACAGTAAATGATTATTTCAAAACAATGATAACATCCATTATTTTATTATCTCTGACTGAAAACAATTGGGTCACATTTTTAAGTTTATTCAAAGAAAGAGAAAATAGATCAGTTGATAGTTCTTCTAAAATCATACAATGAGATCACCAAAGCAAATACAAGACAAATATTCACACCACCACAAACATCAAAGAATAAAGTCAGTGTTTTTCTCTAGCTCTCCCCAATCCTGACCATTCTGGAATAACATGTTTCTGCTAATCTGCCCATTTGTGAATGACTTGTAGAAACTGACATCTAAAATAACTTCATGGGGGTAATTAAACTTAACCAGTCCTGGCTACTTTCTCAAATGTCATAATAAAAGAGTGAAATTATATACCAGACATAGTTGTTTTCCAAAGTGGGAAACATAAAACTTTAGGGAGATGAATTATAATGTTATGTCAGCAGTATTTTTACTGAGCAGACCCATGAATGTGGTGTTGCTGAGACATTTCTCCTCACGCCCTGCTGCTGGGAGTTGTTCCTCCCTACTTTATTCTTCCTCCACTTTCCTTACTCAGTCATTATCAAATACATTCATCTTGTTTAAATAATACGGTACTTAACCTCCATTTGATGTCGGGAATGTAGGGCTGCTAAATTACAACCAGAAGAATATGAGAGTGTGAGAGAAACAGGCAGAGAGGAAAATACAAAGAAATGTCATGTTTAAGTCTCATAATAACCAAAAACTATATTAAATTCAAAGTATGACTCTATTTCTAGAAGGAGGAAGCCAAGCTGACAGTAGCTCTTTTCACCTGGTAAAACTGGAGATGTGGATAGCTGTTTATAGGCTGATCACTTTTCTGGGATTTTAACATAGTTATAGATTGATACAGCTCACTGCCCACTCATCAATACCTAATGTCCATCTAAGCAACTTCTCCACAATCATTGAATTTGAAAGAAAATCCAGGAATGGGAATCTTAATCAGGATGCATTTTGTACATCACCTGTGGAGTTTTCAAACCCACTTATATCAAAATTCTGTCTTTTAAAAGGTTTACAGTGATTCCATGGTACCCACTGAGAATCGCTGATCGTGGTTATATTTGTTGGTTTGTAGTTGCCCAGCGGACATATGCAAAAATTACCTTCATATTGAGGATTATTAAAAGAATATACAGAATTGGCGTGGTGGCTTATGCCTGTAATCCCAGCAATTCGGGAGGCCAAGGCAGGTGGATCTCCTGAGCCCAGGAGTTTGAGCCCAGCCTGAGCAACGTGGCAAAACCCCATCTCTACAAAAAATAGCTGGGCATGGTGGTGTACGCCTGTAGTCCCAGCTACTCAAGAGGCTGGGAAGATCACCTGAGCCTGGGAGGTTGAGGCTGCAGTAAGCCCTGATCAAGCCACTGAACCCCAGCCTGGGCAACAGAGAGAGACCTTGTCTAAAAAAAAAGAAGAATATAAAAGGAATTCTACATATTGCAATCTTACTTAGTCGTAGAGCTTTGAGGACTGGGATACACAGTGGACTTCGTGGAAAAACAGAACAGTAGCTCAAAATATTTGTGGAAGGAACCTGAACTCAATTGGCCCACTTCTTTTGTTTATCTAGAATTCATTTTTTTCCCAAGTGAAAGTAGGGCCAGTATTCTGCCATTCAGTAAGGAGCACTGTGATGAGCCAGGAATTCACACTAAGCCACTCTACAGGCCTCCCCAGTTTCTACCCCATGTGTGACTGGCTTTTTGGATCCCATTAACTAGTTTAATTAATACTGTTTTGACTACAAATGAAAGTAAGTTATATCTAGTTCATACGAAAAGAGGTCTTTGTTGTCTGGCATCTCCCAATCTCAGTAAAGGTACTGGTAAAGGCCTGGAGTTAGCAGGAACCAGGACTCTGATGAAACAGGGTTCTCTAGGTTTCTGTTTACTGTGGTTCTCTGCATGAGAAATTTTTCCTCAAGGCTGTACCCACTACTACCAATATCTTACATTTTCCCAGTTCTATCAACAGAGAAAAGTATTCTGTCCCCACTGTTGTAAATAAGAAAACAAAATAAACAAAAAAGCCTCAAGAAAAAATTCTTATTGGTTTGGAAGGATCATGTGACCAAGCACTGAGAGTATCCAGTCCAGTGAAACTTCCATGGCTGGAGTGAGGGGCAAAAAGAATTCCTTTGAACAAGGAGTAAATGCTACAGGCAATAGTTCTCTACTCCCCTGGGGGGCAAGTTTTATATCACTAAATACAATGTGGCAGTAGCTGTAGTATCTATGCAAGAAAGAGCGCCCCTGGGCTACGTTACTTAATATGACAGCTGTAGATGAGGCAGCTACCTGAGACTTACGGACTCATGGTGAACCCTGTCCAGTTCTTAGGCCAAATTCCCTTCATTCTACAGATGGTGAGATAGAGCCGAGAAAAATATAAGGTAATCTACACACCTGAATCTTGCAAATAACAGTAATAAATCCAATTGCCCCCCTACACACATTGCAGGGTGAACTGACGCTCCTCCCAACACACGATTACAGGATTTAGGGAGGTATGATTTGAGGTGAGGTCTAACAATGCCAGTTAAGAACTTTCTCCAGAGGTTTCTTAGGTGAGCACTACTTTACAAAGTTAAGTCCTCATGACATTCCAGTGTGTTTGAAGCAAACCTTTGAAGAGAAAAGCAGTCAGAACCCTAAACGGATGCCCCTCCTATTCCACCCTCCATCTCTACCCCACTTCATAACCCTGGGGCCAGCCCATTCTCTGCCTACTTCCCTGAGGGCAGAGTGACTAGTTCAAGAACCCCGATGACTCCCTTTCTTTCAAACATTGAAGAGCTTATATTTATCTAGAGTTTTAAATTTACAGTCCTAGATGGGCAGTCATCTTACTCTCTTTATGTCTATGTAAGTGAAATCAGTTTACTAGAATGTAACTTTGAATTGGAAAGATAGTTTCTCTGCTAATGTGTGGAAATGGAAACCCTGAGCTAAGTTTTTTCAATTCTGAAAAAATGAAAATAATCTCTTCTGGGCAATAACGGATCAAATTCAGGGCTGGCCTATCCCCAGGCCCATCTTTCTTTCTCCTCTGGGCCTCTATTTTCTAGTGTCTGGTTCTCATGCCACTCTGTGTCCCATCAGCTTCTGTGCAGGTATAGGTTGCCCACCTGGACTTAGATGTGAAATTCTCTCAACCTGGTATTCATTAAACTCTGTTGTTCGCATACAACCACAGGCCTCCTACAGCCTGTTGCTCCTCTCAGCACTTCTGAGCCCCCACTGGGACTCAGGAGCTTGCACCCACCTTCTCTGCACTGCTCTGGGCTCATAGTGAGGCTGTCCTTGGGACTCCCTGATTAAGTGCCTGCCTTAGTCATTGGCTACTGTCATGACAATACCAGCTGCTCCAGTACCAGATTGGCCTTGAGGATAGCTTAGAGCAGGGGCACCAAGTCTGTAGCTCTCAGATTCTACCAAATGTATCTAGGTGTTTCCTTCTCTCTGTCTCTCTCTCCATGCTCACAGCTCTCTGGGTTTTGGTGTCTGCTCTCTCAAGCTACAAATTTTGGGAATACTAAACACTCTGTCTCAAGCACCTGCTCTTTCACATACGAAACACTTTATTTTCTTGACTATGAACTCTAAATTATCTGGTCAACGTTGGAGGATGCTAATAGTGAACCAACTCATTATTTTTAGAAGGGACAAATAAGGTATATAAAGAATCAGCATTTATTTTGCCTTCTTCTATGGTGTGCACCACAATAACCAAATGATAAGTGGATGGAGAAAACATGATCTGTATAAAAAATATTCCAGCTTATAAATGAAGAAGAAATGTTAGAATTACAATATCACCAGTTTGCAACCTCTATAACAGAGGACATTAACAGCCACAAACACCAAAAAGAGAGAAAACCAGACAGTATGGTATGTGCTTATTGTTGGAAAAACCCACCACTTCCTGTATTATTGCCAAAACTAACTGAATAAGTAAATGAATAAATCCGATCAATCTCTACAGTCAATTTATGAAAATGCAAAGCATAGTGTAACACAGGTACCTACTCTTCAAGGATATGATCAGAAAAACCTGGATGGGAAAACTACAGGACAAACTTGTTTCTTCAACAAATAAATTGCAAAGAAAAAAAGAGATAAATGGAGGGGAAATCTATAGAATAAAAGATATTTAAAAGACATATTTGCTAATCTTGTTGTTCAGGTCATGTTTGGATCCAGGATTAGAAAAAAAAAAAAAGGTGTAAGAAGGACATGACATTTACAAGAAAATATTTGATTTGATGTTGATGATATTAAGGAATTGTTGCTATTTTGGGGGTGTGATGATTACTTTGTATTTGCATTAAAGCAAAAGAGTCCTTGTCTTTTAGAGATGTATACTAAAATACAGTTGTCCCTTGTTGTCCCTGGAGAATTCATTCCAAGACGCCCACAGATACCAAAATCTACAAATCTCAAGTTCCTGATATAAAATAGTGTAGTATTTGCATATAACTTACTCACATCCTCCTGCATACATTGAGTCATCTCTTGATTATTTATATCTAATACAATGTAAATGCTATGTAAATAGTTGTATTGTTTAGGGAATGACAAGAAAAAAAATCTGCACACGTTCAGTATAAATGCAACCATCTTTAACAAAAAAAAAAAATGAATCTGTGGTTGGTTGAATCCACAGATGTGGAACTGATGGATATGGAGGGGCATCTATACTTAAAGGTAAAACTACTTGATACCTGGGATATGCTTCAAAATAACAAGGGGCTAAATGCAATGTAATATCTTGGATTGAATTCTAGAAAAGAGAAAGAATTTTAGTGGTAAAACTAGTGAAATAGGAATAAAGTCTAGATTTAATTAATAGTTTCAAATCAATACTAACATATTCATTCTGACAAACGTACCACGGTATCGTAAGATAGGGAGACATAGGTAAAGAGTATGTGAAAATTGTCCTATCTTTGCAACTTTTCCATAAATCTAAAATTATGCCAAAATATGAAATTTATTTTAAAAGCAATGAGAAGAGAGAAGTGGATGCAGGTGTAGATGGGACAGGATTCACCAAGGATGAATGGTTGTTGAAACTGGATGGCGAGTATAGAGGATTACTATACAACTCCACCTATTCTTGAGTGAGTTGTAAATTCTCCATAATAAAGTCACATAAGTTAAAAACATTATGATCTTTTCTATAGACTATTAAGAGCCTACACAGACCTTTGGAAGCCAGTAATTTGACACTTTGCTCTCTGTATCATTTCCGCCATCAGGGCAGTGGTGCCTAAACAGTAGGGCAAAGGGCAGGAGCAGAAAGAATTGGAAAACAGCAGAGTTAAATATCACCCAGCTACAATCACTTGCTTCTTTTCTTTTGTTATTAGACCTCACATTATTTCTTCCTTTATATTTTAAAATCTTTTTTCACCTGTATTTTTATCGCATTTTAGATCTCTTCTAGCACCATGTGCCCATCTATGCATCACTTGGTGTAAGGTCCCCACTGCAATATAACGAACAACCACAGCGTATTAAGCAAGCTAGAAGCATATTTCCCTACACACAAAATAAGTCTGGAGGTCAGCAGGCCAAGACTGTCACAGCAGCTTCATGGAGTTTTGGATGACTCAAGCTCCTGCCTGTCCCCTACTCTTAGATTCCTACGATGGCAGCCTGGTCACCACACTTACAAGATAGCTTCTAGAGCACACCCACATTCCAGGCAGCAAGAAGGGAGGTCAATCCACTTCTCTTTAAGGAAATCTCCCAAAAGTCCTACATATTTCTGCTAACCTTTCACTGACTAAAACATACCCACACAGCCACTCCTGGCTGCAAAGTGGAAATGTAGAAAACGGTCTTTTAATTATACTCTGGCTGTCCTCTACAAAAACAGAGTCCTATTACTGAAAAAGGAAAACGAAGTGGATGTTGGGTAGAAAATTAGCAGCCTCTGCCACAATCAGTCGTGGGAAAAATCTGAACATGCAGTGGCAGAGGAGTCCAACCATGACTTATGCCCAAATTAATTATCCGGCTAGTGCAATCAGCAAAGATCTGGAAGTATCTGTCATCCCACATACGCTGCTGGCTGGTTTATGTTGATTGGTTTGACTGAAAGTTAAAAGTAGAAAACTGCCTGTTCATTCACCCTTCACAGCAAGATATCATCTATCTACATCAGACGCCAATATATGTGCATTTGTGTCAGCATCATGTATAGTACTAGATACGCCTGCTGTGACTATAATGTCCTTTAAACCTAAAATGGAATCATTATAGATTCCTCCTGGCAGCCCTCTTGAGTCTCTGAGAGACCTTCTGGCCTCCTGGCCAGTCTCCAGAGAGATTCCTGTCTGTCTGCCCGGGAGGAGACACATTCTGGGCTGCCTGCCCACATTCTAACCTGCTGCTCACACGGGTAGAGAGCTGTGTCTATTTGGGTCAGTCCTTCCAAATGATTATTCTGTTGCCTTTAGGTAAGTTCACTTGAATGTCCCACACACACCAACTGTGCACACCACATGTTTGAAAGCCAGTTGCCCAGTAAAAGCAATGAAGTATGTTGGAAAAAGCATCTGAAATCTGAGACTAAGAACCAAGCTGGAGCTCTTTTTGGTCCTGGCAGTGAAAGCTTAGGAAATTCACTTAGGCTCTCTAAGCCTCAGTTTCCTCATATGCCAGAGATATTGCTACCACCTCTACTTTCCTTGCAAATATATTGCAAAGCTCAGTTACAATGAGATATTACATGTCACAGTGCTATACTTTACACCAAAAAAAGGTTAATATTATTCTTAATCTAGTGAAAATGTGAGTCATTGAAAAAAGAGAAAAACAAGAAACAACAATAATGTAGCTCAAGCTCATTTAACCAGGGTCAACACAAAGAAATATAGTTAACTAGTGCCAAATCTGCAGGATATAAAGAATATAGAGAGACAAAAGAATATAAAGAGACAAAAGGATCAGTGAAATTGTATCTGCTTCAGAAATGATAGATTCTAAATGACTTCTCTCAGGAAGTAAACTTACAACATTCTTCCAGCCACCATTTCCATTTATCATCAGCCATTCTTCCCATGGAACATCAGTTCAAAGAGGAAACCTATTGTTAAATACTCTGTTCTCCTCCAACTGAAAGGGTGAACTATGTTTTAACTAAGTCGCCTTTAAAATTCAGCAAGATTACTATCTCAGCAGCAAAGACCCAAAACTCTCACATAAAATTTTACTGCTCAATACCATCAACTAGGGTCCATTTCCATTCATGAATATAAGCCTTTGGGCACAAGTGTGTAAGTAGTTACATAAACATAAATTCATTCAGGGAGATAGGTAACTTCTGTAGGTGTGAATGTACATGTGTATGTAATTCTATATATTGGAGCCTCTG
Organism: Gorilla gorilla gorilla; assembly: GCF_029281585.2. Lineage (NCBI taxonomy): Eukaryota > Metazoa > Chordata > Mammalia > Primates > Hominidae > Gorilla > Gorilla gorilla. The sequence continues at coordinate 128,910,865 of NC_073228.2, read as the reverse complement.
GAAGGTTCATAGTTTTATAGAGACATCAACAAGAAGTAATTTTAAATCCTTTAGTTTTTGCCAAAAGAAGGAGCTTTAGTTTATGCAACATAAAATTAGAATTGCTTTTACTTGCTACCAGTTTAATATCAACATTTTTATCCAGAGTTAGACCCAAAGCTAAACTGCTGGGATCTGACATAACAAAACTGCTCTCCATATGTGAACCAAAAGTCACCTGGGATCTATCGGCCAATTAAGACTTTTTGCTCAGATCTAACTTTAGAGGGTGACTTCTGTCAAGAGCTAAGGAAGAACACAATTCATTATGACTGCAGAACTCAGAGAAGTCAAGAAGCAGATTCACTGGACATTTGTAAACTTTTCCTGTGACCCACAGCTAGAGCAAAGTACCTCTTAATTGTGAATAATTTTTCCTGATAAAAGTTTCTCACTCCTTTCTTAAATCTGGAACTTCCCTTGCTTGGAAAACACCCATACACACATAACAAAAGGAATTCATTCCAGATGTCCAAGAGGCCTTGCATGTCAGGGTCTGGCTTTCCTGGTTGCAAAGGGAAATTTTGGCAGGTGGTCACAATGGTATTTTTTCCCTCTCAAACTTGCTGCCATCAAACCACACTGTAAAACTCAGGTGGTTTACATTTGTCTAATTTTTGCCTAACAAAGGGAGGAAAAGACGACAAGAAAATTAGCCGAATACTCACCAGATCACAAGGCTGAAACACAGGTATAGGTAAATTCATCCGTAAGAGTTTTATCAGTGCTGTGTTCCCAGAACTGTTCCATGCTGTGTGGAGGAAACAAAAGTAGGAAACATTGTCCTAAGTCTTGAGAACTTAAAATGACTTACTAGTGACAAGGTTAATGAGAAGAGTGCCACTGTGCTCCCATAGTACCCTGCATAAAGCATCACTGCACATACTACTCGTTATAATGAACAATTTGTGTGACTGATGTCATCCACCATGTCCAGCCCCCAACAAGAAGCATGGCATATCTGTCATAGTAAACACAGAGCCCAAAGCATATTCGAGAAATGCTAACTCGGTGAATGTAGGAAACAACAGTAGAAAAAATTAAAGAGATGTTGAGAGCTGTAGGGATTCAAAATGCAGTCAAACATGAGCCCCTTATGTTTCTGGGAATTATCAAGTGTTAATATTTTTTATTCTGCTAATAAGGCATCTCTTCATATTCCTAAGAACCAATTTGAATTTTTCTGCCCTTAATCGTACTACACACTGAGAAACAACAGCTACTATGCTAGAAAATATAACCTTTAGTCTGGAAGCCCATTGTTAAAAAGCAGGTATTATCTTACCTCAGAAGAAAGGGAGAAGAGATACTAAGAGTGATGAAGTTGATTTCATTGCTGTGTTTTGGTGACAGTGTATTCCCAAGGGGAAAGGCAGGCTTGCTGGGGGCGAGGCCGGGGGGAGGGGGGAAGCGCTCAAACTTAGGTGAAGGCGGGAGATTTTTTTTTTTTTAAGTAAATTAAGTATTATTCTGTACAAAGCAGTTCAGATGAAACATCTGCTTACTACATTATAAACAGTGTTGAGAGTCCTAGACCTTCACTGTGACCCAATTATTCAGCATTCTCAGTGTAAAACACCGTTTATAAGAGAACTTCAATAAATATCATCATGCGAAGGGTAGTTGTATGGTGAAATAAGTTTAGGAAACACTAATTACCATATCTCCCTCCTTAGATTTGCAACGTACCTTTATATTGTAAAGAAAATTGTGTTAGTTTACTTACTCGGGGTTTTCCCAAAATTATTTGCCTATGAGCTCATTATTCACAAAGTAGATTAGAAAACACCATTCTCAGAGCCCTGCGTTGACTGCTGTCTAACTTTTCTTTCAGTGCTAAATTCTGTTATCATCCTGGGCCAACATTCTCTCACTTTTTAGAAGTCATAGCTAAAATTTGGGTACATATTACTACTCCTAAAGAACATAAGAACTGAGTTCTAAAGATTGAAGCTTAGCAAGAGTCCACCCTGAAGACCAAGGATGAGAAACAGCACTTGGTATCACAGCCTAAAATTAAAATATTCTTGGGGAAAACAATTGAACTTCAATCTGATCAAGCCTTGCTAGATTTTACCACCATTTACAGGGATGACACCATGGAATGCAATCAACAAAATCTCAACTTAAGAAACTCCTGAGGATGCATAACCTGCTGCCTTCAAAAAATAAATTAAAAAACAAAACATAAAGGGAGGCCCGGCGCGGTGGCTCACGCCTGTAATCCCAACACTTTGGGAGGCTGAGGCGGGCGGATCACAAGGTCAGGAGATCGAGACCATCCTGGCTAACACGGTGAAAACCCCGTCTCTACTAAAAATACAAAAAATTAACTGGGCATGGTGGCAGGCGCCTGTAGTCCCAGCTACTCGGGAGGCTGAGGCAGGAGAATGGTGTGAACCCGGAAGGCGGAGCTTGCAGTGAGCTGACACTGCGCCACTGCAGTCCAGCCTGGGTGAAGAGCAAGACTGTCTCAAAAAATAAAAAAAAAAAACATAAAAGGGAGGTGTTATCTGTAGATTAAAAGATACTGAAGAGGCACATCAACCTTGTGGTGTTTGAGTTTTTTTGTTTTTGTTTTGTTTTTTTGAGACAGAGTCTCACTCCATCACCCAAGCTGGAGTGCAGTGGCACAATGTCGGCTCACCGCAACCTCCGCCTCCCAGGCTCAAGTGGTTCTCTTGCCTCAGCCTCCCAAATAACCGGGATTACAGGCGCTCATCACCACGCCAAGCTAATTATTATTATTATTTTGTATTTTTAGTAGAGACAAGGTTACACCATGTTGGCTGGCCTGGTCTCAAATTCCTGACCTCAGGTGATCCACCCACCTTGGCTTCCCAAAGTGCTGGGATTAGAGGCCTGAGCCACCGCACCTGGCCAGTGTTTGAGTTTTATTTGGATTCTAATTTGAGCAAATTAACTATGAAAAAATATTTATGAGACAATCAGGAATCTTTGAACACTTTCAGGATATTTGATGATATTTAAAGAATTACTGTTAATTTTTTTAGATGCGATAGTATTGTGGTTGGAATTTTGTTAATATATAAGAAATACTTTCTGAAGCATTTTTGTATGAATAATATGTTATCTAGGATTTGTTTCAAAATAATCCTGGGGAGGGGGATATCAATAAAAATAGATTTGCCATAGTATGATGAGGTGGATACATGAGAGCTTAGTACACTATTCTCTCCAATTTTGTATTTTTTCAAATTAAACGTTTTCAAAAAGCAGTTGGAAGAAAAAAAGAGGGCAAATAAATTATTACAAACCGGATGAATACACTGAAAATCCACAAGGGCAAAGAATTGTGAGATGCAGGGACAGAAAACACCATGGATACAACAGAGAAGTACAGGAGTGTGAAAACCAAGAAAAGAAAGAAATTTCAGTGGAGTTTTGAGAGAGTAAAACAGATTATGAAGCGTTCAAAGCATGATGTCTGGTGAAGAAATGTACATAGCTATACCCTCTCATTTGAGGAAGATGGTTATGAAAAAAGATGGTGGTTGGAGGTCAAGTGAAGGTTTGGCAAGATGTGTAATGCTATGGACTGAACTGTGTTCCCTCTAAATTAATGTCGTGAAGCCCTAAGCCCCCTCCATGTGATTGCATTGGAGAAAGGGCCTTTAAGGAGGTGATTAAAGTGAAATGAGGTATAAGAGTGGAGCCCTGATCCAATAGACCTGTTGGCCTTGTAAGAAGAACAAGAGAAACTAGAGATTTCTCTCTTGTCATGCACACAGAGGAAAGGCCATGTGAGGACATAGCAAGAAGGTGGCCATCTACAGGCCAGGAAGAGGGTCCCCACTAGAACGGGACCATCCTGACACTTTGATCTTGGACTTCCAGCCTCCAGAACTGTGAAAAAACAAATTCTGTTGTTTAAGTTACCCCAGTCTATGGTATTTTGCTATGGCAGCCCAAGTTGACTAATGCAGGTAAAACATGCACATTTACCTCATTAGCCTTTCTGGCTACTTTGCTAAGCATTTATCATGTACTTTTTTTATTATGTTGAAATTCGACATGGGAAAATAGATGTCACTGAGTGGTACTGTTGTTCTGTGTTTCTTTAGGAAAAGGACAGTCAAGTACAGCCACAAAAGAAGACACAGGAGAGGCTCCAGGAAACAAGATGTGTGATACTTGCAAGTCCTGGAGAGCCAGTTACTGCATGCTGAGAGGGGGCCGTATGGGAGGAGTGCCAAGGAAGTGGGCTCAGCCAAGCAGTGGGGAGAGCCGAGAGAGAGTGAGGACCTGTGGTCAGGTGCCTTCACTGGCAGTCAGGGTGGAGTACACAGGAAAAGGGATTTCACTGGTGCATTTGAATGTTACTAAGTCACGGTTGAGGGAGGGCAGTGATGGGAAACTTGTGATAGGAACCAGCCTTATCACATTAGTGCGCCTGAACACCTGGGCAAGGTGCTCACAGCTCAACAAGAGGCAGCAGGAAACAAAATAGGAAGTTTTAAAATTTTTTAAATTCACAATACAGCTATAAAGACTCAGTAATTGTTCCTCTCAAAGTTTGTTTTCATAACATGCTCTTTTCACTATGTTCATGCTTTACTTCTTTAAAGGAGAAAACACCAGTTTCAGCTTTAATCATGAGCAGAAAGCTTAGATAAACCATGTAAATCCAGGCCGGGCACGGTGGCTCATGACTATAATCCCAGCAATTCGGGAGGCCGAGGCAGGTGGATCACCTGAGGTCAGGAGTTTGACACCAGCCTGGCTAACTTGTGAAACCCCGTCTCTACTAAAAATACAAAAATTAGCTGGGCATGGTGGCAGGAGCCTGTAATCCCAGCTACTCAGGAGGCTGAGGCAGGAGAATTGCTTGAACCTGGGAGGCAGAGGTTGCAGTGAGCCGAGATCACGCCATTGCACTCCAGCCTGGGCGACAGAGCGAGACTCCATCAAAAACAAACAAAAAAGTAAAGCCAAATTTTTCTCCCTTATTACTTTCCAAAGCACATAGGCTTACTTAATTCAGCTATTAAAAATTTCTGCATTCAAGATCTCCTGGTTTTTCTGACCAAATTGATGCTCTTAAATTTTCCTCATTCTGATTGTCAAGGGTTCCCAACACCACTCTCGTGTTCAGTGATTCACTAGGGTTCACGGGACTCAGCATATAGTCACAGCTATGATTTATTACAGCAAAAGGAGGCAAGGCAAAATTAAACGGAAAAAGGAGCATTGGGTGAGGCCCAGAGGAAACCAGGCACAAGCTTCTAAGGGTCCGCTCCCAGTGGACAGAATACACTAAATTCCTTCAGCAACGAGTTGCAACAACACATGGAAATGTTGTCTACGAGGGAAGTTTATTAAAGACTCAGTGCCCAAGGCTTATGCTGGAGGCTGGTCACTTAGGCACTCTCTGCCTAGCACTTGCCAAAATGTCGTACTCCAAGAAGAAATGCAGGTGTTCAGCGTAAGTCAATCGCACAGTTCAGGCACAGTGAGCCACTCATCAGTTAGGCAACTGTGGAAACCTTCCTGAAATTTAAGATTTCAGATGCTAGCCTGGCGCCAACCTTACAAGCAGGCCTAAGAGAGCTGTCTCAGGCCTGCCATGTTAATTTTCTCTGCACACTCATGGGAAACTTTGCTGTCATTCAGGACTATTCAGGGTCTTCACCCACTGTGACCTCTTTGTAGCCTTTAATACTCTGACCACATCCTCTTTCTGAATTTTATACCTTTCATGATTTTTATACCATGCTATACCATGAAACTATTTCTTCCCTTTTGTGTCAGAAAAGAGGATTATGAGGGCAGTCCCATGGTTAGGGACTGAGGGAGGTGGGTGACCCCAAACTATAACTCTTTCCCCTTTCCCTCAGTGAATCTGAAATCAAATACAAACACACATCCCCAAAATGGAAACCCTTCAAAAGACCAAATTATCTTGTCTCTATTCAGAATCTGTATCCTCTCATCCCTACATCTCTATTCCTGCCCTTTGTAGGATATCTCCAACCCAGGCTAAAGTGGCATGTGCCCCAACTCACCCTGGCTTCTTTAGAAGGCATGTGCTGCACTTCTAATCTTCATGTTTCTCACTTGGCCAGAGGAACGTTATGGAGAGAAGCTTTGCTACACTACGTTCTGTCCGTTCTATTGCCCCAAGATTCCACATTCACGTACTTCCCATCCTCAGAGCAATCATGGCCTAATTGGCCTCTCTCCCTTCATCACTTCCATCCTACTAATACCCAACGTATAAATATCCCTAACCACAGCTGTGACTTTTGATCACGCCACAACTTAAAACTGTCAGTGTTGCCTGTTGCCTATTTCCTAATGAACAGAATTTCCTAATGAATAAAACTCTTGGCCTGGTATTAAGGTCGTCCGTGACTTAGCCACACTCTTTTTCTAGTCCCATCTTCCTCTACTGCTATTCCCATATTCATTTCTGAAGTGAATAAGAAAGCTATTTAATAATGCTCCTCTAGATAATTTAGTCAAACTAGATCAATGGGCTTTTTTTTTTAATGTACTTTTTTTCCCCAGGCTACCTTAATTGAGAATAGGATCAAGAACTCATTTGTAATGATCAGCTAAAGCCAGGCTCTCTCTCACCTTGCCAGCACACTGGAATCACCTGGATCCCGCTCCTCGGTTTTCTGATTCAGTCGATCTAGGATGTGGCCTGGGCACTGGGGTTTTTAGAAGCTCCCTAGGGTTTCTATAATGCACAACCAGGGCTGAGAAACACTGACACAGAAAATCTGTCTTTGCCTGTGTTTTGTCCAAAATGGACTATGAGACTATTACAACAGAGTCCATGCATGTTCTTTTTATATCTCTATTCCTTATCTAAAGCCACAGTCCTCCCCTTAATCTCCACTTCTCCTCTTTGACACCTAACCCCCAATGCCTCTTTCTTGGGAAGCCTTCCCTGATCTCCAGTGAACAGCATTCTCACCATCCCTGAAATGTAGGACCATATCGCTCATGCCCCTCCGCTTCTGATGCTGCTCATCTGTCTCGCTTCTCACATTATTCTTGTATTGCTGAAGCCCCTCTTTCCTCAGGTGCTTTTCCAAGCACCTTTCTCATACTTGATTTAGCCTAAAATTTTGTGTTGTGATGTTAAATGAAAATTTGAAAAATCAAAACGTGATTTTTAATTTTTGCAATGGTTGTGTAATGCTTTTAATGAGAGATTCACCCAGCAAGTCAAGTAAACATATTCTGATCTTCCCAAGTCATGAATTGTTCCGAGAGCAAACACTCACCCCTAATCATTTTCAGATCTGAATCAACTCTGGGTACATTTGCTTTACTTCTCACTGACAACTAGTCGCTTTTCAGGCTTAGGCTACCAAATCCAAAGTTGCATATTCAGAATTCCAAAACAAAAGAGAACCAAAATAACCCCCTTTTGCCATGTTGTCTCCTGCTATAAATTAGGCTGGGTTTGCATCCAAATGTGAGGAGACAACAAGGAGATGAGAATTGACATGCATTATTAGTTGGCAGTAGTTTGGTTTTCTTTTCTTGATTGCTTCAGGGCTAACAGCTCACCTGCATTTTAGAACAGGCACCTGCTAATTCAACTTTCCAACCTTTAATCTCACCCTTTCACCCACAGCATTTTAATTACCCTACAATTAATATACTCCTGATTTTACCCACATGGAAGAGTGGGATGGGAGGAGGGTGAGGAGAGAGACTGGCTTGATGGTAATTTATAGTCCAGATACCCCTCTTTTTTTGTCCCTGGGTGAAAGTCTCTAATCTTGATTCATTTTAATAACAGGCCTGAAAACACTCTCACCACCATCCCCAACACAAACACACGCACGCACACACAGATGCTAATAAATGAGACATCATCTCCTTGAACAGAATCATCAGTTCTCACTTCTCTTCAAAATCTGTGCCTCTGACCAATTCTCCCTCAACCTCACTGCCTGAAGCTAGGAACCCCATCTCTAAGTGGGAGGAGAAGGGAAGGTCGATTGGCAACCCAACAAAGTGACAAAGAGGGCAAAAGTTCTGAAGAAGTTGGGAGAAGGAGGAAAGGGGGGAAAAATGAATAAACAGACTTTTCTTTGCCCTATGGATGCCCACAACGACCATTGGAGTAATTTTAAATTCTTCATAGAGGAAGACTCAAGGCCCCAGCTGACCCCAGATTTATTGGTATTCCCCACTAAAGGAAGATCAGTATGCCAAATGGAAACTCTGCAAATGAAAATTAAGCTCTGGGTCATGGGAGGGGTGGGGGAATGGAGCAGCGCTTTTTACCCACCTGCCCTGTAGAAGCAGGCCTTTGGCTGTGGCTGGCGCCTGCTGCTGTTGATTGGCAGTCCTCTGGGTGAGTATTCACCTGGGCAGACACAGTGCCAACTGGACTCTGGCCATCCAGCTCAGGCTGCCTGCTGGGGCTGTGGCCCTCCCTCAATCCTGCACACATGAGGACACAGGCATCGAAGAGAGACTTCATCTCTCTCGGCAAAACTTTTTTCGGTCCATCCTGAGCACTACTGATCTTCCTGAGTAGCCATTTTAGCATTCTACAGGGCATCTTTTGTCCCTTCAACTCTGCTAATACAGTCTTATCCTAATGCTGGCTTTGAATTGCAAAGAATTAAAATGCCAGTCTTCTGTCCCTATGCCTTATTAACGTATTGACCACCAACCACTTGCCATGAAGCTTACCTCTTATTTCAATGAACACTCACAGCAAATCTCTGGTACTGGTCTCTTTTCTCCATTTTACAGAAGAAAGACACTGAGACACAATGTCTCGCCCAACTTAAGGCACGAGTTCTCTCAATTTTCTACAATGCCATGCAATTTCTCACTTGGTGCTGAGTCTACTCAGTGCTTGAAGTGGCAACTCAGATGTGTTCTTTCCATTGAGAAAATAAGGAAGTAGGTGATTTATCCAGAGGAGCCACCCTTCTTGGTGACAAACTGGCAAAATGAGAACAAGCTATGTTTATTGCTTCCTAGAAATTAAAGGGACAACATCTTTCCAAAGCACAATCTTCCCCAGGAGTGATTAGGGTATACCCTAAGCTCTAGTGGTTTGTGGTTAAAACTTGCCCTGTACACCAAGACTTCACTACCACCGCAGAGACCATGAATGTGGCCTTGAGCTTCCTTCTTAATTCAACCCAGACTGTCTAATTACATAATATACACATTTTAATTGATTTACTTAGGTACCCCTTATATTTCATACTTTAAATTTTATAGAGCTTTTTCTTTTGAAAGCATCTTCGCATGTCTCCTGAATATCATTTTCCTGATTCTTAGTCACATTTTACAGATGAGGCCACAAATTCTGCCTCAGGATTCAAGCTCCTTCACTATTCCATGTTATTTCTGTTCTTCAAAAACTAGGATTAAGAAAATCCTCATGAAGTAGTGTTTGGGGTTGAATTTTGTCCTCCAGAAAGATATGTTGAAGTCTTAACACCTAGTACTAGTGAATGTGACCTGATTTAGAAATAGGGTCTTTGCAGATCTAATTCAACATAAGTTAAAATGAGGTCATTGTAGAGTAGGGTGAGCCCTTAACCCAAGATGACTGGTGTCTTTATAAGAAGAGGAGAGAAGACACAGAGATAGACACACATAGGGGAGAACAGCACATGATGATGGAGGCAGAGATTAGAGCGCTGCATCTAGATGGCAAGGAACACTAAGGATTGACTGCCAGTAACCACCAAAGCTAGGAGAAAGGGATGGAAGAGATCCTCCCCTCCGTCCCTGAGAGATCATGGCCCCGCTGACACCCTGACTTTAGGCTCCTAGCCTCCAGAACCATAAGATAGTAAAGTTCTATTGTTTTAAGTCCCACAGTTTGTAGGACTTTGTTACAGCAGCACTTGGAAACTAACACAGGGAGCATCTGAATACTGGTGTTCCAGAGCCAGGCCAACGGAAGGGATTGGGGCTGCAGTATTTCCCATGTTCAGTCTGTTCTGATTTTTTAAAACCACATATCACGAGTTGCTGAACTCTCTGCAAATAAAGTTTCTTAAACTTCTTTTGAGTTCCTCAGTGTGATGGAAAAATCTCCATCCTAATTGTCCTTTTCCCAAAACAGTGAAAAACACGGCAAGCCTTTGTTAATCCCCATTCCCCAGCCCTATACTGCCTGCTGGAGCCTCCTTGCATCTGACAATATTTCGAGATATTGCCCTCAATAGTGCTTTTCAAACTTTATTGAGTATTAGCAACCCTAATACTGGAAAGCTTTGAAAATCCCCATGCCCAGGTCATACCCCCAGACCAATTCCATGTGAATCTCTGGGCCTGAGTGGGTGACTCATACATGCCTATTTTAGAAGGTTCTCCAAGTGATTCCAGTGATTTTCCAGTTAAGTCAAATGTCCTACAAATTCCTCTTGGGGTTTTATTTCATCAGAGAATAAGCTTAAGTAAATCCCTTCCTGATTATAAGCATCTAGAGCAGGGGTCAGCATCCAGCTCACAGCCTGTCTGGTAAATAAGGTTCTACTGGAACATAGCCATGATCATTGATGTACATGTTGCTTTCTGGTTACAATGACAAAGTTGAGTATTACAAAAGAGATCATAGAGCCCACAAAGCCAAACATATTTACTATCTGTCCCTTTAAGAAGTTGATGAGAGATTGAAATTTCTCTTTTCTTCCCACAGTGAAGATCCAGCAAAGAGCTTTGCACTTAGTAGGAACTCAAATGAGTTAAATCGACGTCAAGTGAACTGAAATGAACTGAATTAAATTAAATCTTCTTCCACACATTACCAGAAAAGAATCCAAGGTGTTATGCTTCCCAGGAGTATTTGCATTTTAATAAGTAACTCAGAAAGGCCCCAAAGCCTTTATTTGAAGACAGAAAGGAATACCTAATTGCTTAAATTGCAAGCACCTGTAATTATGAATGTGCAGTTCTATTAGACTGAGAAATCTCTTTCAGAACCCCTCAGATTGCAGCAGGGAGGCTGCCACCCAGCTTACCTGAATACAAAACCTACCCTACTGAAATGCACTCACTGGAGGACTTGATCTTACTATTTAAAAAAAAAATCTCCAATTTTTACTTGTTTTGCTTGCACTTATTTTTGTCAGTCCAACAAGCTCTCCCTGTGGAAAAACTCATATTGATTTTCTTAAAAGATGTCACTACTTCCTCTCTCTAATTGCTAGAATTTTTTTCTCATGGGGATTTTTGGCTTTTTTTTTTTTTTATCGTGAACAGGTATGTCAACATAAGTATGCTGGCAAGTGTATTTATTTAATTTTGCTATAGTCTATGAGTGATAGGAAACTGCTCTGAATTAAATTCTCTCAATGCCAAATCAACTTACCTGGAGAATTTGTCAGCTGGCTACGTTGATGCAAAGGTTTTTAAGATCCTTATAACCTGAGAAGTTCTTAAATTTTAAGTAATTGGTATAGATGCATGTAAAGAACAAGTGGCACTCTTGCACCTTCCCAGGGGAAGGGCTTTGGGAGGATGACTTCCAAAAGAGTCAGAAGAGAGAGGACTCTAACCAGAGTCAAACAGATCAAGATTGGAATTCAGACTCTTACTGTACACTATCCACAAAACCTGAACGACTTACTGAACTTCTTTCAACATGAGTTTCCTCAAGTGTAAATGGGAGATAATAAAGGAATTTTAAAGAATAATGACATGTTAAGAACTTAGCACAGTGCCCCGCACATAAGAAGTATTAAATATGATGTTACTGTTACAGGAGCTTACATCTTTGGAAAAGATGACTCTAGAGACTTCTAACTCATATTTTCATAAAATGAAGACTCATGATATGCCATTTTATAATTGCTGCATCAGATCTGTGTGTGCATTTACTTTATAAACACAATAGTCTTACAACACCTACCAGGCAAAATATTATAGTATTTCATGACTTCAACACAATAGCGAAATCTCCCTGTCTTCACATCCTTCCTCCCTAAAAAATCATTCTATCCATTGATTTATCATATCTTTCTCCTGCTCAGAAGGTTTGAATGTCTCCTTCTTCCCACAAAACACACATAAATGCTTCTGCTTGTATTCAAGGACCATGATAATCCAGCTCCCCAGGAACTGAGCCTAAGTTCCACACAGGTAATTTTTCTTTTATTCTGACTTCTCTCTCTATTTCACAAACATGTCATGCTAACCCTCTCCTCTGTAGTCTCAGTTATGAACCTCTGGCTTTACCCACTTTTCCCTCTGTCTTCTCAATCATTTAAGAAAAGATTGTCTCCTCTATCTTTTAAGATTCAGCTTTAGTTCAGCATCCTTCCTGGTAAGTGTAAAATCCTCAGAGCTGGCTGCACCATGGTCAAGCCATCGTGACATTCCCCCGCCCTTGTGATAATGTACTTTGTGATATTCCCCATCCTTGTGAATGTACTTTGTAACATTCCTCCCCGCCCTTGTGACAATGTACCCTTCCTGCCTCTGTGAATGTACTTTGTTATATTCTTCCCGCCCTTAAGAATATACTTTGTAACATCCATCCCCTGCCTGCAAAAAATTGCTCCTAACTCCACCACCCATCCCAAACCTATAACAACCAATGATAATCCCACCACCCTTCGCTGACTCCTTTCTCGGACTCAGCGCACCTGCATTTGTTACTCACACTAAGCCTGCTCAGGTGGTCTCTTATACGGACATGTGTAACAATAAGGATTCCTTCAGGCCTTTTGAATTTCTCTTGTATTTCTAAATTTGATAGCAACTGCAGTCTGTGTCACACAATTTAACATTTAATTAAACGCCTTCCATTCTTTATTATTGCTTTATGTGTCCTAGTTGTAGCTGCTTACCCTAACTATACAATTTTTGAAGTAGGAAATATTTCTTAAGATTCTTCTTTAGATCATGTTTCTAAACCATGTACACCCTGTGGTATGAGGGACACCAAATTTGGTATTAGACACACCTAAGTTCAAACCCCGCACTCTGGGACCTTGGGTATGTTTCTTAATCTCTCTAGTCCAAAGTTTCTTCAATTATAAATGTAAATATTGTTATGGAGATTTAATTATATAATATCTACAGCTGGTACACAGAAACCACTCAGTAAATGCTAGTTTTTATTTTATACTTGATTGAATGAATGGTACCTATGAAATCCAGTGCTTTTTTGCCTGTGTCTCACAAAATGTGTCTTAGCTTGGTGCTCCCCAGAAAGCAGAGCTTGAGGCAGATCTTCAGACCACTTTACTGGAGAAGGCAATGCAGGGAAGAAGTGAAATGGGAAAAAGGGCAGAGGAGGGAAGAACCCAAGTGCCTTAGAGAGCTGGCTGCCTCTGTGTATGGAGTGGTACCAATTGCTAATTCTTGCAGTAGAGTCTTCAGAGAGACATATGAGCTACTGCATCTCAGGACAGTGAGGCCGGGAGAGGAAGGAAGGAAACTACATCCATTGACCCCTGTCTTCAAAGGCTTTTCCCACAGGGCACTAAGTCCCCTGTACTGCTAATTTGTGCTTCTGGTGGGTGCAGAGTAGATCCCCAGTATCTGAAGCCTCAGCTTGCATGGAAGACAAGAGTACATACCGGCCTAAGGAGAGGCCCTACTGGGTTGTGACCCTGAGCCCAGGAAGAGTTGGTCATGAAGGCCAGCAGGGGCAAAACCCGGAGCCAAGGTTTCAGGAAAACTTAAGGCCAAGAAGCCAGATAAACGATCAGACAACTGAACTACTTTATCATTCATTTCTCCCCCATATATTTGTTTTGGATTTTTTCCAAAGATTTTGTAGAAATCTTATGGCCTTATTATTTTGTATATTCCCTTCCCCATGAATGCTGAGAATGTATATTTTCTTTTTTTATAAATAACTTCTTTTTAATTACAATAGCAATAAACATTCAGTGTAGAGAAATTATAAAATAGGGATAAACGGATAAGACAACAAAAATACTTCAAAGCCGGGCACGGTGGCACACACCTATAGTCCCAGATACCCAGGAGGCTGAGGTGGGAGGACTACCTGAGCCCAGGAATTCAAGTCCAGCCTGGGCAATTCTGGGTATTCCTTTAAAAAAAAAAAAAAAAAAAAAAGATACTTCAGGCAGGGCTCACGCCTATAATCCTAGCACTTTGGGAGGCAAAGGTGGGTGGATCACTTGAGGCCAAGAGTTCGAGACAAGCCTGGCCAACATGGCAAAACCTCGTCTCTACTAAAAATACAAAAATTAGCAGGGCATGTTGGCGCACACCTGTAATCCCAGCTATTCGGGAGGCTGAGGCATGAGAATTGCTTGAACCTGGGAGGCAGAGGTTGCAGTGAGCCAAAACTGACCCATTGCAATCCAGCCTGGGAGATGGAGTGAGACCCTGTCTCACAAATAAAAATTAAAAATACACTTCAAAATCTCCAAAAATCTCTTCATCATGGTATATTTTTTTCTTATCTGGATTTTTTTAAACAATGTACTTTGGATATCTCTTCTTGTTAATAAACAACTGTCTAGAATCTCATCTCTAATGGCTTTACAATATTTCACTTTATGCTGGAACTATAATTTATTTCATCAATCCTTCATTATTGGACATTTATGTTGTTAAAAATTTTTACAATTTTTAACAATTGTCCACACTCTGACTCTAAGTCCTGAGTTCTCCACCTCTCTTCAGCCCACTACTAGTAAGCTCCTGTTTTTTACTTTTAAAAGTAAACAAATAAATATCCCTAATGATAATTAATTCCTAAGAGAGAAATTTCTGACTTGTTTGTACCCTTTTAATGCTGTAGGTACGTGTTATCAACTTCTCCAAAAAAGCTGTACCTATTTAAACTTCGCTACCCGTGCTCAAGATTAAGATAGTATTTCCAGATCTGCAGACTGTACTTAATGGCTCTGACCTCAGCTGGGGTCATGCTGAACGTGTTGAGATTGACCACGCCTGGTTCCAGTCAATTAGCACTCCATCTTATCACTGAATAGTGTTGTGAGGGTTCTTCAATAGCATTAGCTCCTCAGAGTCCTGGAACTACCCTTCCTTTTGCTTTCATCTCTACCTGAGAAACTCATCAACCTTATCATCACACTCAGTATCATGCAATAAATTCATCTTGGCTTGAATACTTTGGAAGTCAACACTAGTTATAACAAATGGCTTTATTCCAGGCCTTGTTGGGACCTTTGTGCTCTGGTGAGAGCAATTCCCACATATGCAATCCTGAATAACCTGTCTGCCAACCTTAAAGCACTAAACCACAATTTTCTATGTTGCATAATCCTTTCATCTCTGGGAAACACATTCGCCTGCCTAGCTAGGCTCTTGGTGTGCATAAAACAATAATAAGCATTTACACTGGGTGTTTAATCTTCAAAGTATTCGTGAACATTAACTAATTAATTTTCACAACACTTTTGTAAGATTAGTAAGTGCTACTCCTCCCCTGAAATAAAAACAGCATAAACCATTGCAACATTTGACACATCACAAAAAGCCCAGAACCTAATAGTCTGGGAAGAGAAGATTGTTGATTACCAGCTCAGTCATGAGAGGGGAAGGGAGGTGAGCAGGCCAGCAATGTCTCTAGTGTCACAAAAGAAATCAGCAGCAGGACAGCATTTCGATTTTACTTTATTCATGCCCACTGCTGTGCTTAGACCAAAAAGCAGTTCGACCACAGTAATTCAGCCAAAATTCTACACAAGAGTTAAGGATCCCTGACAAATTCAAGGTCACCTACATGCAACAAATAATGTGAAGGAAAGGTATAAAGAAAGAGTCATAAATATTCAAATTAATGGTATCAAGGAAGAAAATGTATCTCAGAAAACAGGCACATAGGGCATTGAATTTAAAGGTTAGTCATTAATGAGGAAATTCAAAATATAAATGCAAATGACAAGTGACTATGCAATGAATTATAAGAGGACTAGCCCATGAATTCTTATTTTGGTGTGTATCTATACCAGCTATAGCAAATAATGTTGACAATTTAAAACTATAAAATTCCAGAAAGTAGATAAAAACACAGCTTTTATGACTCTTAGAAAAAAAATTAACTTGCTTTACACATCTGGAACCCAGAGATTACTTTTGATCTTTGTGCCTTGAATAGATAATAAAATAGAGAATTCTAAGTTTCAAAAATTTCTATCATCAGCTAAATCATTAAATTCATTGTGCTCCAGAATGTAGTCTAAGAAGAGACATGTCACTTGCTGCCACTTTTCTACTTTATATGGACAGCAATTATAATGGTCACTGTAGCAAATTGTGCAAGACTCCTGGAAATCAGAATCATAACAGCGATAATAATATAATGACCCATTGTGTCTACAAATATTATTTATGATAATATTGCCCGTTTGTGCTAGATACTGTATGCAGAGCTTACCATATAGTATGAAAGAGTGTGGAATTCAGCAACAAAGCCCTGACTTTGAATTGCAAAACTTACTGCCACATATTACCTGTCTATCATTGAGCAGGTTATATACATTCTCTGATACCCAAGTTCCTCATCTGTATAATGAAGGTAATGATACAGTATTGCTCGATGGCAAGTGACCTTTCCTTGACTCCATATTCCCTTCTAATGACTGCTGTGTTTTCTCTGCTCCTTTGAAAGAATTGTCCACACCCTGTCTCTAAGTCCTGATTTCTCCACCTTTCTTCAGCCCACCACTAGTAAGCTCCTGTTTCTACCACCACTCCATTGTAACTGCTCTTTTCAAGGTCAACTTAGAAAACCAATATTTAATTAAGTCCTCATCTTGCTAGACTCTCAGTAGCTAGTCCTCCATGGACATGACTGAGCACATTATTTCCTTGTGAAATACTTTCTTTTCTTAACTCCCTTAATATCACAATTGCCTAGATTTTATATCACCTGAATAATGATGACTTCTATCCCCTTCCTGTGATTCCTCTTTTCCTGCCTGATTCTAAATGTTGGCATATTGAAGGGCTCTGTCCTTATCCCTATTCTATATCTATCCCTGCCCCTTGGGAGATTCCATCGTATTTCACGACTTCAAATAGAATATACATTCACATCTCCAGTCCAGATCACTTTTCCAAGCTCTGTATTGGCAAGCCCAATGTCTACTCAAAATCTGCTCTTTAATAAATAAGAGACAGTTCAAACTTAGTATGTCCAATATTAAAATTGTGACATCTGTCCACTCATCCCATCCTCCATACTGCCAACCTTTTCTTTGACGGATCTTCTCCATCTCTTTTACTGGCACTACTATTCATCCAGTTGGTTATACTCACTCTTCATCTCTCCCACCCTCCACTCGTATATCCAATCCATCAGAGGGTCCTGCTTGCTCTGCCTGAGAACATATCCTGCTTCCAACCACTTCCCCTGTCTTCACCATAACCACCTTTGTCCAAGCAGGAACATCTCAAGTGGATTAATACACTTTTACCTGGTTTCCCTATCGCTTCTCCTCTTATCCCACAGCTGCCCATTCTTGCTATAACAGTCCATACAGAAGTATTGCTTTGGAATATAACTCAAATAACTTTTTACTTGTGCTATAAAGCCACCAATGGTTTCCTAATACCATTATAATAAAATCAAAACTCCTTGGCAAGTTCTAAGAGATCCTACATGAACGGATCATGCTTAGCCCACCAATTTTGTTCACTGTGACCTTCTTTACAGACTTGAACACAAGCTCATTTGGATTTCAGAGAATTTGTACATGTATTTTCTCCTACTGGGAAACTCATGCCCCACATTTTCACATGGCTGGCTTCCTGACAACCCAGATCTCATTTCAATGTCAATTCCTTAGAGACTTTCTTTGACATTCTAAATAAAGTTGTCTCTACACACTTAAACATGCACACATATATATACTTCCTTCTCCAATAACCTTTCTAAATTTTTTCAAAGCATTTATTACTATCTGAAATTACATTAATCATGCATATATTATCTACCTTCCCCATTAGAAGATTATATAAACTGAGACCATAGGTCTTCTCTTCTACATCCCCCATGCCTAGCAGAGTTTCTACTTTACTCACAAGCATTTATTAAATTTTATTATACTATAAGTGAAAGTCCTACTCAAGCTGGATTAAGGAGAAATAGAAAAAATAAATGTAACCTGTGGACACTTCCTTTCAAGGATCTGGTCCTTCACCTTTAATATTTAGTGAGGAAGCACAGCAGATCAGATCTCTGAAAGGAAGTATCTTCCTGCCACTACTGCCTGGCCTTGTGACTCCTTTTGAAACTTAACATTCTGCCAATGGACAAAAGAGAAATGTTCATAGGATCCAGCTCCAGTATTTAAAGCAGGACAAAAAAATAAGGATTCAAAGAAATAATAAATTGATAGCTGACACAACACTTTTTCTATTTATCTATTTTCTGTTTCTAGCACACTAGAATACAAGCTCTATGAGAACAGGCACTTTACCTTGTTCACCTCAGTGTCGCAGCATCTAATACACTTCCCGGGATATTCAATCAATACTAATCAAAAGAAAATGTAAATATATAGCCTGGATCTTTTTAGAAGCGATTTGTTCTTTTTGTTACCTGGCATCCAATTCTTCTCTTTTGGCAATCACGCCCCAATTTCCATTAATAAAATCACTCTTTTCTGACTCTCAGGCCATGCAGATGCATCACATGCTTCACTGTTGAGCATGAGTCTTAAGGCAATTAATCATCGTGTTCTATTATTTACTCAATGAGAGTCAGACCCAGATGCTGTCTAGAAATTGTTCGTGAAAAGGAGCCCTGCATCTTGAATTTTTCATGGTTGAGGAAGCAAGCCTGGCAGAAACCTCGGTCATCATGGGAGGGCTTGTCTGAGGTTTAGAGCTGACATAGATAAAAGCCAAGTAGGGAGAGGAAGAGATACTAGATCCAGGTGATATTATTCGAATCCCTGAATCCAGCCAGCCATAGACTTTTTAGTTAAATTAGTCAATAGATATTTTGCCTAGCCAATTTGGTTTGGTTTTCTGTCACATACAGCTGAGCAAGTTCTGTTTTACATTCTAACGCAATTTCAGGCTCCTTAGGGAGAGTGTCCTTGCCTTATACCACCTCATCAAGCACCTGACTGCTCCATGGAAGATACTCAATATATGCATAAATTATCTTACAGGGAAATCTGACAAATTTCCAGAAACTGACCTTCCTTTGGCCTCTTATTCTTCATTCCAGAATAATTTATTTGAGATGTATACTTATCTATAGACAGAGAAAATAAAATATTCAAATTCATTTTTGCTTTCTTCATACATGGACAAAGAGAGATGAAGAAAAAAACTTTGAAACTGACAGCTAACCTTAACATAGCCAAAAATAACTATTGGTTGCATAAATTCCTATTACAATATTAAAATCCAACAAGAATGGGAGTTCTAAAGTGGAACTATGTCAGGACAAAGAGTAAGAATGACGATAAAATTAATGAACGACTGCTTTCTGTCTGGCAGTGTAGTGGATACTGTCGTGTCCCACCTAGAGCACCTTTCAGAGACAACCATAAATCCCTCAGCTGCTGGGAATATCATTTGCTGATGGACCACAGCTGAGACCCTTACTGGAAATTGTGTCTCACCACAGGGAGCTGCCTCACTCAAGATTACACCTCCCCTCAAGGAACATTGATTGGCTGATATGCCCCTTAAAGGGCCAAGCTTCTTGCCTCAATTTGGATGATTCTGAAAGGATATCTCAATTCCATGGGTCCCCAAAGGAATGCCTGAGACCTCAATTGCAACTACTTTTTCTATGTTTGCTTATTCACTTCATTATAGGTATATTTCATAAAAGAACTCAATAAACTTTCTGTAGGCAACTCTCCACTCACAGTCTACTTCCAGGAAGCTTATCTAAGACAGGTAAAAGTGAAAAGACATTAAGAGATGAATAACATGTACCTTTTTGTATAAAAAGAAATAGAAGGTGAAGCTGCAACTGAGAGAGATTATCACAGATTAATGGAAAGCCGCAAAGTTCTCATTCAGAATGTAATTTTCAGAATACCCTGTAAACTACTGAATCTTATAATAAGTGGAAGAGGGAATTGAAATATTAATGTTTAAAAACTTAGTATTTTAAAGCTGGATTCCTACCTTTGCCACTCCCAAGACCAAAACGAACAGTGAATGAGTTTAAGATTCAAACAAAAAAAACTAAAACATCTGATAGATAGATAGATAGATAGATAGATAGATAGATAGATAGATGATAGATAATAGAGATTCATATACAGTATATAACATTCATCAAAATGATTCTGCTTTTCTGATTGAGACATGAATGATATATTATTGAATTGATTTAAACTATATTGAATTGCCAAGCATGAGGGCTTAAGACTTGAAAACTTTGAAAAAGTAATGACTAAATAATGAGGAAGAAAATATTACAGGTAGAGTGTGTATTTGTCTAAATATCCCGAAATGAGAAAAGTGAAAACAGTAAGTCTCCTGGAAATTTTACAGAAGATATTAGAAGGAAGGAAAAAACACAGTTTCACAACCACCTAAGATTCTACTGTCGCTTTAGTTTACTCTTGGCTGGTTCTACCTTCATTTTTGTGTTCCAGACATTGAGTGAGGAAGGAAACAATGTAAATGGAATAAAATGGCTTATGTAGAAAGTACCCAGGGTGCCAGATTTTTTTAAGACTTAATTTTTTTCTAGAAGTTTTACATTCACAGCAAAATTGAGAAGGTACAGAGATTTCCCATATCCCCCTCCCTCTAAACATGCATAGCCTCCCCCATTATCAATATCCTCCACCAGAGGGTAAATTTGTTAATTTATGAATCTATATTGACACATCACTAGCACCCAAAATTTATAGTTTACATCACCATGCCCTACATTCTAAGTATTTGGACAAATGTAGAATGACATGTATCTATCACTGTAGTATCATTCAGAGTATTTTCACTGCCCTAAAAATCCTTTCTGCCCCACCTATTCATTCCCTCCCGCCCCTAACCTCTGGCAACCACTGATCCTTTCACTGTCTCCACAGTTTCGCCTTTTCCAGAATGTTATATAGTTGGAATCATACAATACCTAGCCTTTCAGATTGGCATCTTTCGTTTAGTATTATCCTCCATGCCTTTTCATGGCTTGATAGCTCATTTCTTTTGAGTGCCAAATAATATTCAATTGTCTGGAAGTAACACAGTTTATCCTTTCACCTACTGCAGGACATCTTAATTGCCTCAATGGTTTTACAAATAAAGCAGCTGTATCCATCTGTTTGCAGGTTTTTGTATAAGCATGAAGTTTCCAACTCCCCTGGGTAAATACCAAGGAGTGAGATTGCCAAATCATATGGTTTTACATACACATATTTATTTTTTTAAGAAACTACCAAACTATTTTCCAAAGCGGCTCTACCATTTTGCATTTCCACCATCAATGAATGAGAGCTCCCGATGTTCCTCATCCTTGCCAGCATTTGGCTTTGCCAGTGTTCTGCATTTTGGACATTCTAACAGTTATGTGGTAGCATTTCATTGTTGTTCTAATTTGCATTCCCCTGACGACATATGATGTAGAGCATCTTTCATATTCTTATGTGCTATCTGCATATCTTTCTTCAGAAGGTGCCTGTTAAGGTCATTAGTCCATTTTCAATTGGGTTATTTTTAAATTGTTGTTTAGTTTTCAGAGATCTTTGTGTATTTCGGATAACAGCTCTTTATCGGATGTGTCTTTGGCAAATATTTTCTCCCTGTCTGTAGCTTGTCTTTTCATTCTCTTGACATTTTTTCTTTTATAGAACAGAAGTTTCCATTTTAATGAAGTCCAGCTTATCAATTCTTTCTTTAATGTATCACACTAATGGTGTTATATCTAAAAAGTCATTACCGTACCCAAAGCTATTTAGGTTTTCTCCTGTTTTCTACTCCAGGATTTTTATAATTTTGCATTTTATATTCAGGTCTATGATCCATTTTTAGTTAATTTGTGTGAATGGTATAAGGTCTATTTCTACATTCTTTTTGCATTCGAATATCCAGTTGCTCCAATATCATTGTTATGAAAAGACTTTCTTTGCCCCATTATATTGCCTTTTTTTCTTTGTCAAAGATCAGTTGACTACAGTTATGTAGATGGATGCCAGATTTTTATCACTAAATTTTACTTTCCTGGTTTTAGATTACTTATTGTTTCAAAATATATATATTTCATTTGTATTTCCCCAGAGGAGTTGAGGTTACAGCTAAAAAGAAAAGGAATTTGCATCTTACACAGTGTATAACATAGTAAAAATATTTCCATCAAAATTACTTCTGATTCAATTTATTCACAACATCTGTTTCCATTGAACAAAAATAATACGCTGTCATGTATCCGGGACATACTCACACTTTCTATTTCCATGTTAGCAACACAAAAACTGTCATTATTAACTTGATGTAACTGCCGCCAACACCACCTTCAGCACACGGACATGCACACTGCGTACTCACAAATTGATATTACTCTATACTTGGAATGTTCTGCAAAAATCAGCAACTTCCCTAGCTCATTTCAACCAGTTTTGCATCTTATAATCCGGATAAAAAGTGGCATTTTTACTCAAGCAGACACAATAAAATGTCTCTATAATGGAAAGTAACATCATCATTCTTGCCTATATTTTTCCAAATTTTCTACTATGAGTAGGTATTAGTCTTCTAAATGGAAAAATGTAACATTTTTAAAGATAAAACAATATAAATTCTTTATCTTTAAATTGAAGGGGAAAGTCATAGTAAAAGAGGGACTTTCAACAAATTAGAAGACGATATTCAAAATGGATATATCTTTTACAATATCTTCCCTGATTGGGAACATCCCACTCTTAACAGTACTTTCTACTAATTCTTTCTTTTTTTTTTTTTTTTTTTTTTTTTGAGGCTGAGTCTTGCTCTGTTGCCCAGGCTGGAGTGCAGTGGCGCTATCTCGGCTCACTGCAACCTCCACCTCCTGGGTTCAAGCGATTCTTGTGCCTCAGCCTCCTGAGTAGCTGGGACTACAGGCACCCGCCACCACGCCTGGCTAATTTTTGTATTTTTGTAGAGACGGGGTTTCACCATGTTGGCCAGGCTGGTCTCGAGCTCCTGACCTCAAGTGATCCACACACCTTGGCCTCCCAAAGTGCTGGGATTACAGGCGTGAGCCACCGTGCCTGGCCTCTACTACTTCTTTAAACACCTACACATCCATTTGTAACTTATGATTTACAAGTGCTTATATACTTCTTAAATCTTCATGTTGTTTTATATACATATTATATCTATTACATATATAATACATATATACACATATAAATGTATATATATGTATTATATAGGTATACATAATATATAACACAAATGTGCATTATACACATTTATTTTTGTATGATGTGTATATATCTGTATACATGCATGATGTGTATATATATGTATACATGCATGTGTGTGTATATATGTATATAATACTACACATTTGTATGCCTGCATATATGTGTGATTTTCCTAACTATACCTTTAAGTGTGATTGGGGAGAAAAAACATCCATTCACTCTCCCTTCTGACCATCTCCTCCAGGATTCTCCACAAGCACTTCAAACTCCAATCCTACATGTCTCTTATCCTCTTCTACTCCACCTGTATTCCCCATCTCTGTTAACTTCAATACTAGGCACCCAAATTAGAAGCCTACAAGTCACCCTACTCTCTCACTTTCCATATCCACTCTGTTGCCAAATCTTGCAAATCTTAACCCCTAAGTTTCTTTTGAGCCCAGTCCCTTTTCTCCATCCCCTTTGAGACACTTTAATTCTGGTCCTATCAATTTTGAGTTGACTGATTCCATGGACTTCCATAATCTGATTATTGGAGAGTTCAATTTACTGGAGTTTAAACCTAAAAGGTTTTGGTTTCTTTTATTAACTGTCCCCCCCCCCCCATTGAAAAACCCTTTTTATATAAGACTTCCATGACTTTCCTGATTATTCATTACAAAAATAATGTTATTTTCTATGTAAGGTTCAACTTTGTTCATTTTTAACATCTCCGACTCCAGGCAGGGTTCATCACCTGTTCACCATCATTGACGCATGGATCAGTAGTTCCAGAAGCTTAGAGAAGGGGTGGGAGATATGGAGGCATCTACTCCTCACTCTCATTCTTCCCTTTAATAACGAGCTTTTTAAGTGTGCTAGGCTGAGGAGGAGAACAAGGGAAAACACAAACATCTCTTTATTAAGCTGGGCAAGAGTACAGTCCTCTCCTTAGTTGGTGGCAACTGCTGGTATCTATGGGTTCAATAAGAATGGATGGAGAGCCCAACACTAAACAGTAATGGTCTTTTGTGAGATTCAGTCAGCTCCCCCACTGGACTCCAAGCAGGTGCTGTACTTACTACGTTCCTCCAATGTGTCCACATCTTTGCTCCCTGCATGCCAGTGAGCCAATCAGCATGGTGGCCTCTGATCTCATCTTCACAACACGGCCAATTCTAGGACCTGCTGGCATGAGCAGGTGCTATCATTCTTACCTCAGGGAATGTGCTAAGCCCATTCCAATGTCTGTCCTTCACACTGTCTCTCTTTAATTCTTTTTCAACCAAATGGCACAGGACTGAGTCAGCAAGGTCAAAGGCCAAAAAGACCTAGAAGACTTTCAAAGGGGAAACAAATGTCAGTCTTCCTTTCTTGTGTGTAGTGTCAATATTTAAGAGTGATTCTCTTGTAGCCCCTCCCCTTGGCTTTGGGAAGGGAGCAGCCTTTCTCCAAGAATGCTGAACTCCAAACAGCACCCAGACTGTGCCCTATTACTCTTGGCATATGGGAGGGTAAGAAAGGAGTTTTTGGTAGGACTAGTTTTGATTTTGTTATGCTCTCTAATAAGCTCAATAGCTTGTAGTTCTTTATAAGTTGTGGAAATTAAGGCTTTTGTCCTCAACTTTAGTCAATATACAACTCTTAGACCCCAGAAAAAATATATACTTGATGTCTTATTGTACCCCTCATTGATATTCCCATACACCATCTTGATTTTGTTCCATTTATCTTTTCTGGGGAATTGTGGAAGAAACTAATTCCTTGAAAAATCAATTTTCTAAAAGCCAATTGACTAAATGACCAACTTGCCAAATTTTTCAAATTCACACATTTACCAAAAGCTTATTTTTCAGAAACCAGTTCACCAAAAATCAATTCATCCAAGGCCTTTTTGCTGAAAGTCTATTGACCAAAAGAAAAAAAAATAGCCAAATTACAGATTTCCCAAATACTTGTTATCTACTTAAAGTTTATAGCAAAGTTGTTTGGGAAATTTCAACAGTCTTTAAGGCTTTGTTTTCAATTTTTAGTTTATTTTAGCTTGTCCTTAGTTTTAGATTTAATGTAAGTTTTTATTTCACTTGTAGCCATTTTATCCAGTTAATTAAACAATAAATTTGTTAGTCTCTCAAAGTCGGATGTCAACTTTGTGCATGGTTCACATCTCAGACATTAGGCACTTCTCAAACTTTTGAAACACATGAAAAACATTCCTTGAATTGAGCCAGACCAAAAAAAAAAAAAAAAAAAAAATCTGTGAATTCTAAGTGGTAAAAAGGCAACAGAATATTGTATACGTTTTAACAAAATCCACTCAATTGTTTATAAAATTCTTGACATCAAGATATGCATGATACTTGTAATTCAAAACACACTACAAATAGGCATTTCCAAAAGCCTGAGACAGAAAGTACAGAAAAATCCAGACATTAATAAACTTTGCCTGACCACAGTAAAATGTTTGCCACCGAAATCAAATTAAACTACACTAAAACTTCATAATAGCCAAATACAATTTCACAGAAATCTTCAAAAATTGTTAAAACCATTTTTTTCCATAAGAATTGCCTAAAACTTTGTAAATAGGTAAAAAAAAAAAAAAAAAGTAACTTTTAGTAAATTAGTGAGTTTGGCAAGTTTGCCAAGTTGGATGTTTGATGACATTTAACTGAGTATAACAATGAAGTACACAACTCACATCAGGCCTGATGTTGATTCAGAGGACTGAATTATAACCAAACTGCTTGGGAGGGATGCTTTATGTTCAGCCAGCACGAGAATATGAGCTCAATATGTGCCTTAGAAACCCTTCCATACCTAGGAACATACATTTTTAGCATATGCAAATGACAAAAAATCTATACAAAGGAGGTTATACGCAGAGAATTACACAGGGAAGAATGGGTGGTCCACTGTGGCAGGCACAGGTCTAGTAGGGGCAGAATCTTGTGTGTGTGTGGAGGGAACAGAACACTGGCAGTATCTTGCTGAGTTAGCCAGATCCAAATTTTCCTTGGAAGACATGGCAGGGCCAGCTTCCCTAGGCAAGCTTAAATCAAGTAGGAAAAAAAAAAGCCTGGCTGGAAAAAAAGTAATAATAATTAAAATACTAGCTACTTTTCACCAAAAGGCTCGTAAGTATCTAGCGTTGGCTATGAAAAATATCAACTTAGGCTTACCCTAAACAATATATTCTTAAAACCTCAAAACTTTAAAATCTGTGGTGCTTAGCCTCACTAGACAATCCCAGGTGAGTACATGTTCCTCTCCTGTGACTTTCAACAGTCCCCTACTTACATTACTTGGGAGGGTGGCAGTACATTTTTAACTCCACGATAGGCATTTGCTGCCTACCAAATATGGAAAAAATAGGCAATACAACATGAAATGAATGACAACATATTCCAACTAGGGCACCTCCTATCTGAGGAGAAAGGAATAGGAGCTCAAGCAAACAAAAACTCACGGCAAGTGAGCTCAAAGTATATATTTTGATGCAGTTTTTCCCCCTTTTGAAACAGAGTCTCACTCTGTCCCCCAGGCTGGAGTGCAGTAGTGTGATCTCGGTTCACTGCAACCTCTGCATCCAAGATTCAAGGGATTCTCATGCCTCAGCCTCCCAAGTAGCTGGGATAACAAGCATGTACCACCATGCCCTGCTAATTTTTTGTATTTTCGCCATATTGCCCAGGCTGGTCTCAAACTCCTGGCCTCAAGCCATCCTCCCACCTTGTCCTCCCAAAGTGCTGGGATTACAGCCATCAGCCACTGTGCCCAGCCTTTGATGCAGCTTTTTAAAATTAAACTTATTCCCAGTCTTGCTGATTTCTGCAACAATATAATAAAATAAACATGGGATTTTCCTAAAGTGAGAAATGCCTTGTAATTTATTTTCCTGGACGCTGGCTGCATGGCCCTTCTGGAGTACCTGGGGGTATGGCCACAAAGCACTGGGGAGGCGTGGGGGCACTGGCTACAGGTGCACTAGGTCACCTGGTGTGGCATCATCACAATAGCTCTGGGAGGTAAACAAGACTCAAGTTTTACAGAGAGGAAAGCTGGAGTTTAGAGCACTTGTTACTTGCCCAAAGACACATTGCTAGGAAGTGACCATTGATATTTGATTGTACTTCGACCACTGGCATTTGATGGTACTTTGTTAGTTTGCTGTATGTACTGAATTCTATTTGGCACAGAACTTAAAATAATAAAAATGCATAGGATTTATTCCCCACTCTCATCCCATATTTATGTGGGTTTTGTTTATTCACTTCCCCTGGGTCTTTACATTTCTAGGTAGGATGCTCTAACTTGTAGCTTACATAAAGGGCATTATCAAAATATTTTCCTCTTTTTTTTTGTTATTTGATATTTCTCCATTTTTCAAATAATCCTGCATATTCTAAGTATGAACTATTAGATTTTGTAGCGTCTACTATTTTACTTTATAAGTTCTTTTATTTTTTAAAAAAAAGAGTTTTTCTAAATAACAGTAGGTCTACTAAAAGCTAGGAAACCTAGGATGAGTTCAGCATTGCATTGAACTTGTCAACTGGCTAATGATAAATGCTAGAGAGGTGTGGATTTCCTTCTCTATAGACTGAAACACTAGGTCAGCAATCTCTCTTTCAGCTCTGTCTTTTTCTCCATGCACCCTGGATGGACAGGTAACCTAATTCACTTCTTTACTTACAGGGAAAAATGCAACTGAGTGTCAAGCCTCTCTGTAAAAGCTGGTCTCTGGAGGTCACCCCATGGTGGTGCTTAAAAAAGAATTAAAATTGTCTTATTATAGTAAGCAATGTTTCTTAACTCCTCATCTGGAAAACTGTTCCTTGTCCCAAATCTTTTTTCCTCAGCTTAACACTATTTCTTCTGATTCTGTTGTCAGAATACAGTTGGAATACCACTGCCAGCACGTTTGACATATGCTAGGTATTAGACCTCATCTGCAGATGGCAAAGCTCTTTCCTCATTCAATATGTCACAGCTGCATAAGTAAAACATTGTTATCACTCCCTCATAAAGTCATAAATTGTAAGATAAATTTTTTAAATTGAAATTATTGACCTATACCACTCTGAAAATCTAGGATATAACTGTCAAATTTTTAGAGGCAGTTAATCTCTTACTGATGTATATAGCTGAAGAAATGACATGAAAAAATAGTTAAATAGGATTAGTATAAAATATCCAAAGTATCCAGTGTTTGAAAGTTTTGCTCAAATTTATGGGGCTGAAGTTCATATGCATTTTATTTGGTTTTGTTCTGCTTTATAGGAATGGATCCATCTATTTTTAGAAGAGTCAGAGATGCGAGGAGAAAACAAAGCACTTGCTATGCTTTTAAAAATATTTGGGTGTATATGTGCTCATAAAGTTGCAAAATAATCAACATAAAATTTGGTTTTTTAAAAATGAGCATCTCATCTGCAAGTTTCTTTTAAAAAGCAAATAACTTAATATCAAATATTTTTCCCTTAATTTACAATTACTTGAATATCAATATAACTAATTAGAAGCACTTTTTTCTTATTAGAAATATAATTATTTATCACAAAATTGATGTCATTACCCGTTTTAGACAAATCTATTCCAACATGGTCTTGTCTTGCTAAAAAGAAAATAAATTCCAGATTTTCTGTTTTCTCTGTCCTCATTTTTCGATGTATTTTCCCTTTCAAGAAATACAGAGCTTCTGTTTATGAGAGATGCCTCATCGTTTTTCAATTTAATTGCTGTGCTCCCTTTTTAAATTTATTTACATATCCAATGTTATGCACGTATTTCAGATGTTAAAAACGTTCAGGCCCTTATCCTTTCATCGGTGTCCCTTTCATCAGTTTAAGTGAAAAGTAAAGAAAATGGACCCAAGAACAGAGTTCTGGGGCTGTTTCCACGCCCAGGAGTCATAACTTCCCATCCACAAAACCTCTCAGGAAAGCTTTATTGTACTAGCTTCAGCTCCTGGCTTCATTTCTCCTCCATCAGACACAGGCTTCAGAGGTGCAGCAAATCTCAAAGCAGCTCTTACCAACCATCTCTCTGGTAATAGTTATAGCCATTGTTTTTAAAAGGCTGAAAGAAAGTAGATGGCTGCCACAAAATGTGCCCTATCTGGTACTTCCCAATCCATGTCATGAAAAGGCCACATGATAGACCCAGCAGCTAGTAGAAAGGGTTGTGAGTTTGTATTTGTATGAAGAAAAAGAAGGAAAGAGAAAAGAACACAAGGGTATATTTCAGACAGGCAAGTATGAGAAAGGACAGCTGGAAACAGCACTTGGTTTTGACATTTGGGTACTGCGCTTCAAAGATTAGGAGGCATGTCCTTGCCTTGGGCACTGTTAACGACCTTACTGGCTGTGAGTTAATATTTGACAAAAGGATTTGAGCCAATATTAGCTGGTTGTCCTGAACGGGAACTCTTCAGCCGCTTCCTGAATACTTAGCGCTAGTTGGGATCAGTCAGAGAGGGTTTGCACAAGTTCTGACTGATCAAGTCTTAATCAAACCAGAAGAATGAGAGCAGACTGGTCAAAACAAAAAGAAAACCAGAAAAGGAAATATTGTCCAGTGTAAATAGAAATTTTACTTCTACAAATTGATCAAGAATATTTTCAGATGATATTCTTTGGTGTTTGATAGTATTTCATAAGTTACAACTAGATGACTGGTTTTATTTTTAAATACTTGCCATTGTTTGTTGTGAGACATACATTATTTGCATTGAATTTTGATTTTTTATGGTCCTAATTCAACTTCTATCTCTTCTTTAGCCAGTGATTTCTTAATTAATGGTTGCCAAAAAATGAAGAATGAAATCTGATATGGGCGTACCTGGTCCTGAAACTTTTGTTTTGCACCATTCTATCAGCTGACTAAATTGCCATTAAAAAAAAAAAAATTCTAGTATGCTTCTAAGACACTATAAATAATCATGACAATATCTAATAAAAATAGATGTCATATCAGAAAACCACAGTGGAGTTTAAACTTAGTTTAACAAAATCAACAACTTCCTCACAAGACTGATGAACTGCAGTTACGTGTTTTTAACAAAAGCATTTCTAGCAACCAGATAAGCAACTGTCTTCTTGACATAAATGGATGATAGCGCATGTGCCAGAAGCCAGTGGAAAATAGGAGCTGTCATCTAGAAAATGACAGAGCCATTTCGAGTCCCCCTAGATTAGCACTCCATCTTCAGCTGAGCAGATATACTATTAGCTGAAGGTCTATTGCCAGCAAATCAGAAGTAAGAGGGCAGAGCCCTATCTTTCTGAGATGACTGGAATCATCAGAGGCTCAAAGGCAGAGAATGCACACGATGACATCCCATCTTTTTGTAAGAGTTGTGCCATAAGAAGCCAATCAAATAAAAGTTTGATCACATACATCATTAAAAAGTATTAATATTTTCACCAGAGACTAATCAATATTCAAAAACAGTGTAAACTAGAGTAAATGTTTTTCATACCCTGTGTCATTCAAAACTGTCTTGTAGATAGGTACCTGATTATAACATTACAGGCTTTGCTACCTAGCTTTATGTAAATAACTGAGCGTGAGGATATTCATCTTCTCAGCCTCATGTCACTAAATAAACATTGTTGGACTGACCAGCGTCTAGAGAGGTAACTCTAAAGTTAAAAGGAAGGTCCAAAGTGCACTAAATTTAGCAAAACAGGTTTTCAATGCAGCTGGTTCTGTCTTCAGCAAAGGCTTTTTCAACTTGTCCTGGAGCCCACTGGGGACCACCTCTTTGTGTCTCTACTTAATGGCTAAGGATAATATGCTTCTCCCAAGTGGTCCTCTAGCAAAGATGGAGCATTGCTATTCTGTTAATGGCTGGACACCGTGTGGCACACTACTTATAACGCTGGTCTAGTGCCTCCTAGGCAGAGTGCTGCCTCATGGTTAGCTACTAGGACATAGCTGATTTCCAAGGATCAACTCAGGCACCATCAAGGAGGTCAACTCAGAACCGTATGGTCATGAAGACGGCCTCCACATCTGAGAGTGAAAGTTTCCACCGGACACTAATGGGCATACCAACAGTTGTGCTGCAAAACAAAACAAAACAAAAAACTACCTTATACACATTTTTTCTTAATGGCTTGGGTTAGTAAAAATGAAAGAAATACGTTTAAGTGTTCAGAAGCTAAAAATAACAAAGAAGCCACTCTCCCAGGGAAGAAATGACTGCCTTCCACTTCTGGGTAGTTAACAAAGGCATTTTAATTCTAACTTGGAGTTACATGAGGTGATAGTCTGTGTATAATTTAGGACCCTCTGGAGCTACATGAGGTGCCAGTTGTGTATAATTTAGAACTCTCTGGAATCTCCTTACTCCTATCAGGCCAAGAAATGCTACACAGATATTTCTAATTAATATTATAAGCCAAATAAAATCCAATTACATTGATGAAGCAACTTTAGAAAGAAGTATTCTTCTGACTACGTATTTTGCCTGTAATGACATTATTTATCTACAATGTAATGGATAAACAAGAAAATCCCCATTTTTGCAGCATTATCATTTGATTTCAGGTCTGTCAGGTCATATCACACAAAAGCCTCCTTTCCCCCTCTCTCTCCCACGCTTTTCTTTTTGTCAATGACACTCCCTGCGATGAGCATTCCAAAAGAATAGCGCTTGCTTCTCTCGTCAGCTTGGTTTTGTCAGTTCTGAACACAGGGTCTTGCTTTGCCATTTTCAAGGTCTCTTTCAAACCCTGGATCACAGCTGGTGCTTCAATCAGGAGTTCACACCGTGAAGAAGCTGGCAGTTGATCCCCAACCAACTCTGCGGAAGATATATAATCTCTTTCATGGCACACAGTGGAATACGCCTTTCATTTCATCCCTGAGAAAGACTGCATCCTTCACAAGTCCTTCTTGACAAAAATATTAATAATGTCCCAGCCTCCTAAGGGACAGGAACATTTTGGGGTTTGAACTGAAGTGACCTTAGCTTGTCAAGATGATTTGACTTTAAGAAACGCAACAGTGAATCCTGTTTTCTATTGTGATTTTAAAATCTGGCATAGTAATAAATTTAAGGACATTTTAATTATGGTTATCATGACTAAATGTGCCGATATGAATGAGTGGAGGTTTTATAAAAGAAATATGCTCATATAATGGAATTGATATTCTTCCCCAATGTACAATGTGGAATTTGTTGTAAATCATTTTCAGAGAATCTGTTTAAGATAATATTCTCAATGCTTAAAAAGTGTTTTATTTATACATGGGGGATGAGAATGAAAGAAAAATATTTAGTGACCAGGTAGGAAGAAAAGCCTAGCAATGCTAGACAGATGTGATTTCAGGATTTATATTATTATCTGAAATCAACATTGAAAGTTAGTAGGCAAATCAGAAAACTGAATTGGAATACAATCATACATAATAAGAACTAAGGATCTGAAGTAAAATTCTCCTTCCTTTGCTGTTAACTTTTTTTTTCACATTTTGTGGCTTTACTATAGTATTTGTTAAGCAATTAATGTTCTAAGTTGTAACGCATTCAAAGAAATTAAGCCTCCCTCAAATACTGGTACAGGCTGAATCTAAATATGCCAAATGAGGCAGAGAAGTGGTAGATTAGATGCCAAAAAATCACTTTGACCTCAATTATCCAGGTAGTATTTCAAGAATCACTTTGCATGGCCAAAGAGCGTGTAATCTAGTTGTCTTCAACATAATCACCATTTTCTATGGAAAACTATCTTTATACATTATACCATCTTCCATTCACAACCAAATCAGAGCCCAAGGTTAAAAACATAATCTCTCGGTGTCTTCAGGGTGAGAATGAGCTTTAAAGTCCCATATTTCTTGGGTAATTACTGTTATTATTAATGTTATGTGTAGCAGAAAATGAGCATTTTAAACACCGCATTTGTGAAAATAGGTGTTTTTCAATGAAAAAAAAAGCTATTTTGTAAAGTTACTCTAATAATGACCAGATATGTATTCTTATGTCACCACATCTGAAACTTGACCAAAACCAACAATTAAAAATATCACCAGAGGTGCTGGGGGAGGGAAAAATGGGAAGTAGTTGTACAATGGGGATAGCATTTCAGCTTCGCAGGGTAAAAAAAGTTCTGGAGATCTGTTGCACAACAGAACTACTGAACTGTATATTTTAAAATGGTTAAGATGTCAAATTCATGTTATTTTTTTTTACCACAATTAAAATTTTGTCAATATTTAAAAAATACTATCAAGGGGCAAATTTCCCTGGAACTAGGCAAATGGGCTAGGTGGGGTGAATTATCTACTTGCAAAAGCCAGTTTTAATTTATATGTGGCATTTATAGAGAATGCTGGTAAAGCTGCCAGAGGGGTCAAGGAAAACAAGCAACGAGAAGATGATCAATGCCTTTGTCTCCTTGAATAATTTTGATTTGTGCAGAATGTCAGATATCACCTCTCAGAAAAACCTCTTATCATGAAAAAATATGGCTGGAGAATCTATGAAAAGCATTACTCCCTAACAAGGCTTATTGATTCTCAACACCATCATTGCTTAAACATTGACAAGGCCAAGTTTCTAAATGTCAGATATGCAACAAGGACTGCTTGGATGAAAGTACAAGAGAGGGAAAGATGACTTGTTGAGCTTGCACTGAGTGCTTTACACGTGATATTTCATTTAATCCTGTGAGGTAGGTACTGTTAATTCCCATATTTCCAAAAGAGGAAATTGGATCTGGGAGGTTAAGAAACCTGTCCTATTTCACCAAGAGAGAACTGACATCATTAGAAATGGAACTCCAATTTAAAGAGTCTGATTCAGTTCAATCTTAATTTTCAGTCTAATCTTAATTTGTTACACCATTCTGGAAAGTCAAAAGTGAAATTGAAGGAGAAAAGTATAACTCGTTTCTCCTGCCAGCTTTCATACTCTGTGATGGTTCTCATACTCTATGACGACTCTCTATGAACCCTGGTCCCCAGGACTCTAAGCCAGCCTTCTTGAGTGACCATCTACCCATCACTGAACTGCATTAGTCATTATCTTATAATCCATCCTTTCAGCAACCAATCAACAATATCCTAATTCTTAGGCACAGAAAAGAATCTAACAGTCTAGTGAGAAAGCTGCCTGTATACAAAGGTACCTGTCACAATGGGAGTATACCCAAGGTTCCATGTGGGAAAAATTAAAACACCAAAATGGAGGAAGGAGTTAAAGGAGAAGGAATAGATGGGATATAGTACCTACAACCAGGGGCGATGAGAATTACAAGTGTGTTTTCCATCTTCCAAGTCCAAGGCCATATCCGAGGTCCACCTCTGAATTTTGTGAGCAAGATTCCTAAAATTTTTTGAAAATTAAGCAGTACTTAGCATTTTAATTTTTGCCATATTAGTATCTGACACTGACCAAATGACAGACCAAGAATATTTCTTATTCTATTATTGAGGACTAAATAGGATTCTTACTTAGAAATCAGGTTGTTGAGGGGTGGGGAGGTGGTGGCTGGTAAGAGGGAGATGGGAGCATAAGACTCTATTATTTGTGAAAATCCAAATTTCTTAAGTAATCTTTGTTGGATATAAACTGACAGTGTGACCTTTCCCCTATGCATACTGTAAATGTATAACATGGTAGACAACTAAAGCTTCATTCTTTTGTCTCCTTTCATTATTCTTTCATGAATTGGAAATACATCTTCCAATTTTGTATCATGTTTCATATATAAAACATGACGAACCTTGCAATATATAACCTATATAATATATAACCTTGGAATATATAACCTATATTTTATATAATATTATAATATAAAATAGATATCACATAATTTTCCTACCAACTTAATTAGGCCTCCCAAAAGGATTACCTTAAATACACCAAAATGTGATTTGTTGATCATACTTGGGAAAACAGTTTTAAAACTCCCCGTATTGCCTTGGGCTTTCTTTGGATTTCTTGGGTCTGATTTTCACAATAAGTTACAATAGATATGCTGATGGGGGCCCGTGGAATAGGGAGCATCACTGGACAGATCCAGGCTGAGGAAAGCTTGCATTGCAAGTGGGTGATGCCGAACAACTCTCAGGGGGAAAAACAAGGAGAAAGCTGGAGAGGTTCACCAACTATAATTAGCTCCATTAAATCCCTTTAACTGAATTTCTTACATGCTGTTTAAAGAATGGAAACATTTATGGGAAAAGGTAGCACACCCCTTTTTGGTCACTGTTATTGGATGTAAAAAGCAAACTACATTTACAGGTCCCATGGCTATCAAATCTATTTTCTCAAAACAGTTTTCTTAGCATTGTTTGTTATCCAGGAAATTTCACAGCTTTAAGGGACCCAGACTTCAAAGTCAAGGAAGCGAATTTGGGGCATGGAAGACTGGGGGCACCGAGTGAAATTATCCATCAGCATTAAAAAATTACTAGATTTTTTTTCTGTTCATTTGTTGACCGCAGAGTCAGAATAGCTACATATAATTTTGAAAGCATGCATGTATCTTTTTAAAGACGCATAGATATATTCATTCGCTTTATCATTTCATAAAAAATCTGGCCGATCAGACGAATACTGTTTATCAGTTGTTGGTGGAAGGAACCTTCCTCTGCTAAACATTGTGTAGGAACAGCAGCATGACCCTTGGGTCATGGGATAACACTTGTGCACTCATGCTCACAGGGGCCTTTTTTTGTAAGTGGCACCTGCTGTGAGGCTCTCCTTATAAATACTGACTGCCTGCAGCAAATCACAGATGTTTTAGGCACTAGAAAAACCGACAGGAAGTAATCACTAAACGAAAGACAGAAACAGTAAGGGGTATGTGGGGGGAGGGGGAGAAAAAAAGTCTCCAGTAACTGTTTGGGGGATGTTTGGAGGAATGAATTTAAAGTGTAGAGTATAAGTAGCCTTGCTGTGCTGCTCAATTTGGCCCAGACCTCAGCTCAGCTTAGCTGAGAAGGCACAGGGCATCTAAGGAGGATGGGACGTCGTTACCTAATATGAGTGGGGGCATCAGGCTGGAAAATCCCTTTCATTATTTTTGGTAGTTTGAAGTCCTTAACAATTTTAGTTGTTCTTGTTATTTTGTGGCATTTGGGTTTTTCCATTGAACACCTTCCCCATGATTTTTTTTTTTAAGTGTGAAAACAAATGCTTTTATTGTGGTGCAAACCTTCCTTATTAGCCAAAGACCACTTCCCTTTATGCTTCCAGGGGACTGCCCCCACCACCTGGTGTACTGAACGTTGGATGTTAAAAAAAAATCATGCTTGAGTTTATCTTGTTTTTTACACCAGTTTATTTTGAGTGTATTTCAAAGCCATATAATAACATTATTTTATAGACTTCCAATTAAGTGCTAACAAAGAAAATATTTGTCTACTCTCCATTCCCCCAACAATTTCTGGACCTCATTTCAAAGAGATGCATGTTACCTGAATGTTAATTGCTTTTTTTTTTCCCCAGAGAAACCAAAGCATGTTGTTTGTTTTCAGAGGAGTATTTATATTTAACATGTTTACATTGAAGTCACATTTGCTCTCTTCCTTAAATGACTCCTCTAATAACTATTTTTTAGCTTACAATCACATTAACAATCTGCCCCTAAAGAATTCCTCAGTCTTATTTTTTATAATTTTTATTTTAATATTTGACAGTTTCTTTGTAAAAAGGAAAGAGCATTTGAAATAATATTGGGTATTTTGCCAAGTCTGTCAAAGGAGTAACACTTCCACTTTCTCAGCTCCGACTCATTAAAATTGTATTCTAATTCTGTCTTAACTTGGTCTCGGTGCTTCATAAGTCATTGCCTGCTCATTACTTGTAGTGTGGGAGATGAAATTTATTCAAACCTAATAGCTGAGATAAAGAATGGAAAGGCAGGCAGCTGGGAGAAATGAAATTAGCCTATTTTAGTACTTTTCCGGCTGGATTTTTGCACAGCCACCGGTTATGCCATGTGTCAGTTT
This sequence comes from Gorilla gorilla gorilla, assembly GCF_029281585.2. NCBI lineage: Eukaryota > Metazoa > Chordata > Mammalia > Primates > Hominidae > Gorilla > Gorilla gorilla. Next base: position 128,873,576 of record NC_073228.2, on the reverse strand, counting down.
GCATTTGTGACACTATCTATGTTTAGTTTATAGATTTCCGTTAGTATGATACTCTTAAAATGAAATACAGGAGATTCTCCCCTTCCCCCCTGCCTTTTTTTTTTTTTTTTTTTTTGTCTTTGGCATTGAAATGTCACTGAGTATCTGAGTTGATAAACGGGAAAACATGATTTTCTATAGTTTTCTATAATTATGGAATCATTAAAATTGCCCAAGAAAGATTAATTGTTTCATTGTGTTACAATTCATATTGGTATGTCTTACAGAAAAGAACATTAATGACAGAGAGTAAATGTTATACCCTCAGCATGGTTTGAGGGGAAATGGATTTAGAATGTAATGTGACTTACAAGCAATTTCAGGTAGAATACAGGAGGGAGCTACGCTTCTAACCTAAACACTCCATCTCCAGCTTTAAATGTCAAAAGAATACACTGTGGAATTCCTAATTCTGAATATAGAGGAGTATTTGAAGAACATTGTCTAAAAGCATTGTACTTTTCCATTATAAATTGAGTTGTTAAGGAATTATATGGTCTAATTACTAAACTTGGTATTTTTGACTACTTTGATTATGAACATTGTCATTAGCTAGATAATTAAATTGACTGCAATAACAAGTCATAATTTAGAAATATGTTTGAAATTACTTTCTATATGAAAGCAAAGTCTTTGTTGATCTATGTATGTGATTAATGTCAAGTGTCATGAGTTAGCTGAGAGATTTCAGTGTAAAAATATGTGCATTTATATAAAAGAAAGAAGTTCATTTATACTCTAATTCTTAAAGTAAACAATGGAGCTTGATATGTGCCTAAATATAAGTACTGATGGATTTTTTTCTGCTTACTCAAAGAAAATATAGGAAGAAAAATACACTTCTTAGAAATGTGATGGTTACGTTTAGGTTAGGTTTAACCATTTATGCATACAGTGCAATGTTTACACTCAACCTAGAAACTTTACAAATAATATACTTAGATTTAAATTTAAATAGATAGAACCAGTCAAAGTATTACGTAAGATATGTGGACATTTCTGTCAAACCCACTGTAGTACGAAATTACAAAATATTTTATGTGACCAATAAACTGTGCAGATAAGAAGCAGCGGACCACAGTCATAAACAAACTTGTCTTTGTCGTAGGTACTCTCTGGTAACAGTAGCTGGATTAGAAAGGTGACCTTCTTGAGAGCATTTAGCATGGTGGATTTTTATTTGCTTTTTATGTCTTTAGCATTGTGAAATTTTGTTCGCGGTTTTTGTAAACCATCTAGCAGAAGAGTAGGTCAAGTTATAATCTAGGACTAAACTAGAAATCAATAGACCATACAAGGCTAAGCCCTGGCATGATTTAATAAATTCTGTCCAATGAATTATGTAATAAATAAACTATGCAGTGTGTTTCTTTGTGTGTGTGTGTGTGTGTGTGTGTGTGTGTGTGTGTGTGATGTAAGTAAATGTCAAATACCAAACTGATGTGGATGTAAACAATTATATATAGGGTTTGTTCCTAAATATGTATTTCCGGATTTCCAGATATACAGCAATCATATGCTATAACTAATATACCCAGATCCATTCGAACTCCATCTGTATCCTTTCGCTTCCCATCTTCGCCACTCCAGGCACTTGGAATGCACACATATCCCAGTCCTATTGCTTATATAGCCTCTATCAAGCAAATAAAACATAACAGTAATGTGAAAACCGATTTGTTACTCAACTAGAATATTTTTGATGCCAAGCTTGGGTCTACATCAATTTCAAATTTGCAATTTGGGACTCAGAAATCGACAGACTAATGGGCTCTGTCAAGAAACATACTAAAGAAATGTAGCATATGTTCCTACAAAAGACTTTGATCTATACTCTCATTAACAAAACATTTTTCCTTTTTTCAGGCTATGAGAATCTGGTTGCCAATTATACTTAAATTATTATGTTTGGCCGCTTGATTCTTTTATCAACTGGATGTCTTCATAGAAATAACAGCTGCATGAGCAGCACTTTTTCAAAGCAACAAGGAAAGAATCTATTCCCACCCCAGAGTCCCACATTAGCCAGTTCCTTCTCACCAGAGAAGAACAAAAAATATCTACAGAGGCAATGAATAAGAGAGGAAAGGGCTATTATGGATCTATTGTTAGTATAATTCCCTGCTGTGGCCACTGGTCCTTGAGGTTGTGTTCTTTGCTAGGGACTACTGGTTGTATCTGTCCTTTATGGCTGGTGGTAGTGGTTCAAATCTATTTAGCACTAATGGCTGCGGCAGTCAGTGTCAAGAAATTTGGTTGATGACTCAGATTTTGGACTTACCCTCTTCTCTCTTGACATTCTGAGTTCTTCATATTTCATCAATAGTTGCATACCTTCTCATGAATGCCAGCCACATTAAGGCATTTGTGGTATCAGATCTCAAATCTCAGATCTGTGGTATCAGAGAAAGCAGAAGTTTCATTGGACTATTACCACATTATTCTTATGAATAGGCATACCCACACCCCCTCCCATTAGCTTTAATGCATACAGCATAAAACATTATGTATCTGCTTCTCATCACTCTCTGGATCTTCAAAAACTGTTTGCCCTTCTAAATATTTTTTCTTGTCCACTTTTTTTACTTTTATACTTCATTTTCTTTGGATATGATTTTATCTTTCTTTAACTAATTCCAATGTTTGAATCAACTATTGCAATCATAAAAAGTGCCCTAAATCTAAAGATTTTCATGCTCTGAGAGTCCTGATTCAGCATCAGACCTACTAACTGGCCTCTGCCTGTGAAACCTGAAAGGATCTCAAAGAAGTAACTGATTTCTAATCAACAAATACATACCCTCTTCAAAGGCAACATCTCCTCCCAGCTTTTAGAATTTAACATCCAGTATCCTCCCACATTTTTACTCAACCTGGCCTTCCAATCTATTTCTTCTGTGTCTCCTTTACCAACATGCCTTTATACTTCCAATATATTAGTTCACTTAGTCATCACAGATGAGCAAACCAACTCAAAAACATCAAGCACCTAGCTCTAAAATGACTTCACCAAAGATACACTTTGACAAAATAGGTCACATTCAAGCATAAGGTATATTTCCAAATTTGTTAAAAAACAAATTTCCAAAAAGATAAAATCATGACTCTCATACAAATATAAAATAAACACGTCAAAGACTGTATTTAGCTCATTAATTGAGAGAACTGATAAGCGATTGCTAGTTCAAAGGAAAATCCACAGAACAGACACATATATAGATGAAGAATAGTGAAATAAATTCACAAATGTGTAAAAAACTGGTTTCTTCGACAATGGGGAAGACAAGTTGAATCTTCACAAGACAGAATTGATTTGCATGTTGAAGAAAAACATCATTTGCATTACTACCAGTTTTCTACAAATTACTTTTAACTTTACACTGTTGTAAAATGACACATATCCTATAAAGGACCAAGTAATCCTGGAGGTTCCAGCATTTGTTGGAGACAGAAACAAGATTTGTTTGATTCTCTTTGATTCAACAAATGAATGAATAAACACCCTTGATTATTGTATTTAGGATTAATTATTCATTCATTCAACACATACTGTTTCTTACTTACTATACCAGTCCATGTTCTAGGTGGGGGAGACAGTACGGTTAATAAAACAGAAATATTTTTGTCTTATATCCTAATGGGGAAAAATAGAACATAAGTAAATAAATAAATTATAAATATATATTAAATGGTATTAGTGCTATGGAGGAAAATAAAGCAAAACAAGGTAGATAGAATGGGGATAATACAGGGAAAGGTACTGTTTTAAAGAAGATGTTTAGGAAAAATTACACTGATGTGGAGCTACTTGAGCAGAGACATGAAGGAAGTGAGGGTCAGAGTTGTACAAATTGCTGGAAGAAGAGCTTTCTAGGCAGAGAGAAGAGCAAGTGCAAAGCCTGAGACAGTAGAAGACTCACGTATGTAGGGCCAGCAAGGAGGCCAGCATGATGGGGGAGAGTGAGCCTGCAGTCAGAAGGGACAGGGCAACAGAAACAGGCAGAGATAGAAAGATGGAAGCCCTTGCAGGCCATGATAAAGACTTAGTGTTTCTAAGTGTTACAGGAGGCAAGTGGAAGGTTTGGGTCCTGAGAGTGGTGGTAGCAGAGGAGAGGGGAGGAGAGGGGATTATGCTTTTCACTGGCTGCTGTGGGAAATGGGGCCAAGATTTATTGAAGATTAGTTAGGGGGGCTCTCACAATCTTATGAGAGATTACAGTGGCTTGGAGTAGAATGTAGCTGTGGAAATATGAGAAGTGCACTCTTTTTAGCTATTTTTTTTTTCTTTTTGTGTGTGTTTGGGTTTGTTTGTTTGTTTTGAGATACAGTGTTGCTTTGTTGCCCGGGCTGGAGTGCAGTGGTGTGATCACAGCTCACTGCAGCCTCAACCTTCCGGGTTCAAGCGAGCCTCCTACCTCAGCCTCCCCATAGCTGGGACTACAGGTGCATGCCTGGTTAATTTTTTATGTTTTGCTTTGTTTTGTTAGTTGTTTTTTCTTTTTTGTTTTTGTAGAGACAGGGTTTCATCATGTTGGCCAGGCTGGTCCCAACTCCTGGGCTCAAATGATCTGTCTGCCTTGGCCTCCCAAAATGCTTGGATTATAGGCATGAGCCACCGGGCCCAGACGTTTAGCTGAATATTTTAAAGGTGAGGCCAGCAGAGAAATTTCTGCTCCAACCAGCAAGAAGAGGAAATAGCTTTGCAACACACACACACACACACACACACACACACACACACACACACACACACACAGAGAGCCCACTTTTTACTCTTCAAAATTATCTCCTACTTCAAAGAAACAAATTTGTTGAAATGCAAAAATATTCCCAGACGATTTTTTCTTTTTTTCTTGAGACAGGGTTTCGCTCTTGTTGCCCAGGCTGGAATGCAATGGCTCGATCTCGGCTCACTGCAACCTCTGCCTCCTGGGTTCAAGGGATTCTCCTGCCTCAGCCTCCCAAGTAGCTGGGATTACAGGCGCCCACTACCATACCTGGCTAATTTTTCTATTTTTAGTAGAGACGGGGTTTCGCCATGTTAGCCAGGCTGGTCTAGAACTGCTGACCCCAGGTGATATGCCCACCTTGGCCTGCTAAAGTGCTAGGATTACAGGCGTGAGCCACTGTGCCCAGCCCCAGAAGATTATTTTTATCATCTCTCATGAAGCGTGTAGAAAATTAACCTGTCTGTGCCTTTTTTTTCTTTTTTACTAAGTCCGTAACACAGGTGCTCGTTTGCAAACCAAAGAGCTTCATTTTGTGTTACACATAAAAGGGCGATTGAAAGAATATCATTCAGTTATGGAATCTATGGCAAATGGAATCAAGCTTTTTAAATTGGCAGGGAAATATGTTTCCTAGATTTTTCCATGGGAGAGGTAGAGGAAGAAAACCTTTTTTCCTCTGCCCTTCTTGGGTCTCTGCCTGGAACCCTACAAACTGTACTGACAAATGACAAATTAATAATTGAAAACAGAATTGTATTGACAAGTTCACCTCTCATATGTGTCAAAAAGTTAGTTAGAATTTGAAGTCTATACACCTAACTTACTTAAAAGGGAAGAGAGAAAGAGCACTTAGAGAAAAGCAATGACATTTTGGAAAGCCAAAGGAGCCACAGGTGACTAGATGGGAGATATCATGATGGTCTTGTGAAAATGTCCTGTTTGGGTGTAGTGCTGACTTCTCCTCTCCAGGAAAAAAAGATTAGAGATGCTCCCACTAAGGGGATTTCTGACAATTTCATTCTTTTGAGTTCCTTTTGGGATGCTCTGCATTTAGATAGATGAGACATTTATTTCAGAAACTCAAATGCCTTTGGCTCAAAAGTAATTCTTATACCAATGTAGCATATTTTGGGGTGGCACACCCTGATAACGTTCAGAGATGAATATGAAAAAAAGTGTTTTATATACAATAATAAAAATCTTAAAAAGAAAATCAATTTAATTAAATAAATTAAATGAATTAATGAATATAAGACACAAAAATAAAATGTATGCTTATGAGCTGGGTGCAGCGGCTCAGGCCTCCAACCCTAGCACTTTAGGAGGCCAAGGTGGGAGCACAACTTGAGCCCAGGAGTTCAAAACCAGCCTGAGCAGCATAGCCAGGAGACCTCGTCTCTATGAAAAATAAAAACAGGCCAGGTGCAGTGGCTCATGCTTGTAACCCCAGCACTTTGGGAGGCCAAGGAGGGTGGATCACCTGAGGTCAGGAGTTTGAGAGCAGCCTGACCAACGAGGTGAAACCCCACCTCTAGTAAAAATACAAAAATTAGCCAGGCGTGGTAGCAGGCACCTGTAATCCCAGCTACTTGGGCGGCTAAGGCAGGAGAATTGCTTGAACCGGAGAGGTGCCGGTTGCGGTGAGCTAAGATCAGGCCATCGCACTCCAGCTTGGGCAACAAGAGCAACACTCCATCTCAAAAAATAAAAATAAAAACAAAATTATCCAGGTGTAGTGGCATGCACCTGTAGTCCCAGCTACTTGGGAAGCTGAGGTGGGAAGATCACTTGAGCCCAGGAAGTCGAGGCTGCAGTAAGATATGACTGTGCCACTGCCCCCCAGCCTGGGTGGTGACAGAGCAAGATCCTATCTCAAAAAAAAAAAAAAAAAAGAAGTTTGCTTAAGCAGTTGTGTATCAAGTAAGAATTATGCTTATCACAAAAGTCATACAATTTTATCAAGTAACTGAGATCAGTATTCAGTATGCAGTTACAGAAAATGGAAGCTCTGGGGGTTCTGTCTCTTGGCTTTGGAGCCCCCTCCCTCTGTCTCTGTACAGAGGAGCTTCTTCTATCTTTCTTCCCCCTTCTTTATTGCCTATTAAACTCCCTGCTCCTTAAAACTACAAAAAAAGAAAAAAAAAAAAAGAAAATGGAAGCTCTGTGTCACCAATTTAGAGTTTAGTGTTTGCCAAGAGAACTGTTCCTTATTGCAATACAATAAAACCCCAAACCAAAAGGAATCTAGCTGGATGGAGCATAGTTTTGGAAGTTCATCATAATCCTCTGGAGAATTTTTACTAAAATTTGTGTCGAAAACATAAATTTCCAGACCCCACCGCAAGACGTTTTCATTCAACACATTTGGGTTGATACCTGGACATCTGTACTTTACAATTTTGATGATCATCCACTATGGGGACCTGTAAGTTAAGCCACAATCTGCACCTGAAAAATTTTCAAAATTCACCTACTCAAAGACAGAATCTGAAAACGAAGTTTTGTTTGCTTATTTGGGACACATAGTGCTACTCATTTTATTGAATGATAGAATGTTGGTGCTGAAAGATTATCTGGTCAAAAAGAAAATAAACAGATGAAACAACCAAGGCCCAGAAAGTGCCCATTATCCACAGAAAGCCCAATTCTCCTACACTTTCCTCACCACACTGCCTGCATTCCATCTGGACATTACTTGAAGAATGTGTTTGAATATTTTCCACATGTAATGTGTTTTCCTTACTATGTTTCTATTTATCCAATTTCTACCTATTTTCAGAATGTAATCAAAACAGCATCTACAGATACATATACAACAAATACATATACATATACAGCAAATACACATACAAAAGAAAAAAGGAAGGAAGGAAGGAAGGGAGGGAGGGAGGGAGGGAGGAAGGAAGGAAGGGAGGGAGGGAGGAAGGAAGGAAGGGAGGGAGGGAGGGAGGGAGGAAGGAAGGAAGGGAGGGAGGGAGGGAGGGAGGAAGGGAGGGAGGGAGGGAGGGAGGAAGGAAGGAAGGGAGGCCAAAGAAAAGGGAGGGTAAATATGGCAACGACAATTCATCAACTTTGCAGCGATGCAGTTGAAATGGTGCTAAGCCCTTGAGAGTCAGAGCAAAAAGAGACAACTAGACCATAAGCTTCAGTGAAGGTACGTGGCATGATTTCTTTCTCATTATTTTCCTTCTTGTATTAAGCCATGCACTGCTCAGTGAATAATTAATAGCTATGACCTGTAATCCTGAAGCCAAACCACATCAAACTTTTATTCCATATTACTCAGGACCTGCAAATTTCAGGAGGAAATGTAGATGGTAACTAGGATTATGGAGAAAACAAAATGACCTATGGCTGTGAGTATGTACTATCACATTGGTAAGGCATTCCGTCACAGTTGAACAAAGATGATTAAAGCTGTCCTAAAAGGAATTATGCTTACCCTTGTTCTATTTTTTAGATCTAATAGCCAAGCCTGAATATACTGAGTTTCAATGTCTCTGAACCACTGTTAATCAGGTTTCTTTTTAATTTTCTCCTAAGACACTACGTAGAATTCTTCAGTACCTTCAGTTGCTCAGGCTTCATCTTTCCCATTTTTTAGGTATTTTCCCCAAAACAATAGTGGGACATAAAAAGAAAAGAAAAACCATTCAATCCTCCTCTCCTAAAAAGTACAGCTTCCCCAGTTTGTTGTGGTTGTGGTTGCTGCTGTTGTTATGACTGTCCTGTCTTTTGTGTAACTTGAATAGTTCTTGCTTTTAAAAATGTTTATCCAGGGCTCTACATACTTCCCATGGCTCCCTGCTGATAAAGCTTCAGTGTAATTAAAGTATTTATATGAACACTGAGGAATTCAACTTGCATTATTTAGACACACAAAGGAAAATTCTTCGCATTTCCAAGTCACAATTGTGTAATCAGATGACATAGTGTCAGCTGGTTTAAGAATACCTTTACACTCAGAAAAAAAAAATGTAAAATTGCTATGTTTTCTCTTTCAATTATATGGCATTTGTTGGTGAAATTTACTTTACTGGATTGTACTTCAACTTGTATTGAATGTTTTAAACTATGTAGTCTAAAATAGTCTTGCTGGACTATATTTGTTTGTTTAATTAACCCTGGAAAATGAACGCCAATGGACAGGGGGACACGAACTCATCACCATTCAATTAGGCCTAAAGGCAAGCTTTTTTTTTTTTTGCTTTGCCTTTAAATGTCTTGCCCCTTGACACATCCTTATTATGGAAATAAATGTAACATTGAATAAGCTAATGCCATGCTTTTGGAATTATGACATGAAGGAGAAGAATTACAGCACACTGGGAATTTTGGTAGGAATTGATTTACAAAAGAAGTTGCCACATTTGTTTTTATTGTGGTTAAAGCTCTAGTTTGGGAAAAGACAAAAGGGCAAGGAATTGGGGAGTTTCTGGATGAATGTGGATCTAATGAAGAGAGACCATTGGTTCCACAGGCCAGGGTAAGATTCCCACAGTTCTGAACAAACAGTTCTCAGCCAATAATTTCTAAGCCTTTGTTTCCCCACTTTGGAATTCTGACTACAGGCATGTTACCAAGCCAACTGGGTTCACTACAAAGACCCACAGAACGCTTTTTATCACAAAGATCAAGACAACAATTGTGTGCCTACAAGAAAAGAACAACTAAAACAATCCAACAAGCATTAAAAGAACAATTCTAGAGATAGTTGCCTTTGAACTCCAATAATGGGTAACATTCAGTCCCGAGATTTGAATTCCAAGTTAAAAGAATTCATTACCAGTTGCCTTTTCTTATAATTATAAGAGCTGCTGGCAGCAAGTATTTTCAGCAGCATTATTTTTGTCCAATGTAATATTTTACAGTGATGTCAAATCTCATACAATAACCATATTGTAAATCGACTTTATAGACTTCGTTTTGTTTATTATAGAGTTCATCTATGAAACAGAAGAAATCTAAATTTTGCCTTGGCTTCAACACAAACTACAAAAAGTACTGTTTTACAAGAGCTTATTCTGAAATATCACTTCCTGAACGTAGAAGTATCCTATTTGCACAGATACATTCCATAGACATACACAATGTCCAGCTGAGAAAATAAAGGATAGTCCATCTGGATGTTTCTTTCTTTCTCCTAACTGTGACCTGTGAGTAATTTCAGTTCAACACGGAAAAAAATAAATAAAACTTACATTGTTGTGTAAACATGGCATTTTCTAATGACGTGGGAACAATTTAAACTGAATCTAAGCAGACACAATAATTAAGAATACATATTCTATTTGAAGAATTTGACCACTATTATTTGTGGGGGTTCTACATATTCAAAACCTTACAAATAGCTTCTGGGATTCAGTCTTTCCTTATTATAAAATCCATGGCAAGCATTTTTTTGCTTTTGTTTTTATTTTGAAACAGGGTCTCACTCTGTCACCCAGGCTGAAATGCACTGTCTCAATTGTAGCTTACAGCAATCTGGAACTTTTGGGCTCAAGGGATCCTCCTGCCTCAGCCTCCCCACTAGCTGGGACTACAGGCACATGCCACTGAGCACAGCTAATTTTTTTTCGGTAGAGACAGGGTTTCATTTTGTTGCCCAGTCTGGTCTCAAACTCCTGGACTCAAGCGATCCTCCCACCTCAGCCTCCAAAATATTGGGTGTGAGCCACCACACCCAGCCAAGTATTTATTTTTATGTTTTGAGTGTTCACTCTATTTTTTGTCTGCATAAGAAATGCAAGAGAATCACCTTTTAAGCCAATTATCCCGGTGGTTCATTTTGTGGAAGGATTACATGAGTCTTGCATTTGATAAAAATTCAAAATTGCTACCCCAGACCATAGCACCTTGTTTTATCTAATGAGAGTAACTTACTGCTTTTAGAAAACTTCTCAGAAAGACTTTTCTTGCCAAGAAAAAAAAAAGAAGAAAGTTCTTTAATAGAATGAGTGCACTAGATTTTTGTTTTTAACTTAGATCTTAATGATCAATTTTTTCTTATATTCATGCATGCATTCCAATGCTATGCCAGCAACATTTATGCCAGAATCAATATGGAGAACTGTTTTGGCATATATAAATTAATTTCATACATGGGAAACTGTAAATTTGGCAAGTAACTTCTCCTTATTTGTAAATAACTAGATTTAGTACATTGCCTACCAGATTTCAGATTATCATGAAAAGAATATTTAGATGTTTTTAGGTCTACATTTGAAGACTAGCTGTTGGTGGATAACAGAAATCCCTTGATTATCAGCCAACAAAACAATTCTTAACTAAAGGCAGATTGGTATATTAAGTCTATAGAGAAAAAAAATCTATAAATCAAATCTGATTTTCCCATAGATGTAATGTAATGTTATATCCCCATCAGGACCTTGATGACAGGAGATGCCACCAGGATGGTAAAGGAGGAGATACCAGCCTTCATCCTCCCACAAAAAAACAAATGCAGACAGCCATCCACAAGCGTAAATAGCACTGAGAGGGCTCAAGGGCCTACTAAAGAATCTGCAGCAACACAGTAGAGTGAAAAAAAATAGAGAATATTCACATAGAAATGATTGCTGGTAGGCTGGGCACGGTGGCTCATGCCTGTAATCCCAGCACTTTGGGAGGCCAAGGTGGGCACATCATAAGGTCAGGAGATCAAGACCATCTTGGCTAACACAGTGAAATCCCGTCTCTACTAAAAATACAAAAAATTAGCCGGGCGTGGTGGCGTGCGCCTGTACTCCCAGCTACTTGGGAGTCTGAGGCGGGAAAATGGTGTGAACCCGGGAGGCAGAGCTTGCAGTGAGCCGAGATCACGCCACTGCACTCCAGCTTGGGCGACAGTGCGAGACTCGTCTCAAAAACAAACAAAAACAAACAAATAAACAAAAAGGAAATGATTGCTGGTGACCTTAGCATACTTGAGATACCAGGAGTCAGCTAGGAACAAAGAGGTAGAGGCTATCAATATCAATCATGTAACAGGAACTACTCTGGTCCCCAGCAGCCTGCTCCAGAGAGGACACCAGCATCTTTTGCTACTGAGGTATCAAACAACCATTCCTGCTGGGGAACCTCAGGGAGGGAGGACCAGATGCATATTCTTCTCCCTCCCAAGAAGCAGCCACTGTTGAGCCACTTCAGGAACAGAGCTGTCACCTCTCTCAACCCCACCAGGCCCAGGTAATATACACTTCTCAAAAGAGGACAAAGAAATGACCAACAGGCATATGAAAAAAATGCTCAACATCACTAATCATTCAGCAAATGCAAATTAAAACAACAATAAATTTGACCTCATACCTGTTAAAATGACTATTACCAAAAAGGAAAAAAGATAGCAAGTGTTGGTTAGGATGTGGAGAAAAGGGAACCCTTATACACTTGTTGGGAATGTAAATTAGCACAGCCATTATGAAAAAGAATACGAAGGTTGCTCAAAATATTAAAAACAAAACTACCACATGATCCAGCAATCCCACTGCTGGGTATATATCCAAAAAGTATGAAATCAGTATTTTGAAGAAGTATCTACACTCTCATGTTTATCTCAGTACTATTTACAATAGCCAATATAGCGAATCAATCTAAGTGCCCAACAATGGATGAATGAATAAAGCAAATGTGTTACACATACATAATGGAATACTATTCAGCCTTGAAAGAAAAAGAAGATAATCCTGTCTTTTGCAACAACACATGGATGAACCTGGAGAACATTATGTTAAGGGAAATAAGCCAGGCTTAGAAAGACAAATACCATATGACCTCACTTACATACTGAATCTAAGAAAAAAGTGAACTTGTAAAAACAGAGAGTAAAATGGATCGCCAGAGGCTAGGGGGTGGGGGCAATGGGGAGCTGTCAGTCAAAGAACACAAAATTTCAGTTAGACCAAAGGAGTAAGTTCAAGAGACCTACTGTACCTCATGGTGAATATAGTTAGTAGCAATATAGTGTATACTTGAAAATTGCTAAGAAAGTAGATTTTAAGTGTTCTCACCACACACAAAAAAGGATAAAACGAAAAGTGTGTGAGGTAATGCATATGTTAAATAGCTTCACTTAACCATTCCACAATGTATATCAAAACATCATGTTGTACATCATAAATATACACGATTTTTACTTGTCAATTTAAAAAATAAATGTTTTAAAAAGACTTTGATGACAAACTGTTTAGAAAAAAAAAGGACCAAAAGTTTTACATTTAAATAATGATAAACAATTTGTTTATATTCTGTACAATATAATCAGGTTCATAGACTAGCCAATCCTAATATTTTATTTAAAAGAGATATTAGAACAGGAATTATATCTGAGTTTATCAGTCAAAATTCCAGCAAGACTTAGGCCAGGCAAGTAGAGAAGAGGGAGAAGAGGGATGAAGAGTATTATTATGCCTCACACAAGAGGGAAGCCAACTGATAAATGTAATTTGTGACCTTCCTGCTTTCAGTTCCATAATTACATGGGTGTCTTAGTCCATTTTGTGTTGCTATAACAGAATATCTGAGACTGGGTAATTTATAAAGAAAAGAGGTTAATAGCCTTCTGAAGGCTAAGACCAAAAAGCACAGCACTGGCATCTGCATAGCTTCTGGTGAGGGCCTCATGCTGCATCACAACATGGCAGAGAAGCAGAAGAGGAGAAGGTGTGTGCAAAGAGAGGGCAAAGCACAAAAGGCAAACTTGCTTTGTAACAACCCACTCTGGTGGGAACCAATACATTCCCATGAGAATTAACCCAATACTGCAAGAAATGCATTAATCTCTTCATGTGGACAGATCCCCCATGACCCAAACACCTCTTAAAAGCCCTACCACCCCTAAATAGCACTACACTGACAATTACATTTCAACATGAGTTTTGGCAGAGATGAATCACACCCAAATCATAGCAATGGGGTGCTCTAGGCAAAGAGCTTTGCATGTGAATGGCTGCAAGTCAAAATCTATTGCTATTATTCATACCGACTTTCAAATGTAAAGAAAATAAAGTAAAAACAATATATAAAAAATGTATTTCAAAACACTCACTCTACTTTTAGATGTTGGTAAATTTATAAATGTTTCCTGGTATTTTTGGTACCAATAATACAAAAGAGAAATTATTGAATTAGTATGTATATTGTTAGATCCATATATGTATCTTTGATATGCATATATGTGTGTATATATCTATATGTACATATCACACAAAAACATATACAGGCAAACCTAACGCTTCTCATTTGTCTCTGAAGAGTATGAAAGAAATATGGCTACAATCAAAGTATATGTTAAGCGCTAATCTTTTTGTAACATTATCTAATTTATATAGGTTGAAATATGTATGAGCCTTTGGTTTGGCCATGCATTTCTGAGGAGCTGCCATTGAGAATATAATCTTTATGGATCAATGCATAATTTATATGTCTTTAAGTGTAGTATTAGCACTTCAGATTGATATTTTTTCCCAAAAAAATGTACATATAAACTCTTCCTAAGCATATGTCAATTACCCATCTGCCTTTTGGAGTCTTTCAAAAATTAAAACAGAAAAGAAATTTAGTTTAATGCTTTGCTTTCTCTTATAGAGAAACATTTCTAATATCCAAAGGGGAAATTTCATGACGGAAAAAGTCTTACTGTGGATTTCCAACTCTAGAACTATGGTATGTCCCCAGGTAAATCATAAAGTTAACCTAGAGCTCTATTCAACTACAAATGGACCGTCTTCCCTTTTCAGTTTTCACCAGTGAGCAGGGCAGGGTGTGGCACCATAAATGGGAGCTAAGTCCATTGCTCTCTTCCCACAAGAACCACCACAGGCGATTCTTCCTTGACAATTTATGCGACTCCTGCCCTCATGGTCACAGCTCCCTGAATGGTGATCTGGGCCTGAACCAAGACAGACATCTTCACATGTCCAGCAGTCCTGGAATCAGACCAGCACATGTACTCAAGCTAGTAGATAAGAAAGTAGGAAGAAGCAGAGATGGAAGACCTAAGTGTTGATCACTGAGTTTCATACTTTAAATATATTATTTTCACTTCTCACAAGACCCCATGCTGTTTTATGATTGAAACACTGACAAGCAGAAAGAGTTAGATAATCTTCCCAATATCATCTACCCAAGGAGTGGCTGAGTAGGGATTCACTGTTTGACTCCACAGCTGCCCAGCTAATTATTTTGTCCATGCTGCTAAAGATTATTAGCTGTAAGTAGATTACTACTTGTAAGTGGGAAAAGTGCAGCACCTCTCCGGTCAATTGACAGAATGGAAAATTGCTGAAATTCTCAAAAATTGAGAATTTTTTTTTTCTTTTTTTTGAGATGGGGGTCTTGCTCTATTGCCCTAGCTGGTCTGGAACTCCTAGGCTCAAGCAATCCTCCCTCTTTGGCCTCCCAAAATGCTGGGATTACAGGCGTGAACCACCATGCCTGGGCAGAAATGGAGGATTGGGTCTTAGGTATCTCTGCATCCCTTATGGAAACTAGCTAAATGTTAATACTGTAAGTGTTCAAGAAATAATGGTTAAATGGATCATCCATAAATGGGAATATATTTTTTCAGCTTGCTTTAGTTAGAAATGGAATTAAAACAGTACATATGTGTAAACATAAGATATACATTTAAAATTTTTGAATATGCTAGTGATTAAACAATGATGTAACACAGAAATCATTAGCTACCTGTTTTACAAATTCACTGTCCCGTGCCCCCACCATCTATTACTTTATTAAGAGATAAATAAATCCATGGGCCAATTGCACTGTTTTAAATGGCTTTGACTTTGTAGTATCTCTGAAATACAATTTAGAAGCAAATTTGTAACACTGTAGACAACATCTGGGGGGAAAAAGACTTTATCATATGTCGGATCATTTAAAATCCAAACATCAGCATAAGGAATCTGTTAATGAGATGTCAAAGCCTGTATATCTGCTTATGAGTGTCTCACGTTTGCCAAAATAAAACAAAATCTAATAATAGAAAAACTTCACGTAATGCATTACTGTTTATAAAGCATTTCCCTAAGTTTCTCAATCTAAGGTACTTGTTCTTCATAGCAGAAATCAAAACATAAACACGGTTAAGTGTCAAGTTGTGTGAAATATTTTTATATGAAAACAAATGGATCTTTGATGGATAAAAAAGGCAAAATATGTATTCTCCTTTTTTTGGCTCCTGTAGATTCATTTTTAATATACAAAAGAGAAGACCTCAATGAAATTGTTCTCTAATATATTCTCTGGGTTTCTCCCAATCCCTCGCCTATCACAAAAGATCATGGTGAAAACATCTGAGAAAAACTACTATATATTATCTCCTTTTGTCTTCCGGAGAGCTCTATGATGTAATTGTGTTCATGCCAATTTACAGGTAAGTAAAGAAGCACTGAGAAGCTAACTTCCATCATTGTGGAGAGAAAAAGTTTTAAAGAACATTCTTATTTCCGGGAAGAATCTCCTTTTACCCCCTGCAAACTCAACTATTTATAACACATTATCAATATCCTATGTGAGATTTAAGAGTGTTCTGGAAAAAATGTATGTGAACAAGGACTGCTGTATATCAAGTGTATAAAATAGGGATAGAATTATATTCATTCTCAACCTACTTTCTCTTAACCAACTTTCCTATTAATCAACATTCTTTCTTCTCCCTATAAAACGTTACATATTTGCTTTCTGTAAAGTATAATGAAAATCTACCATGGTGGTTTTCAGAGTGATCCCTGGGCCAGCAGCATCAGCATCACCTGAAAACTTGTTAGAAATGCAAATTCTCAGGCCCCACTCCACATCTATTGAACCTAAAACTCTGGGGATGAAGCTAAGAAATCCAGATGCCAACATTTAAGAATCACTTATCTGGAAAGATTCTACTTGCACATTGTCTATACACTCTCACCTCACTTGAAAGAAACAAAAACTGCAAACTATAGACCATTAATTTGTAAGTATGTGCAAGAAAAACTATGCTGTATTTCTCAATAGGTTGAATAGCCCTTATCCCTTCATAAAAAGATTGATGGATGGATGTGTAATGTATATATATCATTTTTCACGTTTTCCTACCTTGGCAATATTTTTGACTAACTGACCACTGCCAGGGCTCTCCCTATATAAAAGTAGACAATAGAGAGGTGATAGACGGTAGGTAGATCAATAGGCAGGTAGGTAGATAGATTGATAGATAGAACTGTGTGTGTGTGTGTGTGTGTGTGTGTGTGTGTGTGTGTGTGTGTGTGTGTGTGTGAAGGGTATGAGCACACCTCTGAAAAATCCCTTAAGATGCACAGAGAGGGCATTCACTTTTTTAAATGTCTATATTTGAGGTATATCTTGGGAAATGAAATAAAGAAATGTGATGTTGAGAACTAAGAAAAAACAACCTGCCAATTTGGGGGCCTCAGGGTACAGAGGAGCTGGGAGAGCTGCCCCATGAGGTACTAGAAAGAGGCAGAACTCCCACCTGCCCGAAGAGATAGCCCCTATGCCTTGCCCCTTAGGCCACCTCCTGGCTATTTCTACTTGGAATCAGGACTATACCTAGTTGACTGAACACAAGCTTTGAGCAGACTAGTCTAGATGAAAACTTGTATTAGTCCATTCTCATGCTGCTATAAAGAGCAGCCTGAGACTGGGTAATTTATAAGGGAAAGAGGTTTAATTGACTCACAGTTTCACATAGCTGGAGAGGCCTCAGGAAACTTACAATCATAGTGGAAGGGAAAGTAGGCACATCCTTCTTCACGTAGCGGCAGGTGAGACAGAAGTGCCGAGCAAAGGGGGAAAGCCCCTCATAAGACCATCAGATCTCGTGAGAATTCACTCAGTATCATAAGAACAGCATGGGGGTAACCACCCCCATGATCCAATCACCTCCCACCAGGTCCCTCCCATGACACATAGGGATTATGGGAACTACAATTCAAGATGAGATTTGGGTAGGGACACAACCAAACCATATCACAACTGCTCCATGGACACTTCCATCTGAGGGTACTTTAGAGACTGTCCTTGCTGGCTTCGCCCAGGCCTGCTAAGCATGTGGGTGGGATTTTTTTCCCTTGTCAATGCCTAGTGAGATGCCACCACAACTCGTGTGAATCCCCTGGAGACCCTCCATCACCATCACCATCCCTTCTCTATGTCTGCAAGAAAAACAAAAGGAGATGTGAGTAGTATTGCCCCTCAAGGAATCACAAGCCTCTCTGTGTGTGTCTCTTCTCTCCCTCTCATCTCATCTTTACCTGTCTTAGGGATCAAGAACCCCTGCTATAGAGACAAGCTAAAATCTTTTACTGTTGGACTGAAATCCTCTTCTACAACAAATGGATATGCAACTTAGTAATTCAGAATTCAGTATGTTCTCCACAACACACTTATATTTTAAAATATAGTGAAGTCAACAGAACAAATGAAAAACAAGAGTTTTCTTCAAGTGAATGTAGACTCACTCTCTCCAAAACTAAATCTGAAGCTTTGTGTTAAGCGTTATGGGGGAGGGAGTAGAGCAGGCTGGAGAGGGGAAGTAATGGTATTTATTACCAAATGGGTACTATTTAAAGCTCTCTGCCTTTGGGCTTTTTTTTTTTAATCTTAAATACATTCCCTTCAAAAGAACTGTAAGTGATTACACATTATTGCTTCAAAGATACCCTAATATTATTTAGTAGTTGGTTTTAGAAAAAAGCAGAAGGAAATTGTTTCTGCTAGTACTGAGGATAGCTCAACACTATTTAACTGGGGTTTAGGGAACAAAGCCTTCTAATTACCCAGGTGTCAATCTAGTCCTCTCACATCTGGCTTCCTGTGTTACTTTCCCTCCCTTCCGTAGCAATGTAAGAAGCAGAAAAATACTTTGAGTATGAGTCTGAGGTATGAAATTTATGCCCCGCAGGATACAGTTTGGTTTAAACTGCGTAATTGATCACAGATCTAGGATTTGGCAATGTTCCTCTTTGCAGACTACTTGCACAGGTACACAGTGGTGGGAAGGGAACAATAATTATCACCTTGCTGGTTTTGACTTACCTTTGCCTGCAAATGGATATAAAGCTGCATTTCTTAGCAGAAAATGGCCACACAGAGGAAATGAACTACAAGGGTTATGACTGGAAAGAAGACATGAAAGGGTCGAATAAGGAAAATATAAGTTTTATTGGAAAAATCATATGCTGCACTTGTTATCAAATCTTGAGATTCAATATCCAAAAGAACTGAAAGCAAGAACCCAAACTGATACTTGTACACCCATGTTCATAGCAGCACTATTATAATAGCCAAATGATAGGAGCAAACCAAATGTCCACCAACAGATGAATGGATAAACAAAATGCAGTATATACATACAATGGAATATTATTCAGCCTTAAAAAAGGAAGGAAATTCTGATACATGCTGCAAACGTGGATGAAGCCTGAAAACATTATTGTTACGCTAAGTAAATAAGCCAGTCACAACAGAATCAACATTGTATGATTCCACTTATATATCTAGAATAGTCAAGTTCACAGAGACAAAAAGTGGAATCGTGATTACCAGAGGCTGGGAGGAAAGAATGGGGAGGTATTGTTTAATGGGTAGTGTTATGATTTGAGATTTCTAAAAAAGCTCTGGAAATAAGTGATACTTGCACATGTAGGAGAGAAAAAAAATATCCTTTGTCTCTATCCTTTTAGGTTCTCTGACTGGAACCCTGTAAATTAGACTAACGAAGACAGATTAACAAGAAAAAATATGTAAAAATTTATTTAATATGTTTTATGTGACCAAGGACACTTTATAAGGAAATGAAGACAAAGCAACAGTTAAGCCTGTGCATTTTTCTACTAGATTTGAGGAAGAGTAAAAAGTCATGGAAAAATGTAATAGGACAAAGGCTATGAGCTAAGGGTAGTAATCTGGGGAAAACAACAAGCCCTGTTCATTCTCAGATTCCTCTCGGCATCCCTCCATCTTCAGAGGTAGGGATGCTCTTTTCCTCTGAGTATAGCAAGGGCACCTCTTACATGAGGGTCTTGGGATCTGCTTCAAGGGAAAAACAGGAGGTCAGAGAGTCCTTCTAGCACCTATTTCTCAAATTCCTTCAGTTTAAAATACTCAATATACCAAAGTGCCATATTTTGGGGCAGTGTGTTCTGAACCACATCATACAACATCGTGAATGTTCTTAATGCCACTGAATTGTATACTTAAAAATGGTTACAATGGTAAAGTTTATGTTGTATGTGTTTTATCATGATTTTTTAAAATGAAAAAAAATTATTGAGATTTATGAAGGCCCATTGAATGGGCATCCAGTGAATGTCAAAAGTCTATGACATTATTGTTCCTAAATGGAATAAAAAACCAAAATGAACAACCAAAGAGGTATACACAAATTTATTTAAGAAATTAGATTGAATCTCATTTTTTAAAAGTAATCTCACAATACAGAATGTTAACTAAAAGTCTGAAACCTGAAAAAGCATTAATCAAATATTGTTGGGGAGGAGAAAAACATCTTTAACTTTTACTCATTTCAGGTTCATTGGCTGGGGCCCCTGGAACAAAAGACAGAAAGAATGAATCATAGAAATGTGTATGTTTTGCATGACACTGGAGTCTTCAATAGGAAATGAAGACCCAAAGAAGTGCTTAAAACTGAGTTGTTTTGTGCTAGGTTTGATGAAGAGTAGACAGTCATGGGGAAATATGATAGCATAAAATGGGCATGTGCTAATTATAATAAACTAGAAGAAACGACAAGGCTTGTCCATTCAGATTCCTCTCAGCATCCCTGTGTCTTTGGAGGTATGGATGCTCCTTTCCTCCAGGTATAAGGAGGGCACCTCTCACATGACCTGCTTCAGGGAAAGTCAGAAAGTCCTTCCAGCATAGGGCATTTCTCAGATTCTTTCAGCTTAAAATATTCAATATGCCAAGGTGCCATATTTTGGGTTAGTGTGCCCTGAACCTAATCAATATTATAGAACAAAGTTATTCTAAACTCACAATAAGTGGAAGGATTGTCACTATCAAATTATATATGAGTACTGGGATGGATATCAAAGTTTAATAAACTAATTTTGTTGATGAATTTTAAAGGAAATGACAAGAAAGAAAGCAAAAATGTAACAGAGTGACAAAAACAAAAACAAAAAAACAACAAAAAAAAAGCAGAATATGGCCAGCTCTGCAGAGGAAGGAGAAGAGAGAAGTGAGAGCAGCAGTTGAGTGGTCTGAGATGACAACTGTTGGAAAAGCTAAAAATAGAGACTTTAATCTGGGATGAAAGTAACTGTGTGCAAAACTTGATGGCAATTCATGAAGTCTCATTCTATGGTGTTCTTTGCTCTCATTATCAGTGAGGAATATTGAGACGGGAGAGTTCCCTTGACCCCCTCACGGGACTTGCAACAGGGGTGTCTCCTTTGCTTGGCCGCTGCACTCAAACCCCTTACAGGAGGGGAAGCTTGCAGGTTGGCAGGTGAAGGAGCAAGGAACGAACCTGGTACTGGCCCATGGCAGTGTCTAGGGGTTGCTAGTGACCTCTAGAGCCCCAGAGGGCATGTCTTACAATGATCTTTTAGCATTTGCCATGCACAGATGGCTAAGTGTTAAACCAGGTCAGTGGAGGATCAGGGTGACAGGCTTTTACACCCTGCCCTCTTGGTACCTGGGTTCTTGTCCAGCATCCAGGAAGAATCAGTTCACACAGACTTGAAGGATAAAGAATGTGGAGATTTTATTGAGCAGTGGAAGTGGCTCTCAGTAGGATGGGGAGCTGGAAACGGGATGGAGTAGGAAGATAATCTTCCCCTGGAGTTCAGCTGGAGACAGCCAAACTCCCCTCTGACTGTAGTCTCCAATGTCCAGCTGCCTCTTCTCTTCTCTCCTTTTCTGCCACACCACTCTGCTCCTCTGCCAGTGGAGCTTGGAGTTTTTATGGACACAGGATGTGAGGGTGGCAGCACATAAGGTAATATTTGTGCAGAAAAACAGGGATGTGAAGTTCTCATTTAGGGACGTGGGTCCAGGCTTGAGGGTAGAACCCTTGCCAGAAGCCCCGCCCTTTTCTACCTAGTATTTCCCTGCCTCCTGTCCATATCAATACCAATTATAATGGGAAAGAACAGTTGAGACAGAGTGTCAGGGAAAATTGGTTTTGGCCAAGAATCTTTGATATGTTCAGTAGAGGATGTGGGACAGAAAGGTATGACCCCTTTCCTCATCCATCATAAGGGTCATGGCCAACACTCCTATAACAAAAGACAGTACATATATACCATGGAATACTACACAGCCATAAGAAAGAAAAAAATCATGTCGTTTGCAACATGGATACAGCTGAGGGCCATTATCCTATGTGAATTAATGAATTAACACAGGAACAGAAAAACAAATACCACATGTTCTCACAAGTAGGAGCTAAACATTGAGTACACATGGACACAAAGAAGGGAACAATAGACACTGAGGACTACTAGAAGGAGAAGGGAAGGGGACGTGGGCTGAAAAACTACCTATTGGGTACCATGCTCACTGCCTGGGTGACAAGACCATCTGTACCCTAAATCTCAGCATCACACAATATACCCATGTAATAAATCTGCACATATACCCTCTGAAACAAAAAAAAAAGGTGGGGAGTGGGGGAAGCTTAACCAGAAAAAGGCATAACAGGCTGGGCACAGTGGCTTACACCTGTAATCCCAGCACTTTGGGTGGCCAAGGCAGGCGGATCATGAGGTCAGGAGATCGAGACCACACTGGCTAACACAGTGAAACCCCGTCTCTACTAAAAATACAAAAAAATTAGCCAGGTGTGGTGGCGGGTGCCTGTAGTCCCAGCTACTCGGGAGGTGAGGCAGTAGGATGGCGTGAACCTGGGAGGCGAGGCTTGCAGTGAGCCGAGATTGCGCCACTGCACTCCAGCCTGGGCGACAGAGTGAGACTCCAACTCAAAAAAAAAAAAAAAGAAAAAGGCATAACAAAGTTACTTGATATAATCAAGTTTTACATGACAAAGACTGAGTCTTCATATCTCAAACTTTGAGATATGAGGAGTCAAAGACTGAGGGAAAATTGTCTGTTTTTATGCTTAGATTCAATGAAGAATAGACAGCCATGTAGAAATGTGACTGGACAAAGGGAATGATCTAGTGGTAATAGACTGTAGGGGTGAAAACCCAGCAATCCCTGTCTGTTCCAATTCACCTTGGCCTCTCTGTGTGGCATTCCTTCCTCCTGGCTACAGGGAAGGACTCCTTTGGAATGAGGGTCTTCTTTATGGCTTGCTTTTTGGGGAGAGGAGATCTAGTTTCTATAACCTGCCTTGGGGAAGAGAAATTCTAGACTCTATAACTTGTTTTGGAGGAGAAGGAGAGGGAGAGGACGAGAGAACAGGAGAAGGTCAGAAAGAGATTTTGCTTCTGAAGCAGCTTCTAAGGCCTTCTGATCTCTAGTTCAAAGTGCTCAGCAGTGCCAAAGCACCATGTTTTGGGGTGTTGCTTTCTGAGCCCCAACAAGGAGATATGAGAACAGGTACTGGCAAGAGCTGCGGCAGGAAGCTGCCCACACAGGGGCAAAGGTTTGGACAAGTTTTGAAGGGGAGAAATAGACAATTTCTGGCACCTATGCAGAGCAAAACGCAGCAGGATTTGGCAAGAAGAGCCAGGTAGGAAATGTAGAAGGAAAGATAATTGAAAGACAACAGTGAGTCAATGAGTCTTTAATCTGATAGCCAGAAGGAAAAGGTGACAAAAATAGAATATAGTTACAACCAAAGCAAAAGTATTAAGTTACTAATTATTAATTTAGCAGGATGTTAAATGTAATGACCTAAATCTCTGTAAGGTTTTTTTGTTTTTTGTTGTTGTTGTTGTTGTTTTTGAGACAGGGTCTCATTCTGTTGTCCAGGCTAGACTGCAGTGGTGTGATCATAGTTGACTGCGACCTCGAACTGCTAAGCTCAAGCAATCCTCTGCCTCAACCTCCTGAGTGGCTGGGACCACAGGCATGTGCCACCAAGCCTGGCTAAGTTTGTCAAAAAATATGTTTTAAAGATGAGGATTTCTCCATGTTGCCCAGGCTGGTCTCAAACTCCTGGGTTCAACCCATCCTCCTGCCTCAGCCTCTCAAAGTGCTGTGATTACGGGTGTGAGCCACCACGCCTGGCCATTTCTCTAAGTTCTAAAGGTGTAAACAGCAAAGACAAGGAAGTAAGTTGAAACTCCCAAAACTCTTCTTTCAAAGGAAATGTCTTATCCAACCACACACACCAACACGTTTATGCTATTTGTTGAGTGTTTTTTGTTTTCCTCAAACCTTTGGAGGATTTTATTGAAATCTTCATTTATGACTTTGAACCATATTTGAGGCCCCTTTGTATGTGCCCTGGTGTGGAAAAGCCTCCTATACTACAGGGTTCTGAATAAATAATGAGACATATACCAGGTCTATGCTTTTGTGTTACTCACCATAATAAAAATAGCGTGCTTGGTGTACCAAATAAATAATGTGTTGAGATGTTACATTACACCAAATAAATCGATAAAAACAAATGTCTTTCAGCACAATAATTTTGTCTCAAACTCTAACCACGTAATAGAAAATAGATTTCCTGTGTTCTTGAGCATGGTTTGTAAACAGAACCATACCAGTAGTCTCTGTTTATTGTTTTGTGTAAGTTCAGAGGGAGAGCGGATTGTTTACTAGAACAAAATCCTTTAAAAAGAAAAAAAAAAGGATTCTTATCGTTCATTTAGGTTAATAACACACTACATATATTTGCCGATCAAATTAGAATTACTGTCAGCCCATAATGCATTTTAGTTTAGCCAATATCAGTCAGTCCTGATTTATTTGCTTAATACAAATCTAATTGAGTTTCAGGCTGCTCTTCTCCTTTCAGCTGTTAACCGACCAAGTACATCTTTAATTTCCAAGACCGATGGTGTGGTAGCAGTTGAGAGGAAGAGCGATTTGCATAAGGCCCCAGAAGGGTGCCAAAACTCTTCACGCTTTAAACAACAGCCTTTATTATTCTGTAAGTGGATGTGTTGAATTTTCATGCTTTTGTTTCCAGTTCAGTCCTGACAGAAAAGAATAAAGTAGATTTTGCCAGCACCCCTGCTGTGCCCTGGGGGAGAAATTCAATGTGCCTCATTTGTCTTAATTGGAGAACCGCCCTCAGCACCAGCTTTTTCTATGAATATATTAGCATAACAGACAGAAAATTCAAGCCCACTTTTGTAGAAACAGTCTCCCCCACACACCCACCTCCCATTTTTAAGACTAATAAAAACTGCAAGAGGGGAGAAGTGTTTCATCTCCTGAATTTCTTACAGTTGCTGTTGTAAAATTCTCTGTACAGGAAAGATGCATCAAGCCTATTTTATCTCTACACTGTTATTAGAGCCAGTCGTGGAAAATGTGATAAATATCATCCATGACAGAGAGCTGAAAGCTTCTCTTTATTCTTCATAATGTGCTAATCCTATATACTTGTTCGTTGACTGGTTATGCTGCTTTTTCAGAGGGAAGAGTAGGTTTTATATAGAGATGAATGTGTAGCAGCTATGAATGAATCTAGAAGAAAAAAAAAGAAAAATTCTCACCGAGGTGAATTTATTAACACTAAAACAAACGCAATTATCTCAGTCAAAGCAAGATTTTAAACCCTGTGCCAATTCATTGGAGAAATATTAAATTCATCTTCACGTTTTTCATATTACAAAAGGGCTCTAAGTCTGGACAAACAACCTGTGCTGTGTAAATCATTTCCCTAATCCAGGCTCTTTCAGTATCAGATTGAACTAATGGAATTTAAAGGTAGGTATTTCAAAAGAAATATTTCGTCTACGTGTTCCCAAGACTGGTATTAATTCTTTTATCACATCTGCTCAACCTGCTTGCCATTGCCAGCATGTGAAAGAGAAAAGGAAAATATGGGGAAAGATGTAATTCCTTAATAAAACGTGCTGTACACATTCTCTTGGAAAGATGGCTGCCTTTCAAAATAACAATGAATCCATATTTTGTCTTGATTTTTTCTCCAGCAGGCCTAATTTACCACGTCAGTCACACACTGCTCTCACTAGATGCCTTCCAGGGATTTTAAATAAGGTTTTGTTGTTGTTGTTGTTAAGAGCTTGTTTTGTTTTGAATTATTTGTATGCTCATTTGAAAACTAAATACCTTTTGGGTCAGGTCCTTGTGGGTAAATGGAAAGCAAAATCATTTTGGAATAATAATTTTGAGATACAGAAGCTTCTGCGGCCTAGAGAGAAGCAAACAGTTCTTCCTTCTGTGTAAATCCTCATTGTGTCACCCATTTCAAATGTCTGGTAATACTAACAGAAAGCCTGAAGGCAATGCTGAGAGACTGTCAGCCTCCCATCCCCCTTCCTCCTCCCATCCCTCACTTTCCACTCACTCAGCCCCAGTAAACATTCCAAGAGGGTATGGTGACTTGGTCAGTATTAGAGACTAGGAAGTAAACATCTGCTTTCTAGCATAAGTGAATCTAAAAAATAATTATTTGACTTGATTTGTCCTGCAAACGGATGTCAGCTTTTCACCTTGCTAATAGTTTCATTTACATTGTAAAGCTGACAAGCAGTTTACGCAGTTTATCAGATAATTTCTGCTCCTCTTTAAACAAGCATTCTGACCACTCTGAGTTCTTCCTTGAATCCTCCTCCTGACACTCTCCTGTAACTCACCTTGATGTCTTGTCTGGGATCTGAACTCACATCTATTTCGCATGGCTAAGCCTGTTCTGCACGTCAGTTAGAGAGATGGTCCCCTGTGAACACTTGAGGCTCTATTCCATACTATTTTATTTCTTTTTTCTTTTTTGAGACAGGGTCTCACTCTGTCACCCAGGCTGGAGTGCATGTGGCAAAATGGCTCACTGCAACGTTCGCTTCCCAGGCTCAAAGGATCCTCCTACCTCAGCCCTTCAAGTAGCTGGGACTACAGGCGCATGCCACCACGCCCAGCTAATTTTTGTATTTTTTGGAGAGATGGGGTTTCTGCCATGTTGCCCAGGTTCTTCTCAAACTTGTGGGCTCAAGTGATGCTCCCACCTTGGCTTCCCAAAGTGCTGAGATTATAGGCATGAGCCACCGCGCCCCACCTATATTCCATACTATTTTTTTTCTTTAAAAAAGTAAATACATATCTTCTAGAATTTTCATATTCTTATCCACTTTCTCATCCTATCACCTTTCAAAAATTATTCCTATCAATGTTCAAAAATTATAAGAGAAATGGGATGAGACATAGAATTGAAGACCGAAAGCTTTTCTTGGGAAGTTGTTGCTGTTTTTCTTAAACATATTTTGCTTTTAAAGATGGTTCTTTGACAAAAGCTTTCCATTTGTGAAGAAAAAAGATTGTTCCTAACATTTGCTATTGTGAGAGTAATGTGTGTTCATTGTATTAAAATGAGAAAATTCCAAAACTCATTTTTAAAAAGGGGTAAGAGCCACTTATATTTGTTTTTTTTGCTTTTGTTTTTGTTTTTTGAGACAGGATCTCGCTGTGTTGCACAGGATGGAGTGCAGTAGTGTGATTACACCACATTGCAGCCTCAAACTCCTGGGCTCAAGTGATCCTCCTGCTTCAGCCTCCTGAGTAGCTGGGATTACAAGTGTGCACCACCACACCCAGCTAATTTTTAATTTTTTTGTAGAGACAAGGTCTCACTATGTTGCTCTGGCTGCTCTCGAACTCCTGGGCTCAAGAAATCACCCTGCCTCAGCTTCCCAAAATGCTAGGATTACAGGCATGAGCCACAGCACCTGCTCATGTTTCTTTATATGGCTCCAGTTTCTAAGACCCCACATTTATCATTGACATAACAGGCAAATTGGTATTTCAAAATGTGCTAATGACAAAGACTACCTCCTTGACCAAGTGTGGCTCCTTTGAGCTCTATTTTTCAATTAGGCCCTGTCGTTGGGCATGCCCTCAGGAGCTCAGTTTTAGCAAGAATTCCATCAAGTCAGTTCAGCCAGAATCTTTCACCCTTGATATCTGATAACCCTCTATAATCTGACCAAATTCCTCATTCCCCATCATTTTTCAGATGGTGTCTGATCACCCTGGCCTGACTTCAGCAAGAATCCTGTTAGGGCAGTTCAGCAAAAATTAGCCTACCCTCATAACAATTTTCTATACAGAACCCCTTCCTCCCCTACCTCTACTCCTTGGCTGTAAATTCCCACTCTGTTTTGTTGTATTTGGAGTTGAAGCCAATCTCATTTCCCCACTGCAAAACCCCATAGCAGTCCATACATCTATTTCAATAGTCCCTACATCTATTGCAATAGTCCTGACTAAAGTCTACCTTATTGTTTTAACAAAAGTCACAATACTTTTTTCTTTAGCACTGTTAAAAGAAAAACTTTAGAAAAAATACATTTAACACAGTTTATCCGAGCATTAAGGATTTATGAACCAGACACCACTCAAACATGGAAGAGGTTCAGAGAGCTCTGCTTCAGCAACATGAGTGGCAGGATTTTATAGGCTGAGCTCAGAGGCAGAGTAAACAAATTATTTGATTGGCTACAGGTAGGCATTTGCCTTATTTGGAATCCTAGTTAGAGGTTAGTTGGCAGTTTTTGATTGGTTAGGTTTAAGTTTCATTTATTGTTTACATTGAATTGGGTTTTGGTTTTTTTACCTAGGAACCCAAGGTACAGAAGGCTTCTCAGCCTAATGGCGTTCCAATTAACAACACACCAGGTACAGTGGCTCATGCCTGTAGCCCCAGCACTTTGGGATGCCAAGGCAGGAGGATCACTTGAGCCTGGGAGTTTGAGACCACTCTGGGCAACATGGCGAAACCCTGTCTTCCCAAAAAATACAGAAATTAGATAGGCATTGTGGTGCACGCTTGTAGTCCCAGCTACTCGGGAGACTGAGGTGGAAGGATCACTTGAGCCTGGGAGGTCAAGGCTGCAGTGAGCTATGATCATGCTACTACACTCCAGCCTGGCTGACAGAGTGAGACCCTACCTCAAAAACAAACAAATAAAAAACCCAACATTAATATGTTCCTTTTTTGCTTGCCCACCTCCATTGTCAATTTGGCCCAGCTCTCCTAGTGAGAGGTGACAATGTGCTAGCAGCCCTCGCTCACTCTCGGCACCTCCTTGGCCTCGGCATCCACTCTGGCTGCACTTGAGGAGCTCTTCAGCCTACCGCTGCACTGTAGGAGCCCCACTCTGGGCTGGCTGAGGCCGGAGCCAGCCTCCCTCTGCTTGCAGGAAGGTGTGGAGGGAGAGGGGCGGGCAGGAACCGGGGCTCCACCTGGCGCTCACAGGCCAGCATGAGTTCCTGGTGGTGGTGGACTCGGCAGGCCCCACACTCAGAGCGGCCCTGGGCAGTGAGGGGCTTAGCACCTGGGCCAGCAGCTGCGGAGGGTGCGCCAGGTCCCCCAGCACTGCCAGCCCACATGCGCCATGCTTGAATTCTCGCCAGGCCTCAGCTGCTTCCCCATGGGGCAGGGCTCAGGACCTGCAGCCCGCCATGCCCTATCCCCGTACCCCGTGGGCCCCCAAATGGCCCGAGCCTCCCCGACGGGCGCTGCCCCATACTCCACAGTGCCTGGTCCCATCAACCGCCCAAGGGCTGAGGAGTGTGAGCGCATGGCACAGGACTGGCGGGCAGCTGCACCCGTGGCCCCAGTGTGGGATCCACTAGGTGAAGTCAGCTGGGCTCCTGAGTTGGGTGGGGACTTGGAGAACTTTTATGTCTAGCTAAAGGTTTGTAAATGCACCAATCAGCACTGTGTGTCTAGCTCAAAGTTTGTAAACGCACCAATCAGTGCTCTGTGTCTAGCTAATCTAGTGGGGACTTGGAGAACTTTTGTGTCTAGCTAAGGGATTGTAAATGCGCCAATCAGTGCTGTCTCTAGCTAATCTAGTGGGGACTTGGAGAACTTTTGTGTCTAGCTAAAGGACTGTAAATGCATCAATCAGCACTCTGTGTCTAGCTAATCTAGTGGGGACCTGGAGAACTTTTGTGTCTAGCTAAGGGATTGTAAATGCGCCAATCAGTGCTGTGTCTAGCTAATCTAGTGGGGACTTGGAGAACTTTTGTGTCTAGCTCAAGGTTTGTAAATGCACCAATCAGCACCCTGTGAAAATGGACCAAACCCCTCTCTGTAAAATGGGCCAATCAGCTCTCTGTAAAATGGACCAATCAGCAGGATGTGGGTGGGGTCAGATAAGGGAATAAAAGCAGGCTGCCCAAGCCTGCAGCGGCAACCCACTCAGGTCCCTTTCCACACTGTGGAAGCTTTGTTTTGCTCTTTCGCTCTTCCCAATAAATTTTGCTGCTGCTCACTCTTTGGGTCCGTGCCACCTTTAAGAGCTGTAACACTCACCGCGAAGGTCTGCAGCTTCACTCCTGAAGCCAGCGAGACCAGGAACCCACCAGAAGGAAGAAACTACGGAAACACCATCTTTAAGAACTGTAACACTCACTGCCAGAGTCCGCGGCTTCATTCTTGAAGTCAGCGAGACCAAGAACCCACCAATTCCAGACACACTAGGTTGAGAGATGCTCTTTCAAAAGACAAATCTGATGTTAACCTGGACAAAGTTAAGGAGAACTACTTTGTAATGATTAATACGTTATCTTTTTGTTCTACCACTCTCTGTAAATCTATTTTCCCCACAAAAACTGAGCACTTGTAGTAAAGGCTCTTGAAAATCAGGCATAGGTATTTGGGAAGGAACAGCAGGTTAGCCAGGAAGAACAGATGGATGGAACATTAACTTTCT
Organism: Gorilla gorilla gorilla; assembly: GCF_029281585.2. Taxonomy (NCBI): domain Eukaryota; kingdom Metazoa; phylum Chordata; class Mammalia; order Primates; family Hominidae; genus Gorilla; species Gorilla gorilla. The sequence goes on along the minus strand of NC_073228.2, from coordinate 128,843,017 downwards.
TCATAGCCACAAAATATAAATTTGTCTTGAAGACCTAAAGTAAAAATAATCCTAGTGGCTTCACATGGCATATTTCTGTGGGCATTATATGGGGTAATGGGTAAGTGGGTAACTTGACGAGACAGGTTTTGACGTGCCATGTCTCCCAGAACAAACCCTGGGATTCTTTTATGAATCTGTACTTTTGAAGAGTAAAATTTCCAAAGTCATATAAATATTAGTAGGGAAAAATCTAGAGTAATTGACTTTGGAAAGCACACTTTCAGCTATAAAACTTAGTTTATACAGGTTTGGTCAACACACAAAAGCCAAACGATACTAAGAGTAGGCCCACTAGTAGGATCAGAGTTTAAGGTAAAATATTCCTGAATTTAAACAAACAGTTCAAATAACAATGACCTAAAATTCCACGTGATGATTATTTCTATTAAAGTTACAAAGAAAGAGACATATAAGTGCTAATTTAACATCAGCAAATTAACAGTAAGATGCAGCACTTCCTGTAGTAACCCACATAATGAAGCAGTGAGGGGGAAACACTTATATTCTCACTTTAAAGAATTTGAAACAAATTAGGCAAATGGGAAACTCCTGTTTATTTAGGGAACACCCTCACCATTATTTTTTTCTTGTTTTAAACTTCTTTGAAACTTATTGATTGAATATTTGCTTTTTGGTTGATGATGTCTTTGCATCTGATTCTTAAGACAAAGCTAATGTAAGCTGGGAGAGTCACTTTAAGTAACCTCTGCTTTATCTGTTGATGAGGTTCAGAATATGTTGCCCCCAAATTTGGTAACTTGACATACTGCATACTCTAAACAGAATTTGAGAAATGGCAGGTGTTGAAAGGACTGACCTCCCTCTTCTCCCTGAAGCAGATCACAGAAACCTCCTGTGAGAGGAGCCCTCCCTGTACTCCCAGAAAATGAGCACTCCTATCTACGAAGATGGGGGGATGCCACGAGGAAAGTAATGAACAGGCCTTGCTAAGTTTCTGCCAGGTTATTAACCTTAGCCCAAAAGCTTTTGTCCTGTCATGTTTTTCCATGACTTTCTGCACATCAAATCTAGTATAAAAGTGAGAAGGCTTAACTGTTTCTTCAAGTCTTCATTTCCTTATAAAGACCCGTGTCATATAAAACTTACATTAAATAAACTTATTTTTTTCTCATGTTAATCTGTCTTTTGTGAGTCAGATTTACAGGGCCTGACTTAGGAGGTAGGGGGAAAGGATTTTTCCTTCCCTGTACTGTCAGCATTCTTCAGTGATGTTATCTGTTCTCTAAAATGGGAAGGTGGCCATGCGCAGTGGCTTACATCAGTAATCCCAGCACTTTGGGAGGCTGAGGCAGGCAGATCACCTGAGGTCAGGAGGTCGAGACCAGTGTGGCCAACATAATGAAATTCCATCTCTACCAAAAAATAATACAAAAATTAGCAGGGCGTGGTGGCTGTAGTCCCAGCTACTCAGGAGTCTGAGGCAAGAGACTCGCTTGAACCTGGGAGGCAGACGTTGCAGTGAGCTGAGATCGAGTCACTGCACTCCAGACAGAGCGACAGAGCAAGAATCCATGTCAATAAATAAATAAATAATAAAATGAGAAGGAACATCAGGAATGAATGATGGATTTTAAGTAATTATCTCCTTTAGGTGTTAACCTATAAAGAGAAGACGAGACACCTGTGTGAGGCACGCAATTGTGCACAGTGTTTTCCATCTGGAAAACAAATTTGCTCCCTGTAAGGTATTACAGGTCTTTTCCTTAGTTTAGCTAAAGACGGTGTTCTTGTCCATCCCGCAACAACAAAAATTTAGGTTCGCAGATGATTTAAAGGGTGAGTAAAGCAGGGTTTTATTGGGTGAAACAGGGAAAAATGGGGGGGGGGGGGAACAGGGGTCCTCCGCAAGTCCAGAGTCCCCTGCTAGAGCACTTCCCGCCCGACGTCCGAATCCCAGGTTCCACACAGGAAGAGGCAAGGCCAGCTCCTCCCTACTGCAAAGGGCTCGAACTTCCCAGGCTCCACCTCAGTGGACAGGCTGGTTGGAGTTTCTCCAGGGACCCCCTCCCACCTGGCTGTCTCATTCCCCCGTCTAAAGAAGTATATCTAACTCCCGTTAGATTAAGGATAAGGACTAAGACCAATCTTAACCACTTTCTGCAGACGGGGGTGCTGTTTTGGGGAAACGGCAGTCAGAGCTTCCTCTGAGGCCTATGTGAGGATCCCCAGAAGGGGCCATCTTCAGAGGCTCTGGTTGCCTGTTTGGAATTTGATGGCCTGAAGGCAAGAACAGAAAAACAGGGTTATTACAAGACATGCATCAAAATGAAACAAGGGGGAGGGGTAAGGACAGCTAAAAAATTCCGAGGCCTTTTACCAGTTTGCACAGGGAGAGACAGGCCAAAAGACCAATTGGCAAAAAATCTTTACCCTTTTGCCGGCATGTTGAGCTTCTGGGTTCCCTTCCCGAGCCCAATTCTAAGCCAACCAGTTGAAGGTTTAGGAAATTAACTCTTTCCAGTTTGGAGGATGCATCTGAAGGGAGTGTCCTGCAGTATGGAAACAAAATTACCTAACTGAACAAAAGAGGAGAAAGGGAAAAGAAGGCACTTTTCAAAGGGGTCCCAGTGGTTGGCCACGCATCTAGAAAGTGGGAAGCAGGGATCCCTGGTTCCCTTCTCTTCCTAGCTGATACCCAAGATACATGAGGGAGAGAGGAAAAAGCATCCTTTTTCCCTCTTCCATCCTTGCATCCCCGAGTCCTGGCAACCTTGGCAGGCACCGCCACATGTGCCAAAGTGCCTTGCACCCATGAAGCAGGGAGGGCCTGGAGAACAGGAATTATCTGCTTGTCAGGCCTCTGAGCCCAAGCTAAGCCTTCGTATACCCTGTGACCTGCACGTATACATCCAGATGGCCTGAAGTAACTGAAGAATGACAAAAGAAGTGAAAATGGCCTGTTCCTTCCCTAACTGATGACATTACCTTGTGAAATTCCTGCTCCTGGCTCATCCTGGCTCAAAAGCTCCCTTGCTGAGCATCTTGTGACCCCACCCCTGCCCGCCAGAGAACAACCCCTCTTTGACTGTAATTTTCCTTTACCTACCCAAATCTTATGAAATGGCCCCACCCCTATCTCCCTTCACTGACTCTTTTCAGACTCAGCCTGCCTGCACCCAGGTGAAATAAACAGAGTTGTTGCTCACACAAAGCCTGTTTGGTGGTCTCTTCACACGGACGTGAGTGAAATTTTGGTGCCGTGACTCAGATCAGGGGACCTCCCTTGAGAGATCAATCCCCTGTCCTCCTGCTCTTTGCTCCATGAGAAAGATCCACCTACGACCTCGGGTCCTCAGACTGACCAGCCCAAGGAACATCTCACCAACTTTAACACTGCTAAGCGGCCTCTCTTTACTCTCTTCTCCAACCTCTCTCACTATCCCTCAACCTCTTTCTCCTTTCAATCTTGGCGCCACACTTAAATTTCTCCCTTCTCTTAATTTGGGAGCTGTCAGTGCATAAATGGAGGCTGAAGCTCAGATGTCAGGCAGACCACCAGGAGCAAGAGCAAAGACAGAGGGGAGGGCAAAGACAGAGGGGAGAGCAAAGACAGAGGGGAGTTTCTTTCCTTTTCTGGAAGACACTAAGGAGACGCGTTTTATCCATGAACCCAAAACTCTGGCACCGGTCATGGACTCGGGAAGACAGTCTTCCCTTGGTGTTTAATCGCGCAGGGATGCCTGCCTGATTATTCACCCACGTTTCAGAGGTGTCTGCACATGTGGGGACACCTGCCTTGGTCCTTCACCCTTAGCAGCAAGCACCACTTTTCTGGGGGGCAAGCACCCCCCAACCCCTTCTCTCCATGTCTCTACCCCTTTTCCACTTTCCTGGGGGGCAAGCACCCCCCACCACTTCTCTCCATGTCTCTACCCTCTCTTTTCTCTGGACTTGCCTCCTTCACTACAGTCAACCTTCTACCCTCCATTCCTCCTTCTCCCTTAGCCTGTGTTCTCAAAAACTTAAAACCTCTTCAACTCACACCTGACCTAAAACCTAAATGCCTTATTTTCTTCTACAATGCCGCTTGACCCCAATACAAACTCGACAATGGTTCCAAATAGCCAGAAAATGGCACTTTTGATTTTTTCCATCCTACAAGATCCAGATAATTCTTGTCGTAAAATGGGCAAATGGTCTGAGGTACCTGACGTCCAGGCATTCTTTTACACATAGGTCCCTCCCCAGTCTGTTCCCAAGGCAACTCGTCCCAAATCCTCCTTCTTTCCCTCCTGCCTGTCCCCTCAGTCCCAACCCCAAGCGTCCCTGAGTCTTTCTAATCTTCCTTTTCTACAGACCCATCTGACCTCTCCCCTCCTCCCCAGGCTGCTCTTCGCCAGGCCGAGCTAGGTCCCAATTCTTCCTCAGCCTCTACTCCCCCACCCTATAATCCTTTTATCACCTCCCCTCCTGACGCCCAGTCCTGCTTACAGTTTTGTTCCTCAACTAGCCCTCCCCCACCTGCTCAGCAATTTCCTCTTAAAAAGGTGGCTGGAGCTAAAGGCATAGTCAAGGTTAATACTCCTTTTTCTTTATCCAACCTCTCCCAAATCAGTTAACGTTTAGGTTCTTTTTCATCAAACATAAAAACCCAGCCCAGTTCATGGCTCGTTTGGCAGCAACCCTGAGACGCTTTACAACCCTAGACCCTGAAAAGTCAGAAGGCCATCTTATTCTCAATATGCATTTTATTACCCAATCTGCTGCCAACATTAAATAAAGCTCCAAAAATTAAATTCCAGCCCTCAAACCCCAAAGCAGGACTTAATTAACCTCACCTTCAAGGTGTACAATAATAGAGAGGAGGCAGCCAGGCAGCAACACATTTCTGAGTTGCCAATTCCTTGCCTCCACTGTGAGACAAACCCCAGCCACATCTCCAGCACACAACTCCAAATGCCTGAACCACAGCTGCCAGAGGTTCCCCCAGAACCTCCTCCCCCAGCTTGCTACAAGTGCCAGAAATCTGGCCACTGGGCCAAGGAATGCCCGCAGCCCGGGATTCCTCCTAAGCCGTGTCCCATCTCTGTGGGACCCCACTGAAAAATGGACTGTCAACTCACCTGGCAGCCACTCCCAGAGCCCCTGGAACTCTGGCCCAAGGCTCTCTGACTCCTTCCCAGATCTTCTTGGCTTAGCGGCTGAAGACTGACGCTGCCCGATCACCTCAGAAGCCCCCTGGACCATCATGGATGCTGAGCTTTGGATAACTCTTACAGTGGAGGGTAAGTCCATCCCCTTCTTAATCAATATGGAGGCTACCCACTCCACATTGCCTTCTTTTCAAGGGCCTGTTTCCCTTGCCTCCATAACTGTTGTGGGTATTGATGGCCAGGCTTCTAAACCCCTTAAAACTCCCCAACTCTGGTGCCAACTTGGACAATATTCTTTTATGCACTCCTTTTTAGTTATCCCCACCTGCCCAGTTCCCTTATTAGGCGGAGGCATTTTAACTAAATTATCTGCTTCCCTGACTATTCCTAGGCTACAGCCACACCTCATTGCTGCCCTTTTCCCCAGTTCAAAGCCTCCTTCACATCCTCCTCTCGTATCCCCCCAACTTAACCCACAAGTATGAGATACCTCTACTCCCTCCTTGGCGACCGATCATGCACCCCTTACCATCCCATTAAAACCTAATCACCCTTACCCCACTCAACGCCAATATCATATCCCACAGCATGCTTTAAAAGGATTAAAGCCTGTTATCACTCGCCTGCTACAGCATGGCCTTTTAAAGCCTTTAAACTCCCCTTACAATTCCCCCATTTTGCCAGTCCTAAAACCAGACAAGGCTTACAGGTTAGTTCAGGATCTGCACCTTATCAACCAAATTGTTTTGCCTATCCACCCCATGATGCCAAACCCATATACTCTCCTATCCTCAATACCTCCCTCCGCACCCATTACTCTGTTCTGGAACTCAAACATGCTTTCTTTACTATTCCTTTGCACCCTTCATCCCAGCCTCTCTTTGCTTTCACTTGGACTGACCCTGACACCCATCAGGCTCAGCAAATTACCTGGGCTGTACTGCTGCAAGGCTTCACAGACAGCCCCCATTACTTCAGTCAAGCCCAAATTTCTTCCTCATCTGTTGCCTATCTCGGCATAATTCTCATAAAAACACTCGTGCTCTCCCTGCTGATCGTGTCCAACTAATCTCCCAAACCCCAATCCCTTCTACAAAACACCAACTCCTTTCCTTCCTAGGCATGGTTAGTTCGGTCAGAATTCTTACACAAGAGCTGGGACCATGCCCTGTAGCCATTCTGTCCAAACAACTTGACATTAGTGTTTTAGCCCAGCCCTCATGTCTGCGTGCAGTCGCTGCTGCTGTCTTAATACTTTCAGAGGCCCTCAAAATCACAAACTATGCTCAACTCACTCTCTACAGTTCTCATAATTTCCAAAATCTATTTTCTTCCTCACACCTGACGCATATATTTTCTGCCTCACACCTGACGCATATATTTTCTGCCCCCCTCCACTACCCCTCAGCAAGCTGAACTCATTGCCTTAACTTGAACCCTCACTCTTGCAAAGGGACTATGCGTCAATATTTATACTGACTCCAAATATGCCTTCCATATCCTGCACCACCATGCTGTTATACGGGCAGAAAGAGATTTCCTCACTATGCAAGGGTCCTCCATCATTAATGCCTCTTTAATAAAAAACTCTTCTCAAAGCCACTTTACTTCCAAAAGAAGCTGGAGTCATTCACTGCAAGAGCCATCAAAAGGCATCAGATCCCATCGCTCAGGACAATGCTTATGCTGATAACGTAGCTACAAAAAAAGCAGCTAGCATTCCAACTTCTATCCCTCATGGCAGTTTTTCTCCTTCTCATCTGGCCACTCCCACCTACTCCCCCACTAAAACTTCCACCTATCAATCTCATCCCACACAAGGCAAATGGTTCTTAGACCAAGGAAAATATCTCTTTCCAGCCTCACAGGCCCATTCTATTCTGTCATCATTTCATAACCTCTTCCATGTAGGTCACAAGCCGCTAGCCCACCTCTTAGAACCTCTCATTTCCTTTCCATCATAGAAATCTGTTCTTAAGGAAATCACTTCTTAGTGTTCCATCTGCTATTCTCCTACTCCTCAGGGATTGTTCAGGCCCCCCCACCTTCCCTACACATCAAGCTTGGGGATTTGCCCCTGCCCAGGACTGGCAAATTGACTTTACTCACATGCCTCCAGTCAGGAAACTAAAATACCTCTTGGTCTGGGTAGACACTTTCACAAGATGGCTAGAGGCCTTTCCCACAGGGTCTGAGAAGGACACCACAGTCATTTCTTCCCTTCTGTCAGACATAATTCCTCGGTTTGGCCTTCCCATCTCTGTACAGTGTGGTAACGAACCGGCCTTTACTAGGTCAAATCACCCAAGCCATTTCTCAGGCTCTCGGTATTCAGTGGAACCTTCATATCCCTTACTGTCCTCCATCTTCAGGAAAGGTAGAACGGACAAATGGTCTTTTAAAAACACAACTCACTAAGCTCAGCCTCCAGCTTAAAAAAAGGACTCTGTCAAGAATAGAGCCAAAAACTCACCAACCAAACAAGTAATTACACTGAACCCCCTTGGACACTCTCTAATTGGATGTCCTGGGTCCTCCCAATTCTTAGTCCTTTAATACCTGTTTTTCTCCTTCTCTTATTCCGTTTGCTTTTTCAATTCATACAAAACCGTATCCAGGCCATCACCAATAATTCTACATGACAAATGTTTCTTCTAACAACCCCACAATATCACCCCTTACCACAAAATCTTCCTTCAGCTTAATCTCTCCCACTCTAGGTTCCCACGCTGCCCCAATCCCGCTCGAAGCAGCCCTGAGAAACATCGCCCATTATCTCTCCATACCACCCTCCAAAATTTTCGCCACCCCAACACTTTACCACTATTTTGTTTTATTTTTTCTTATTACTATAAGAAGACAGGAATGTCAGGGCCTCTGAGCCCAAGCTAAGCCATCGTATCCCCTGTGACCTGCACGTATACATCCAGATGACCTGAAGTAGCTGAAGAATGACAAAAGAAGTGAAAATGGCCAGTCCCTGCCTTAACTGATGACATTACCTTGTGAAATTCCTTCTCCTGGCTCATCCTGGCTCAAAAGACCCCCTGCTGAACACCTTGTGACCCCCCCCCCACCCCTGCCCGCCAGAGAACAACCTCCCTTTGACTGTAATTTTCCTTTACCTACCCAAATCTTATAAAACGGCCCCACCCCTATCTCCCTTCACTGACTCTCTTTTCGGACTCCGCCTGCCTGCACCCAGGTGAAATAAACAGCCTTGTTGCTCACACAAAGCCTGTTTGGTGGTCTCTTCACAGGCACACGAGTGAAACTGCTCTAACCTATGCCTCTATCCCTCCTACTGTCAGTAGCATTGGAGTTCTCTAGACCTCATTTATGCTATGGATACTAACGTGCCTTTATCCATGAAACAGGAAGCTTGGGGTTGGCTTAAGCAGCAGGAATCAGCCACACTCACCTGCGCTGTGCCTTTTAACCTCTATTGCTGTCTACTTCTGGATCCCTTAAATCCAGTTTTCTTTCTAGATCTTTAACCCAAAGCTTGGAATTGGATCTGGGACAAAAATGTGTCTCTGGGGGTGTTGCATGGACTCCTTATCATAAGCTAAATGCTAAGGTGAAGCTGTGGAACTGATTCCTCCTCCAACAAGGGAGAGGAAAGGGGATGTCTTGTGGCACACCCTGCTAGCTGGCAGCTATAGTTATGCTTGCTAGGATTTGGGTGTATGGCGCTTGACTTTGGTTAGTTCCCTTGGTCTTACTTTCCCCAAAAGGAAACCTTCACATCATGGGCACCCTATTTATTCCAACACCTGACAGGATTTGCAGAATAATTGCTCAGAACTAAAATACTGATCCAGATTTCCACATTACCCATCCCTTTCATTCTTTCTGAGCTGCAGCCAGAAATTACTGGTAGGTTCACAGGAACAAGCAGGGTTTGTCTAAACTGTAGGCAAAAACTTAAAAACAACTTGTGAGTTTAGAATTTAATGACAAGTATATAAGTTTTGAAACATAATTTCTCTCTCTCCAGTCCTCATTTTTGTTAAGAAACAAATGATCATAGGACCGAGTTATTTAAATAGACTTTAGTCTTATACTTGGCCTGATTATTTGCATAAAATGCAGCAAGAATAATTATTTCTACATAGGCCTTTTGGATTGGCTTTGATGGAAGTGTGATCCACAAGGAATCACAGATAAGACCTTTTAAAGCCCAGCCCAGCCATGGGTTTGTATCCTCAAATACCTGCGAGTTGGGTGATCCTCCCTCTTAAGGTCCCAAGATAAACTTGGAGCTCCTGGACCTGCTAGAAAGTGACATTCTTTACTGACCACAGGTCAGGAACCCTGTACAGGGACTGCACAGACAAGGGTATGAGGCCAGTTTCCCCATGGGCCTTTTATTGGCTCTGCAAGTCGAGCTTGACTCCTTAAAGGGAAGCATACCCTTCTAGTCAAAGCCTTAGTAAAATAACTACTTTCTCTACTTGTGTCCTTTTGCAAAAGAAAAATGGATTCTTATTGCACTGATGCAAACAACTATATTGCCTTAAGAATACTCATAGTTACCAAATTCTAGAGGAACCAGGCAGAGAGAAACAAACATGCTCCAAATTTTGATCACAGAAGTATATACCTTAATTATTAAAGGCTGTAAATAGTTCAAAATAAGTTTCCTTGACTCTGAAAAACAAAACATGGATCAGCAATATTCCAAACAAAAGTCAAAAAGGTTGCTTCAGCTTTCTGAGTTCAGTCTACATTTAGTGAACTATTGTTTTGTTTGCTTGCTATTCATGAGCATTTCAGCTCTTTATGAGTCCTGTACATTTTCTTTTATTCCAATGTTACAATCTCTAAAGTTATCAGAAGCCTACATTTGAGAGCACCTGTTAAAGTTCTATACCTCATTATAAACCATCTTTTGAAAAGGATTAAAACAAGACAATTGTTGGTGAATAGCAAATGTCCAAGGTAGTTACAGTTAGAAACACAATTGACAAAGAAGTTTGGTTATCTCTGTAGTTTACGATAACTTAACATAACAACCTTAATTGTGATTGATAGCATATACTCAGACATTAGAATTCTAGAAATCCCATACAATCTTGGAATATATATTAGCACTATTTACCAAAAATATAACCTAAAGAAGATTGAACATCATTTTGGCAATCCGATGTACCTGTCAAATAATCCCATTTACCTCTCTTTTCTGGATATTTCAGGGGCCCTCTGAAGTATTCAAAAAGCCAGGTGCCAGGGAAGACAATTTTGAAACTGAAGTTTGATTTCGGGAAAGCTGTTAAATGTTCAAGGTTTAAAACACTTGATATTATGAAGTAGAGTTCCAGATTACATGAAATAGAGTTCCAGATTACCATAAATTATTTATTTTGCCAAAATGATGATTTAGAAATGTAAAGAAGCAAAAACCTTTTACAACCCCTGTGAATTTAATGTGTTCACACAGAGAACCTCTTCTGCAAGATTAATTTCCAAAATTCTTCCACCACTTCATTGAACCTTCAACTTTTTCCTAATTTAAATCAAAACAATCCTTTAACCCTAGGCAAAAATTTGCATTTCCATGCCTTCTTATACCCTTTTACTAAAAAACACATTTTACTTTTCTTACACACCTTGCATGTAAATCTACTTTCAGTAGTCTCAATTATATGTTACAATTTTTACAACTCCTAGCAATTTTTAACTTTAAGGTAAAACTTTGTAGGTTGCTTTGTGTGCTAACTGCAACCAAGGTTTGCCTTCTTAATTAAGGGCGTGGTTAGTTCCATACAACCCCAGGCCATACCAGTTGTGAAGCCGGCAAGTCAAATAGTTCTCAAAACCCAAAAAGCTGTTTGTAACCTCACAACACTTAGCAAACCTTGCATCTGACCTGCATTTTACCAATAGTCTTTAGGACTGTTTTTATTTCTCAAAGATTAAAGTCATGTGAACCGAAAGGTACCACAGCTTTTCACTTCCCATTAAAAAAAAATAAATCCAAGCACTTGTCCTTCTTCAGGCCAAATTAATTAGAACTCTTTTAACAGACGTCATATACAAACACACATATAACTACACGGACAGGCAGGAGAAAACCCAGTCCCCGGATGGGGTTCTTCATGAGACAGGGTTGGGAGAACAGGCAGATATTAAACCAGGGAGAAACTTACTCCCTAAGGCAGGATTGCGAAACAAAGCTTTGCTAAGCTGTTATGGCCATGCCCCCAAGATGTAAAAAAAAGATGGAGGCGTGATTTCACAACCAAACCTTTGCAGAAAATATAAACAGTGGTAGTTGTGGGGCCTGGCCTAGTAAAAACATCCTCTAAAAGGAAAAAAAAAAATTAAAAGTTAACTCCTGTCAAGGTGCAGAAGAGGAAAGAAAAAAAAAAAAGTTTAAAAACGCCTAGGGAAAAACCTCTTCTTATGCAAGTGCTTCCTCTACCACGGAGATTAGTTCAATTACTGTAAGATGGAGTAAAACCCCTTGGCTGGGGAAGGGGAAGGCTTCAGCAGTTGCGGCTGGCAACCAGCCAGCCCGCTGTGCGGACCCTGGTCTATGCCTCCCTGCCTGGCAGGGAGAGGACAGGGGAGCGAGGAGGGCCCCCCCCGCCCCCAACCCATCGCCTGTCGGTCCCCAAGAAAGAAGGGAAGGGCCTTTCCCTTGACCCCCGGGAGCGACGGGGTTTGGGGGCCTTTCTCCCACATTCAGAAGTCCAAGGATGAACATGCTTAGGAGCAACAGTGAGAGGTTTTGAATCCCCATTTCACTCACCTCCTCTCCAGCCCCCACGCTGCGTGCCAAAAATGTTGCAGGGCTTTTCCTTGGTTTAGCAAGGATGGGGTACTTGTCTGTCCCACGGCCATGAAAATTTAGGCTCTCAGACAGTTTAAAGAGTGAGAAAAGCAGGGTTTTATTAGGTGAAAAGGGCTTTAAAAAAAAAAAAGAGGAAATAGGGATCCTCCGTAAGGCAAAGTCCCCTGGCTAGAGCACTTCCGGCCCACCCTTTGACTCCCAGGTTCCACAGGAAGAGGCAGGGCCAAGCTCCTCCCCGCTGCAAACGGTACGACTTCTGGAGGCTCCACCGCATTGGCAGGCTGGTTGGAGTTTCTCCAGGGCACCCCCTCCAACCTGACTGCCTCAAAGAAAGGGTGGAAGCTGCCATGCTGGCCTGTACATGGTATTTGGACAAACTCAAGAGGCAGCAAGATTCTGTTCCTCAGTATTACTTAATCAGATGAAGGAAAGCAAGGAATACAGAGACATGGGCTGTCACTATTACTAGATGCTCTCTAGAATGTTCTGAGAAACAAAGAGAACTGGAGAGGAGAGTAAGAGATCATATTAACATTTCTGCCTCATATTGGAGGCAAGTAGAGGAAAAGCAATTGCCAAAGGCACAGAAACAAAAGGAAATTTGGGTGGGAGTGCTAAAGCAGCTCAGGCTGTGTCAGGGAAGACGCTGCAGGATGGGTGGCAGGCAGGAAAATGTAAAACCATGAGAAGACAGTAGGCCCTTTCTGGGACTCTCTGAACTGTTGACAGTGCTGTCGTCCTCATTCATTTGAATATATTATTCACCTCTATATCACAGATTCTGTCCTAGAAGCTGAGCTAAAATGGAATGAAACATTAAAAATCCAATTGGTAAAACTGCCACAAGGGAGTCTGCTAACCACTTGGCTGGAGATGAGGCTTGGCTGTGATAGCTTCAAAACTTCGGCAATCCTTCAGCTTCTGTCTAGACAGAAAGAAGTCCCCCTTTCTCCGCAGTTTTGTTTCCTGTGGTCTCATTTATCCAGTCAACCATAGTCCAAAAAGAGGTGAATACACCACAAGAAGATATTTTGTGAGTGAGACATTTATATAACTGTTATTAAAGTATTATGTTACAATTCTTCCATTTTGTAATTAGGTATTGTTGTGAACCTCCTGCAGTGCCTAATTTATAAATTAACCTTATCATAGTTATGTATGTATAGGAAAAAACAGAGTATATATGGGGTTCAATGCTATCCAGAGTTTCAGGCGTCCCCTGGGGAGTCTTGGAACGTATCACCTATGGATAAGGGAGAACTATTGTATTACCTTGGTTGGGCTGTTATAACAGAATGCCATAGACTAGGTGGCTTATGAACAAGAGGAATTTATTTCTCATACTTCTGGAGGCTACAAAATCCAAGACTAAGGTGCCAGCAGCTTCAGCGTCTCTGTCAAGGGTCCGCTTCCTTATGTAGTTGTCTTGCTGACTCCTCATCCAGCATAGAGGAAGTAGCCACGGAGTTCCCTGGGATCTATTTTATAAGGGCACTGATCTCATTCATGAGGGCTCTGACTTCATGACCTAATCACCTTTCAAAGGCATCAGCCAAATACCATCACACTGGAGATGAATTTAGGGGGGGACGTTCAGTTTATGGCATATATCCACTGATTTGTACAGGTTACAGCAAACTCAAGGGCAAGATCTTGAACCCTGTTCACGATCTGGGTTTAGACATATACTGATTGGTGCAAATGAGGGCAATGGAGGTTACATTGCAGAAGAAACAATAAAATCCTGTAGAATAAAACCCACAATGAGAAAGTAGTTCTGCATAGTGGACCAGATACAAAACGAAGTCTGGAGTTGGATACATTTTGACCTACCCTCAGAGATTGTTTGTGTAAGCCGAGAAAAAAAAAAAAAAAGCTATATGTGGTTGTGAAATAAGAAAATGAAAGGCTGGGTGTGGTGGCTCATGCCTGTAATCCCAGCACTTTGGGAGGCCGAGGTGGGCAGATCACCTGAGGTCAAGAGTTCAAGACCAGCCTGGCCAACATGGCGAAACCCGTCTCTACTAAAAATTAGCCAGGCGTGGTGGTGGGCGCCTGTAATCCTAGCTACTCAGGAGGCTGAGGCATGAGAATTGCTTAAACCTGGGAGGTGGAGGTTGAAGTGAGCCAAGTTCATGCCACTGAACTCCAGCCTGGGGGATAGAGTGAGGCTCTGTCTCAAAAAAGAAAATGAGAATAGGAAGGTGAACTGACAGAATAAAGGCCCGAAAGCCCAAAACTATGGAAAAAATGTGAAGGAACTCTGTCAAGCACCGGTATCAGAACTCCTCAAGTTTGGGAGTTTAAGAGCAGGTAAGCACCACCATTCACGTGGCCAGAATGAAGTAGGAGGTGGGGCTCAGGGACCCGACCAAGTTGAGGACCAGCTAAAACAAGTGGGAGAGGAAGCACCTTCCCATAAAACGTCCACCAGTGTGCCTTATCAGTTTATCATTTCCATGGCAACACCCAGAAGTTATAGCTCCTTTTCATGGCAAAAACCCAACAGTCCAGAAGTTACCCTTATTCTAGAAATTTCTGCAAAAACTGCTCCTTAATTTGCATATAATTAAAATTGGGTATAAATATGAGTGTGGAACTACGTCTAAGCTGCCACTCTGGGCATGCTGCCTACCAGGTAGCCTTGCTCTGCAAGGAGCAGTACCTCTGCTGCCACCGCACTGCCGCTTCAGGAAAAGTTGTGGTTTAATACCACTGGCTCACCCTTGAATTATTTCCTGGGTGAAGCCAGGAACCTTCCTGAGCTAAGCATCATGAACACAGCAGTGGTGATCTGCTGCCACAGTACCAGAAGCATCACTGGGTCACACTGAGCAGCAACAGAGCTCAGGAATTGCAGGGTGCAGGGAATGGCACATAATAGAGAAAGAAGAAATGGAGAATCTGTCAAGTTGGAGTTATTGATAAAAACCTTAAATTGGCTGGGCACGGTGGCTCACGCCTGTAATCCCAGCACTTTGGGAAGCTGAGGCGGGCACATCACGAGGTCAGGAGATCGAGACCATCCTGGTAAACATGGTGAAACCCCATCTCTACTAAAAATACAAAAAATTAGCCAGGCGTGGTGGCGGGTGCCTGTAGTCCCAGCTACTCGGGAGGGTGAGGCAGGAGATTGGCGTGAACCCGGGAGGCAGAGCTTGCAGTGAGCCGAGATCACACCACTGCACTCCAGGCTGGGCAACAGAGCGAGACTCCATCTCAAAAAAAAAAAAAAAATCGTTAAATTGACTTTACCTACAAATCACAGTGTTGGGGCCTAAGGGCAGTTTGTATATGGCGATACCATGTGTTGTTAGAACACGTCAGGGAATGTATTAGTCTTCTAGGACTGCCATAAGGAAATACCACAAACTGGATGGCTTAAAGCTATAGAAATTTATTTTTTCACAGATCTGGAGGTTAGAAGTTCAGAATCAAGATGCCCTCAGCCTTCTCACTGTGTACTCACGTGCCCTTTCCGCCATGTGAGCACGGAAAGAGAGAAATCTCTAGTGTCCCTTCCTCCTCTTATATGAACACCCATCCTATTGGATTAGGGCCCCACCTTGGTGACCTCATTTAATTTTAAATGCCTCCTTAAAACTCCTATCTCTGGCCGGTGGCGGTGGCTCACGCCTGTAATCCCAGCACTTTGGGAGGCCAGGGTGGGAGGATCACTGGGTCAGGAGTTCAAGACCTGTCTGGCCAACATAGTGAAACCCCATCTCTACTAAAAATACAAGAAATTAGCCAAGTGTGGTGGTGCGCGCCTGCAGTCCCAGATACTCGGGAGGCTGAGGCAGGAGAATTGCGTGAACCAGGGAGGCAGACGTTGCAGTGAGCTGAGATGGCACCATTGCACTCCAGCCCAGGCGATGGTGCAAGACTCCATCTCAAACAAAAAAAAAGTCCTATCTCCACATTGGTGGTTAGAGCTTCAACATATGAATTTGGTGGAGACACAATTCAGTTTATAACAGGGAGCCACAATGGACCTTCATGAGTGAACCTAAGAAATGAAAAATGTTCCAGAGTTCTACTTTGTCCCTACCTGAAGGCTAAAGATAATCATCCATCTTCAAGGGATTGCACATGACCTGTAAATAAGAAAGGCTTATTGCATTTCTTATCTGGTAAGAAGCCCATTCCTGTCTCTCAAGGTTTCCAAAAACTGGTCTTGATTCACTCTGTAGTCAAATGAATATTTAACCAAAAATATTTATCACTTACATTTACTCTTTATCCAGACTATAATTTCTTTTCTGTGACAAGTTTTGCAAAGTATGACCAAGTATCTTTTTGAAAATATAGATGAAAAGAATTGAAGCAGTGTGTAAATTCTGGCCATCATGAATTTTCTTTGATTTTAAGAAAGTTTTTTTCCATCTCAGCCTCAAGCTATTGCTGATTTCTGTATCTAGTCCTTCAGAAGGCATAGAAATAAAACTATGATCACTTGCGTCCAGGAGGTCGAGGCTGCGGTGAGTTGTTATTGTGCCACTGCACTCCAGCCTAGGCAACAGGGAGAGACCCTGTCTCAAAAAAAAAGAAAAAGAAAGAAAGAAAAATATGAGTGTGAAATTGGTATATTGCACTGTGAGCTCATATAAATGACTTTTCAATGAATTTTTTTTCAAGAGAAAAAGGAAAACCAAAAATGCACCAAAATTTCAGTATCCTAATTGATTTTTCTCTAAGAATAAGTCAAAGAGCAAAAAAGATTTGATTTTAGGCCAGGCGCGGTGGCTCACGCCTGTAATCCCAGCACTTTGGGAGGCTAAGGCAGGCGGATCACAAGGTCAGGAGATCGAGACCATCCTGGCTAACACAGTGAAACCCCATCTCTACCTAAAATACAAAAAAAAGCAGCTGAGCATAGTGGCAGGCGCCTGTAGTCCCAGCTACTCGGGAGGCTGAGGCAGGAGAATGGCGTGAACCCAGGAGGCGGAGCTTGCAGTGAGCCGAGATCACGCCACGGCACTCCAGCCTGGGTGACCGAGCGAGACTCCATCTCAGAAAAAAAAAAAGATTTTATTCTAGTAGATGCCAAAAACCTGAGTTAAGTATGGCTCAAAATACTGCCTTACCTCATACTAGAGGAATATTAAATATTCTTGATTTGTTCCTTTAGTAGCTGGCTATGATTTGTGAATGGTATGTCATTTAGATTTGGTTTTAAGCAACATAAACCAATTCTGACTTAAGCAAAAAGAGAATCTTATAGATCATAGGGAACAAGTAACAAAATTAAAGGTAAGTTTCTGAGTAGCTAAGTTCTGGAGCTCCAGGAGCATGATCCAATAGCCACTCTCTTATAGGATGCCACTGCTGGGGTGAATCATAACTGCAATATCCAAACTTCCTCTAGAAAGAGTCAGATTAGCAAAACTTCACTGAGGTGCCCATTTGATTAACAATTTTACCAACACTGCACATGATGGGGAAGTGATTGTTTTTCAAAGAAAGTATGGGATGTTGCTGGAAAAACAAACGGGACACTGGACAGGAAAAAGCAATAGATCTCCACTAGGAGCAACCACCTGAATACCGATTTTGAAAAGCTGAGAGTATTAATATTAGCACTGACAATAGAAAAATATGACCTTGCCTTTCTTTCCCACAAATCCCCTCCACAGAGATCCTCTACCTCTGAATACATTGTAAGAAAACCCAGAAATAAGGATGATATCTAATGGCGGTGAGCATCTGCCTAGCTAGCTGCATTTAAATATTGGTTCAGTATTTGCTGACTTTGAAGGATTTGCCTGCCTTTTTCCTGATTGGGTACTGCTGCCACTGCTATTTTGTCACCTTTCTGAATTTCGGTATGATCTTCATTATTCATCTGCCCACAGACCTTCTCACCAGCTCAGGTGTCTCAACAATGCCAGACCCACATCAAAGGTTACTTAGCTTTAGTGTCCAGTGAATCAGCCAACTTAGTAAATGTGGAAATAAGCAGATCACCTGAGGTCAGGAATTCGAGACTAGCCTGGCCAACATGGTGAAACCCCATCTGTACTAAAAATACAAAAATTAACCAGGCATGGTGGCAGGCGCCTGTAATCCCAGCTACTCCGGAGGCTGAGGCAGGAGAATTGCTTGAACCCGGGAGGTGGAGGTTGCAATGAGCCAAGATCACACCATTGCACTCCAGCCTGGGTGACAACAGTGAAACTCCATTTCA
The DNA here is from genome assembly GCF_029281585.2 of Gorilla gorilla gorilla. NCBI lineage: Eukaryota > Metazoa > Chordata > Mammalia > Primates > Hominidae > Gorilla > Gorilla gorilla. Next base: position 128,824,875 of record NC_073228.2, on the reverse strand, counting down.
AAATTAAATAAATAAATAAACTCCAACCTGACTATCCTCTAATCTCTGATGTCCAGGCCCTGTAACCTTAGCTATCATCATGAGACATCATGTTGGTCTTACTATATAAATCTCAGCAAAAACATTGTTATGATGCAATCAAGAAAAGTCTAGGTACAAACTAAGCAGCCTTTCAACTATGTTTGGGCATTCTGAAGGCTGGCCTGTTTTTCAAATGGCTCTCTTAAAGACCAAATGGGGAAAAGCCAAGAGCTCCGGGCAATACTTCAAAAGTCAACAGCTGCTGTGCACTCCCAGGCAATCCCAATTTGCCACTTGGCTGCTTGCTGATGAGCTGCTTGTATGAGTATTTGATAGCACCATAGTGTATTTCCCAGTTCACCCACTGACTTGTCAAGCTTTGGGCAGGTACCTGGTATCCCAGAAGTTTGGCTTCCCTGCAAAACAGCTTGTTATAAGGGAAAGAGTATTTGATTGGAAGTCAAGAGTCCAGTTTCAGGTCTGAACTGCTCCTAATTACATACATAGTATCAGGCAAGTCACTAAATGTCTTTGGGCCTTGGCTTTTGGAGTTTTGTTGTTATTAACATTTTATAATGTGACTTTCAAATGTACAAAGGTAGAAAGAATAGAATAGTTCATTCGATTACTTATTGTCTAGTTTCAACAATTATCAACTTGTGGTCAATTTTTATTTAGTTATGCTGTAACTCAACTTCTGGGTTATTATAAAATAAGTCACAGTTCATATCATTATATCCATAAATATTTCATAGTATATTACTGAACGATTAGGACTACTTTGCTTTTAAAAAGCCAAAATAACATTAAATACTAAAAAATTAACAATAATTATTATTTTCACATATCCAGTGTTGAAATTTCCCTGTCAAATTTTCAAAATACTTTTTGAATAAAATCTAAAAGATGTCCGTAACATTTAATTGTTAAAATGTCTCTTAAGACTCCTGTAAACTATAGATTCCCTCTTTCTCTTCTGCTCTCACTCTCTCTTATTCTTTCTTCCCCCCCTTCCCCTCTTCTCTCCTTCAGTTCATTTGAGGGGAAGAGCCTAGGTCATTTGTCAATAGAGTTTCTCAGTCTGGACTTTTCTAATTGCTTCCTTGTAATGATATTGAATATATTCCTCTGTCTCCTGTACTTTCTATAGTTAGATCTAGAAGCTTGATCATTTCAGGTATTAAATTTTTGTAAGAATGCTTCTTAGGTGGTATTGTGTACTTCCGTTATGATGCATTTAATGTCTAGTTATTTCTCCTTTTGAGTTGTTAGCTGCCATTGATAATCATTGTCTAGATCCATTATTTTCATTAGTGGAAACCTCTTCAATTAGGCTACTTAGTCCCTGCAACATGACCCCTAAAGTCTTCAATAACTTTCTTCATTTCTGGAATGATAAAATCTTTGTACAGTTCCCCAAATCTGCATTTTTCCAAGGAATCCTGCTTTAGACATGGTTTTTACATATTCAAAATGAGAATTTATTTCTAATTTTCCTTATTAAAAATTGTGAATATATGCAAAAGAAAATGGCATAATGAACTACTTATTATCTATGCATCACCCAGCTTCAACAATTAAAACCTCAAGTAAATTTTGTTTTATCTATATTCACAGCTACTTTTCATCCACCACTGTACCATTTCCCACTGAATTATTTCATGCGAATCTCAGATAGCATATTATTTCATCTCAAGATATGTTGATGTATATCTGAAAGATCAGTACCATTTTATTTAAATATAACCACAATTCCATTATCATACCTAGATAAATTAACAGTAGTTCCTTAATATCATCAAATATCCAAGACAGTATTCAAATTTTCCTGATATTTGTTAAACGAAGTAAGTCTTTAGACCTGTAGAATTTCCACAATCTAGATTTTGTTAATTGCATATTCATAGTGTTGCTTAACATGCTCCTCTGTCCCTAGTTTAATTATACAGCTCTCAGCAACACTAATTCTTATGATGCAATCAAGAAAGTTAGTAGTTAGATCTGGAGTTCAATCAGATTCAGGATTTTTTCTTTTTTTTTTTCCTACAATAACACTTGTTAGATGGTATGTACTTGAATTAGGAGGCCATAGTATCTGGCTGTCTCTGTTTTGTAAAATTAGCAGTCATTAATCATCAATGCCTAGGCCTATGTTTGTATTATGAGTTGCAAAACAGTAATGCTGTAGTTCTATCATTTCTTCTTCACTTCTTAACTAAATGTGTTTATAAAGAAAAATGTCCCGGGCCGGGTGAAGTGGCTTGTGCTGTAATCCCGGTGCTTTGAGAGGCTGAGGAGAGAGGATCGCTCTCAGCACTTTGAGAGGCTGAGGAGAGAGAATTTAGGAGTTTGAGACCAGCTGAGGCAACATGGCAAAACACTTTCTCTAAAAAAAAAATTAAAAAATTAGCTGGGCATGGTGGCGCGTGCCTGTAGTCCCAGCTACTTGGGAGGCCGAGGTGGGAGGATTGCTTGAGCCCAGGGGGCAGAGGTTGCAGACAAGATTGAGCCACTGCACTCCCATTGTGGGTGACACAGTGAGACCTGTCTTAAAAAAAAAAGAAAGAAAAATGCCCCTTTGCTAACTACTGGATTGCCCTGAGGTACAAGTCATTTTGGAAAGACAGGATATATCCCTGCATTTTTACAAATTTTCAAAATAGTGAGTTGCTTCCTTAGCATCCTTCAAAATGGAGCAATGAGGTTACTTTCTTTTTCTTTCTCTATTTTTTTTTTTTAATTTAGAGATGGGGTCTTGCTTTGTTGCCCAGTCTGACATGAGACTCCTGGCCTCAGTCAGGTGACCCTTCCACTTCAGGCTCCCAAAGTTGTGAGATTACAGGCATGAGCCACTGCATCCAGCCTTTTTTGTTATATACTGTTAGGTATATAACAGTATTTTAAGTATATAACAGATTTTAAGTATATTTGTTATGATCAAGCTATTGATTGAAAACTTGATGCTAACATTATCCTAACTTGGACAGGGACAGCATCTTTAGTTACGCCCCGAGGCCCTTTAGACCTAACCAGTAGTCTTTAGTAACTACCTAGATTTCTTGATATGGTAAGTTGTTCCTGGTACATAGTGTACATTTTTTTTGCCCCGAAAAAGAATCAACCACTTGCCAAAGAAAGTAAAAATAACAGGTTTGATAAACACAAAAGTCTCTCCTAGCTGTAAAACAAACTGGTTTTATGATGATTCTTCATTTAGCAAACATTTTTATTGTATATAATTTTAAAGTAAAATACCTTATAGGACCTTGTCACTGTTTTTCAATTAACAAGCAGTTTTCACAACAAGGAACAGAGGAGACTTTTAACTCAGAATCTGCATTTTTTTTTTTTTTTTTTGAGAAGGAGTCTGGCTCTGTCTCCCAGGCTGGAGTGCAGTGGCGCAATCTCAGCTCACTGCAACCTCTGCCTCCCGGGTTCAAGCAATTCTTCTGTCTCTGCCTCCCGAGTAGCTGGAATTATAGGCACGTGCCACCATGCCCGGATAATTTTTGTATTTTTAGCAGAGACGAGGTTTCACAATGTTGGCTAGGCTGGTCTCAAACTCCTGACCTCAAGTGATCCACCTGCCTCGGCCTCCCAAAGTGCTGGGTTTACAGGCATGAGCCACTGTGCCCAGCCCAGAATCTGCACTTTAATACTTGCTAGTCTTTTTGCCAGACCAAGGCTACTGAATTCACAATACTGAGTTCTCATTTTGTACTTTAAGTTTGTGCAAGTCCCTAAGGTCATCTCATTGCAAGGTAATATATCTCAGAAAATATTTATGTCATTGAAATAATTCCAAAAAAACAGTAGAGCAGATCCCAGAATTTAAAATTAATCACCAAACTTAAACTTAAGAAAATGTATCATTCACAATAGTCTAGGTTATGCAACAATAGCAAACTACGGCAAAGCCCCAGTGGCTTCAAACAACAAAGGTGTACTTCTTTGTTTATTACTAGCCTGCTGAGATTTCTTGGGGGTGCGGTCCTCTACCTGTGAGCTCAGCATCTCAGGCCACTTCCACATCACTGCACCTCCACATCAACACAAGCCTCCATAACTGAAATGGCAGAGGAAGAAAGAAATTGAGGGTTGAGCATTAGGAAGTAAATACTCTGACGCGTAGTGATGCTCATATATGATTGGCTAAAGCAAGATAGATAGCCATGCCTACATTTAAGGGGGCACATCTTCCATTGGACATTTGAACTAGATACATTGGTTAAGATTTGTAAAGTCTACCACAAAAATATTTCAGAAACTACATGAAGAGAGAAAGAAACTGATGTAGAAAGTGGAGACAAAGCAAGTTAAATCACGAGCAGTTTTGCTGCCATACAGAGTTTGAAGACATACTTTTAGGATGGACTTTATCAGAGAGACACTTTTATCCTGAGTGCTTTCTAATTCTGGCAATAATCTTTTGCTTTAAAGCCATTTCACCTTAATCCTTAAAAAAATAAAAAAATAAAATAAAACAAGCAAATAGATGAAGGGTATTAAGTAGGTGTTAGTGTGTTCGCTTTAAGAGTATATGTGGGCGCCAGCGAACACTGCTACTGAAAAGTGTCTCTGCACAAGTGAAACTGAAAACTGTTAAGTTTAGCCCAGGCCAGGCGCAGTGACTCACACCAGTAATCCCAACACTTTGAGAGGCCTAGGCCGGGTGAACTGCTTGAGCTCATGAGTTTGAGACCAGCCTGGACAACAGGAGAAACCCCATCTCTACAAAAAATATTATACAAAAATTAGCCGGGTTTGGTGGCACACACCTGTAGTCCCAGCTACTCAGGAGGCTGGGGTGGGAGGATCATCTGGGCCTGGAAAGCCGAGGCTGCAGGGAGCCGTGATCACACCACTGCCTCCTAGCCCAGGTGACAGAGTAAAACTCTGTCTCAAAAAAAAAAAAAAAAAAAGTTTAACCCAAAGCTGCCTCCTTACATATTTTAAGTTTGGTCTAGAGGTTTCTCCATACTGCGGTGAGCTGTAACCTGGCTGGATGTGTAAATGGACTGCAACCTACTCTTGTAACAAGTAGCCGAGTCACAGCCAATCACAGAAGCGCTACTTTAACCACACACAAGCAGCCAACTTTTCAGTGTTCAAGTAAGGCAAATGCCAAGCTGTAACCAATCTGGGTGTTTCTGTACCTCACTTCCATTTTCTCTACTTCACTTTCCTTTTTCTGTCCACAAATCCTCTCTGACCACATGGCAGGAGGGAAATCACTCTGAATTTATTCTGGTGGGTGAGGGGAGGGTGTGGCATGTGCTGCCCAATTCATAAATTGTTCTTTGCTCAATTAACCTCTATTAAACTTAATTTGTCTGAAGTTTACAGAGTTTGAGCAAAGAACAATTTAACAAAACATATAAATTTACTTGTTAAAAAAGGCAAAGCCAACAATATGTAGCTCTTCTACACAGTCTGGAAAAGACAGAAACCTCCTGCATTAGTTTCCTGTGGCTGCTGTAACAAATTAGCACCAACTTGGTGGCTTAAAATGGAAGAAATGTATTTTCTCACAGTTTTTTGGCCAGAAGTCCAAAATCAGGGCCAGCCACCGTGGCTCATGCCTGTAATCCCAGCACTTTGGGAGGCCAAGGGAGAAGGATCACTTGAGGCTAGGAGTTTGAGACCAGACTGGGCAACATAGCGAGACCCCATCTCTAAACAGAAAAAGAGCAAAACAGTTAAAAACAAAACAAAAAAACTAAATCAGTGTGTAGGCAGAGGCTCTAGGGGAGATTCTGTTCCTCACCTCTTCCAGCTTCTGATGGCAGTCAGAAGCTTGTGACTGGATCACTCATCTTTGCCTCTGTCTTCACTTGGCTTCCTCCTGTACATCTGTCTCCTCTATGCATCTCTTACAAAGATCTGTCATTGCATTTGGAAGCTACTTGAATAATCCAAGATAAGCTCCTCTTCTGAAGAAACATAATTATATCTCCAAAGACCCTTTTTCTGGATAAGGCAATATTCATAGGCTCTGCAGGCTGAGAGGTAGACATATCTTTTGGGAATGGGGGCAAAGGAGAAGGGTCACCAATTAACCATCTCCACAAGAGACATAACTCAAGAAGAAAGCATAAATGGGATTGGTGTTTCTGGTTTTTGGAATTTTAGATTTAGAAGTTTAATATCTATTTTCTGAGATAAAAATCAGAGTAAGCAAAAAAGAAGAAAGCATAATCACTGACAAGAAGGCAGGGCAAAAGCAACACTTTCTGACTCTGAAGTGCTGAAGGTTGAAGGTAGGTCCAGACACAAATCCGTAAGACTGTCTTTAGTGCTCCTTTCCCCAACTTTAGTAATAAAAAAGCTAATTACACAAAAACTTTAAGTCATTAGGAAGCTCAGTTGTGGAGCTGATTCTGTTTAAATCAAGCCTGAATGAGTAAAAGTTAGTTTTATAATTTTGGAGGATTTCAAAGTAAAAGAAAGGTATTCAAGAAAATATGCTTAAGTAGAGCATCTCCATTCTCAGTGATTTTGGACAAAATGATGTGTGGCTGTAACTTCCTTTATGGTTAAATTGTAAGACATTGTGTATTATGACATGATCGAATATATGCCATTTCAAACCAAGCCCAAGATAAATGACCCATATTTCAAGTTAAGCTTTTTACATTTGAAAAGAAGACAACAACCTTGGACCATTACTGAATCCCAGAGCAGAAAGACTGATGTAGCACATATTCTAAATATCATTGAGTTGAAGGCAATGAAATTTGTTATATTCTATGATATTTGAGAACGTATGTGAGCTTTTTAAATGTGCTCCATGGTTCAGTACTATTAAGTCCTGATACATCCAGTTGATGCATCGTGTCATCAACCTGCCAGCAAGCCCTTGGAGAGCCATTTGTCCCTGGATCCAAATCAAGTATGTACCCTGACTGTTAAAAAATATTTTGTTAGACTAAATGACTGAGCCATCTTTACGGACCTGCCAAATGAATTATGACAAAGGTTGACCACTTTGGGCCCTCAGGCAGTATTACCAAAAGAAAAAGAAAAAAAATCTGTTCTTTCT